>NC_054539.1:10246500-10994000 GCF_017654505.1 Polyodon spathula | reverse complement strand
GCTTTTCTCCTGGCCGTAGCAATTCCCCACATGGCTCAGGAGACCTGAGGATTCAGTGGGCATCCTCCAATCCCATGACCAAGCCAGATTCCTTTTTCACCCAGAAACTCAAGAGCAAATTTCAGCGAGCTACCGACCTATGGAGGACAAAGGCCAGCCCTGCAGGTGTCCACTCTGAGCTCTGGTTTTACCTCCGTAACTCACCTGGCCACCCTGTGCACAATTGGATTAACCTATATACACATTACGCTATAGCGTACGGCCCCCAGCAGAATTGGGTCCCCACAAGGTCGTCGTTTGTTTGTGACATTTGACAAAAACTGCATGCGGCCAAACAGGCCCACACACAGGAAGGGAGGTGCACATTAGGGGCAGGTTGCACTTTAACTTGCATTTATCTGCCCCCTATTTTACTGTATTTAATCCTGCAATTAACCCAATCTGTAGTATTTTGTATTTCAGCTGCACTTGTATCTAACCCTGATGTGACTGTCAACTATCTTGAACTGCCCTGATATCTAATTGTACTGTGTTTTGTATTTGCTCTTATTAGGACTGAAGTCACTATATTTTGTATCGTGCTCTTAATTGTACTGTAATTCTTTTTTTTTTAATTAAAATGTAGTCGTTGCCAATTATTTTTTATTTTGTCTCCCAAATATGAAAATGGCCAATTATTATTTTAGGGTCTGCTCACCGCTGCCACCCCTGCGCTGACTCGGGAGCGGCGAAGACGAACACATGCTGTCCTCCGAAACGTGTGCCGTCAGCCGACCGCTTCTTTACACACTGCGGATTCACCATGCAGCCACCCAGGAGCTATAGCAAAGGAGGACAATGCAGCTCCCGGGCAGCTAACAGGCAAGCCCACTGTCGCCCGGCCAGACTACAGGGGTCGCTGGTGTGCGGTGAGCCGAGGACACCCTGGGTATACAACTGTAAGTCACCCTGGGTAATGGCGCCTGCTAAGAAATATATAATAACAAATAAAAATAATATAAAAAATAAATTAATTAATTAATTAATTAATTAATAATAATAATAATAATAATAATAATAATAATAATAATAACATAAACTTGCTTTCAGTTAATTTTGTTCTTTTATGATGGCTATGCATGTCTTTTTCGATTATAGCAGATCTGCTCTCCGAGTCTTTCACTTAAGCAGCTTCCTGCTAATGTACAATACCAAATGCCTCACGCCCTCTAATTCCTGGGAGAGATCCGCCCCTAGTCCTACATCAGAGGCATCAGTCTGCAGGATGCAATGTATGAATCAGGCTCAATTTACGTATTCATTTATTTCAGTTTTAGAGCCAATTTGAAAACCTGTCTTGTCTCAAATGTGCACAGTATGCCTGTGGCAGAGCAAAGCTCTGCCCTTTTTAAATTGGCAGGGATGGGGTTAATTTCCCTACCTGCCTGGGTTTATTGTGTTCAGGTGGCTGGGGTTGATTAGTTGATTAGGTTAATTAACGATCAATCAGCGCCCAGCCACCTGACATAAAAGGAGGCCTCTGCTTCTCACTTGGAAGGAGGGAGCTGAGGAAGCAGGTTGGTGTTTGTGGTTTTTGTGATTTGTGAATCCAGTGAAGGCATTGCCCAGCCTGGAAACCTTAATTTTGTAAGTTTGTTTTTTGTTTGTGTTTAAATCCCTTTATTTTGCCCTTGTACACTTTATTTTTGTGTTTATTTATAATAAAATTAGGATTTTTTTGAACTGCAGTCTCTCTCTGTGCCTCTATCCACTCACCAGCCTGCCACATTTGGTGTCAGAAGTGGAAGAGCAGTATTTTTTTTTTTTAATTTTTGGGAAGAAGAGCAGACAGCGGCAAAGGCAGGACAAGCAGCAGCTGAAGAAATGTAAGCTGCTGCAGCCACCGCTGGAGGATCCGGCCAGCCTCTTCCCTTGGTGTTCCTGATGCGGGAAGGAGGACCATCGTTGGCGGTCCTGCCCAGATGTGCCACCGGCAAACTGGTGTGGCCGATGTGAGGAGGACGGCCACAACTGGGCAGGATGTCCTTACAACCAGGCCCAGGAAGAGGTGCAGTATTCACCCCGGGCATCAGGGGCCACCCCACTACCTCCAGCACCACCACCTTCACCACCGTCCCAGGAGATCTGGGACTGGTTGATGCACCCTGAGGCAGACCTCATCCATGATCTCCCCATAGTTATCAACACGCTGTGGCGTCGAGATGGGGAGAGGTGGGAACAGTGGGAGGAACAACACCACCCAGTGTCCTTCCCAGAGGTTGCCCTCATGGTGGTTAATTACCTGGCAGTAGACATGGGAGATGCCCTGGTCACTCCAATAAAGAGGGGTGAGCCGCCTTCCCGAGAGCCAGAGATGGAGAGGTGGAGCCGCATTCCCGAGAGCCAGAGAGGGAGGAGGAGCTGCCTTCCCGAGAGCCAGAGAGGGAGGAGGAGCTGCCGTCCCCAGAGCCAGAGAGGGAGGAGCTGCCGCTCCCAGAGCCAGAGAGGGAGGAGCCGCCGCTCTCAGAGCCCAGAGGGGAGGAGCTATGGCCCAAGGATACCTGCCTTGCACCACCCAAGGATGCCACGCCCGCTCTGCTCAGGGATAACACATTCGCATCGCCTGGGGTTGCCTGCTGCTTCGCATCGCCTGGGGTTGCCTGCTGCTCCGCATTGCTTGGGACTGCTGGTGTCTCCTTTTTGTTTTCTAGGGTTGCCGAGGGTCCGCTGCTTCCGCCACTAGAGGGAGCCGGGCCACCGTCGCCGCCTCCGCCACTAGAGGGAGCCGGGCCACCGTTGCCGCCTCCGCCACTAGAGGGAGCCGGGCCGCCGTCGCCGTACTACCTTGGAGATCCGGGGCCCCCTCAACCAAAGAAGGCTTGGGGGCTCCAACATCAACCCCGCCCACCACCACCCACCATAACAGCCTACCCAAGAGACATAATTGGACTCTTGGGGGGAGGGGGGTTTAGAGGGTGGGGGGAAGAGGGGAGTTGGCCGATTGTGGCCGGTGTACGTTGTACATGGGGGGAGGTATGTGGCAGAGTAAAGCTCTGCCCTTTTTAAATTGGCAGAGATGGGGTTAATTTCCCCTATCTGCCTGGGTTTATTATGTTCAGGTGGCTGGGGTTGATTAGTTGATTAGGTTAATTAACGATCAATCAGCGCCCAGCCACCTGACATAAAAGGAGGCCTCTGCTTCTCACTTGGAAGGAGGGAGCTGAGGAAGCAGGTTGGTGTTTGTGGTTTTTGTGATTTGTGAATCCAGTGAAGGCATTGCCCAGCCTGGAAACCTTAATTTTGTAAGTTTTGTTTTGTTTTCTTTCTTTTTGTGTTTAAAGATTTTTATTTTGCCCTTGTGCACTTTATTTTTGTGTTTATTTATAATAAAATTAGGATTTTTTGAACTGCAGTCTGTCTCTGGGTCTCTGTCCACTCACTAGCCTGCCACAATGCCTCTTTACATTATAGAAACTTTCCTTTTTCATTTGGAAGTTGGAATTTTAGAAAAAAAGGCGGGTAAAGGTAAACGTGTACAATGCAGGAGGCTGAAGGAAATTCGAATGGAGATGTCTGTAGCCGGCAAGAACGGTTTAAGTCCATAGTGTTTGTTTCTCTCGCTAGAAAAGAAAACCCCAAAATAAGTTTGTTTTGTTCTATTGATTGCAATGCTACTACTGGTCCGTAGAAGGAATCTATGAACAGGTTTGGGAAAAAAAAACAAAAAAACCCCATTGTTTTTGTTTTGCTATATACAATGCCTATAGTAAGTATTCACCCGACCTTGGACATTTTCACAGTTACAACCTGAAATCTAGATTCATTTAAATGGGATTTTTTTCCCTTTGATTTACACAACCTACTCAACACTTTGAAGAGCTAAGAGAATTTTTATGGTGAAACAATAGTTAATGAAAAATAAAAATAAAAAAATGAAAAGTCTTGGTTAGATAAGTATTTACCCCCCTGAGTCAATTTTAGGTAGAACCACCTTTGGCAGCAATTACAGCTGTGAGTTTTTTTGGGGTAAGTCTCTATCAGGTTTTCACATCTGGTTGCAACATTCGTCCATTCTTCTTGGCAAAATTGTTCAAGCTCTGTCAAGTTGGATGGTGATTGTTGGTGGACAGCAATCTTCAAGTCTTGCCACAGATTCTCAATTGCTTTCAAGTCCAGGCTTTGACTGGGCCACTCTAGGACATCTAATTTGAACAGGAGTTGTTGGCTGCTAGGTCCAATACATTGTAATACACCTGAACAGACCACTTTCGGGAGCCAGCTTTCAGGGAATACTTCTGTGCCATCTGATCCAAAATATAAACTCCATATTTTGTTGCATTGTAAGACTCCACGGTCTTTGGTACTTATTTTCACTAGTCCCGATGCTAATCGACTGACCAAAGCAGCACAGCTGGAAAGGAGGCACCAGCCTTCAAAAGGCTGATTGAAAAGAATAGACTGTCAGTCATTCGACTCAGGCAGAGAGTATAGACTAATCTGATTACAGCTAAACACATTGCAGACTGGTAAATAAAAATAATAAAGTAGAATACCATTCTGTATAATCACAGTACAATTGTTTTCTGTGTGGCCATCAATGTGACTGCTACCGGGGCTTTTAGGTATAATGTAATATATCTCTTTTATTTCTGCACTCCCACGTTTCATGCTTTGTGGAAATATTTAATACATACGGACAGAAAGGTACATGAACGTGCAACCCCTTATGTGTTACATGACTGGAGAAAATGACATTTTAAAACCAAAAACCACCAAAATGAATGCCATGGGGCTTCTAGTGTTAATTAAGTCTCTTCTGTAAGCAACACAATAACGTCTGTTTATTTATGCTTTCTTGGATGATGGTGGGGTAGCAAACTCTTATCTTGTGACACATGGGTACGTGTGAGGGGGCCCAAAATTGTATTTCTCTAAATTAAGAATTAGTCTTCCTAATTTAATAGGCACATTTGCAACTTGGTTTTCTGACACTGACAAATAAATAATAAAAAAAGACATTATCTCAGATTGAATGGATTACACTTGTGCTCGAAAGGAGTCAGGTCACGAGTTGAACACAAAAAGGCATGCACGGCTCTAGTCCACCTAATCACAAGTAAATTTGTTAATGACTAAATATTTTACAATTTGTTGGAACAACATTAAATGGCCAAACCCTCCTGTTCCTAATAGAATGTTTATGTCTGTGGCAAGCTGATAAACTATAGTTTACGATGTAAATTACCAGTATAGTAACACCTGTTGTTAATTATTTAATGCTATTGTGTAGGTTTAACTAGAAATGTAAGGACATTAATTAGCTGGTTGATATTGGCATTGCTACAAATTGATTAGCGAATGCCTACTCTAAGTAATATAAATCATATAGAGTCTTCCTAGTAACTCAGAGCCTGGCCTGGTTGCTCTGGCAGATGCTGTGAGAGGTATCCTGAGGGTTGAGCCCTGGTGATTAGCACCATCTTGCTAGAATTCCCACAATGTTGGAGTTCACACTTTTCTTGAGCTAATTAATTTTTCACGTTTAAATATAAGGGGATAATATGAGTTGGAAAATTGCATGCTTGACATCTGTAGCATCTATTTTTGTGCTATATATTATAGTTCAAGAACACACTACACTTTTGAATTGTTTCTTTTAGTTTTTGCCTTTTATTGTTTGGTAGTTATTTTCAATTTGGAAGTATAGAGACAAAATAGATAGAGATACTGTTTGTAAAGTAGTCAGGTCTCTGCTTGTGTCTGCAGCCACTGGGTTTGTATGTTAATATATTCAAGGTCATTACCAGCTGCAGGCAACCACTGACCTGAATTTTTTTTTATTTTTAACTTAATGTGTTCTTGCTCAACATAATTTGTTTTGCATCATAAAAAATGTTTGTGTATATAACAGTTATAACATGTTTACATATGTGTACTTCTTCCTTAATGTATTAATATCTACTTTTACCAGAAGTTTTAGGTATAATACTGCAGGGGGTGGAAGTCCTGCCAGTGAAAATAAGGGTAAGGTTGGCAAGCATAGGGTTAAATCTATCTCTACAAACAAACATGGGAGAGGCAGTTAGGTGTGTAACTGTTTTGTTGATGAAAGTAGTGAATGTGAATGCCGAGTCTACATTTGATGTCTTTCCTGGTGAAGCCACTATTTCACACTAGTGAAGCATAGCCACTCTAAACGTAAACTAACCGTGATTGGCTGTAGTACAAATCCAAATCTAATTCCAACCCCCTGACATAGATCATGGAGTTAATATGGTTCAATAATGAGTAATAGCAAAAATGGTCATACTCATAACGGATACTCATTTGTACTCATTGCTTGCCATGGCCCTAGTTATTGGTAATAAAATATGATATAGAAAACATCAGCTTTGTCCCAAGAGATGGTTTTTTTTTTACATATCAATAGCATTGTTGTGGCGGAATTCATTCATACAGTATTATTCCGCTTGTGTACCTCTGACTTCCACTAATGATAAGAAAGCCCCTTGCCCTTTTTGAAAAACAGTATTTTGAATCCTTTATGAAGGCATATAGGCAAATGCCACTGTATTCTACATAGTGCACATAACTGCAGCATCTGGGAATTGAAACAGGCAGATAGATATAAATCTAAATATTATTTTAGGCTGAAAAGTTACAGCAAACAAACATGTATTTGTTAATGTTAACTAAACAACTCAATTTCCCTGTGGTTTAGTAGGGCACAGTATATGAGCACTGCCTTTTGATATGTTTTGTCAGAAAAACTACTCAGAAGGTCAGCAAGCAGTGTAATTAAATCTGGAAGTTTCACATAGGCTCATATACAGTCCAAATGGATGTTGTCATTCACCAAAAATCCAAACACCTATAGAGAGAGCATACAAAGTAACATCGTTGGATTATTAACACAATTGTCATCAATACAGATGGCAAATGGTTGTCTCTTGCTACTGCCTGTGTTTCTAAATTAAATCATACTTACTATTCTGTGGAGCTGCTGCTCCTGCAGATAAGAAACATCATGTATTGTTGCTGCCAAACTACCAAAGAAGAGGCAAAGAAGTACACTGCGCCTCTAACATGCTAGGCTTATTGGACCTTGTGACAGCCTGGAAAGACAGCTAACAGGAGGAAATACAGGAATAGAATAGGCGGGGTTAGCTACCCTAGCTGGCAGGATCCAGCTCTGTGTTTTCAAATGGAACAGGATGCTGGAGACATGCCCAAGGCTTTTAAAAGTGTAAAATACCTCTAGAGTCTGCAAAAGCGGGGGTGAAAGATGACTTTTCATGGTTTGACAACATGGTTAGCGACTTAGGAAAGGGAACGGATATGAGAACAGAGAGTACTTTGCAAAGAACTAGCTCAAGATCTGCAGTTAGTAAAGCAATGGAGCTCCAGGTATGTGTCTGTGGCTGGAGAAAAGTGACAACAGTTATGGGTTTAAAGATCCATCAAGGGAGAGTGAAATGCTTGAGCGACAAGGGACTCGCATTTATCAGTACTTTTTACAAAGTCAGTCAAGTTAGTCAAATGAAATCCAACGACAGGAAGCAAACCACAGTTTGCAGGATAAAAGAACCCATGTCAACAAGCCTGGATTAAAATTGCCAACAGTTTCTGAGAAAACAGCGAGGGACACAGTAAACACCGATCTCTCTTTTGCATTGGAAAGGTTTTGTGGAACAGTTGAAAGTAAACTAGATAAATTTGGGAATGCCATCTACGCATATGGTAGCGAGGGGTTTGCAGTTAAAAAGGTATGCTTGGCTTCTGGATTGTGATTGCCACTAATTCGAGCATACATGAATGACATGACAATCATGACTACAATAGTATCATGCATTTATCGGTTATTGGGCAAATTAATCAATAACAATAAATGGGCACAAATGCAATTCAAGTCCACTAAGTCAAAGAGCATCTCTATAATTAAAAGTAAAGTAGCGGATAAGAGATTCTACATTAACAGTGAGGCAATACCAACAGTGTTGGAGAATCCTGTGAAAAGTCTTGGGAGATGGTATGATGCGGACCAAAAGGACATAGTTCGTGTGGGAGAAGTGAGACAACAAGCAGTGCAAGGGTTGAAGAGCATAGACAGCAGCGCTTTACCAGGCAAACTTAAACTCTAGTGCTTTCAGTTTGGTCTACTGCCAAGACTTCTGTGGCCACTCACTGTGCATGAGGTTTCCTTGATGACAGTAGAGAAGCTGGAAGCGTTAATCAGTTCATACATCAGGAAATGGTTAGGAGTTCAATGCTGCCTCAGCAGAGAGGGACTGAATGGTAAAGGGATGCTACAGCCAGTCTCAGTCACACAATGAATGTGTGAGGGAAGCAGCACCTGTGTTGACAACTAGAAGTGGACGGCAAAAGAAGCTGTGGAAGATGCAAAGGCTGCCCTTTGTACCAGTTATATTATGTGGCAAGCACAGCATGGAAGAGAAGGCCTTGGTCTCAGTTCAGCTCTTCCTACATGGCACAAAGCAGCCCCTGCTCAACGGAGGAAGCTGGTAGTCATTGTGGTGCAAAAGCAGGAGGAGAGGATGAGGTGCGTAAAGGCAGTTTCCTAGGCCAAGCAGGGAGAATGGGTCGAGATAGGAGAGTGTGGAACAACGCAAGATTGGCTGGCAAGATCTATGGACAATGGAACAGAGCAGGATCAGTTTCTTCATCAGGTCAACATATGATGTTCTCCCGTCACCACAGAACCTTAACCTATGGGTAGGAGAGTATCAGCGGTGTCCTTTGTGTTCATCACCAGTTACACTAAGACATATTTTTATAGGATGTAAGGTGGGTCTTAGCCAAGGACGGTTTACTTGGCGAAATGACCAGGTGCTTCAATGTTTGGCCTTAGCACAGGTTGCCACTAATGCCAGAAACATATGACACACGAAGAACAACATTCCTCCGTCCAGGGGAGCAACCACCAAGAAAAAGTATTAACCCTTTGCAGTCCATTTATTTAGTGCTTGTCAGGTGCGCCAGGTCCAGTTTATTTTCACACGCACAGTTTATTTTACACGCACTGTTTAAAATATATATTTTTTCAGAGTAAAACAGCTTTAAAAGGCATTGAATCGCAAAAGGACACTCAGTACTGTATCTCCAGCCAAGCCCCACCCCTTGTTTGCTTTTGGTTTATTTTATCACCAAACTCCTCAATAATGCAATCCAATGTAATTATTTTATTACTATAACATCTCAAAAAGCTCTGCAAATGTCCATGATATTCTTTGAGTGCTAGATGCAGAAGCAGCTATCTCCTTTGTTTATGTCTGTGTTATCTCTGTAGTGCATGGGGCTATGAGATACACCCTTTTTTTCGGCTTCATTCAGCTCCTATCGGTCTCACCCATTATTTTCTTTTTCCGGAGAAAATACGACTAGAGACCTGTGCATTACATCTTTTCGATGATGTCGGACAGGGTCTGACATTGGACTGGAGAGGGAAAATTGTAATGTCGGACCTGGTCCGACATAGGTCCGCAAAGGGTTAAAAACAAATCTTGGACAACTGGAAGCTGCTAGAGACTGGACAACGGCTTAATCTTGGACAACTGGAAGCTGGTCCCTGGGTCCCTACTAGGTCAGTAACCACAAAACGTACATGGCAGTTTTTAATAATATAGTTTTGAGCAAAATACATGAGAAAATCTGTCCCGAGAGTTGTCCGGGAGAAGTGTCTAAAAAAAAGGAGAGTGCTGGCAAATAAGGGAGAGTTGACAGGTCTGTATTAATTCTGGTTCAGATTGAGGTTATAAGTTTTTTAATAGTAAGTTAGTCACGACAGGGCTCCCCTGGGTCCTAAACCCTACTAGGTCAGTAACCACAAAACGTACATGAGTTTTGCAAAAACTTCACTTATACAGAAACAAGTTAAAGATATAAAAAAAATAAATAAAGGTGAAATTCAGGCTGACCTCCCTGTTTTATTTTTCTTCTAGTTCTTGTTGTAATAAAAATAGGGGCCCAAATTAATAAAGATCTTAATAGACAGTTATGTACTGAATCTTCATTATGTACCGAGCATTATGCCACAAGTGAACCAGAGTGTAACGTCTAGGGGTTGTTTAAGACATCTGGATTGTAAGCGGAATAATTGTCAGTACACTAAGAAGATTCAGTACGTAACATTTTAATACCATAATTGAGATATTTCTTGGACATTTAAAATGTACATTTTAAGTTTATATTTATTTTAAAAGGCATATAAATAAGATACACACACATAACCAGGTTTGAATATTTGCAATGCAGCCACATTAAAGAAATGGTACGTTGATGTTTTGGAAGCAAGTAGTAACATGTACGAATTGAACTCTGTAGTAGCTAGTATTATCTATATTGTTTACATTACTATTAATAAACAGTCCTGTTTGTTATGCTGCCTAACTATCAATGACATTCCAATTGCTTTAATACAGTGATTTTGAAAATTTGCCTGACACGGCCTACTAGTTTGTTGTAAATTAGAATTCTGTGATGAAACAAATAAAAGCTTCTTTTGTTTTTTTGATATAAGTTGTTGCTTTTTTTTTTTTTTTTTGTTATGCCATTATGTTTTTTTTTTTCATGCGATACTGAGAATTATGCAACATTATTTTAAATGGTGGAATTTCTCAATCGGAATACAGTATATTATGGCTTATCCCTTTATTCTGTTTTATCCTTAGGAAACAGTGGCAATTACCATTGTTTAAAAATGACCATATAACCAAATGTAGCAGGGAGAGCTCTATGTTGACTCTGCTGGCGTGTTCACGGCCTGCAGGAAGAGGGCAGCAGTCGCTCAACAACCGCCTGTGAGTCATAGCAGTGACACAGGGAGGTGGGAAAGTGGGTGTGTGGACTTTCCCCCTCTCTGGTCCTATAAAATAACGCTCTGCTGTTTCCTCAGGTCTGCCCTGTTAAACGCGCCGAGAGTGCGGAAGCGCTGGTCAACGACTGAGAACCAGTGGGAGAGAAAGAAACGGAGGTTCAGAGCGAGACATTGAGGGCGGGGAACCCTTGGGCAGACCCCTGATTAGTATATCAGAGCAGGCTAGTTAGCCGGCAGCGTAGGACGGTGATCCGGGTCGCACAGGCAGCGGTGACCGGGATTTGTGATACAGATAATGTTTGCAGGTTCACATATTGACATTTTTCATTTTATTTAGTTTAACATCATGTAAACTGTGTTACAAATAAATATATATATATATATATTTTTTTTCCCTACACATGCCTTAATCTTAACCATAACCTAATAAATATTAACAGTTATTACTGTGTATAAGGATGAATTACAGACATTACCTCATGAACCAATGGACATTTTTGCCCGGTTATTATAAAGCATGACCAATTTCATATCTGAATGTGATTTCCTGGTTCATTGTTCTTAAACAGAATTGTGTTAAACTTATTTCAACACATATAGTACGCTTAATAGCCATTGAGATCATCCAAGAAATAATTGAAACATGTTGACCTTTTTCTAAGTTTATCCAGGAGAAATTTCATAATGTATCTGCCTATGCCATGTATCCCCCAATAGCAACATCCCAGTTCTAGATATTTCACCAGCATGTGTTATTGTCAACCTCATGACAGATCAATTACTATGATGTTGTATCTAGGCTGTCCTGTCATGTAGATGTGAATCAAACCACCAGCAGAGAAAATAAAGTATAAATGGATTCATGTCACTGCTTTATAATACAAGCTGTGCTCGTCTGTGTAAGCCTTAAAAGTAGTTTTTTTTCAATAGTAGATTATTTAGAAACAACAGAACCGCAGTTTTGAAAGTTCTAATTCTGTAGAATAAAAGTCTATTCAATGTTGATTTGATCTTTGTTTTCAAAATGAATTCCAAATTGATATCACATGTAGTGCAAGCACTTTTGCGTAACTATCAATTATAAGTTAATAGCAAATTACATTTTATGAAATGTTGCCGCATAGAGAAAAGATGTATTTTTTAAAAACTTTGGACTGATGCCAAGAGACACCAGTGAGGGGCAGTGTGACAGTTTACACAATGTGTAAAGTTATTATTTTTTACTACATATGTGAACATTGGGTTTACTTACAATATTTTACGATGCTTCACAAACTCAGGTTGCCGTTCTGCATTAGGGCGGTGATGGTAATGGTAACTCCTAGTGCAGGGTCGAGCAAGATAAACCACGTGGTTATTCCTTTTCTTGCTAGTTTTGGTACTGTTTTATTTCCCTGTTCATTGTGGCCTTCTGTTTGAATTATGTTTACGAAAGCACACCTGCAAGGCGGCGCCGGTACTGTGCTTGACCATCGCTTGGAACAATTGTATAGCACACGGGCGTGGATACACAAATACAAGTGTAAACAAAATAACTACACAAATGTAAAATAAAGCAGTGGGAAAACAGCCACAGAAAACAAAAGTTTGCCAAACAAGTAGCTGAGCTATAACAGGTCCCGCTCCAGGAACCTTCTTCCTAACACACCATCTGTATGCTACTATTGGATTAAAATCCCCTAAACTAATCATTATCCTTTATTGAAATAGCGACTCTGGTGTAAATGCAGTGGCTGCATCTTTTCTAGTACTCATAGTTTGCCTTGGCCAGCTGGTCGAGGATCCACAGCCATAATATCTCACATAGAGCATCAGGCTTGTTTGTTTGTTCCAGTTACAAAAAATAAACGAAAGAAAACTAAATAAAATATTAATGATACTACATAAAAAGGTCCTAAAAAGGTTTATATTATACAGTATATGTATGTGCACTGGCTAGGATTATGAAAGTGTTCAAATTGTTTTAACATTTAGCTTTGTTTAGAGAACACGAGTCTGTATAATATAAAAGGAACACATTCTAAATATCCACAGCTAAGGTGCATGCACAGCAAAAACCGAGCAAACGGTCATTAAATAGTGTTTTAAATGACCAGCAGCCTTAGGGTGAATTACAATGTAAAGCACCATAACTCTTTAAACCATTTCAATTCAGTGCGCCGGCGCAATGAAGGCTACTCAGACACCGTAAAAGCCACCTACCTGGTTCCAGGCTTGTTTAAAAGTACAGACTCTGGGCCTATGCTCAGGGCTTTCCAATGACGTATTCGGTGTTTATAAGTGGTACTCCTAGCTGGAACTATGATCTCATGAAGGTAGGACTCTCATCTTGTGACAGAGTTCACTGCTTAGGTTTCATTTTGAGTCGATTGCTTTGTCATTTTAGCAGCTAGACTGAAAGGGGCAGTATAGTTGGAAAGCTTAGAATCTCAGCTTTCCAGCAATAACTGCATATGTGAGAGATATGGTGCTAGAGAACCTGCAGTCTTGCACACAGACAGACAGCGTGAGAGAGTTTTATCCATAGTACGGTGTCCGTATTAGGACATCTTCGTACATCAGGCAAAAAGAAGTGATTATGTGCTCCCTCCTGTGTAACTCCCTCTCCCTGCTCTGAATCTCCCACCTCCCGCCTCTAAAACTCCCTCCTCCCTCCTCTGAATCTCCTTCCTCCCTCCTCTAAAACTCCCTCCTGCGAAACTCCCTCCTCTGAAACTCCCTCCACCTTCCTCCCTCCTCTGAAACTCCCTCCTACCTCCTCTGAAACGCCCTGCTCCATGCTAGTGATGGGTCAGTATACCGTTTTTTCGTTTTACCGCGGTTTAGGTATATTACAATATTAATACCGTTCCTTTTATTCTAAACTGCAATTATCGTAATTTGGTTATACAATGGTTAACGCATTTTTCAACTGCAAACAGGCTTCTTCTAAATCAAGCGATGGTACTTGCAGCCTTAGCAAAGTGTCTGAGGAAGATCTTTTTGTGAACTGATACTGCATTTTGATAATGGTTTTGAAGGAAACTGTCAACCACACAGAATACATGTTTCAATTGCTGTGTTCTGTTACCCAGAGCTTGCTGCACTGGTTGATCTTGGCTGCTGTCTTTCTGACGTCACACACAGCTTTTAGAGAAACAAATTCTCCAAACCTTGCAGCACAGCATACATTTCAACGTCCTATATTTACATTTGTCTGAATAATCAACAGTTAGTTTAATGTAATAGTTTAACATTAACTTTATTGTAAAACTATACATCACTTATCAGAGATTTAATACATTATGTTTGTTTAAATAATTGATTTATTTATGTAATATAGCTTTGACAAGGCTGGTAACGGCTTCATTGTATAATGTTAAAATGTCGTTCGCCCCCTGCTAACAAGCTGGCAGCAGTAGTTTTAGTGGTTATGTATATCTCGTGGTCTTTGCATCGTCCCTTTGATTCACAGCCGCAGCCAGCCTCCTGTAATAACATTTCAAAGCTGCGCTGGGATATGCAGAATCTGCACATATTCAGTGGGTGTTGAGTGTTATACTACAACAGTATTAAGATCTATTATTTGCTCAAAAAGATGTGGTGTTGTAGTTTGTTAAAACATTTTAATGTATAAAATTAAATAAATAAATACTTTGTTTAGCTGATGGCAAATACAATTGGGCAACAATCAGAAAAAAAGAAATTAACTTTTTTTTTTTTTTTTTTACAACGGTTTCATGGATTTACGAGGATGAATAATTTACCTACTGACACCATCAAGTAAAATTGCTTTACAACCAACCTGTATTCAGCCCTCCAAATAATAGTAATTTACTTTTCATTCTGCACCAAGAGCAACATTATAACTTTATTAAACTAATTATTCTACAATTTTGTGCGCTTACACCACGATACACCCTTGGCAACCCAAAGCAAAGCATTCAATGAATGCGGTGGAGTCATGCAGGTCACTAAATATTGAAAGCGAAATCTATATATATTTTGCAGAAATCTATTTCTGAGCATGATTTCTTTCTGCAAAAGAACACAGATAATATGACAGGGGCCCAGGCTCAAAGGAAAACATATCTTTGAAGTTTAAGAGCTGTGCTATCATGGAACAAATTATTGGTCAAAGCTATTATTACTATACAAGCCTTATCCCTTTAAATATGTATTTGAAAATGCCTTTGCTAGAATATCCTGTGAGGTATTAAAGACCGATCACATTGTCTACCTTTAATTATTAATGTTAAAATGTTAATGCATTGCTACTTTCTTATGACGTTCCTTTTCTAGGCAAATGTTTCTAAGATACAGGTATTGAGAGGCAGTAAGATGACACACCTGTAGTGTTGCAAAATAGAATAAGACCACTCTCGGGAAGTTAGAGTATGAAGCAGTACAAAGCCTGTGAAAGCAATTTGCAAAAAAAAGGCAACAACCTCAAAATTGTTTTCTTGGTCAAAATTGCTTAAATATGTAACAATCAGTTTCTT
Organism: Polyodon spathula; assembly: GCF_017654505.1. Lineage (NCBI taxonomy): Eukaryota > Metazoa > Chordata > Actinopteri > Acipenseriformes > Polyodontidae > Polyodon > Polyodon spathula. Next base: position 10,978,706 of record NC_054539.1, on the reverse strand, counting down.
TCGCTTGCCCCTGGATAAGAATGGTACATAATGAACTGGCAGTAAATGTACTGATTTTTGTTTTGTTCTGTTTTGTTTTGTTTTAATGTGTTCACTTTTACATGGTTTTGAAATTGTAATTCTGTTACTTTTTAAAATTACTGTATGACATTACTGCAAATTACTGTATCACATTTATATATGATGCAAATCATTAACAGGGGAAGACCATAGTTTAGTAGGTCAACACAACTTAACTGTAAACTGTACTCTAATTTTCTATAATTTAACAACTTCTCATACTATTTTTAATGGAAGAATAATACAATATAATGCTTTAGAACAGTAAATTATTGAAACAATAAAAACAACGACATATTTTAAAAGTGTATACTGACTCTGTCATGTTATTATCAGTAGAATTGTGTGAATGCTATTTGTTGTGACATAAATCCCAGTTGTCTTCCATCTTCATGGATGGTGCTGAAAAAAACAATGTGCCCACTGATGTTTATTTGATCTTTATTTTATCTAAATAATATTCAAAAAGAAATGAAAATTAAAATATTAAAAATATTAATATAGAAAAAGAAAATTATTATTATTATTATTATTATTATTATTATTATTATTATTATTATTATTATTATTATTGTTGCCAGTCATGTCCAGTTTTATTATTATTTAATAAATAGGACTACAACTAATAATAATAATAATAATAATAATAATAATAATAATAATAATAATAATAATAACAACAACATGTGCATGTTGTACAGTGACAGGATAAAAAAAGATGAATTGTAGCAAAGTCTTGTGTCAAATCTTTGATTGCTACAGTATGTACCGACTTCAGTAGTGAAGATTGTAAGGCTGTCAAACAGCACAGCTTATAATCATAGCAATATTAGTAAGTCTTTGTCAGAAACTGTATCTTTTTTTTATTATTATTACTACTGAAGACCTCAGAGACTTGTTTGATTCGAGTGACCACCTGCCTGGAAAATCTCTTTTTATGTAGGGATTGTTTGACCTCAGCCAAGCATAAAGGAAAAAAAAAAGAAAAAGACTGAGTGCTACTGATGAAGCAGATTTAGCTTCCCTTGAGCATACAACATGGGATGTTCTTATAGTCTGTTGACCATGATTCGTAAGTAAAGGCAGTTTAATAGCTCTAAGTGTTGTAGACCGAAGAGAGATTATCAGTGCCTAATATTACTTGGTCCTTAACATTATGTTTACTATCTAAATGACTAAAGTAAAATGCAATCTACTGATTAACTGCACTTGTCAAATGTTTTTTGGGGAAATTTTACTTGACTTGCTTTTGAACTGAATCTAGCAGAATTCATTAATGTTGAATTATTCCTAATACACAGAGATAGATCAAACACTCAGGATATTATCAGGTTCCAGACATACAGGGGTTATACATACAGCATGATCACCTCTTAGGCTTTTGAACTATTTTAAGACATGCTTAATATTATTTTTGTCCCATATTCATAAAGCATGTTTTCCTTTACATGCATCTGAGCTAAGTTTTAAAATCTAGATGTTAATCAAACTACAATATTTTGAGTTTTAGAAAAATCTGAGTTTTAGAAAAATCTTTCATCCTTTCTTTTTTTCAGGTCAGTGAACATCACATTTCTAGCTGGAAATTGGTTTTTTTGTAGTCTACATCCTTTTAGTGATTTCTGCACATACACTTGATATCATTTTGAAAATGCATATAATGCCACAAGAACCCTTTTAGTTCTAAATATTTCAAGTTTTTCTATACCTTCATAAAATGCAATGTATTGGGGCCCTTCGGCTATCCATTGGAGTAGACTGTTAAACTTTACTGCAATGTGTAATACATGAACCACACAAAATAGCATCATAAGTTGCATTTTTCACTTTGACTATGTAGGGTGTAGGGTTCACCTTAGCCTAACCTCATCCTTCTGAAATTACTTTTAATGAGTTCCTTATTTAAATCCCTTTACAACTTAATATTGATCCTCCCTAATCCCCTCACGCTACATTTATAGAATCATCCTTCATCATAATTTAAAATGGAGCCTTTGATAACCTCCTGTCAGAACATGTCTGCCAGCACTACAATACTGGTGTCTGCAGTGCACATAGTGTGATGAACTAATACTAAATCCATAGTCCATAGTTTTGTACCATAATTGAGATACCATTAAAAAGATTCTTGAGCATTTTGTAAGGACATATTACAGGATTTGTCCTTGAAATTGAAGTACTATTAAAGAACAAAATCAGTGAGTACTGGTAATGATATATTTTACTACACTATTATTCTAATAAAGAACATTTATTATTATCTGTCCATTATTATTGAAAGCATTATCACTGCACCCAGTAACACTAGCTGTGTATGAGCATTATTTCTCCACGTTCAATAAAACATTTATTTTCCTTTATGACATTATGCTTGCTTATTTTTCACTCATCTCTTACAATAAATTGTAAAAACCCATCTGGTATTTATTAAATGATAACAACTGCCATGAAGACAGACTTTTAATATAAAGAATGGGAAGTGTGCCAAAAGTATCCTTCTGTAGACTAGTTTGATTAAAGTAATATTTTGTAATATATTTATAGAAATAAACTGAACTGATTTCAAATTACAGTACTTTTAAGTCCAGGAAGCAGATGGAGTCGTGGCACAATAATGAGGAATATAATATGCTATGACAAAGACGGCTGTAGTGGGGATGTCAGACCAGAAGAAACACACAGTACTGCAAGATGAAATGATAAATGGATGCACTGCTGCGCAGTTTATTATTATAAAATAAAACAGTACAAAAAGCAGGACACGGCACTTTCGTCAAAATAAATAGACAAACAAAATGGACTACACAGACAAACACGGTGAGCTGATGTTTTAACTATTACTTTGATTATTATGTCCGTCTCCAATCCCGTTCTCCACTCACCGAACATACAATCCCGAGTGAGTGAAAACATGCTGTTTTTATGCAGCTGTACCGAGACTCGATTGCTAATCAATAATTCAATTGGAGTCACGGTACAACTGCACGTGAATTAATAAAGTGCAATTCCCCGTACTCGCATATTTTTATATTTTACCTGCACGTGAAATGCTGTGGAATCCTCATGCCTAAATACAAATATACATTTTAAACAACTCTCCACAGATCCATTTATATCCCATGTACCAATGACTATTGTAAACAAGATTGCGCAACTCTCACGGTTCGTTGCCCCTTTAAGACCAGACCCAGGACACACACATGGATTTTAATAGCGCTGACGCGCACTTTTAATAAACACAAATAAAAATAAACAAAACAACCAAACACCTAGCTCCTTCTTGGAGCACTAACTAACACAAGCCGTAATCTAACTCATACAGGACGGCTAAGCCGTTTACCTGTCAACACAAACCAGAACCAAGGTCTTCACACACTACCTTTTACAATGATTGCGCACACCTACAATCGGGCTCCTCACACACCAGCAGCCCCGAACAGACTGGCTGCCTTCTTTAAATACCCTGCACCTGGCTCTAATTTGCAATTAACACCAGGTGCAGGGGATAACTAAATAATTAAACAATTAAACCAGTGTGCATTTTCACATGTTTCTGGCATGGAGGATATTAACAGGATATTATATATATATATAGTCATGTTTAACAGCAATACCATCCAAAGCAGGTGCTTCTATTGCATCTGCAAGTTGGCACTACAAAAGTTCCTTGTCAGTGTGAACTGGTTACACAGGGTAATTTCCCTGTGCCAAGTGGGGTTGACATGGATCGACAGGTTTGATAACTATATTTAACCAAAAGGAGACTTCTGTGCCAATGGACAAAATAATAGTAAAGAATGCTATTCTTTGTTTCAGTATTAACACAGATATATAATTGTGACTGTGCAGATATTGTCAATAGTTTTTCTTTTTTTTTCTTTTTTTTTTAGTTTTTTAATGTAATGTAAAATGTACTACTTGACTTGTAAAATGTTTTTTTTTTTTTTTTTTTTTTTCGATTGGTTAATTCAAGCCTATGGTTTTCCTAGCTTGTGTATATCTTCCTTCAGAAAAACTGTGTTTTTGTTCACGCAAATCTAAATATAACACTTGGGAATATCAAATCAAAATCGACATGTATGGCTTATGTTATAAAAAAAGAACAAATCACTGTCTACAATATAGTTAGCCTACAGGTTAAAAGGGCTGGAATTGAAACATGGGCTTACCAGTAATGCATCAGCAGCATTGTTACTTAAACATAGATACTAAAAGCTATGAGATCCAGGTCAGGTCTCATAATTGCTTTTGCAAAGGAGACCTATGCTGTCTGAGCAGGTCCCAATTGTAGAGATCACTTTAAAACATGACCTGGATCTTTCAGCTGAGAATAATCACAGTTCAGTATAATGCTTCTGTATGTTATTATCAGTAATGTTAAATATTTCCTCAACAAAAAGCTTCCATTAACATCACATGTATTCATCCATTTTATACTGAAAAAGTATTTAAATGAATTTCCAGTTAAGAATGGAATATTGAATAAAAGGAATAATAAATTGTCTCATTCATCATCAGGCTAGAAAGCATCCTCATTTTTTATTGAGGAAAAAAGCACACATGCCCGTGACAATCTAGTTACTTTTTACTAGAACATGAAGAATAATAAGTAAAACTGAACATAATGTTCTTAAATGCATCATTTTTTAAAAGGTTTATAGCTCAAAGGAACAATGTCTGTCTAGTAGTGAAGGATCAGAGCTTAAACAAGGGGCACACCACAAGATTTTCCTTTAGTACTGATCAAGATTTTCTGAAACACAAACACACACCTCCCTGGGACATTTTCTAATGATTCCCAACACGCAGAATGAAACACAGGATTCTTTAATATTCCATCCTCATTACTCTCATTTTCTATAATTTAACAACTTCTCATATTATTTTTAATGGAAGAGTCATGCAATATTGAGCAGTAACTGCTGTTAATTTCCTGCTGTATATCATTTGCATTTTTGTTGCTGGCAGAGAATAATTACCATTTTGTAATTGCCATACTGATTATCTGCTTTGGCTTAATACAGTATAGTCATCTCAACCTTAGAGGCCCCTGGCACTGTGTATTTTATAACCTACAATAACAATGTCCATGGATAATAATCATTCAAGAAAATGTGGGTCAGTAATACAATGTGAACTAAAAGGTTCACTTTGGGGATGCTTTTGGGGTTTATGTGAACATTTGCTGTTGAAAAAGAGCACATTTTGTAATAGGAAGTTGTATCCCTTATTTGTAGATTAACATAAGTTTTAAAGGAATCCATTCTATTAATGAGAAGACAGGATTAAAATGAAAATGAATCTGTAAAACATGGATGGAATTCAGCCGCAACCTACAACCACTATGTCACTTCCCATCCCAAGTACTTGTTACAGCAGTAGGGGGGGTATAAATGTAAACTTTCTTGATATAAGAAAATACTCCAGTTATACCGTGGAACTAATCAGGTTGCATTCTAACCCAGTAACTGAGTTTAGCACCCTGGACACTCTTTTGCATGCCTCTTGTCTTCAGTCCACTTTAAAAAAAAAAAAAAAGGGAAAAGGATCTGGTAGGTGCATGAGGATCTGGTAGGTGCATGAGGAGGGTACCCCCAATATATTCAGCCTATGAATTATTTCAAACTCCATAGATACAGTACTGTACAAATTGACTAAAACAGTGTAAAACAGTCCAATGTTTAAGAAATGTATTTAACAACTGCACTGGAACTATTAACTCCTGGTTCCTGGCATCCAGGTCAAAAGTTCATTGAGGGTCATGGACTAGACCATGATTAGGTTACAGTAATAGTCTTTTCTCTGGAGAAGCATTTGAGGGGATGAAAGACAGATAAAATGATCTTGATAAAGTGCTTATTTCGGTGACATTGCTGTAGACTGCTGCAGGTTCATGTGGGAATTTATTTTAAAATACCACAACACTTGCTGTGTAATGCCTCATAAACTTTGTGATTTATGAAAGCTTTTGTCCATCCATGCGGCATGTTGCAATTTGCATTGATTTTACTTTAACTTGCCATTCTGTTAAACAAAAGTTAAACGACAGAGATACAATTTTTTCAATTTTTACATTTTTCTTTTAAGATTAGTGTTAAAGATGGAATCTGTGCTGCTTACATGTAACGTGTCATTTACAGGTCAAGCATTATTTCAGATGTGTTCATCTGACCTTCAATTAACTGTTAATAATATTAAAAGAAAACCAAATAAGTACTTATGGGTCATTTGGCTCCAAAATAACCACCTCTCCTTTTTTAAACGTTTAAAATTTTTGTTAAGTTTTTAGATTAGAGTTGGATGATGTTGTTTTGTATTCTGGGTTGTCTAGCTGTATCATTGTCTCTCCCTGGCAATGGTCATAAAGCAGGAATTCTCAGTCTCTCTCAGTCTTATCCTTCAGCTCAGCAACAACATTCTCTCTACTATAACTGCCCATATCTATTAGAATATTTTCTATTAGAAAACGATTGAGTCCGAACAGCCAATCACCTTCCAGATCTAGCGAGCTTCTATTTTGCATAGATGCCCGCTGGAACATTGAAGTGCTTAACTGTGAATTACATTTTAAAATCAATTCACGCATAAATACCGTCTTTTCCCCTTAACTTTCTAATCTACAGCTAATCTGAAAAGCTACTTAAACATAATTTCTGACATTGGTCTAGAGACAGTGGAAATTATGTCTGTGACAGGACATCGTAATGAAGGCTCAATTCACTGCTACTGTGCAGTAAATCAACAGGGAAGACACTATTGGTCCACAATTCTGTCATCAGCTGGATCCAAACAACACCTTCCCTCAAATCCAGCCAGTCAACTCCCAACCCTGTTTCAGTTCTTTCCGACCAGCCAATCCACTCCCTGCCAGCTTGAGTTAGGAGTCCGACTCAATACTACACAGACTATACAACAATTGTACATGTCCAGATAAACTATAATAAGGAAGAGTAAGACCCCAATAAATAAATATGCAATAATAATAATTTTAATGATAATAACATTTTCTCTATGTTTAAAGAAGTTTAAGGTAAATAGAGGTTTTAAAGTTTTTTTTTTTTTAAAGAGAAAATAAGGAAATAAATCATTTTCTAATAGTGATAGAGCTCTCTCGATGTGGGCTCTACCATGTGGTAGATAATCTTCACTTTAGTTAGCGCTGTCGCCTGCGGCTCGGGATGCCTAACTCCAGTCGCGGTCATCTACCACACTGTAGAGCCCGCATCGACAGGCTCTATTGCTTAAATAATTCATAACACGTATACAATGATACACAAGATTGTTAATATTCCATCTTTACTATTCTTTTTTGATAAAATTCCATTCTTGCCATATCTCTGATTCTACTTTCCATATCAGTGAAAAGGTGAAAAAACTGAGCATAATGTGAAGCTGGCTTCTTTATTCAGTATCACTATAACTTGTAAACAAGAATGTTTAAATTCAGACTTTAGACTGCATTAGTGCACAATATAATGTGTGCATTTAGTGGTTTAATCAACTGGGAACTACAATAGTTTTTAAGAATGATATATAAATAAGGAAATAGCTATTTATTGGGGGTGTGATATGTTCCCCAAACACATAATAACCAGACCTGTTAGCTATTTTTATAGCTTGCAAAATGTCTATACATTTGGCAGACCATCTATAGGGTTAACATCATCTTTCTGCTTCTCAGTTGTGTCTTTTGTGATTAGTGTGTAGATGCTTGACTCTAGAGACATTATCACTGTTTGCAACATTGTGTCATCAGCAGTGAGAATAACCTAATTTTAAATAACATATACCTTCTAGCTGATAAAGGCAGAGACACAGTGGGACCCCATATGTTGCTACAGCATGGACAACAACTGCAAAGGAGCAGAGTTAGCAGGAAGAGTGATGACAACAGCTTTATATCTGTGGTCCCCTAGGACGTCTGAAATCCAGCATATGATGATTTGAGTTTTGAAATTAGCCTCAGGTTCCTGTTTCAAATGCTCTGGATATGCCAAGAACTATTTCTCAGAATTTGTGTTGAAGATTATGAGTACTGCTCAATTTCTGAAACATTACAGTCAGTGTATTACAACTACACTGGTTGCAAAGGACTGGTGACTGACAGACATATTGTTAAAATAATTGGTAATGGTAAGGTAATGTTTCTAATGTTTCTACGTGGTCATCAGTTAGTTTAGATTTAGAAGTTTCAGGGGTAGTGTTGTGGCTGTCGCAATGGTTGCGACCAGTTACAAACGAGTCGAAAGTCTAGGGTGAAATGTATTAAACAAGCGCAGTCTTGTTAGTGACTTTTTGCTTTGCGGCAGCAGTTTTGCTTTGCGATTCAACCTTAGATGAATATGTAATTATGGATATTCCTGCATAAATTAGCAAAAATGGGGTGGAGATGATGAGGATTCTCAAATATTATAATGCGATGTACTAAACCTGCTGGCAATTATGACACTTAATATTGCATCAGTATGTTAAAAACTTTTGAAAGCACGTTTTAAAGAGTCACAATTAGCAAAGCTTTAAAAGGCAGTATGAAAAACACTATCCCCTAACTATAGCCGCTGTGACTGCAGCAAGAAGGAGACATTGTCTTAAGCAAGGTATTTCGTACCTGCATTACTCCCTTCAATTTAAATGAAGATCAAATTAAGCACAGGTATAGGCTCAGCAGCCATATAATTCTTGAGCTGCTGTCTGTTTTAAAAATGATCTGGAGCCTGTCAGCCAGAGAAGCCATGCTATCCGTGCAGTGGCCAAACTAGTCCACCCTGCATTGTCCTGCCTCTGGATCCTTTCAGGGGACTGCGGCAGCTGTTGCTAGCATTTCCCAGCCTGCTTTTTATTGTGCGTTGCCAGTTGTGCCACTTACCCCTCCAGCTCATTTTGAGCATCTGTACAGGAATAGGAAACACACCTATTCTATTACACTCATACCTAGAACCATCGCCGGCGGTCATTATGATGGTTATATTTTATACAAGCGAGATACAACTCAAGTTTTATTCAAGCACATCATATCAAACATCTGCACAGCCGAAACACAGTATTTAAATGAACAATTACACATAAAAGGATTTATTTTCCACATATAAAGCACTACTTTAAAAAATGAAAACTCTAATAAAATAAAATAAACATTTCAAAAGAAATTAGTGTGCAAACAGATGTAAACAAGTGTATGTGCATACAAAACTGTAAAATCATGTTTTTTTTTTTTTTTTTAAAAGTAACATAAAAAAAGAAAATAACTCAATTCCCATTATGTAATGTGAATGTGCTTTCAGGGAAATAGACTTCAAAGTAACACAATCCACACAGTAACGCTTCTCAGCTTTTCCTGTGTATTACTACATACTGCTCTTTCACATTGGGCAGAGATATCACAAATTTTATTTGTATTGCTTTTAGCTACATGGCATTATTTTCTCTTGCTTTTGTCACTGGGTGCACAGGTTTAGCTTCATTTTCCTGCTGCTTTACAGTTTTCTGATTGAAATGTTTCTGCCAAAGCTCTGTGGCTAGCTTCAAGATGATGTCTTTTCTCCTGATATTTTTTCCTGGTGCATTCCTTGTACAAAATAAAGCAATTGATGGCTGCCAGGTCCAGTAGATTGTAAAATACAGCAGCTGGCCACCGGCGAGAACCAGCTTTCACTGAGCAGTGACGTGCCATCTGGTCTAAAACGTCCACTCCGTTCTTTGTGTCATTGTAGAAATCCACAGTCTCCATTTTAATTTCTTGTCAACAGTCCCAATGGCAACTGACGTATGAAAGGAGCTGATAATAATTACATTCTTTCTCAGCTTGCACTTGTAAACAGTTAGCATAGCACAGTCATTGTATTTAAATTATACTGGAGTACAGCTGTGGTTGCAAGTTTTGCGCAGATGGTGGAAGCTCTCTTTTTGCTTTGTTCACTGGTCCAACCAGGCTGTTTTTTTTCTTCTTTTGCTAATCATCATTTTGTATCCTATGTGCCTCTGCTACAGTACAGCATTGAATGTGGTGTAGCATTTGCATATCGATCAACAAATGAAATGCACTGAGTGCTATGTTGCGCTTTGCTACGATTTGGGACCTGAGGTTTCAGTCAAAACATTTTGTGCAGCCTGTTTCCCACAGCATCAACACCGGGAAGTAGAATTTCACAAATAGCGCCATCCTTACCTGCTGAATGCCTGTTCATGCTAGCGATCCAGCTGGAGCAGCTGTAGTGCTGCGGGTGAAGCGGTTGCCATGGCTTGCACGCCTGCAGCTGATCCTGGTTCCCAAACTAATTATCGCTCACTTTAAGGTGATTACCACCCTTTAGTAAATACGGTGTGAACGAAGCTCATCTCAGTATTCAGAACAGGGTGCCTTTTTTAAATACATTATCATACATTACCATACACATCACATATTCATTCTGACTACCATAGTATGGCACAATCAAATCAGTGTGCGCCATAATATGGCTACTATTTCGCGCAATAAAATTAATACAATTGCAATAATAAATACGGAAATCATGAACGTGCACCCGAATTGAAATTATGGTGCACCATAATGTTTACGCCCTGTTGTATATGAGGCCCATAGAACACGACAAATGTACATATGTGTGTGTGGCAAACTGGTGAATACGTGCAGGTGAGTGCAGTGCAGAGCGGATTAATCACACAGACGAATTAATTACAGGTGCAAGGATGTTTATTAATGATTATAATGTCCAGTGCCTTATGGCAAAACCTGGAAACAATAATAACGATGGAAGTGGTACAGTGGCGTGTATCACTCCTGATTCTAATCCCACGGGTTTGACCCACAACCAAAAAGTCCCATCTTTCCTCACCCACACAAAACACAAACACAGACACAGTTCCTACAGTGCGTGAATTAAGTGCTTGTGGTGCAAAGACAGTTCCAAAGTGAAAAGTGAGTGTTGCTATTTCAAAATTATACAAGCTCCTTCTATGTTTGTTTGTTTACTAACCATCTGCAAAGGAACAGATCACTGAAGCTACGCCCCCCTATTTATACCCTCGCCCATGACCCCTAGGTTAACGAGCATCCGCTCCTCCAATCCTCGGATGCCACGCTGTCTACTGTCCAGGTCAGTGAGCTTGGGTGCTGTAGCTCCTCCCCCTTCCTAAATGACTGACTTCCACCTACTCTACGGAATAAAATGTCTTGCCATTTGCTTAAGGTTACTCTGTTCCTTCTATCTAGTGCCCTCACAGGTCGGGAAGGAGATCTAACACCAAGCGTCATTCGATCTATGTCACAGTGTGATTTTATTGTATTTTTTTTTTTTTTTAACTAGACCTCTCCTTACGTAGGAAAAACATGTCCAGTTTGGCCATGGACAACTGTATGAGTAGGAAAAGCTTTTAGAGACAGATTTTTTATTTGGGGGTGAAGGAGTGAGGACTCCTTATCTGATTCAACTGCCTTTCATTATTTATTTGAAAAAAATGACACAAAGAGGATGCAACAGATATTTAAATTAGTATATTGCAGCTCTCTTCATTAACATATTTTCCCTTCGTGCATACGACAAAATGTATACTTTCCGAACTGTCGCAACGAAAATGCACATTGAGGTATGTTTGTGTTACAACTGGCCCATCTTAGTACATCAACCCCCTCAGTCTGTTCTGATTGATCCACCAATTACAACTTAGTACTTAAATATCTCAAACGAGTTTTTAACTTTTTTTTTTTTTTTTAACTATGTATCATAAAAGTAGCAGATCTAAATACTGCCCTCCATAACCTTTTTAATCTTCCTGGGTTTTTTTCCTGAAAGGGGGTGTGGCAGGCTGGCGAGTGGATAGAGGCCCAGAGACAGACTGCAGTTCAAAAAATCCTAATGTTATTATAAATAACACAAAAGTGCACAAGGGCAAAAATAAAGGGATTTAAACACAAATAAAGCAATACAAAAAGAAAAAAAAAACTTACAAAATTAAGGTTTCCAGGCTGGGCAATGCCTTCACTGTATTTACAAATAACACAAACACAAACACAAACACAAACACAAACACAAACACAAACACAAACACAAACACAAACACAAACACAAACCTGCTTCCTCAGCTCACTCCACCTCAATGGGAAGCAGAAGCCTCCTTTTATGTCAGGTGACTGGGCGCTGATTGATCATTAATTAAACTAACCATCTAATCAACTAATCAACCCCAGCCACCTGAACATAATAAACCCAGGCAGGTAAGGGAAATTAACCCCATCCCTGCCAATTTCTAAATGGCAGAGCTTTGCTCTGCCACAGGGGGATTTAACATAAATAGAAAAACAATAAAAATGTTCCAGTGGTAGAATTTAGACCCACTACACTCAATGTTAAAGTAGACCACCTTGTGGCATTCATGCAGCATCTCTCACCAGTGAAGGCACCATGGATTGAGCCCGATATACAGCAGGTAATTGAATTAACAATTTACCAACAATCAGTCCCTACTGCCTGAGAAGAATTTATTGTCTTGCTAATTCCAGCCTTGTTATATGGCTTAAACAACACTTTAAATAAGGACAATTTTAGTACAGACTTGATTGCAATTCCAGAGGTAATAATTCAAAACTTTTGAAATGGAAACCTTGTCTATTGCCTTGCCATGTCTGTCACAAAATAATGCTTCATCTCTAAATCCAAAATATCCTTCATATATGCTGTCAATTCTAATGGTAACAATATATATTTTTAAACCTTTTACGAAGTTATGCAATTAAGTATAATCATATCATTTTTTTTTTTTTAAAGTCTCTCAGGAGTACAGTAGTAGTATATGTGGGTGCTGAGTGACAGCAGAAGAAACAAAAACAACAACAACATATATATATATATATATATATATATATATATATATATATATATATATATATATATATATATATATATATATATATATATATATATCATTCACTGACAAAGCTTTCCAAAAATGTGCCCCTAAGAAACCAGCTATCAGGAAGCCTATTCACTAACTTAGAGATATGGGAACTTCTGGTCCAGAACATATTCAAGTGCTTGAAAAGTGTATGATATTGATAATAAAAGCCAATGTTAGGAGTTAGTGAGGTCTGAATGAGAACCCATCATATCTGTTAGCACATCACATTTTTGTGAATCCTGTTTCTGTCAGTTTTCACATTTTGATAAATCTCTGAGCTCTAACTACATCAAGAGAGATCACATTAACATACATTGGTCTGACTACGAAGTCAGACTACAGCAAGGCACTTCAGGGTTCACTGCAAGAGCCCTTCATTTATTACTGGGATTAAATTTGTCAGCGCAATGACTGATGTTCCTTGTCTGAGCCTTCTCTTTCTTTCAATCTTTCTCAACATTAAATGGAAATCTGACTGGAATCAAACTGAGGATCCATGACATGGCAGGAATTGAAAAAAAAAACTGAGAATCATTGGCTTCCAGGCTCATTATTTCCAGGAGCTCATTGACTTATTTATTTATTTATTTATTTATTTATTTTTATGGGATGAGGAGCATGCAGTGTAATGCAGCCAGGCAGTGTACTGCTCCCAATTCCCCAGTCAGGCAATCATATCATTCTCAAACTTCATTTATCTTAGTACGGTTGTTTGTTGTTTGGACAGAGCACTTACAAGTGTAAATATGCCTGGCACCATCACTATTTTCAGACATTGCAAGGACAGGTGAGAGGGTGTTTCTCCTTTCGCTACACAGATTATTGAGCCTTGGAGACTCATAGAGCAGTTCTTGGATGAGGTGCTTTGTTAGGCGGTCAATCAAACTACATGCTTAATTTTCAAGACAATACAGCACTGACATAGTGGCATCATCAACTAAATAAGAGGTACTGCAATAAATGTCTTTTGCTGCAGTAAAAATATCCATCTTGCTTCAAGGTCACAGCTACTGTATCATAACTCACAGGGCAAAAGCAGCAATTTTTTTTTTTTTTTTTTTTGTCACTGGGCTATTAAGGTATCAAGGGGGATAAGGCCCTCGCTGGATTAGGTAATATATTTTCCAACAAGCTAATTTGACTGATAATGATGAAGTATGGTTGGTTGCTGGAGCGTCTCTCGTTTTGAATGGCTTGGTACAAAAAAGCTGTAATGTATGTTTTGTTTACAATGATCAGTGCTACCCTCATTGATCTTTCCCGGATCATGTTCTGTTTCAGGTGACTGATCCCTCTCTTCCAGTGTATGTTATTGATAATGCATTAAGTCAGTATGAGCTGGGAAGTAGTTCCTTTATTGTCGGCTCACAAACGAATCACTCACTATGTTTATTGCTTCTTCCAGCCTCTGACACTGGGCAATAAATTACTCCCTAACTCCTTTACAACTAGCAAACTTCAATAGTAGAATATAAATGGGCTAGATCTAGTTTTCTCCAATCAATAAATCTTTTCAATAAAAGATTTGTAATTGGAACTTGCAGCATGATAATTGGTGGTTTAAACTTTCTGAATGAAAACATCCTATTTATGAGCAAAAGACGTGCTATTATAAATGTTGAATTTCACTGTTTTCAGTTAATACGAATAAATGTTAAGACATTCATGTTAATACATTTATTATTTGTGTCTGTTTTATAGTTATATTCTATATATTGTTTATTACTTATTTGTTACTGTTATAAACAAAATCATTATAAATGCAGTAATATATTATATATATATATAAATCTATATATATATATATATATATATATATATATATATATATATAGACACAACACACATCGAGTAACCACAGGTGCACATGAGCCATGACATTAACAAGCATATAAGTAACAGAACTCACAGGTTTACAGTATTTACAAGTTTATTTTTAGTTAAGTGTCCTTATAAAAATGGTTGAAAGAACTGCACTGAATGAATCAATTACAGTATACAGTATTGTACAAACCCGGTACAAAACTTGTACAGTTCGAGTGATATAAAATAACTAGTGTTATGTTTACGAAAACAATCCAACCACAAACTCTGCACAAACTATCTACTATACTTTTAGGTATTAGCTTGTACTGTTTAATTTGGTGGCTTAAATAGCAAACGTTAGCAAATGTGCATTATACAGAATTAGTTCAGTGAACAAAAACATTAATAAACAACTGGGACTCTGTCACATAATCCTTAAATATGCAATGTTGGTAATATTTTACATATGTGTTCAAACTGCACTGTAATTACATAGTAAATACACAGTAATTACAGATATGATTAGTCAAAGGCAACAAATAGCAACTTAATTAAAATGCTGGCAGTAATTACACAGTATTTATTAAAGTACAATTACAGAAAGTTAATGTAATGTAACATCTGTCAATATAGTAGTTGGATCTCCCCTCAGTTGAATCCTTGTCATGGATAATGTCAGGATTTAAAAGAGAGCTAATCAATTTGTTAGAATTAATTTTGTTCCATCTTATTACTTTTACTAACATTATTACTGGTTCCCATTGTACTGTACTATGGGTCATATTGTCTGATTGTCACTCTTGGAGAGATCCTGAACTACAACACAAAGTGACCAGGAAGTACCAGGAAGCAGCAAAAATATTCATTCTTTACAGTTGCCCTTCAAATATTTCAAATTGAAGTTAAAAACATAAACAACTAATCAATTACATTAAAACGTGGACCATTGATTTTGCTAGTTAAATGGATTCGAAAACCTTCTCCTTGCATACTTGAACGAACAAGCAACATATTTCCTTGTGCCCATATACTGTATTGCACCTGTTGCTTATTTTGGATGGGTACTTCTGGAGCACTTATTCACTTCTGCCATGCAATTAACTTTCAGTTTAATTACCATTGAGTTAATGGAACACTATAAAGCTTTCAATAAGGAATCTATTTTCTCTTTAATGGAGTCATTGTCATCAGAGGCCAGCATGCACAGGTCTACAAACCTTTTACTTGTTACTTTCTGCTGTAGGAGGAATTTTATATTATTATTATTATTATTATTATTATTATTATTATTATTATTATTATTATTATTATTATTATATTACATTGGAAAATACTTTTGAGAATCATACTAACTACACATGCATAACAGTAAAAGCAGTCATAACTAGTGTTCTATTGCAGTTCCCTATACTATGGGGTATTGAGATAGTAAACCCATTCAGCATGACATCCCAATAAGTCACAAAACAACAAATAAACAATACTTTATGTGCTGAAAGAATCATTGTTTTTCCAAATGTATTCATAGATTTAATTTTGTAATCTATCTTTGTATTGAATCAAATATAGGCAGAGTTTATATCATTTTGAACAGTCTTGATGTAAAAAGTAATCAGTAGAAACTCGAGAAACTCAGTGTTAATATTATGAAGCACTCTGATTTCACGAATTCTAACAGACACTGAAGCCTGAAGGCTACCAGACCACATATGTCAGTATCATTATTGTCAGAAAAGATGTTTTGCATTCAAGGCCTGTACTGCACAACAGTTTTTATATTGTCAGGACAGCCCCTATTTCCCAATTGTTTCTTGCTGCCACATCACTGAGGTAATACAACATGCAGGACATAATCTGTAAGAAGGATATAAGAACTTATATTGTTAACTTAAGAAATAAGTTATTAAGCCTGCTTAATGAAACAGGAATGAAATAATGATGATTAGTCTTAATTTCCTTTTTTCTTTTTTATGAAAACAATAAAAGGAGCATGTCAGTCAAAACGTAAGACCTGTGTTTGAATATAATCATACTTCTCCCATTCAAACTGGGGATGGTGTGTGTGCTGCACCAGCAGAGTGGGTCTCCAGGAAAGGCTGCAGCAGTTCCAACAACAGAGAAAACATCCCCCTGTTGACCTGCATACAGACAATATAGTAGACAGCATTTTCGTAAAATGAGAACATGTCATTTTCTGAAAGTAGGTACATGTCTGAAAAGAAAGAGTCTGAAAATATAAATTGTATAATGCCTTCTCTATATTAAAATGCTTTGTTGCTATAGTGGTTTATGCCTCCATGTAAGGTGTTCAGAAATCTTTGTTCAACATTGTCCCTTAATGACAAGGTATTATTTCTGTGGAAGGGTGATAAAACTTCTACAACTTCAAGAAAAAAGTTATTTTTTTTCAATATATATATAATATATTATATAATATATATATATATCTATATATAATATATTATATATATAATAATTAGTAGTTTCTGAGAAAAAGAAAACAACCCACATAAAAGCATTTTTATTTCAGCTTCTGAAAAGGGAGTTTTTTGTTTTCAATCAATCATTGTAGCAGTGTATTTCCTTAAATTACAATCAGATTATATTTTTTCTCAGGAGTGTCCTCATGACATAAAGGGAAGGCCCCCACACCAAAAACACTACAGAAGTCAGACTTACACTATTTTCCTTTTCATTTGCAAAGGTGCAAGACAAACATTTAGAAATGTTCAGTTAGAAGAAAAAGTATCCACCACTTACATCATACAGGGTTATTTCAGGCAGCCATTTATATCGGACAAATAGCCATTCCATTTGCCATTCCCATTGATTTCAATAATGTGTTAAGCATGCTGTATATTTTGGGCAAACCCCTGTACTGTACCCCGGTACTGTACCTTGGCTGTGTTAATAAAATAAAAAAATATAAGTTTAAATAAAACATCTCTTTTAGATGCTGTACGCTAAAGCATGCTTGGAATTCTGTCAGTCAGCAAACGTTGCTTCAAAAAGCTGGGTTTTTTATAATTGCAGAGGAGATTGCTGATGAAAATACAACTGAAACTGAAACTCTGACAACACCACAGCTGGTAGTGTCACGTGAGCTGTTCAGTGTGTTGGTACTGTAGCACAGGGGACAGCTGATTTGCACGACAATGTGGGAATGGACCTGATTACGGACTGTGGAAGGGGATGGGAGTACTCTGTAAATAATGTCTCTTGATCAGATCTACTAATGTTCTTTGTTTGTTTTAGTGCTTGTGTGACTTAGAGCTGAAAGACTGCCTTTGTGTGAGTGCATCACTGAGGGGGGTGGGAGTAGGTCTGACACCAGAGATAGGGAGTGTTGGGCCAATGAGTGTGGACGGGGGGGCTTGGGGGTACGTGTGGAGATGACACTTTGAAAGAGAGAAGCAGGATCTGGCGGCAGGAGAATTTAGAAAGAGAGAGCTGAGATATTGAGTTTGCAAGTGAGAGTAAAGGAATGAGAGCCATTGCTCACTAAAAGCTAAAAAAAATAATACAGTGGTTTTCTACTGCTTTGAACCACAACTGTTGTATGTCTCATTATATCCTAGAAAACCTGCAGCTCAGCACTATAATATGTAAATAAATCCTGTTTGCCTGCGGGGCGTATCAACTTCAACCTCTGTTTCTATCTCCTGCCTGTCACACAGCAGTGAATGCACACACCCACACGGTAGATGGCCATAGGCATAAATAACCTGTGTCTTTCTAAACAAGGGATTTAGGGGAGCGCCCTAATGAAAGCTGGATGTCAAAATAATAATAATATAGTACAGTCATTGTTACAGCTGTGCATAATTGTATTTAAAACAGGATTAATTTATCCGCCTTTTTACATATCCGCCCTTACTCTGGTCCCATCGCAGTCGGATACGCGATGGATTACTGTAGTTTTTATTACATTCATAGGTTATAATACATCTTTTTTATTAGTGTAATGAGTGTCTTAATAATGATTTTAACTGCATACACGCTTGTTTGTTTTGATTACTGTACTGAGTTTATACCATCCATCACTTACTGTGGGTGAATCACGTTAACACAAACACACCCGTTCTAAGCGGTGGCGACTGTATAACAAAGATAGTTCATTAAGGTAGTTACTGTAAGGGCATGCAAAAAGTACAAACATAATAAATGAATTAACATATACAGTACCATATACTGGGAACTCTTTGCCCACTGGGTTATCTTTATTCCATTTCCCAAGAGTTATAAATAAGTAGGTTACCTCATGCAAGTATCAGCTGAATGTGGTGCATGCAAAATGTATGTGGGCTTTTCCGTTATCTATAATAATTTGTACTGGTGGTGTAAAACCATTAGTTTTAAACATAATTATTGATGTGGCATGATGGATACCTGCTTGTATCCTAGTAGGTTCAAAATGGCCCATACAAATGAGAAGATGGATCAACAGCCGTCTCACACTTCATAATACCATACCAGAGGGGAAGCCTTTGTAAAACTGAGTAAACGTTGAACTGAATTCAGAAGAGTTTTCTTAAGTCTGCAGGGAAAACGTATTCACAGTATTTACTACAATCCTGCAAATTTGCATCAGTCAGAGAATTTTTTTAGTGACTGATTAACTTCTTGTTCAATGCTTGAACCTTTGATTAATTTTTTTTACAAATGTTAGAAACAGTGGAGTTTTTTTTTTACTCTAGATGTGCCTTGGCTGTGAAAAACATATTTTATGGCTCAAGTCAGTGGGGAATGATAATTTAGATCTAATTTTTATTCAAAGTCGACGCATATGTTTTGCAGAAAATATACAAAGTAATTTCTTTAAATTTTAGCCAGAATCGTACCAATGTACAAATAGTACAAATGATACAAATGTTGGTTATAGTGGTTAAAGAAAAGGGCTTGATACCAAGAGGTTCTGTTTCAAATCCCGGCTCAGTTACTGACTTACTGTTTGTGACCCTGAGCAAGTCACTTAATCTCCTTGTGCTCTGTCCTTCAGTAAAACTTAGGTCCTATTGTAAGTGACTCTGCAGCAACAGTTGTGATGCACAGTTCACCCCCTAGCCTTTAAGTCGCTTTAGATAAAAGCATCTGATTAATGACTAGTTAGCTTCTTAGGCGTTTATTAGTTACTTACCATATTTAACTCACAGCAGATTTGTATACAGGTATAGGAACCATAACTGCAGACCATTAAAAAAAAAACATATATACATATTAACAGTATATATACCCTTTTTGTTTATTTTTCAGTATAAGATACTGAAACTATCTAATTAGTTATCCTTCGGTAGAGGAAACACCATTCTACAGAGTAAACACCTTTTTAAAAAAAAAAAATCACCCCTCCTTATTAGATTATCCATGAGTTTTAATTACACACCTCAGTCATAATAATGGATTTAAATTGCACCTCATTTATTCGTGGACCCTTATGTACAGAGTAATCGATTGCTTACAATTCAGATGGGAAAACGTAATGAAATATATCCCTTTTGTGTTTCTGCACCAATGTTGCACATTTAAAAACTAGACTAGCCATTAAGTGTGGCATATCAATCTAAAATTGTATGTGGGCTTGCTATACATATTGTTTCTGTTTCTGGTAATCAGAACATCAATGAATGGAATATGGGAGTCTTCAATGGCACTATTGCATGTGAATTTAATAGCAAGGTGAACAGTGTTAATATAGTTAGTAAACTGTTTTAAAGAGTCCCTCCCTTTTTTTACAAAGCATAAACATATCACCAATGTATCACCTCCAAACCAAAGGTGTATGTCTTGATTCAAGAAGGGTGTGGTTTTCTTGTCTCCCTGTGAATGGGTTTGTATAGAATTGAGCCTTGCTGATACCCATTGTTGTCCTTTGTATCTGAAGTTTGTGTTTCTCACAAAAAGTAAAGTTGTTAAAAGTGAGAACATGATGAGCTGGTGTTGTAAGGACATCTGTAGTTGGTTATTGTGTTAAGAGCTTCTTTTAGAGCTAGTAAGCCATCTTCATGAGGGATGTTTCATGTAAAGTTCTTCTGTTTTATACAGGACATTATTTGTGTGAATGGTAGCTTCTGGACAACATTCTTTCAGTAACAGTGCTGTTGTCTGACATGATGGGCCAACCTGGGTTGTTCATCTAATGTATTTTTGGGTAACATAGAATCTTCCAGGTGTAGGTGCAGGGTTAACAAATAAGTTAGCTGTGTCTTTATCAAGAAACTTCTGTTGTTGAAATCTCTAGATATTGTTGTAAATGCCGTTAATAAGTTCTGTTTAGTTGTTTATATTTGGTAGAGTCACAAAGCTGCCTGAGACCCTCTGCATTGTTGTTCTCTGTCTTTAAAGCAGCTACCGCACTATCCTTGACAGCTTGTTTAATGATGATGCCCGTTCTTTATTGAAGGTCGCCTACTGCAATTCATTCATCTTTTAAATTGTTAAGCGTATTGGTGGGGCCAGAATCATAAATGTGTCTATTAAGAGAAAGTAGAAAAGACTCCAAAGCAGCATTTATGTTGTTTGGAGGTTCCCATTTATGAATACCTGAAAACAATTAACCTAGAAGATAATCCATCATTTTAGGATTGGAACTCCTCCTCAGAACTGTCTGTCACAGTGTTCTTAGAACTTTAATCTATAAGTCACTGTGCAATTTATTTTTACTTAAACAACAACATCCGTTTACCAAGCTATTTCTACCATGTCTCTAAAGGCGGAAGCCGTTGCAACTAATTATTAAAATACCATAGTGAGGTTGCAGTTTATACAAGTAAATAAATAAATAAATAAATAAAGCAGATGAGCCTTAGCTTGTACGGTTTTCAGTTTTAATTACTTTAAAATTAAAACGATCTATTACAGGTTTAATAAACTATAGTGAAATTGCCACTATTTATTACAAAATGCCATGTTCAGTAATACTCAAAGTTGATCATGGGTGAGCAAGTTCTATTAAGTATAATAAAGTGTTATCCTCCAGTTTATGATGCATTCAACATGATTGGTATAGCAAAGAGGGCTTGTAATTAGTGTAATTTTATCTTTTCTGTACTAATACTAGAGCAATGTGTTTTGCCTAATGTTTGGCTTTCAAATAGGGATCAAGTTGTTATTATTATTGTTATTAATAATAATAATAATAATAATAATAATAATATAATAAATAATATAATAATAATAATAATAATAATAATAATTTTGGGGTGGTAAAGTAAAAAAAAAAAAAGTAAAATATTACTTAATTTCCTGATTAAAAAAACAACAACAATTGTTCTTTGCCATCGCTCCATATTGCAAAAGTAAAGCAGCCCCATACAATTGGTGAGAAGCTGATGTTTACCTGTCTCAGTGTGGACATCATTGAAGATAAAGCCAGGTAAGGAGGTGCCACAAAAAATCCAATGTGTCCAGCTGCCTTACAAAGTGCAAAGCTAAAACTGATTGAAAACAGATGATAGAGGTTTGCAGCTGAATTAATTGGACTGAATTAAAACTTTGAATTAAAATTGAAGGCTGAAATATTAGCATCCGTTTTCCAAAAGCAGTAAAACGGTATGTGTAACCAGAGATTGTAAGTGTGATTTGTATTACAACTTCATTTATTACGTGTTTTGTTCAAAACAGAACTCATCAGTTTTAATCTCAGAGTGGTAAGTGATTGTTTCAAAATACAGCAGTTTATATGCAGCTACCTAATTAAATAGTGTGGCTTCTGTTGGAATTAATGCTAGTAGGCCTATCACTGATCAATTAATGCAATACTTGGTGGCAGTAGGTGCAGATGAAGTGTTTCGTACTACAGACTATTCAAATTGAAAAAAGTACCGATCACCAACAAAGGAGTTCACATGTATCGGCTGCTGTGAATTGGTTCTTTTTTTTTTAAACTGAACGGCAATTTAAATAATAGGTGGGGCTTTTCAAGAAAAACAAAATACCAGTATATTAAATTAATATAAAAAACACTACCTTTTAATTGGGTATTACCAGTACTTTATATACTGAATAAACTACAGTACTAAGCTGTACAACATCAGAGACGGCATGGGTTGCATTGATACAACCTATGCCTCATGTGCATTGTGACCACCTGAGAAGTGGGTTGTATCAATACAACCCACACCTTCAAAAGTTAACATGATACATGCAGTTCTCAGAACTTGTTCAATTACGTAATTTCTGTTTGTTACATTAAACTGCATTGATCAGACGGATTTTCAAAAGGTCATAAATGAAAGCTCCAGTGTTAATCAAGAAATCGGTATGTAGCGTTGACTTTGGCATTTTCAAGCGGTCATTATGCCTACTTTGTTATTAAAAAATTGGCCTAATGTGATTTCCGGAATTATGTTTATTTTACTAAATAATGTTAATATCTTAATGAGCACTGCTTCGCTCGACTATTTATTCTGTCTGCATTGAATTTAAATGCAAATCTATGTTAATTGTCATAATTTATCAGTGATTATTGATTCATTAGAAAGTGCTTCTATTTAATTGCATCAGCATTACTCAAATGAAACAAGTATATTTCTAACCTTCTTTTCGGTAGATAGTTGTTTCTCTAGGACAAATTGTCTTTAAATAAAAAAAAAGGACATAATACTTATGTTACACCTGTGCATATATGTGTGTGTGTGTGTGTGTGTGTGTGTGAGTGTGAGTAAGTGTGTGGCAGGGCTTTTGGTAGATTCTGAAATGTATTCTCATCTCCATGGTATTGTGGCTATATAGATTATGTGTAAGATGGGATATTCGTCAAGGGTCTTTGTGGTCCATCAAGGGACTGAGAAAAGCATGAGTATGTGCCTTTTTGTGTGAAGATCTGTATTTGTAGAAGAATGCCTTTGTAAATATTTCAAAAGTCCTAAATCTGAGCCTGAAGCAAGTGCATTGACAAGTCAGCTGTGAAGTCCAATAAAAATGCAAAAGAATTCAAAGGTTTCATAGTGTGCGAAAAGAGGCCCAGATTGATCTATTTCCTACCTTTTAGAGTCACCAGAAAAATAGAGTAGCTGAATATATTTAGGTTGAAAAGAAAGACAGGGGTTATGATAAGCCTGACATCCTTTATTTGCTGACTGATAAGGTTCTTTCTCTACCCATCACTCTGACTGTCAATTAGTGACAATGGCTATGACTATACATATTCAATGAATAAACATGACATATGGTGTTTTCTCTGTAAGCAGTATCTATGACTATAGCTTTAGCTATACGCAAGGTTGTATGAGAAAATATATGTCTAAGTGAATGTGTTTAAATAAAATTATTTTGCTCTATGAAGGAATTTGCAAGTATTTTATTTATACAGATATACTACGTATGTAGCAGCATTACTACACTATAATGCAACAGCTAGAGAGGAATGAAGTGAGGCTACAAAAGGAAGGCTTGTATTAATGCAAGATTCTGTACTTTATATATCCTGGGAAATGTGTACATATTGCTCATGTTCATACTTCTGACAGTCACGTATTAAACTCATGACAATAAAACATCAGTTACATATGCTTAAAATATTTTGCTGTTATATTTAGACTGTTACTTGGATCTGTACCTATTCCATGTTATCATTGTCACAAAAGGTAAATTCCCTAAGGTAGCAGAAGCTGGCTTAGTTTTAAGGCATTATCGTGTAATGTGTGTGTGTTGCATAGTTCGCTCTGTCCTAGCTTGCATAATTGTATTGCACACTGAGAACTCTTACAAAGTAATAAATAGCAAAGTATCAAACTTTTAGGTGCTTTAATAGCTGTGAAATCATTCTATCACCACCAGAATGACAAAGCAAAATGGTGCTACTTAAGAGATGCCCCTAACTGTTCCAAATTGAAAGCGACTGACAGGCAGTGGTCTTCAAAGTGAGCTGGTCACAAGGAAGGAGTTTAATGTCTATTTGTCACAAAGATGGCTGCAGTGGGTGACTTCAGTCCAGAAACCAGGAACCAGGAAATGAACAACAGAGGTGGAGTTTGGTGAAGCTGAGCAAATGGTCTCGCTCAGCATTTAATATTGAACAGATAGACAGAAAATAAAAGGTTGTAAGACAAACAAGACACAGGACACGGTACTCGTAGCCAAAACAAAAATCAAACAAAACAGACTATAAAGACAAAACATGGTGAACTTCTATTATTATATCTATTACAATTACCTCAGTCTCCAATCCTGTTCTCCACTCACCGAACACACAACCCAGAGTGAGTGAAAACCTGTGGCTTTTATGCAGCTGTACCATACCGAGTCGCGGTACAACTGCACGTGAATTAATAAAGTGCAATTCCCCGTGCTCACATCTTATTACTTGCATGCGAAGTGCTGTGCAATCCTCGTTCCTAAATACAAATATAAATTTTAAACACTTGAATTACACAGACCTGTTTATATCCTATGTACCAATGACTATACACCAACAATAACACACAACATACAACACAACATACACACATGGGGCGGGACACTTTGCCACAGTGTTTTAGAGATAATATTTGACAATATTGACACTAAGCTGATTAATTCAAATAATCATAAAAATATGTTGCCATGCATGAGATGCTGGTTTCAGCGTGATTACTCATAGACCTATAGTGAATGCCACCAAATTATTAAGTCCTTTAGTATAATGAGGATCATTTTAAACCTCAGGCATTCAATTACAATAGTTCTTCAATAAATCAGATTATAAAGCCGAAGCACAGGAATAACTGGATTGAGAATTCCTGCTGAGATCTGTCTAGCAGCCCCTCAGCAGTGTGGTATAATAAAATATGTACAAAAAGATCTAATTCATATTTAATTTAAACTTCAAATAATAATAATAATAATAATAATAATAATAATAATAATAATAATAATAATAATAATAATAATAATAAAACAGTGATCTATGGAAGTAATTAACCAATACCAACACATCTATGATTAAGGTAGACCATTAAGTAACAGGCTAACCTTCAAAGAAGATCATGCAATTGTGGTTGCCAATCTTGGCTGGGCACCCTCTGGGATCTCTGCATTGTCCTATGTACTCTTGCAGAGTTAGTACAGAATGGTCACCTACTGTAAAAGAGGAGCTGGCAAGCCACTTCCTTTGTTTTGCAAGCTGGAGATGGATCCTCATGACTATGTAAATCTGCATAACTACTGTATGTGTCCCAACAGGGTGAGCAACCACATCTGGAAAAACTTGCTGCAAGCACTGTCACCATGTGTGGATCACATGCATAATTGCAGCTTTTGGTTATAGTTTTAGTTCAGGGAATTCTTATCCCACACCAATATAGAGAGGGGTGCATCATAGTAGAAGGTTCCTGAAGCAGGACCTTCCTTATAGTGGAAGTGTAGGTGTTTTACCTTATTGTAAGAAAAAATCGCAAAGTCTCTTACCTTAATTGTGTTTCAGCAAAGTGGTTTTGATTCAAGTACGAATCTCCATAGCTTTACAGTACCACTGCATTCAGCTGATTGGGTAGCCCCCCCACAGTAGAGGGAACTACAAAGGAGCATCCTTTTCATTTGATATTTATAGCCACTAGGCACAGCCTCCTCCAGGCTCTTCCAATGGTTACCATACTTCTTAACTGATAAAATGGGATGTACCCAACAGAATGCTCAAGAACACCCCGCTATGCAAGTAGAAAAATACAACCCAAGCATCTCCTGGCCCTGAGCAAACAAAACCAATTTCAATACATTTTCACATACATTATTCCCTTTTGCTTCTCCTTATATAGAACTTACAAGATACAGCAGTTAATTCATCACTCATATTTCCTGCAACAGAACTATATAATTTGTTCCATCATCTTTTTACAAGTGTTTTCTTATACGTGTGCAAGGCCTTTCTTATCTATATTACCACGTTGTGCCTGCATATCTGGATCAGGGTTAACGCCAAGAACATTAAGATACATCAGCTAAGATAAATTTTTCCTTTGTATGCAAAGGCCCTCAAAATGAGTATGGTTAGTAGTATTCATTCATCCACATCCCAGATATGGTTTTAATCTATCATCCGGGTACATAATTACAGTTAAGCCTCCTGGTAATTAATATATTCTTCCATTCAGAACGTGCTCATGAGGTACCAAATGCAATTTGCCTGCTGCATTAAGCACTATTGTGATTATTTTGAGATGTGCACATGCGTCAGTGGTTCATTGCATTTTTTCCATGTGATTACTTACACTATTAGTAATGTATTTTTAAAATGTGAATTTTAGGTGTTATAAATTAGATGTACTTTTAAAACATCAAAACACATTACAAAATAATGCAACGTTCAGCATAACACCGTAGGCAAAATACATTTAGATGTGCCGTGCATTAGAGAAGATTAAATTACTTCCGTATTGGCTAGTGTGCGTAGTGAAGTACAGTATTTAAATATTTCGGTTTTGAGATAGCTGACGATGGCATGGAATAGTAAAATAATATAAAAATACCTTTTTTTCTCCATGGATAGTAATATACTAAGTTAAAAATTGTGTTATAATACTTCTCTGTATGTTGAAAGACTTTGATATTATCAATATCGAAATATGTGCACGATATCGATGTACAATTTTCATATCGTTGTACCACCCCCATATATATATATATATATATATATATATATATATATATATATATATATATATATATATAAATATATTGCCTACATATAGTTCAGTGTGTTTCAGAACCTTGAAGTAGCCCCGAATGGCTCACCCTTATTGGTGAGTGAAAAAGTTACCAGGCCTCTTTTGACCTACTTTTATTTAGCTGTGTTTTATTATTGTGTATTGTTTTGGACATTTTGGTATTGATTTTCATTACACTGTGTTTTGTGTATTCATCCCACATGTGTTTTTAACGTTTCTGACATTGCCTTGTGTGCACTATTGGAGCAACCCCCACTAGTGCGACCATTGCTGATACCCTAGTGGCAGTCACCTGCAACTGAAACAACGATCGATTTAGACTTGTCTTTGTAAATGTTGTAAATAATACCTGGGTGCTTGTGTGGTGTTTCAACTGCATCCCTCTCTCTCATTCATTCACTTGGAGCAGATTCACACACCCCTTTTACAAGCATGAATTACAATTCTCAAGGGAATTATTTTGTTAACTGACAGATTATTGCTTTGTAAAGTAGTGTTAAGAAAATGGAAGGTTTTTAAAATTTTGAATCTACTAAAGATGATTTCAGTTGGGCATCAGTCACACCTCCTCACATACATAATCTGCCAACAACAAATGTCAATCTACTTTCAGTCCCCAGTGCTCATCCTGAAATGATGAAAGCAACAAGGACTTCATCTATCTGGTACTTTCACCAAATAACAATAACCTATAATTAACCTTTCTTGCTGGATCTCTGAACCAATTTGCATTACTCAGTGAAGACCCACTCCCTCCAGAGGTTTCCTTCTAACGTGGATTTTCTTACTCCAGACACTGAGTGGTAAGATGTAGTAAAAAAGTTGACATTCTTCTCTTGTCCTTGCCACGTGTTTAATAAACATACAAAAATAAATATTAATCATCACCACTAACAATGCACAATACTGATGAGCATCAACTGTTTGCTGATACATGGCTGTAATTTGCATTTAATTTCTACATGCTAATGTGAAGAGGAGCACAACAGCAATGAATAAATGAATAAATAAACCTATGTTTTTTAAAGGTCAATACTTGATATCAAAGTCCCCTCAATTAACATAACTTAATGTTCAATTATTTAAAAATAACAGTAGTGAAAATAATCACTAACACAAAGTAATATTCAATCAACTCTCCTCTCACCTTGGTTAATAAAAAATTAATTTATATTCCTAAACATACAGCAGAAAGAAAAAAATAAAGAAAAAAATAAAAACATCAAATACTGAAATCATAGAATATAAATAATTTGTTTGACAAATACACTGAATTATTATAAAATATATTAGTTACTTGTATGTGTTTTGCTGTAATATCATGTGTGCTCAAAAATTTTCTATGCTAATTTCTGATTGTTTCCACCACCAGCACAATCTGTCAAGCCATACATCAACATTTCAGATTCAAACATATTCAAATTCATAATTTTTTAAACAGTTAATTTGATTGCTTTCAAAATTGGTACTGTGTCGATACAGTGGTTATTGACAATTTGGTTTCAACCCTTACAGAAAAGTTTGGAAAATACCATCATGCCTTTATAATAATTGTGTATTAACGTTATATGGCCTCAAGACAGTGGACAGTTTTTGACATAGTTTTGGGCTTGATAATAGTTCTCAGTTAGAACTCCACCTAACCAAGACTAACCAAGCACCCATGTTTTGCTGCTCCATATCTAGCCCAGGCTAGATTACCCAAAGTGTCTTCATAGCTAAGAACAAAAATATCATTATCTTTATGCTTTCTGTAAGAAAACTAAATTATAGGTTATCACTAAACGTTTCAGAAAGGATATATCCTCAAATTATTTGAATTGAACAATTCTTTAATGTATTTTGGCCCATGGTCTTGTCCACTGGAGCTCTATATCACCCCTTGTGCTGGTTGAACTGTGATGCAATGGTTTTTGATAGATGACAGTTACAGCTGGTAAAGTCAACCATATCAAGAACTCTGCATAACACTGGCCTGTATGGGAGGGTGGCAAGAAAGAAGCCGTTACTCAAAAAGTACCACGGTCTGGAGTTTGCCAGAAAACATGAGAGTGACCCAGCTGCGATGTGGGAAAAGGTTTTATGGTCAGATGAGACCAAGATAGGGCTTTTTGGCCAAAACTCAAAGTGCTGTGTGGCACAAACCTAACACTGCCCATGCCGCAAGACACACCATCCTACAGTGAAGTATGGTGGTGGCAGCATCATGCTGTGGGGATGCTTCTCATCAGCAGGGACTGGGCAAGAATGGATGGAGCAAAATACAGGAAAATACTGCAAGAGAATCTGCTTCAGTCCGCTAAAAAACTGAAGCTTGGGAGGAAATTCACCTTTCAGCAGGACAATGATCCCAGGGACAAGGCCAAAGCAACATTGGAGTGGCTCAAGAACAACAAGGTGAATGTCCTGCAGTGGCCCAGTCAAAGTCCTGATCTCAATCCCATTGAGAATCTGTGGCACTATATGAAAATTGCAGTCCACAAGCATCGTCCAACCAACCTGAACAGCCTAGAGCAAATCTGCCAAGAAGAATGGGCCAAAATCACTCCGACACTGTGTGCAAAGCTGGTACATACTTACCCCAAAAGACTTAAAGCTGTTATTGCAGCGTAAGGTAGCTCTACCAAATATTAATGTTTGGGGGTTGCATACTTATCAAGCAAGATATTTCAGTTGTTTTTTATTTGTCTTAAAAATAATTCCCAACATAAAACCAATGTCACCTTACAATAATTGATTCTGAGTTTCAGTGTTTTAAAATAAAATATCAAACAGAATGAATTTTCAAAGTACCATTTGTAATTCAGTAATATGAGAGAATTGGTCAGGGGTCTGAATACTTTTGCAAGGCACTGTGTGTGTATATATATATATATATATATATATATATATATATATATATATATATATATATATATATATATATATATACACTTATGTAGAACCAGAATTCCCTTGACAATAATCGACAGTTACACAATGTGTCAGAAATATAAAACAAGATTTTATTTAAGAATAAAAAGGGCACACAACTAATCTAATAAAATCTAATAAGGCAAGGCGATTGGTTAGAGATATATGTGAATAGTATAGGTTCATTGATTTCTTAGTCCAACGATAAAAATGACCACAACATTATTAGCGTACATGGCTAATATACTAATATTAATTATGGCTGATCACACAAAGTGTCTACTTTACATTAGTATTTTCAATACTAATTTCTTGTTGTAATCGCTCATATCTTATGTCAAAATGCACAATAATTTATATATATATATATATATATATATATATATATATATATATATATATATATATATATATCAAAAGTCAATTAATCATGTCTTTACCAATAGAGTCATTGATGATGGTATTTCTATTTTTTATGATGCTAAAATTTTGCAGACAAACTATACAATTTGATTTACACTTGTCTACACTACTATATATGCCCTATAACTTTCAGGAAACATTTTATGATTTACTTTATGTATTATATTGTTACTATAGCATGTCCCTTAAATTGTAAGAATATCTATTCGTGTATACCAAAGATATTAAGTAAGCTAGTTGGGTAATAAGAACAATGCCCAAGTCAGATTTTTGTTAGGACAAAAGCCTTTTGCCTAATCACTGTAAACTGGAATAGGGCCAAAAATCTGACCTTTAATTAATCTGATCACAAAAATTCCATACAGAGTACTTAATTTCAGAAAGCTGTATCTTATTTTCAGTTATTCTTAAACACTATAGACATATTTACTGTTGGGCTTCATTCAGTCAGTTCTTTCTAGAATGTAGGTGGGTCTATTTTTGTGTTTTCTCAGTTCCATTTTCCTCAGAATACCATGTTTCTAGTTCCTCACTATAAGTGAACCAGGCTTTTGTTTATTTTAAATTAGAATGAGACCTTGAGTTGTAAATCCAATGACATATAAAGTTAACAATTAATTATCCCTTTAGTTATAGTAACAATAACTACTACCTATCTTATTATGACACACACACACACACACACACACACATATATATATATATATATATCAATTCATCATTATCACAGCTATTTCAGAGACACACTAGAATTAAATCAAATGTAATTTAGGGGCTTGTAAGTAGTCTCATTATAAGTTTATTGTACAGGTAACAAAATATTTCCACAAATGCTCTCTGCCATGCACATCAACTTTACTAAATATTTCTCAAAGGTTGAGTTTTGAAAGAAGGAAATGTTGTCCCTGTACAGCGGGCTAGGAATTAAGGAGAGTTGGCATGATATCTGGTTCTACACTAAGTTAAAGTGTTTTTAAACTGTCTTGCATGTCCTGGGTCATTTCACCTGGGAAGTGAAATTGTCCTCACCATTTTAGGACCTTCTTTCCTGTCATTAATCAATGACTGACATGCTTTGCAGCCAGTAAGATGCTTCGAACCTGAAGACACTGCTGGGGTGAATTGACCTAGGAAGTAAAGCAGTAACAGACTTCCCGGAAGGCAAAGCCAGCAAAATGGGAACTCTGTTTGCAAAACTCTTTACAAAAAAATAGCACAATGAATGTCATACATGCAGGCTACACTACTGGATTCAGTAGGTAATTGAATTGTGTATATCCATTTGTAGATGATTTGGTTAGAGGAATAATCATTGTATGGATTTGTCAGTGTTATAAATCATACATTTGTACTCTGTGCACCAACTGTGATTTAATGTATTTATGTTTTCACAGGTTTATGCAAGACAAAACAAAACAAAAAAGGTTGCAAGGGGGAAATGTCATTTCATATTCATTTTGGAACAGTAAAATACACTTACAGTAATGTCCAGAATTTAAACATGATAAAACATGCCTCACAAGTTAACAAGCTAAACAAGGGGAATCATGAGCCAAACCCATATCAAATAATATCACTGTGAATATTCTTTAAAATTCAGATGAATTCCAGCCGCGCATAGGTTTTGTATGGCCAATGCAAGCTGATTTTCACCCCAACAGGTCAGAGCGGCTTTAAGGCAGGAACTTAATAAAAATATGTATTTTATAATTGATAGTAAAATAAGATTTATTAAACAGTATAGCCATAGGTACATGCTGAACCATGCATCCCATATTCAGGAAAACCATGCCCCACGTGTAGTTACGTCAAGCAAAATATCGGTCTAAAATACCTGTACCATCTTTCTTGCAGACTCACTGTATAAAATTGGGTTGAGCTCTAGTAGGGAAATATGATTAATTCGCCAGGTCTCTGGAATGTCTGCAAACGTTTTCTACCCAGTGTTTGCATTTTATTGTTTCTTGTTGAAATAGTACCTGTCCTCAGATGCCATCATATAAACATATCTAGATTGTTTTTGTTTTTTTTGGTAATTTTCTTTGCTGTTTTTTTTTTTTTTTTAAACTCTGACAGTTAATGAATTAGCTACTACAGTAGACCCCCATTAATCTGATTTGAGCCCAAATTAGTGAAAAACACTGATTGGCCGAAATTAAGTTTACTGTTTGGGAAATCCTTGCATTATTAACTAAAAAAAATGCAATAATACAAATAAAATATAATGTCCCAACAATGATCAAAATATATACTGTACATAATCAGTTTTGTTCAGAGGCAGAGAGCGGTTTAAAAAAGTCACTGATCTTGTTCTGAGTCATTAATTGTCATAACTGCTCTTCATATTCAGCTGCGAGGCTAAACGAGTCTTAAATCTGCTTTCTGCTCGCTGTACTGTCCATTGGTTTGCACTATACTGTACTCAATTTAATTGAATTAAATTAAACGATAACCGTCCTCTTCCGCACAGATATGCTAATTTATGCACTAATAAAGTCTAAATACCATTTCGATCAGATGATTTCTGCTCTAATACATTTTGACTATGTACTGTATTAAACCGCACAGATTATCGAAACACAAATTATTGTAACACGGATTAACGGTACCAAACAGAGTGCTTGAGTGAGGTTTGCAGCAACCAAAAGCAACAAGGTTTTTATGTTTCATCTTCTTGATAAGTCTGAACTTGGTCCCTATACAGCGAGCTAGGGATTTAGGAGAGTTGACATATCTAGTAAGTTCATAACTTCATTTATTAGCTGCCTAGGATAGCCTTCTCCAATTTAGAGCATACTGAACAATATGTCCAGAATTGTTTGTCATGCCTGTTGTTTCAGCCCATGTACATTTGTCAAGGTAGCCCTGTGTTAACTTTTGCTTTAGCTCCTTTATTTCTGTGCTCTATTTTTTCTCCTTTAGGGTCTATTATGGCTATTATAACCAGAATTTTAAATTAACACCTGAAGTTACTGTTAACTGTGCGAGTAATTCAGCTGTGCATACCGCTTCATGAAGTTATTCAGTGTCCTTTTATCGTATCGGTTCAAGCACTGCATCCCTCTCTTGAGAGTGAGGTGGAGGTTTCCTATGAGAATACAGCAGACTAAACTTTTCAGTGAAAAACTAGATGGATTAAAATATATCTAAAAGAATACCAGTGCCTACCCTATTAAATAAAACCACTCAACCTTTTTTGTAGTTATTTACTATATAAGAATATGCCTTCTTGATTAATAACCAACCCCTTGTCTTGATGTCCTGAAGATGTTCCTGTGACACATGATAAATTTAAAGGAAGAAAAAGTACAATTAACAACTGGGTAAAAGTTTTATTAAAGAACCATCCCTAAAATGCCTATTTCTTACATACATGACTGAAGTAAGCGAACAATTTAAGAAAAATCCTACTATGGGCGTGATGTAAGTATAGGCAAAGGAAATCTAGGCATCAAAGTGCTATTTAAAAATTGTATCGACTTGATTTCAAAAGACTGCAGGAACCAAAACTTGCTCACTGTAATAGAAGTGACCTGTCATTAAAATACTGCCACCCTATAGGTGGAGGATGCTTATAAAATGACTAGTAACAATCCGATATAAGCTCTTTAAGATCCTTTTAAGAGGGCCACTTCAAGACCCAAGTTGAGAATAAAGAATAAATATAGACAAAATAAAATATGTCTAGTTATAAGCTAGTCAATTCAGTAGCTATTCTAATGTTGCTGTTGAACAATAATAATAGATACTTATAGGGCATTATGTTGCATCTGTATCTCACCAAACTGCCACATTCACAACAAGCTATTATTATTATTATTATTATTATTATTATTATTATTATTATTATTATTATTATTATTATTATTGTAAGCAAATTAGCTTGTTTTATTACTACTATATTGCAGGAATTACACACTTGACAATAACCAGTAAAAACACTGTATTAAAAGGAAAATATATGCAGCATTATCTGTAATCCTTGAACACAATTGAACGCTAGTTTTTATGTACTGTATGATGTTGTAATAAGGTACTACTGAATGTTAGTTTGTTATAATTATGTACTATAAAATTGAATGTAAGAACGCAAAAGCATTAGTCTCATATACGCTCCGGTACACTTGACAGCCATCTAGTCACAGCATGAGCCCAGACTGAATGGAGCCAAGCTCTGTAGGATTTTGACCAATCAAAGAGTTTTGAGAAGGATGCCTTATCTTCTATAGGTCGCTTGCTACAAGAACTAGGGGTGGAACAAGGGCTATTTAACCCTGGGAAATGTGAATGAAAAGTTGTACTGAGCTCATTGCCTGGAGTCTGACCCAGGGATCATTTCGATTCCTGTGTTGAAGATTGTTATTTTGTGTGCCTTTTACTATTTGAATAAAGCATATTAGAAACCAAACAAGACAAACAGCTTTCCATTAAATGCAAGCGAGCAAAGCAGAGCTTTTCATATTGTATCGTATTGCTTCGAATTAACGACGCCCTCAAATTAAAGCCTCACTCTGATATCAGCTTTTTAATAGACGCCGCTCTCAAATAAACGCTGCTCTCAATAAAGAAACGTAAAGCTTTTTTTTTTTTTTTCTACTCCTTCTCAAAAAATAAATAAAGAGACGTGCAACTCTGGCTATGTACATATGACTCCCCCGAAGAGACTGCAGCCTCGATCCACCGTGTAATACAAACTAATGCGCTCACACCAAGATGAACTACTGACAGCACAGCAGTCCTTCACATCCATTATTTTCTCCCAGCAGAGTTCAGTGCCAACATAGCAGGGGATAAAATAAGGGCTGTCTGTTTCCTCGTCCTCAGCTTGGATGGTGAAAACTTAAACTCAGAGGAACTTGAGCTTTGCCAGTCAATCTAATCGCTATCCGAAAGCTGGTTGAAGCTATTTTCTATTGGGGTTTAGCTGTTTTTTTTTTTTTTTTTTTTTTTATTCAATTGGAATTTTATTCAGACCTGTACAATTTTTTATATAAAAAAAAAAAAAGTGCTTACTATCTATGAGAAGATTTAGTTTGTTTATTTTACAGAGAGACTACAAACAAGCAGGATGTATTTCATTTTTAACAGAAATCAAACCGATATTCAGAGGTAATATTTTTCATTTAAAAAACAACTGCATCACACTCAACTACCGTTCACTCTCCTCTTCTTGTCCCGCGCCATAGCAACCACAACACGCTCCTGATTGGCTGGTACAGTACTCCCCTGACCTCCCAACTCCCACCTAATAGGATCTCATTCAGTAAATGTACTGCCCCAAAAACAGACAAGAGTACAGTGCTGCAGATCAGAGCCTCTCATGGCATCGCATCTAAAATGCCTTAAATCATGTAATAAAATATTGCAGCGTTTTTAAAGCATAGTATTATTAATAAAGGCCACTCTCATATAATCGCCACCCTATTTTAAGGTCATTTTGATCAATTTAAAATAAACGCTGCGGCGCCAAATTGAAATAATACGATATATATATATATATATATATATATATATATATATATATATATATATATATATATATATATAGTATTTTATTTTTATTTATAGAGTTACCAATGTCAGAATTCTACTACTAAGAGAATTTAGAGAAGTGTTGTATTCTAATTGAATCATATGAGCTACAACAGCTATACAGGAGAGATACAGGATACAGGTCAAATATTTCAAAAAGTGGTTGGCATAAAAGGTCTGGTATTTGCAATTTGTATATCATTTTATTTGGACTCAAACACAACATTTTTATGGTGACACTTTACATTGTGTCTCTAATTACTGTGAATCAGTGCTTGAAATGGGGTGGTACTCACCTGTACGGAGTACCGCCACTCTCAATTTCAAATATTTGAGTCCCGCCACATCTCAGTTTAAAACATTTGAGCAGCACTTTGGCGATTATCACTGGCTACCTGCCCGTTTTCTTTTCCTAACTGTCAGCTGCATTTATGTGGCTTTCTAGTTGCTACATTGTTGTCCCAGCAACAGCTGCAAGGTTTACGTCACAGCAGCACATAGACTGCAACTCCCAGAGTGCATTAAAAAACAACTCCAACTCCCAGTGTGTATTGCAAAACAGAGCGGGGGAATTTATTTTGAATGTTCCTGGTCAAGTCACGATTAGATTAGATGAGATGAGCTGGACATGGAGAGAGAGTCAGAGAGCTGGACGGGAAGTCTGAGAGCAGTGTGAGTACCGGCACTTTTTTTTTTTTTTCCCCTTTCCAGAGACAGCTGGACAGGGAGACAGAGGTAGAGGTGGAAAGGGAAACAAAGAGAGAGAGAGAGAGCTGGACAGGGAGACAGAGTCAGAGAGCTGGACAGGAAGCCTGAGAGTAATGTGAGTACTGGCACTTTTTTTCCATTTCAAGCACTGCTGTGCATTTACATAGTAGTTGTGTGTACTTACAATGTGTACTTAAAAGTGATTTTTTTTACCAAAACTGCATGGATGTTTATACAGAAAGATTTTAAAGGAAACATGAAAGTTAAGGCATTTTTAATACAAAAGCAGAAAGTTGCAACTAACTTTTAGAAAAACATAAAACAAAATAACACTGTTCATTAAAGGGCTCCTACGTGCTAACTGACCTTCTCGACCTAAGAAAATGTCTGTGTTATATAAATAAAGGATTGCTTTGGCACTTCTTATGAGGAGTGGTAAACTGATTTGATAAGTAAAGAGAAGTGTTTAAACTTCTGTCAATATCCTTGACTCAAAGTCCTTCTATCGGTTAATCACATTTCCCTCTGTGTTTGTAGGTGCTATCTTGTATTTTTCATTTGAAATACATAAGACAGCATTGAAGGTTTTACCTTATCTTGTAGGTGCATGTGCTTTTCCATGAAGTAGCTTTACCTCAACTGAACCCATTTTTACCATTTCACTAGCTGGACCTGTTTTATCTCAAAGAGACACTAGTTCTGTAATCTAAATGAAACTGTCAAATGCTAAATTAAAAAAAATATATATATAAGAACAGGGTGGACCTGTAGGTCATCTAAGCATGGTGTAGAAGGAAATGTGTTGACCATATGAATATAGAACTTGCAAATGAAATATTTTGTGTGGCGCATATGGACATGCATATTACATGGTCATGATTGTATAAAAGGATCTGTTAAATGCCCATTTAGCATTGCATATTTTATATTTTTCACCCATTTCACAAGTGAGGTAGTTACAAACAAAGTAAGCCTTTCTGTGATGTACTGTGCCTTTGTATCATCAATATATAATCAAAACTATACTGGGTCCTTGTGACAGAGACGGAATGATTCTTCGTGATAAATCTCTCTCCCGACCTGTGAGGGTGTTGTATAAAGTGCTCTGGACTGGATGGCCTGACAGTTCATTACCAGGGTGAGGTGGAAGTTGGCCGTCTAGAAAGGGGGCACAGCTGCGGTACATTAAGTCATCAGCCCAGAGGGAAAGCAATGTGGCAGCCGCGGATTGGAGGAGAAACGATTGCACTCACTAACCAAGGGCGCGTGAATGAAGGTACAACTAGGTGATGTGGCTAAGTGATCTGTTCCTTTGTTTATGCTTAAGACAACCATGAACTGGATGTCATGAGCCAGCTCGATTGCCCAAAACAGAGCAATAACATCCAATAAGTTGTTGATGCCTTCGCAGAACTGACCAAATAAAATTGCAAATGAACGTGTTGATTTTGTTGCATTTGTTCGCATCATTAATATCTAACACAACAGCAAATCCAACACAAGATAAAAGAAAGGAGAGAATCTCTGACAGCACAAGCCTCCTCAGATTGCTGCTATCCAATTTAAACTGGCATCTGAGGTAACCTCCACCAAGTCCAGTTATAATAAGCGGGATTGGGCTTGTTTTTTTTTTATAGTCGCGGGATTACATTTGCATAACACCAGCACTCTAACATGAGTTTGCTTATTTTGAGCTTGTTTTAAAAGGTAGTGATTTTCTCATGAGACTTGGAAACACTGGTAACCTTCCACGTCTGTCTCACAGGCAGCAACTGATTCCATTTTGTTGTTGACAAGAGTTTGTGCAGGATACAACAGGCAGTGTCAATTTTGGGAACTAATGCTGCACTTCAGTCCGTTTCATCGGAATCCGCCACCTCCCTTTCAAGTGCGCACTACCCCATATTTGCCTAAGCGTGGTGCTGTTAGCCGTCCGGACGGGTAGGGTTTCTAAGCCAGGGTAGTATACAGAGCATCATCTGGTCTCCTATTCTATTTTCCTATCGGTGATATATATATATATAATATATACTTATATATATTATATATATATCATATAAATATATAATATCTATATCAGTTGTCTTTAAAACAACTGAAACATTAACACAGCATTAAAATCAGTGATACTGTTAAAATGGTCCTGCTTTCTTTTATTTTGGTACGTGTAGCACATCAATGTCTTTAAACAACTAACTTTGGACAGCATTCCAAGAGAGCAGATTGTTCCCAGTTGCACTAATGTTGAGACAGACTAGCACCGTGCACATACAGTACAGCTTTATGTAAATATGGGCAGCTGATGATATAAAAAATCAACTATGGACAGCAGCTGTTTTCCTGTCAAAGCTTGCATAAGAAGATGGCAGTTCATAGAGATACAGGCTGAGGTAACTTTCTTCAGGAAGATTTAACTGGGCTTGAATAGGATCAGGGCATTAAAAGAGCAGCTTAGGGCTTTAAATATTAATTTCTCAGCATTTACAAATGTTTTCTGAGACCTAAATAAAAAAATAAAGAAGTTAAAATGCCCTGATCTAACCTCACAAAGACATCCATTTATTCAGCCATAAGTCATGTGTCCCATGCAAAGTTTTTGGAAAGACACTTCTTGTCCAATCAGAGACGTCACCAGTTGTTCTTAAAAGCTACAGAATTTGCTACCCAACCAAAATACAACCTGCAAGAAATCCTAGAGGTTTCACTGTCAGTCCTTGAAGTGTACGGTACTGGTAATAATTAAACACTTAAGTAAAATGTAAAAAAATATAAATTGCCCTTAAGAACAAATGCAGATTAAAAAACACAAATACAAGTCAAAAACCACAAATGCAATAAACTGAAAACACACACAAAATAGCACGAAACGCAAAGACAAAAGCAGAAAACACAAATACAAAAAGCCCACAACGCAGCTTCTGTTGTATGGGCTTTCTGTATTTGTGCTTTATGCTTTTGTTTTTGTGGTTTGTGCTTTTATTTATTTATTTATTTATTTATTTATTTGCATTTGTGCTTTTCGATTTGTATTTGTGTTTTTCAATTTTTTATTTGTGTTTTTTGTCAT
This sequence comes from Polyodon spathula, assembly GCF_017654505.1. Classification (NCBI taxonomy): domain Eukaryota; kingdom Metazoa; phylum Chordata; class Actinopteri; order Acipenseriformes; family Polyodontidae; genus Polyodon; species Polyodon spathula. The sequence continues at coordinate 10,938,665 of NC_054539.1, read as the reverse complement.
TTGTATTTTACAATTTGCATTTGTTTTTCTTGTATTTGTGTTTTTCAATTTGTATTTGTGTTTTTTTCATTTGTATTTCTGTTTTTTCATCTGTATTTGTGTTTTACAATTTGCGTTTGTTTTTTGATTTGTATTTGTGTTTTTTCAATTTGTACTTTTTGTGTTTTGCACTTCAAGGCCACTGTAAATGTGTGTAAAAGTCTGCTTCATTCACTGTTCACAGTCACCTAAACCATTTAAGAATTGGCAGCAAAAGCAAGGTTGAAAACATTAAAATCACCTTACCAACAAGCCTATTGAAAGAACAGAACAGAAAAAAATACAAAAAAAGGTAACTTGCCACCTTAGGCAAAGCCTAGCACTGCACCATATCAGTCATGTAATGTTTTTTGATTCAGCTTGTACTGTGCAATCACTTTGTGTGCTCGTATATATAACCTGGTTTTTGTTTTGAAAAATTCTACGGACCATGTACACCAACAAGAGCCCACAGTGCTGTCCACGGCCACCTCCACTTGCAGATGCAGGGTTCCATCTCCAGAAGACAACTTGGCCCCCATCCTGGCAAGCATCCTGGACAGACAGGAGCAAACTCTTACAATGCACAGGGAGGCAATTGGAATATTGCAATTGTTAGCTGCGGACGTGCATAGCAGCTGTACCTATGGACGTCCCAGCTCCAATGATGACTAGCAATATTTCAGTTGCCTCCCAATGCATACCATCCCCTGTTTACTGCACCCAACGGACACCATCTCTAACCACTCCCCAGACCCCTACGTCACATTTCCAGCAACCCCACACCAGCACCTGCTCCCTCATCACCAGGATAATGCCGTTCCCCAGCAACTGGCTGCTCTGGCTGCTGGGGAATGTTGGTCTCTTGTGGCAGCATTATATCACAGGATAATGTAAGGTTGTGTAGTACATAACATGCAATGATGAAGCGAGCACACTTTGCGGGCTTGTATTGTAGGACTCCACCTGTTCTAACCAGGCAACGGAAACACATTTTAAAGAGCCTGAATGTCCTCTCTACAATACTGCAGCTTCTGCACAGAGCCTCATTATAGCGCCCCTCCGCCTCGGTCTGTGGATTTTTCACAGGTGTTAAGCGCCAGGGGCGGAGAGGATACCCACTGTCACCTGAAGGAGGAACAGAGAAAATATATATAATCAGCTTAACGCAGTTACCGCATGTATTACGTAACAGTACAGTACTGATATAACATGATATATTAAACACACATGCACTTACCAATGAGGTGACCTGCCAAATGCTTTGAGAGGACTTTGCCACAGAATGTAGGAGTCATGGCATGATCCTGGGAAACGTGACACGACGCTGGTGATTTTGCAATCTGACATTGTTGTCATTTGCATGTTGAGGGAGCCGGTGCAAATGACATCGTCTTCTGCTTTCCAAAACTATGACAGTTGCCTCGCTGTCATCCATTGTTAGAGAAGTAGGTTGGTGTGTAGCCTTTATATAATTCAGCTGATAATCACAATTGAATTGGTGTAGGTGTGTAACCGTTACGTTAGTTAATTACGGGTATGCCTTTTTGTGTTTATGTGTAAATGTGTTAATGACATACATCTTTCAATCTGCAGCAGAGACAGCATGAGTTGAGCCAGGGCTTGAATGCCTTCTTTTGATTAAAAGATCCCCCCCCCCAAGCCTTTTGTGAAAAGACAACCCTGACCTAACCCATCGAGTAGAGGAGGCATGGGTCACCACCACTTAGATTACTTTTTTTTTTCTCAGTATATAGATACTATTATATGTTTTGTTATGGTTTTGCATTTAAACGTTTTACAGTTAAATAAAAAAAAAAAAAAAATTTTCAAAAGAAGGCTCGGCATTCAGAGGACTACAGAAGGCCGATATTGATTAAAACACACACACACACACACACACACACACACACACACACACACACACAAACCACACCCTCATATTGGTTTGACCCGCAGTGTGCACTGTATAAATAATATCTAACATTACCAGCGATGTGACTGTATCTCCACAAGCTGCCCATACAAAAAAATGATTTGGGTGCAGTGAGTGGGCGTTAAGTTCAACACCATCCCTAAATAAACTGTTATTACTGTTAGCAGTAATAATAATCTGAAGCAGTGGTATAACAGAAGGCCGTTTACTTTCGTGAAGTTGGCTACAATATTTGTTTTCATTATAAAAAAATTGTCGTTCTTTATTGAAATTAATGTTCAGCTTTTATACTGAAGCTGGTTGCATACTACGCATTCAATCAAACAAAGTTTTTCAAATCAAGTAAGCATATTTGTGTATACAAAGCGACAACAGACCTTCATTCGCAGCCAGTGTCATCTTTACTTTAAGGCATGTAGCTGAAATCACAAAGTAATTAAAAATATGAACATCCTGGCAGTGGACTTTAGCACACGCAATAACTTGCACAATGGATAAAACTGTGTTGAGAATTTCAAGAAAACGCATTTGAGAGCAAAAAAAAATGTGTAAGATTTTTAACTTCAGAGGTGCCAGGGCTAGACCTACATAAGCCCAGAGGTGCCCCATAAATTCAGCACTGTTTTTGTTAAATATTGTTTGTAAATTGTTAGAACAAAATAGTGTTGTCTTTGATGCTAGTATTTTGTTGCTCAATTACCTAGATTTTCCCTCTATATAACAAGACCATTTCAGAATTCAACTTTACTTTATTTACAAAATGCTGATTTAGATTGCAGCAGCCAATGATTGCATTGCAGGGAAGGAGACTGTACTCGTTTTGCCCTGTCCTGCTTGGAGATGAAATTGGGTTAAGACTACAGTTTTAAAACAGAAAGTCTTCAGTTGAGTGCTGTTGCATTTACAAATATATTTAAAATAAGCAACAAAACAAGGTCATATTGCAAACAGATATATAAAAAAATCTATGTTAATGATGAAAAGGCGTACCACATTATTCAAGCATTTGAGGAAAAAAGGATCGCCCGCTAAAAGTTAAGAAAACACACTACATCACAAAAATATGTCCTTTGTCTGTTAGGGAATTACTTTCTAGGTAAGAATCTTATGACCATGGAAACAGACCAACCGTGTCACCCCCAAGAGGATGGTTCATGTCGGTAGACTTGAGTTTCATTAATAGCCAGAATATTCATTTTTTTTTGCATATACTCAAATAGAGGCCACAGGTTAGCCTTATTCTTTTGGGAAGTGCCAGACATGATACTTCCCAGCCTCTGGCAGATGATTCCTGCCAACTTTAAGAGGCAGCACTGAGTGCTCTGTAGAACTAGAACTTGTGCCAAAATGCAGCATTTAATAAATCATGTCTACAAAGTGAGAATCTTCTTTCTAGAGATATAACTCAATGGGCCCAGTATTTAATAGTGAGTGGATGACCAACATTAAATTTTCCTTGAGTGTTCATCACAGTTTTTGATATTGTTTAAAGGTTTCTTCCTTTACTTTGTTTTATTGCAATTTATTCTTTTCAAAAGCGGGATGACCTGCGACATATTGATTGTTTTTTTTTCTGTCCTGTTGGAACAAAAGGTTGTTGATAGAGGCAATTACTAATCAAGGTGATTGCTACTTTTGGTGTAATTGATTAGGTTCCTGTTAGTGGCTTTTGTAATCCTTTGATTTTGCTTGTTGTTACTAAGGACTTGTCTTTAGTCACAGTGCACTGTTGAGGGATTGTTTTGGTTAGTTCAGGATGCCACTAATTTTTGGTTGGACAAGAATGGAGAGTATTGAGCAGAGTGAATATTTTACTTTGACAGAATCATTAATTTCTAGTATTTGTAGTTCTATTATGATGATGATGATGATGATGATGATGATGATGATGATGATGATGATGATGGGGCATATTGGGTCCTTTCCTTTTGAATAATATTTTTGGTTAAGATGGATATGTCTTTTTCTGTATTGAAGTTGCAACTGGTACTCGGATGCCTATTTTGCTGCTTCTCGTGCACCAGTCACCAGTCATGCTCTCCTTATACTTAGCAATGCAAAACTTCAAGTATGCACAGACTATACTAATATTAAATGTGATTCTTGAGAATAATTAGAAAGGGTGGAGTTTGTCCAGGTTTTCATTAAACTGTAATTCCCTTTGTGTTAGCCATACATTAGTCAGTCCTCTGTACAATCTACTTTTAAAAAGCAGACCATATTTTTTTTAGTATATTGTTTTATCAAGTACCCCAGCAGAGGTCATTAGGTGCACCAGTAACTTTGAACAACTCTAAAATAGCATGTTCTTAGATTTTTTTTACAGGTGTGAAGAAGTGACAGCTTCATCCAATTATTTCATTTAAGATTGCACCACAAATAACAGACAGGGGTCCCCAATGAGTAATTGTGAAACCATACAGTAAGTAATTCCAGTTGAAATTTGACAACATATTTTCTCTCTGTAATTTTCTTTGTTGGTGGTTCAGTGCAACAAAAAGATCAATTCATTACTGAAGCATGATTGAGATTCACATTGTCAGAAACACAACTGCCACTGTGTTCCAGTTGCAAGCCTGTCATGTGACACTACTGGTAAGCTCATCACAGATTGAAAAAGAAAGGGTTAGGCTTAACCCAAATAGGGCTGTTCATACTACAGGTTACAGAAGTATGAGGATATCATTGATACATTAAATATGCAACAATAATCACTGGTACCACAAACATTAACATTTAGTGAAGCAGCAAGACATCTTAAGTATCTTAAGTGTTCCATCAAATTGAGGTCTCATGATAGTGATGGATAATGAAGGGTTGAAACATTATTTTGCTGGAGGGATCATGGCAAACAGATATGTTATACAGATGGACATTATCCTGCTGGAATTTGCAATAAAGAGAATGACAATGGCCTGCAGAACATCATCCCTGTACATCTGATTGGTCACACTATCCCTGCAGATATATACTGTCTCCATCATGATCCATCCTCCATTGCTTGGCCTTTAACATACATTGACCAGCATGAAACTCTCTTAATTAAAGTGACACAATGCCTGTCTACTTGATTGTAGCTTATGTGTCTCAGTATTGACAGATCGAACATGGAGACAACAAGCTTAAGACCTGAATCAGGCATGCTATTTTTTCAGGTTATTGAAAGCTTCTATGTTCTGTACTGGTTTAAAGGGAAACTTTGATTGTATATTCAAAGATAACAAATGTGGTGAATGACTTTCTACAGATAGCAGGGACTGCAAAGAATGCAAAAAAGAGAAAACAGGTCCACAACCCAATGTACATCATGTATGTAACTTGTGAAAGTTAACTGCTTAAAGGTGATTTAATTCAATAAATGGGCACCCATAAACCCATACCAAAGTTGGATGAAATCAGTAGCTTATCAGATTGTAGCCAAATGCAATACAAAAACATACATACGAGGCTAGAATGATAACAGTTTGGTGAAATCAAGGTGTGTTCACCATGTGTAATAAACAGACGTCATCAGTGCAAAAGGGTGCTAGTATTTTTTAATGAGGAGCCTAATAATACTGAAAAATATCGTATAATAATATAAAATTACAAATGGAAATGTTGAATTATTCCCCAAATAAATGAGTACTCAAGTGAATAATTAAATGTAAACTGGTCCAATGTAATTTGTCATATTGCACATTGCAATGCATTTCCATCTCCTGCAGATGCTTCTCAGCAGTTCTCCTGCACAACCTTCCCATAGGTCACAGTCTCTTCATCAGATGTGCTCACCAGATGGCCAAGGCAAGCAGTGTCAAAGGTGTCTTAGAGGCAGCCATGCAGGATGGGGCATATTTCTGAAAACCTTCTATATATAAGACTTTAAGAGTCACAGAAACCAGCAGCCTACAACTTGCTCTTCTTGGGAATGGCAGAAGGTGTTTTATTGTAAATTTCCAATTGTATGCCCACCTTCCACCACATAGAATTAAGTGCAGAGAAACAAGACAACCAAATGTGCATGAAGAGGCTGGGCACAAACTCTGTACCTATACTATCCAGCCCAGATCTGAATCGAAAGAGCCAGACTCGTTTTGACAGGTCGACACGGACCAGAAGTATAGCTTTTTTGTACTACCTTCTTTCCACCCTAGGGTTAATCTCTTTCCTTGGACATGTGAAGTGAGCATCTTAGCTACAGTAAAGTAGTAAACCTTGAACAGACTTCCTTGGAATCACGTCTGACACTGTCTCTGAGCATTAACTGGGTTTTTCTTTTGATAATTAGTTAAAGGTGACCTTTACAACATTTTATGTGGTAAACTAATACGGTAACCTGGAGCCTGGTAATCTAATTCATAAGGTTGTGGAACTTGTTGTTTTAGTTTTTTTACTCAATAACTAACTTTTATTATTATTATTAGAGAGAGGTATTGAGAGACGGGCAAATACTGTAACATTAATATAGTAGATTCTAATATCTGATGAACTCACTGTGTTTGACAGCAGCTACACATGTAGCTCAGCAGTAATTCCTTGATTTAGTAACAGACCATTGGCTGGCCCCACTTTTGCTCATTCTTAGCCGGCTACATCTGCCCTGGAATTCAGGGGAGAAGCCCCTGTGGGGAGAGATCAGGATTTGGACGGCATCCACATTTTAAGGCTGAGATTAGATCTCATCCAAAATAGCACAGCTGCTCTGCGTCCGTGTGACCTTCAGTGGAAGTGTCAACACTATTACACTAGTGTATTGAGCTACTATGCGGCAGATTTAATTGGTTTGCAGGGTACTGTAAATCTCTAATTTTTTAAAAAATCTTAAAATTGAAAAATGTTATTATGCTTGCTATATTCTAATACTTTGAATAGATAAAAAATCATAAAAAAAAAATCATCAAATCATATCAATTTGCATGGTGCATTAAACATTAAAATAGCTGATAATGTACTTTCACACATGTGTCCTCATTCCGAAAGGAAAAATTGGAGTTGCCTTTAGTCCTTTACCACCTATCATATTGGGTGGCTCAATGCTCAGAACCAGGTAACAGAGGTAACAGGTTGATTCAATTCAGAGTTGTTTTTATATCTGTCTTTACCGACACTGAACAGACTTCTTCATTAAATTTTAAATTCAATCATATGACAATGTGACCCTTCAACTCTTTCAATGCTCTCTCTCTCTCTCTCTCTCTCTCTCTCTCTCTCTCTCTCTCTCTCTCTCTCTCTCTCTCTCTCTCTCTCTCTCTCTCTCTCACATGTTATCCGACCCTAAGTGATTTCAGGCTGTATGACTTTCCAAAAAAAGAAGCACATAGGAAGTGTGGATGACGTAATTCCGACCTGTCACACAGGTTCGGACAACCTTGTCTCCAACCTGATATTATGTTGGTTTGAAGTATAAACCAACCTTAAGGGATAACATGTCCCCACCTGTTTACCAGTGTGGACACCCTTGGTGCTCGTCGTCCCTGGGTGCTTCGGCACCCTCAGGGCCTCGAAGCCTTCGACGCTTTGGTGCACCAGTGCTCTATTCCCAGACGTTCCTATGTGATTCACCACCTTTCGGAGCCTCAGAGCCTCAGTGCACACGTTCTGCGATATTTGTGCATTGTTCCAGCCACAGGTTCTATGCAGGAGACTCAATAAATTTACAGGCACAACATCCCCTGCTAGCTTGGCTGAGATGTCTGTGGCTCTGGGCCCCCCCCCTCCTCAGTCTGTCCCTGAGCCCCTCGCAGAGCATTCCGTGCGCTCAGGCTCCGAGGCCTTAGTCTCGCACCCACACTGAGTCTCCTATACAGAGTGTTAAGCAGGCCAAGAACTCGAGACATGCACAGGACATCGCGGACTTGAAGGGCCAAATGGCCCAAATCCTAGAGTATTTGGCCAGGCAGGAGGCTCAAACCCTTGCTCCAGCCCCAGCTCCACCAATAACACCTGCCCCTGAGCTGACCCCACCATCTCTGGTGGTCACCCAGGAAGCTTTAAAGTCAGACATTATTATGGTTGAGAAGGACCAGGATGCAATCTCAATCGCAGCCTCCTGGGAAGGTGGCTTCTTCCACCAGGAGGAAGAGGAGGGTCAGGTACAAGAGCTGACCTTTGGAACAGGCCCCAGCTCTGAGATAACCTTGGACACTGACCTCTCCCCTCTCCCAAGTTTGGTCATGGTGTTTATGGAGCAGGCCTCCAGGTTCCTACAGGTACCTTGGATGGCAGCACATGAATCGCGCCGATCGGTTGTTAAAACAACCCGTGTTCCCTGCCCCCAGCCCTTCCCAGTGTTCCCTGACTCTTAGAAGAAGTAGAGTCCACTTAGAACCACCTGGCCTCATCGGCGAGCATGCTAAAACAAGCAAGTGGACATGGCAGAATTTTCACCAGTGGACTCGACCATCGCGGCCCTGATGCGAACCCTTCCAGTAGGAGGTCTACCTAAAGACCCTACATGCTCTAACGGTCAATGGAGGGTAACTGAGACACACTTAAAAAAGGCATATGCGGCAGAAGTGCTGGTCACACGCCTGGCCAACACGGTAAGCCTCTTGGTGGTGTATCTTGATGGAATACTGTAGTCGGTGCCCCTCCCTGAATTGGTAGCTTCAGAGCTGTGCCAGGTTTTGAATATGCTGCTCCAGATCTCCGTCATCCCTTGTAGTGGCTCACAGGCACCTTTAACTGTCCCAAGCGAGAGTCCCTGATGAGGACAAGTCTACCCTGCTCAACGCGTCAGTATCTCCTGACCATACCTTTGGGACAACTGTGGAGGAAATACTGCAATGCTCCCACCGAGAAAGCGAGGTGTCTCAGCAGATAGCGTCAATGCTCCCCTCGCATAATCCGATATGGGAAAGAACGAGACGCTGGCATCCACCTGTGACACACACAGTGACTTGGATGGGCTCAATACCCACTGCTCCATGTGGCGGCCTTCAGGCTTCCGCAACAGCATGGAACCATTGAGGTCACTCCCACCCATGCCAGGATCTCCATTTTGAGTGGCCGTAATCCTCAGTGGCGGTGTCATCAAGGTTGCAATAGGCTTTTTGGGCATCACCTATTAAAAACGGTACCACTATGCCAGTTCACTGTGCTTTGGGCCAGGCTTCTCTTGTGGGGACCCTTTCAAAAGTCAGGTACACCTCGACGTCATCCCGAGAGATCATCTTTTGTAGGAGGTAACTCCGTCTCATCGGGTTGACAGCGGAGTGGGTGGTCTCAGTTGCTGTGGCCATCTCGTGGTGCTCTTGCTGGGCTTGTGCCAACTGGACCATCAACATCAGCGTGGGCTCACGCTGGGCAGATGTCTGTACCTGCTGCACCCGGTTGACTTCTTCCTGCCTGCCGGTAGCCTGCAGCAAGGCTTTCAGCATGTCTTTCATACTTTTTCAAACTACAATTGTACTCCAAAGCATGAGGTGGTGCTGTAATCCCACTGCTACAAACTTCCTTTTATACAGGTATCATTTATCTTAATAGCCCTTTAAACAAGGTTCAAACAACACATGATTATTACCTATTAGCACCTTGTCAGTTAAACAAGTGTGATTCCCGTATACCCAGATCTATGGAAACAGTGGTTCTAGTAGAGAAAAACAGAGATTACATAAAACCAGGGATAAAGCTCTCTTTATTCTGACCAAAATAATGATTTTTAACCATTTTGCCACAATGGCTAAAAATAAAGATACTAAATAAATTTGAATTCTGACCCCAGTAGTAGATTATTTTAAAATTGACTTCATTTAGTTAATCACTTTGACCCATACATTTCTAAACTGCTTCGTTATGAAAATGAAAGACATACTATCGGATACAACTGAAAAGTTTTATTCATGAACCTCATATCTAACATTTGCATCACAGAAACACTGTATTTAAATGGAAAATTAAACATAAAGAGCTTTATTTTAAAAATGGGCACATATACAGCACGATTACAACTACAAACAGTGAAAAAATATAATAAAATACACATTTCAAAAGAAACTGGCATGTACATATACCTGTGTATAAGTGTAAACGGGTATATCTAAACACAAAACTATAAAACTGAAATCATTGTTTCTAATACTACATGAAAAGAAAATATAATACTACTTCTGGTTTGACTGCTGCATCGTACTCTATGGAGGAGCGTACGCGTCTGCCAGCTGACTGTGCCTGCATCCAGAAGCTGTGTTGTAAACACAGATGCAATTCAATTGAACATTATTGTGTAAACATTTGTAAACTGGTACATACAAACCTGCCAAACCGAAATGTTTTTTTTTTTTTATTCTAAAAGTAATATAAAGAAAGAATCTATAAAATACATTTCATATTAGGCACATACGTTGTTATCCTACCTGTCATTTCAGTTTGCTGTGTGCATCTGAGTGCACCTTGCCATATTCCAATCAAAATGACTACTTTCAAGATGAAATATTTCCTTCTGATATATTCCCAGTTTCGTTTTGTACAACAAAATGAATGGATTGTTGTCTCCCAGGTATATTGAAAAGTAAGCAACTACGCTTTCACTGAGGTGGCATCTTGACAAATCCACAATCACAGCAATCTCTGTCTCGTAGTCAGTTTACAAAGGCTTGAAATAAAAATTAAAAAAAAAAAAAAAACGTGTACTAGGAGCAGGCATGTCTTGGTTGCTGCATTTACAAAAATAATAGAATATCTTACGTTATATTAAAAAAAAAAGACATGTATTGTAATGCTTGGGTCACATTGACCCGCGTGGCGGTTCTAGGTATCATGTTTGCTATTCTGGCTATCAAACGCTGTCAGGATATTGAAATAATATATTTAGGGAAAGTAAAAAATGGAAACACACATACGATTTACAATGGATGAGTAATTAACATTTTAAATGCAAAATGGGCCTGCATGGTGGTTCTAGTGTTAATAGTCTGTATTAAATAACAATGTGAATAAATACATTTTTTTGTTTTCATGTGTTTTTATATTTTAATGTGTTTTGTTTTAAATTTCAGGTAACCCTTCCCAATCCTTGTGTTCCCTGCAAAGCTAGCAGCAATGAATGGTGCTATTACAGCTGTAATCGAACTCACTGTAAATGCTGTGCTGTTTATTACAATCCGACAGATGTTGCTCCTGGATTAATTTTAGTTGCCTATTTTAATATGAGTTTGAGTTATTACAGTTACAGGTGTGAATTACAGTATTGCAAATGCACTCTGAGCAGCAGCAACAGTGTTGCCAATTTGGCGAATTTATTTGCTTAGTAACGGGCTTAACAACCACAATCTAAACAAACTGCTACATGGCAGCGGTAAAGTTGATTTGAAGTTTCAAAACAATTTAAAATATGAAGCTGAAGGGTTAACCGTTCCTTTAATTGTAAACCTTATAATAAATAATTTGTCAAAACCAATACAAATGCACTTTTTATAGAGGGATGAATGAGGAAGCTGTATTCACAGCCACACACTATTACATTTTGCATGTCAACAACAGTTAAACCATCATTCTGTTTCAGGGCTTTTTATTGTTTTAAACTCAAATATATTGTGGTACTTTTATTTTTCAACAGGTGTGGTTATATAATATAACGTCCTGCAAAGATATTTCTTATCAGTGTATGAAATGTATTCAGGGGGGTGGGAGGGTAGTTGTTAGGGTCTATGTGTTGTGACTGTGTCAGGTTCCCCAGATACTAAATGTATTAATTTGGCAGTAATCCCAATATAACCCAGCACTGAATTCCCAATAGACCACCAGATTTTTAATTCTTAATTATTAATTCTTTAATACACAAATAAGTTAAAATTAACAATCAATATATGAAACAACCCCCAGTTGTTTAAATTCACCCCGTATCGGGGCTTGAGGGCTAAATAGTGCACCCACAAACACAAAAATATAAAACACTATAAATAAATAGAATTACTATAAAACAGTGATGGAACAAAAATACAAATACTTCCCTGAGGTACCTTAGAACCTAAAATGATTAAGTGCACACAATAATTCACTACCCTCTAGCCCCCAATAAGGAAAATAAATTGTTTCACCAGTCCCAGTACAATCTCCCAGTCCACTGAGTCACTCCCAATCTGCTGCAAAGGTTGACTCCCTTAGCCGCAATAGAAATTTATAGTATGCTTTCTGATTCACACCAAGTTCCCAGCACTCTCTCCGGTCCAGAAACTTGTAATGTCCCGAACTCCGGAAGCTTCAACACTGCACATCACAGGTGGTGTTGCTTCTCTCTCACTGCTGGTCGCTTGGCTCCCTTCAGATGCATTGCCTCTACCAGAAAAGGAAAAGGAGGGATACATGACCCAGAGTTATGTAGTTCCTTGGTTACAGTCACCGTTAGTTTTTACTCGCTCCACCTCTACGGCATCAAAAATTGAGATATATATATATATATATATATATATATATATTATATATATATATCTATATATATATATATGGTCGCTTTCCAGCACTTCCTGCCCTGGACACCGACTGTGAATTGAATTTTCCGTGCACATTCAGCCTTGAGGTGTGGCGATGCCTCCAGGCCTAGGGCCGTGTCCACTCCCTTACGTCCCAGCGGCACGTCCAGAAGGACAGCTAGGGCCAAAGAGCGCACCACAGGCAAGGCACAGTTAATACAGCAGCAATTATCCTTTTCAGTATAGCAACACTTGTTTGCACACAACTGGTAGTGAGAGCAATATACTCCCCTGGTCACCTGGCCCTTTGATCTGCTGGGTCTCCTCCCTCTGAGTCAATCCATCTGTCTCTGCACTGCTGATTGTCTACTTGTTTCTTGGTCTTTCACTAACACAGCAGTCAACATTTTCAGACAATAACACCATTCAATGTGCAACTAATAACACTTCAGAACATACATCCCAACACTCCGGTAATATAAGTTCCAAAGTTTCCCAATGCCTTCTTACAACTTCTCCTAACTCTGTCACCCTTCTATACACTTTTGATCTTGCACATTCACAGTCCTAATTCTATAGGTGTTCATGCAACAAAAGTTCAGTCCGGCTTGTTGGCTGGTTGGCTGGTTGGCTTGTTGGCTTGTTGGCTTGTGTGGCTGGAAGGCTACATTTCCTGGTTCTCCTTCATGGTTAGCAAGTCCTGTCCTTTTATAGGACCATTCTAATCAGACATCCAATTCTTAAGGGGGACATGCCCTCCTGCACTGCTCTTAAAAGGGCAACACACCCCTACACTTCCTAACAATTGTTTTGCAACTTTTGCTTTAAAATGTCGACTTTCAAATCTGAAGAGCTGGCAACACTGAGCAGCACAGCAACATGCAGCTTTGCCGCACAGAGCAAAATGCACGATATTTCACAATAACAAGGACGTGAGAGACAGGAGTGGAAAAGAAATGAAAGAGAAACTAAAAACAATTGCCAAGCATGTAGGAAGGATGGTGTTTGTTTAGTTTTTGTGTTCATGATTTCTTTTTGTGCAACCTTTTAATTTGGCTCTGTGAGCTCTGGCTTTTGTTAAAATATTGTATTTATTTGTGTTTCAATGAAAACAGTGTGCTTTTGCACCCGAGTATCAATGTGTGTGGTATCTGTTGTTGGCCTAACATCACTGCCCTGGCTACCCTGTCACAGATGTACACAAAAGTTTTAAATGATTACAGAATAATTTGTATATATTCTTTAACTTTGACTTGATAAGAGGCTATAATGATTGAGTTCTCTGCCAAATGGTTCAGACGGATGCATGATTAGTCAATCCTGTCTGTGCCGGTAAATACCCTATTTAATCTGTCGCTGACTAACTTTTTAACTGCCAGTTCTAGGGGTGGTTAATCAATTGCAATTTGGTGGTGACAGATGAGGTGGTGATCTGATGCCCCAATGATGTAATCAATCATGGGTTGCGAAACCCACTCTGGGGCATTAGTCAATATCAGGCTTAAGTGATTCTCTCAGATTTGAGACGACCCTTAAACTCAAGTCAGGCCCTGTCTTTGTATGTGATGTACCTTTCAAGCTGCCTTTGTGGCAGCTATTATGCTCCCCAGCAACTGCAGTTATTGTAGCTTTTATTTGAGTAAATTAAAGTGGAAGAGATATGGTGCTACAATCAAACCTCAGTTGTCTGTTCAAGAGAATTCGTATAAGCACATGTCCACTTTTATAATGAAAACACTATACCGTAAATACAGTAAAATACAGTAAATACAGTATATAATCGTAAATCTCGAAAAACTACTCACTTCTAAATCTTTTGTAGTCATTTTTGTATTACTTTAGTATAAATACATGTTAATTTGGATTCATATGTTGTTTTTTCTGACTTTATGTGAACGAAAAGACACACATTTGCCCGTTTTCCCATTGGAAATAGTGATATTTTGAAATATCACTGTCCTGGTCACAAAAGCAAAGTCACACATTTGCCCCTTTCAGTTCTCTGGGAGGAGGGGTAAAGGCGCACCCCCTATTTAGGAAAAAGGGACTACAAAACCAAGGCTGCAAGACAAGCATTCCAGCATAACTCAAGGTCGATATGGTGATGGGAGGTACAGGTGTGTGCTGACTTCCAGATAGCAGCCCTACAGGTGCTTCTTGATACGAATATCCCTGGAAGCAGACATTGAGGCAACAGTATATCTGGTGGAATTAACCTCAAGCCCCGTAGCAGGCTCCCTACCAGCCAACCTGTATTGTTATTTGAATGCTTTGAAATGCTAGAAAACTGTAATAGTGCATTGAAGCATGTCATTTACTTTCATACTTGCATTGAGATCAAAAGTGCATGCAAATACAGTTCTATTTTTGTAAGGTTCATACGTTTCTGCAGCCTGAAGTGGGTGTGTATGTGTTGAAGTGTACATGTATATCCATTGCTACAGCACCGCTGGACCATGATGATGAATGTCTCTTGTGTCATCTGAAAAGAGTTGCATGTTCTGTGTCTTACCTGATGACGGCATGCATTGTCTGGTTCCTTTGGCTGGTTATGTGGGGGCGGGATTGGTGAGCTTTTGTGGAGATTAGTTCAACTCTAACTGCTGCATTAGCATAGTTTTTTTTCAATTTATATATATATCACGATATAATATATATATATAATATATCTATATATATATATATATATATATATATATATATATAGCTCAAGGAGCCAGCTGCCTATTGATATGTTGTGCAAAAGTATTAGATATGTTTTTGCATTTTTCTAACCTGATGCATTATGAGCATCAACAATTTACTCAAAGCCTCCAGTAGTGTTTTCTACTATTATAACAACCTGCATAACTTGAGTGAAATAGCTCGCATCACTTGATTTTCAAGGTGTAGTATCCAAAGCATAATCAACAAGTAAAGATAAACTTCATCTGTAATTGACAAACCCAGGGCTGGAAGACCCAAAAAGCTGTCTAACAAGGATGAGCAATATTTGAAGATTATATCCTTAAGGAACAGAAAGAAGACAAGCATTGAATTGACAACAGAACTGGCAGAAGGCACAGGTGTCGTATACAAATAAACCTCTTCTTGGCAGTCTAACCCTTTATTCTAGGATTCTCCATAACAGAAAAAGTACAGTGTAAATAATAAGATGTTTGATTTTGGAGGATTGCTGATTATGTACACAGTAATTTGCATTATTGGTGTTTGTTTGATTTCTGACACACTGCAAAACAACATCTGTCATGTGAAATGTTAAATCCCCCTTCCTGTGTTCATTGTTGTCATTCATGAACCATGCAAAGTTTTGACATTCCCCTATCTGAATAAATATACTCAACAGAAAACTTTAGTCACACTCTCATTCTAACTATCTGCTTTATAACTGAATGCCAAATGTATGTTTAAATGCAGTACCTAACAGATAAAAACATTAATTAAAATGTGTAGCTTTGAATGTCCTCTACCAATCAAAAGCGATAGGGACGCAAGAGTGTTTTTATAACACTTCACTGTACAGCCTGGCATACAGGGTACAATCCTCTATCAGTTGTCTTCTTTTCTGTGTTCTGTGCTCAATGAACCCCAATTTTAAGGCAAATTTAAGTCACTTCCTTTGTGTGTCTCTTCTGTCAGGCCATACACAGAAAGCACAGTAGCTGAGTGCAACTTTTGACAATGGTTCTACTTTTTTTTGGATACATTGTTTATCAATTTGAACACATTTTTTTATTTATTTATTTTTTTACCCAAGTTGAAATTTCCAATTTCAATGTTGCCTCATCGCTGCTGCCCACTTACCGATCAACCGCAGCCTTCACTCCTGCTGTCATGCCAATTGCATTTTCTCACCCACTGAAACTTAGCAATGGATGTTACCAAGCTACTGACACTTAGTCTTTAAAGTCTTTACCTAGATTTGTCAGGTGTCTGACTCATAGTCATATGACTCAACTTGAACTCCAAATGGCAGTGTTTTTACCAGTTCTGCCACTTGGGGCCCAGCTGGCTACTTCTTGTGACTCGAAATTGTATTGATATATAGCATACATATGCTGTGGTCAGTACACAGCAACACTTACTCAAGAGTGGACTATTGTTTGTAGCATGATTAATCTACTAAACTGGCCCCCATAAAGATCACGTGGTCAACACCTGCCTGGTATGGACATATCACTTCTGTGTAGGATCAATAGAGTTTTACAGAACCCATATTGGTTGGATAACAGCTTTCTCTGTCACGTTTGCCTGAATATCAGGTCACCCAGGTAATCTACTCTGTGTTTTTTGTACTACAATTTAAAATTCCTCTTATGCACCATCTAATAACATATAAAATAAACCAATACTGTAAAACTAGCAACCTTGTTTATGGCATATTTTGCCAAAGATGTAACAACACAAAATAAGTAGGAGAGATCAGTGCAACATTCCATAAAATAATACAGAATCTCTTATCAAACATAAAACAAAAAGTAAATAAACACTTTACAAAAAAATAAGCGTAACATGAATAACCCAAACATTTTAGTTTTGGAAGAAATGAAATCAGATACCATACAATATAGAATAATAATACAAATTGTTGTTACATCATTAAATATGACATCACAAGCATATAGAACTAAATGAGTGTGGTTACCATGGCATCAAAAGCCTATAAATAAAGGTGTGTATATTTGATATAGACATATCTAAAACGGGTTTAGTGCCTAACTACTGGGAACCCTTAACAATCTTGTGAAAACCTTCTCAATTGTATTTTATCTGACCATAAACAAAAAGTTGAACCTAATTTGTTTGCAAATAAGCAATAAACAATGGTTTATTTGTAGTTTTGATGCGACAAAAAGCTACTAGAAAAATATATTGTATTCATGTGAATCACTTTATTTACTTATAGCATTATGTTATGTAATCGTTTGCATTTTGACTCATTTGTTAGTGAAATTGATGAAATTATAGAATTTAGATTACCAAGATTGTACAATAGTTCGAGGCCGGGACCAATGAATATTGATATGAGTTGTTTGTTCCATACTACATTTGGTTAAGCTAGGATACGCCGTATGAATTCGTACTATTCGTATGAGGTGACATGAAAAAACTACCAGATTATAGTGTGACCTCAGAATATGATACTATGTATAAGGACAAGTATATTTGTTTTTTTCAAACACACTTTCCCTTGAAAAAGTTATGTTAAACATACTGAAACATTGGGAAGTTGGCTCTTTTGAAGAAAAAACTAAAAATAACTGAAACTAAAAACTCACTATTTTAATTGTTGTTGCAAATACGTTTTGCAAGGCTGTAAATGATGTTAGTTTTGATGCGTATAAAGAGATACACATCTGTGGGTTTGCTATGCATATCTACTATGCATATCGTTTGCATTTTGTTTCTATGAATGGTAATCAGAACACAAGGAATGGAATAAAGAAGTCTTCAGTGGTACTATTACATGTGGATTTGATAGTGGGGTGAACAGTGTTGATATAGTGTCACAAGGACAGTAGAGTGGTGACGTCAGAATAAGGAAGTAATACAGAGATGACTGATGATATGATGAATGCACTACTGTGCATTTATTTAAACAGAAATAAAAGGTTTGAACAGAAAACACAACACTGAAACAGGACGCGGCATTTGCGGCCAAAATAAAAAGGTAAAGAAAACTGACAACACTAAACAAGACAGTGGACGAACACTAAACACACAAGAGAATGCTGGCATGAAAGCATAAAAGCAACCACAGGCAATGGCAAGCAGCTGGCAACCCCAGGCGATGCTGAGCGGCTGGCAACCCCAGGCGATATGAAGCAGCTGGCAACCCCAGGCGATGTTGAGCAGCTGGCAACGCCAGGCGATGCTGAGCAGCTGGCAACCCCAGGCGATACGAAGCAGCTGGCAGGCCCAGCTGAGCGGCTGGCAACCCCAGGCGATGCTGAGCAGGCTGGCAACCCCAGGCGATGCTGAGCAGCTGGCAACCCCAGGCGATGCTGAGCAGCTGGCAACCCCAGGCGATGCTGAGCAGCTGGCAACCCCAGGCGATGCTGAGCAGCTGGCAACCCCAGGCGATACGGAAGCAGCTGGCAACCCCAGGCGATGCTGAGCAGCTGGCAACCCCAGGCGATGCTGAGCAGCTGGCAACCCCAGGCGATGCTGAGCAGCTGGCAACCCCAGGCGATACGAAGCAGCTGGCAACCCCAGGCGATGTTGAGCAGCTGGCAACCCCAGGCGATGCTGAGCAGCTGGCAACCCCAGGCGATGCTGAGCAGCTGGCAACCCCAGGCGATACGAAGCAGCTGGCAACCCCAGGCGATGTTGAGCAGCTGGCAACCCCAGGCGATGCTGAGCAGCTGGCAACCCCAGGCGATGCTGAGCAGCTGGCAACCCCAGGAGATGCGGAGCAGCAGGCCATACCAGGCAGACATCCTTGGGCGAAGTGAGGCAGGCATCCTTGGGTGAAGGGAGGCAGGCATCCTTGGGCGGTGACGTGAAGGCATCCCCGGGTGGTGACATGAAGGCATCCCTGGGTGGTGAAGTAAAGGCATTCCCTGGTGGTGATTTGTAATCCATTTAGAAAAAGGAGTTTTATTTATTATAATCCTGGTCTGGTGACCAAACAATAATTCCAGGCAATACACAAAAATGTGTATTGCACTGGAAACAAACAGAAGGGTTGCAGTCCCAAATAATGAACACAAGTATCTTTCCCACAATGTACAAACATGGTCACCAGTCCTGGGTGTGTGCTGCAGTGCTCGTGGTGGGTGATAAAAGTTTATTCGTGACAAAACTGAAGTGCTGTTTTGGGTTTTTTGCTGGCCTTTGGCGACAGCTCTGGAACATGTTAGCCATCTGTGGCAAAGTGGTGAATACGTGCAGGTGAGTGCAGTACAGAGTGGATAAATGACACAGACGATAATGTACAGGTGCAAGGGTGTTTATTAAATTAATTCAATGTCCAGAACCTTATAGCAAACCTGCAAATAATAATAATGTTGGAAGTGGTACAGCGGCGTATATCACTTCTGATTATATTCCCACGGGTTTGACCTGTAACCCACAGTCCAGTTCTTTCACCCACACAAAACACAAAACACAGACACAGTTCCGATAGTGCGTGATTTTAGTACTCGTGGTGCAAAGGGACAGTTTCTGTAGTGGAAAGGTGAGTGGTGATATCCAGGTTTTACGCTGGCCTGCGGCTGCAGCTCCGGATCGTGCTCAGTAGTCTTAGTGAAAACAACACAAGACAAACAGTGTTAATACACAAACAAGCAGGACACTCACGGTTTCGGTATACAAGGACGGGCTCCTTCTTGGTTATTTAGCGTAACCATCTGCAAAGGAACAGATCACAAAGCCACGCCCCCCTATTTATACCCTCGCCCATGACCCCTAGGTTAACGAGTGCATCCGCTCCTCCAATCCTCAGATGCCACGTCGTTTACCGTCCGGGTCAGTGAGCTTGGGTGCCGTAGCTCCGCCCCTTTCCTAAACATTGGGCATTCAGAACAGAAAATAGGAGGCACATTTTTTACACAGAGAATTGTGAGGGTCTGGAATCAACTCCCCAGTAATGTTGTTGAAGCTGACACCCCGGGATCCTTCAAGAAGCTGCTTGATGAGATTCTGGGATCAATAAGCTACTAACAACCAAACGAGCAAGATGGGCCGAATGGCCTCCTCTCGTTTGTAAACTTTCTTATGTTCTTATGTTCTTATGTTCTTAAATGGACGACTTCCACCTACCCTACGGAATAAATTGTCTTGCCATTTGTTTATAGTTACACTGTTCCTTCTTTCTAATGCCCTCACCGGTCGGGAAGGAGATCTAACACCAAGCGTCATTCGATCTCTGTCACACCATCGAATAATTACAAACAGTTATAGACAAACAAAACAAAATGCTCATGGTACTTTTTATCACTGGGTTTCTCACAGGTCCTTACAGGTTTAAATGCTCAAACCAAAACGAAGGAACAGATACATTGCTTCGACCCCTATTTATACCATCACTAATAACCCCTTGGTAAATGATTACAGCCGCTCCTGTAATCCGCGGCTGCCACAATATTTACTTTCCAGGTCAATGAGTTAGTGTACCGAAGCTCTGTCTCTTTTCTACATGACTGACTTCCTTTTAACTCTCGGAATGAAGTGTCAGGTCAAGTAGTCCAGAGTATTCTGTTCCCGTTACTTAGTGCCCTCACAAGTCGGGAGGAAGATTTACCACCCAGAATCATTGTCTTTCTGTCACAAGCCCCTATAAATTGCATTTTAATTTGTATTTTTCATATACCATTACAGAACATTACCACAATTTGCAATATACATCAACACTATTGGGGATAGTGATTATATACAGAACATATGAATTACAGTAAGCTATAGTCATTTTGTTTGTATGGATAAAACCCCTTGACAAAATCTTCTCTGTTTCAGAGGGGGCACAGGGCAGCAGGTACTGTTATAAGAGCACGTACTGGTGCCTCATCAATTAGCAATTGAAAATTAGAAGTGAAACACATTTTTATGCTATGCATCAGACCACATTGCCTGTCCCAATTGCAATAGCTCTAATATGCCTACCAAATTATTTATAGCATATACTGCATATAATTCTGAAGACCATGAACCCACATCTAGTAAACTGGAACTTTATAACATGAATATAGTAATTATGACAGCCAAACTATACTTACATTTGGCATTTGTAAACCAAAAATTGGAATTGGAATTGTAGCAATTAAACAGTTTAAGTATTAAAATGACAGTTTCCATTTGAAGAGTAAAGTTTTAGGTTTAAGAATACCAAGTTAGTTCAGCAGCAATTGCAAACATTAGCTATTCCCATACAAATGTAGCATTTCAGCAATTATACAGAGTTTTGTTTGTACTGCACATCATTCGGTAGGCCAATGAAGACACTTTTATTCAATCCCTTTGGTAGTCATAATAAAGGGATTCCACTGTAATATAATTATTTAAAAAAAAAAAAAATGAGACTCATTGTGACACAATTACTCAATAGAAAAGGCTGAATTGTCAATTAAAAAAAAACAAAGAGTAGTAACTGTGCTTCTAACAGACTTATATCCATAGGGGGCAGATGGTTGCAGGGGGACAAGTTAGTGGTTACATTATGCTATTATCCAGCTATACTTAGAAACAATAAAAATGGTTTTAAGACTGCATTAAGGCCATAGGGGACCTTCTAAATATTAATAAGTCACCGGTATGTGATGTACTGAAACAAAAATGGTATACAAAGTGATTCTTAATAAGAAAAATACATTAGCTAAGATAATTGTGATATGTCATGCCGAGTGTTGTGCTGATCTTTGAAATTCTTGTGTTCATTATGCATTCCACATAATAAGCCAATTTTAAATTAGTCTAGAGACAATCTGGTGGATATGAAACAGACTGGTCAAGGATTCGTCGGACCCTATTTTTTAAATGTTTTTATTTTGTGTCCCCAATTATTTTACCCTCAATTTTCTACCCTATTTGAAATGTCCAATTTTTTTTTTCTCCTCAACGCACCGATTCCCCACATAGCTCAGGAGATCCAAAGGTTAAGTGGGCATCTTCCAATCCCACAACCAAGTCAACTTCCTCTTTTACACCCAGTAACTCAAGGGTCAGTGAGTTACCAGCCTCTGGAGATCAAGGGCCAGCCCTGCAAGAGCTCACTGGGCCCCTGGCCAGCAGGGTTCACTGTAACACGATGAAGAGAAGCAGTCCCTGACAGTTTTGCCTCCCTAACCCATGGGAGCGACAGACAATGCAACACTCCCTTCAGAATCCCCAGCAAAGACTGAGCACACCACATGGCTGTTCTTTTACCAGGTGAGCCACTGGGGACCTTACCCTATTTTTTAACATTATTTTGTATGCGTACCATTTAACTCATGCTTGCTATATTATCTATTTTTAATAGAAAGGGCAAGTGATTTTGTTTGTGTTATATTTGTTATTAGAAACAAATAACAACTGTTTACCTTTCTTTCTTATTGAACTTTTAATTAGGCTGCACCCTGAATGTCTGGCCAACACCTGGAAGTAGTCCAGGCAATAACACTGCACAAAGCATGGTACCAAAGTCATTTCACAGGGCAAGATGTCTCAGCCAAACAGACTTTGTATTAACATTATGGTTTGAGCTTTGGTCAACGTCTGGATCCATGCATATTTATTGTAAGATTTGCTTATACATAAAGTAAGTGTAGTTTTCTCTCACCCATTGTTGAAAATCTGCAGTACATATCCTCCTGAAAGTTGCATATCCTCTATTTGAAATTCTTACCTCTACCCAGGGGGAGGTCGGGAGACCTGTGGGATCTGCCTGTTAATCATGGCAATGGCACAGAGAGGTGGGGTGAGGGTGTGTTGTGTCTCCTTATCTGAGTGGTCAGGAGGAGTGTATTGGGGGGGTTGATCGACCAATAAAAATGACTCTTTGCTGTTCCTTCGCTCTTGCCCTTCTAGGAGAAATGACAGCGGGAACCTGGAGTACACAACATAAAAACAGATCTCCAGTGTCTGGAACGAAAAAAGGGACAAGCAAGCGCGGCTGATGAAGACAGCCACTACATATCATTTAACCCTTAGCGGTCCATTTATTCAGCGCTTGTCAGGCGTATCAGGCCCAATTAGTTTTCACACATGCTGTTTATTTATTTATTTTTTTTGAGTAAAACAGGTTTAAAAGGCACTGACTCACAAAAGGACACTCAGTACTGCATCTCTAGCCAAACACCACCCCTTGTGCATACTGATAAATTATCTCCTGATCACTCCTTTTATCACCAAACTCCTCAATAATGTGATCCAAGTCATTATTTTATTACTATAACATTCAAAAAGCTCTTCAAATGTCTGTGATATTCTTTGAGTGCTGGATGCGGAAGCAGCTATCTCCTTTGTTTGTGTCCATGTTATCTCTGTGGTGCATGGGGCTATCAGATAAGCCCTTTTTTTTGGTTTAATTTGGCTCCTTGCAGTCACACTCGGCCATTGAAAGGTTTTCTTGGCTTTTTCCGGAGAAAAAACAACTAGAGAACTGTGCTTTACATCTTTTTGTTGATGTCGGAAATGGTCCGACATAGGATCACAAAGGGTTAATAATTATTACGTACCCGAGAGGGACTTTGACATTTTAGTTGGGGAAGTCTGGGCAACCCTGTGAGTGATAGTGAGGGAACAGTAAAGCGTAACTGAGACCCGAGCTGCACCGAATAGCGGAGAAGCAGCACTTTTTGTTTGTAGTTTTGTTATTGTGTTTTATTTTCCTTTTTGCTTTTTTGGAATATTTTTTTCAGCACCTGTTCCATTGACCCCTACCATTGTTGGTAACCCCAGTGAGATATCTAATTACCTTTGTCGGTATTTGGGCCATGGCATAAGAGCGCCCTCTGCTGTGATAAATAAAACCATGCACCCCAGTGGTGTTTCAAATAAACTTTCTGACTCCTGTGTCTATGGAATTCCCCACACCCTCTCACAGCATGTAAGTACACATACTGTCAGTCCATTATCTTCAACTCACTTCTTACTTGCCACTGTGTCTGTGTCAAGCAAAGTTCTCTTTTAGTTCTCCAGTCTTGATTAATTTATAGACAAGACCTAACAAACACAATGATATATGTGTAGATCTCTGTCATCTCTTGACAAAGGTCTATGATAGACTGCAATTTTGATGCAATGTTTGCAGTGTTTTGGGTATAAATAAATTAAGAGCTACAGTAAAATAATGTGCACCATTTCTTTGTTTCTGTCTAGCATTCTATCTTTAAAAATCTCACCACCTCTGTAGATTTCTTCCGAGGAAGTCTATATTTCAGTTCTGTTTCTACACCTGTCAAGATTGGCACTCATTCTGTCAAACTGTTCCCCATCCTAATCTCAAGGTCTCACCAAAGGATTTCCTATCTGTATTTCTTTTTTTTTTTTTTTTTTTTAAACCAAAGCATTTATTTATCGAGATTGCTGGACAGAGAAATTGTATATTTTCCAAATCTTTTGTGTTTTTTTTTTGTTAATATATGTAGTTAATGTGTGGGGAAAAAAAAAAAAAATCCTTTGAAAATCAGCCCTATTGTGTGAGACACCTCCTCATTTCTAGTGAGATTTAAATGGATGCTGGTTATGGACACTATATAAATCATACATGGCAACAGAGCACAATGTGTATTAAAAATGCTAACATCCATTTTAATAGATACAATGACTGAGAAAGATGAAGTCCGGTAGATTTGAAGAGGTGTTAAACTGGTGTGTTTGCTTTTGCAAACTGTTTCTATAAACATATTTGGCTAATGGTTCATGTTCTTAGTAGCTTGAAAGAGGATCTAATAACTTAATTAACTGCTTGACTGACCAGCTCACAGCTGCATTATAGCACTGTTAGACAAGTCCACTCTCCCACGATCAAGGAAATTACTGTTTATTCCATTACATAATCAATTTTCTTAAGTGACAAATACTAATAGCTTAAAATAAGTCTTTGGCTATTAATAAAAACAAGATAAATGCAGTAGAGTTATCCTGATAGCTTTTGTATTGTTTTGGCGTAAAACAAGTAAATGTTTTCTGGTGAGACTATTGCCTGTTTGGAAAATTGTTTCTGTAGGGTAATTGAACTGGATACTTCTCTGCTTTGTTATTTCAACCATTACCGTACACACAGATACATAAACGTAAAGGCTTAATACTTTTCTAGGCTTGCACAGTATACTGTATTCAAATCAGACGTGTGTGCTTGTTCTGACAGACTATTGCTGCTACCCAATGCAAGAAGTAGGTAGATTTGATGTTTTCTTAAACTGTTATAGCTTTTTTAAGAATGTCCCCATTCCTGGAAGACACACACAGTACTGTGAGTTATGAAGCATTGCTGCCTGTATTTCTTATATATAATTATAAATAAAAAGATTGAACACAAAAAAAAAATTGAACATACAAAACAAAACATTAAATGCTAGTTTAAATGCTAATTAGTGCTAGTTTTGACCCGGCATGCATAGCAATTGGTTATCTATATTTCTTACTGTCTCTGTCATGTACCTCCTCCCTGTACACCTAACAACCCAGAGTGAGAGCTTTCTACCTATTTTATGCAGATGTTTCTGGGCTCTATTGCTTGTTAATCATTCATTCGGGTCTAGGCACATTCTGCCCATGAACTGTTTTGGCAGGGAAGGCAATTAATCCTTTCCTGCCGACTTAAAACACCCCTGTTCAACAAACATTCATCTTAAACAATATTAACTCATAACATGAAACATTAAATACACACATGGGCGAGGTGTACCCTGCCATATCCCATAATATTACAAAACACCTGTTCTACTCAACATGTGCTTTTTACATCATACGATTATTTGGTGGACCTAAATCATAATGCAGTAAGTTCAAATGTGTTTTTCTACTAACAAATTTAGCACATGCTGTCTTTATTACACAAGGGAATATACAGGTCAGATGATTAATTACATTACCAGATATACCTTGTGTAGCTGGTAGGACTGCTTACTTAGTATTTAAGTATGTGCTATTTGCATTCAATTTACTTACCTTATAAAAGTGGTGTTAGTTTGGGCTGCTTCAGATCATAATACAATTTTCTCATCAGGACTGCTCTCAGACCTCCATGTTTTTTAATTTTCAAGTGAAGGTAAGCCCCAAACCCCATTTACACTCTCTACCAGTGAAATCTTTTATTGTATTTTAATTTGTTGTTTTACTGGTTGTTTATTTTTTTTAACTTTTTTTGAGGCGCGCAATTACATTTTTTTGTTTGTTTGTGGCCATAGTAACAGAGGAGTGTATACAGCCACCGTTTCTTATCCACTGTTTGTATTGGGTTTTCTTTATTGATTATGTACACCAAGTCCTGGTGCAGCTTTCTTTTATATACTGTACTGTTTTAGTGTTTTGTTTACAAAACATAACTTTGTTTGTGCTTATACTGCTGATATTATTGCCAGTTTTGTTTTGACCATCTGTGAGGCGTGTTGCAATATTTTTTAACTCAGGTTAGCAACTGGTGTATTTTATATAATCCAAGTAAAGTAAAATTGTAATCTCCCAGCATATGTAGGAGTGCTTTGGAGGGGTGAGTCTTTTGTTTGCTGTGAATATACTTTGTCACATTTTGAGAATTAGTTATTTTTGTTTGGGCTTTGTTTGCACTGATTATTAATGTATATTACTTTAGTTTTTTTTTTTCTGTTGATGCACATTTGATTTATTTGTACACAAGTAATTGTATTTTATTTCTTTTAGTTCACCCCTCCCTCCTGTGTGAGTTATATGATGGGAAGGGTCCCGATATTGTTCTAAGTTAAACATCCCTGCTTGGTGCTTAACGTATTTGCCTTTTGGAGATTTCTAATATTGCAATTGCCATTATCTACTAGTACAATTTATATTGTCTTTATGCTTTTAAACTTGGCTTTCTTTTAATGGCTTTGTGCCATTTAGTGTTTTGTAATAAAGCTTTAAAACTGCATTCTTGTCTGTGAACTCATTTAATTGAGGGAGCCTGTTGTGGGATCCTGATAATAACTGCATATGTATTTGGTGTATAGGGTGTCCCTCTAGCTCTGCAACATAAAATCTATATTAGGGGGTGGCGTAGTCTGATTGCTATTAAGAGATGCAATAGTGTAAGAAGGGTTAAAGTTGCATCTCTGCTACACTTGTAAAACCATTTGCAGAAGCATATTCCTCTCTATTTGTAATAATAGAGTAGTAATTCTGCTTGTTTTTTTTTTTTGCAAAATGCTTTGTGAAAAATTGTATAATTTGGTCAAAGGACTCATTTGATGTAGTATTTATAAACTGGAAAAAGGTAGTTTGTATGGTACATTATTGTAATTACTGTACTGATTATCAGTTCTGCTTATAACCATTTTTATCTTTCAAGTGGAAGTAATATCAAACAAGGTCAACTGTATCCCAGATATTTAGGGTTAATAATTGACTTTGATATTTCCACATTATCTAATTTTCAATGATCTCATTGATGAATCATATCTCATTTCTAAGAATAATATCTCATTCTCTGAGAGATAGTATTAACTGATGTCACAGCTTTTCTTGGATGTATTAAAATAGATTATCAGTTACCATCAGTTTAATAAATTCAACAGCCTATTTTGCCAGCCGTGAAAGATATGCCAGGTGCAGAAAATAAGGCTTGAACATATTGACAGCTGCTTTATAAAGCATGTATACAACATCTTATTAAAAAGCAGTCACTAGGAACTGCATGGTCAAAATGTTATTAATATTGATGCATTACTTGTTTCAAAGCAATATGTTTTCTGTAAAAGTACCAGAAGCACAGGGAATCTCAACAAATGACTTTATGTGCATTTGAGGCAGCTAAGAAGTGTGGAACACCTTTATATGCAGCTGGAGAAAAAGAGAGGATGATCTGCAAAAAGGTAAATCAGATGGCTTTGTCAGCTATTTCCTGCTGGATCTAAATATGCTGTGTGCAGCATCAAAATAAAAGGAAGGAAGGTCTAGAAAATTGCAGTGGAGTGAGTATTTTTGGATAAAAAGAAATCAAAATAAATCTGAAAAAAGGCTGCATTTACAAAAGGACATTGTAATGTATCATCGTCAAGTGATTGGTGCAGGGTACAGGAATCAATCAGAAAATGAGATTTCAAATGTCAAATATGTGAGATTTATTTGAGGCCTCCAGTGGTATAGCAAATCAAAAGCAAAAATGAAAATAATTCATAAAAAGAAAAGAGAAATAAATTAACAGAATTCAACAACAATGTGAAGAACTAAAAATACAAAAAATTTTAAACAAAAATACAGACTGCTTAATGACCTTAATCCCATAAAGAGTACTCATCTAAATTGTCAATCTGACAGAGTTTTTTTCTCTCTATCCATCGCTCTCTCTAATGATTCAACAACCAGGTAGTTATACCTGTTCTCATCAGCCCCTCCCCTGGAATAATCCAATGCA
Organism: Polyodon spathula; assembly: GCF_017654505.1. Classification (NCBI taxonomy): domain Eukaryota; kingdom Metazoa; phylum Chordata; class Actinopteri; order Acipenseriformes; family Polyodontidae; genus Polyodon; species Polyodon spathula. The sequence continues at coordinate 10,910,308 of NC_054539.1, read as the reverse complement.
AAATAAATGACCATATCCTTTTTTCCAAGGCATTCCCTGGATAACAGTTAGCCTTCACATAAAAAATGTTGAGGTGAATACACTTGATTTAACACACTGTACATACGCTGCACAGGTATAAATATTAACAACGCAATCAAACAACAGTGAAACCCTGTTCCCCCATAGATTTTCATTAGGCACGTTCACGGTTATAACAGAGCTTTACATCAGCATGCGCGCCTTCCAAAATGGCCACCCCATGGTTATGCCGACTTGCAGTTTCACAGCAAAGTAAGAATGGTAATTTAACAAGTATTTTTATTACACTGCTTCACAAACAATTTCAGAGTATTTACCTTAAATAACACGCTGACAACACCTTCATGTCATTGTAAGGAATATGTGCACCTCTTACTTACAATCCACATCAATAGTTGCCGTGGATCAATCCCCGAACTAACCTTTCCCTATTTCCAGGTTTACTGCACAGAAAGCCCACGTGACCCAGCCCCTCCCCCAGGTAAGTTTAATATTTATCTTTTTCTATTTTGCTATTTTTACCAGCATCAATGTTATACAAAACAGTAAATGACAAAACAGCCTTGTGTCAGTGATGGAGTGCGTTGCATTAATCTATCACATTTCCCACATCCTAAGCATTTTCGTCCTCAAAAATACAAGACAAGAAGTCGTCCGTCGTATTTTGAGCCCCAGACCTGTACTTATCTTTAAAACGATATGGCTGTTTGGCCAGGTGCCACCGGGTGATATGCGTATTTCATTCAACCATTGAAAATAATAATAATTTAAAAGTTACGATGTGCAATTTCATTATTTGAATTTGTTTGGATTTAAACTGTAAGGCAAATATTCTCAGCATACAGCATCAGACAACTGTTTTTTTGTTTGTTTTTTAAACAGTTTCGATGTATTTTTTAATTGAATTTTGTTATGTGAAGCACTTTGAGATGTCTTACGTGAAAAGCGCGATATAAAAATAAATTGACTGATAACCCCATCATTAATCATTTTTGATTTAATAAATTGTGTGTTTGTGTAGGGACTGGGTAAACTCGGAACGGCAAAACTTAAGTTTGCATTTTTTCTATAATAACAAAATCATATCTTCATATTGTCTTTTTATATTATGAAAAAAGAATGGTTTTTACACATCAAAATGTAACAGAAAACAATATAAATTATACATGTACTATGGGGTTGTGACAGAGATATGAGTTCTGGTAGGAAATCTCTCTCCCGACCTGGACAGACTGGCCTGTTAATATCCAGAGTCTGGAAGTTGGTCAGCCTGGCTAGAAGTGAGACTCCTGTAGCGTCAAAAGGGGGGTTCATCATATCATTCTGTGCATTAAAATAACAGAATTGGAATATATTTTGGGGGGAGTCTTAAACCATTCTGTGTCTTCTTGGTTTCTGGACTCCAATTCCCCCACTGACAAAGAATGTTTTGAGAAAGAGTCATAAACTAACTGCTGGACAAGAGTTTTATCTCTACCTATCACTGAATGAGTCATTTCGGCGCCATTAGTATTTTGCTGAAGGCAACTTCCAGACAATTCTGAGTACCTTGACACTAAGACGAGAAACAGTCCTTGTCATAAATCCAGCCGACAGGTGGCGAAATAGCGGACCAATGGAGAACAAGGCCATGTTGGTACGAGAACAACCAATGAACGACACATCACGTGGACTCAGGCACTGCCCAAAATACTAAACTAGCCAATCACAGGGTTGAAGAGAGAATCACAAAACCCGCTGACTTTCAAAGGGGAGAGCGCTTCTGCTGCTGCTTCCAGACATGCATGCTGATCACAAAGGAGGTGTGCACAAGTAGCGTCCTCCTGCTAGAGTTGTCTTGAAGCTCGGAGGGACGGAATGGATGTACACTGCTCTGAACAAAGTTGCAGAGTCATTGGAGCATACATGCTCGTTCACAGAAGGCAAGGAAAAACCAATGTTCTGAATAATGGCTAGAATCATCTTCTGAGGAAGGGCCCTGCCATCTGTCCTACGAGAGACTGGATCAGTAAGCGGGATACTGCATTAATCGGAAAGCGGATCTTTGTTTCCATATATCTGCACGAAACGAACTGAAGCAAAGCCGTCAGTTATGTTTTTGGAAGATTCCAAGAGAATCACCACAAGAACACTAACAAACTATATAACTTTTTAATTGCAACGCATTAGTTGAACTGAGTTACGCCCGATCACGGTGGGAAAACTGCCAACAACAAAGACAATGTTGCAAGCCTTGGAGATCAACAAGCTTATCTCAATTTGAAACTATGAAATTTGGAACTAGTGGTTATTGTGACTCTATGCATTACAATGTGTACAGCAAAGTACCAACTACATTGGAACTGGGGATCTGGAGAGCTGCAGTATTTATCGACACAGATTGACGTCTGTATATGGAAATCGATAAGTATTCAACATGTCTAATATTAAATACCTTATGACTCAAAAGTAACTGAAGCAAATGCTATCAAGTTAAGTGGAAACCGTTCTAGAAATAGAATATAACTTCCTGTTTTAGAGTGTGTAAGAAATGTATTATGTTTGTTTGAAATGCGCAACTCAAGGAGTTGCATCGTAAATGCAGAGAATTTCATCATTGTCCCATTTGAGTTAATTTGAATATATAATCAGCTGAGGTTGATAACATATTATTAGTTTTGTACATCAAGTCTAAACTAAATTAACATGTTAAAACTAATTTGCTAAATTAGGTACTGGAATGTTGGATTCCTTGCTGAATGGGAAGTTTAATTAATTCTCGTGCATATTTACATGATCGATTACAATGAGAAACGGGTATTTAAAATACTAATGCAAAGTAGACACTTTGTGTGATAAAATGTATTCAGTATTAGTATATTAACCATGTATGCTAATGATGTTTTGATCTTTGTAATCATTTGACTATGGAATCATTGAACTGAATATTACTATTCACGCATATCTCTAACCAATAGACTTTCCTTTCTGTAATATTAGATTAATTGTGCATTCCTTTTTCCTCTTAAATAAACTATTGTTTTATATTTCTGACATGAAGTGTGGATGTCAATTGTTGTCAAGGGGATCCGAGTTCTACATGATATAACCGAACTATTATGGTATGTCTCAGTTATCAACATTTGGTCATTCTTAAACAGTGCACCTAGAGACTAATTTTATATATAAATAAATTGTATATCAAAGTCACTACAGGGGTCACTGAGAGCACTCACTTTGGACTTTGTGAACGTGCATGTCTAATTGTGTGTGTTAAATATACCATGCTTATTATTTACCGAACTGCAACCCCGTTTTTCATTGCGCAATACACATTGTTGTGAATTGCAAAAGCTTTATTATTTACTGGCTGGTCATCAGACCACAGGATTAAAAAAACAAATAAAACAATCCATTTCACCCATACTCTGTTGTCTGTTTGTTCTTTTCTCATACCTGCTATTCGCCTGTTCACGATCAGCAGCCACTTTGGCACATGGGTACATTTGGCACATAGGTTCACAAAGACACAAATGTTTACTATCTGATGCTTTTCTTCAGAAAATGATATATTGTTTTCTGTTACACAAAGTTATGTTTGATGCCAAGAAGATTTGCTTTACAATTTAAATCCAAACAAATTCAAGTAATGAAATTGCACATCGTAACTTTTAAAGTATTTTTTAAAATATTTACAGTATACATATTCATCCAATGGAAACACCAAAAGTTTTTTCTCTCTTGTTTGATTAGGTGATTCAGAAGACAAAGTCGAAACTCTCACTCTTCTTGAAAAAAATAAAAAATAAAAATAACTTGAGGAGGACTGACGCTTGACTCAAGGAAGGGTGAGGACTGACTCAAAGAGGGATGAGGATTGACTCAAGGGGTAAGGATTTAGTCGAGGAGGGGTGACTACTGATTCGAGGAGGGATATTGACTGAAGATGTCCTAAAATGGGCAATGTACATTACCTTCAACTGGGAACACCCTTTCAGAACAGGTTATGAAGAAGAGGAATTCAGTCCATTATCATCTGAGCAATTCAATGCAATACACTCTCCTTTAAGCTTATATAAGGCTCACAGCTGGCCCTGAACATGCACAGTCTTAATCCTACAGAATCCACTCGAAAGTATCTGGCTTTGGTTTACATCTGTTTCACATTAGCATAGCATACCTTTAGCCCAGAGTTGGCCTCCTTCACAACATGTTAATTAGCCCCAGGGGATGCTGGGAGTGGGAACAGTTGTGGGGGAAAATGTTTGTATTATTTTGTATTTCATTATTTGATTGTTACGGAAGTGCATTTATTGTTGTGTCATACAGTCCTGTATTGTTGAACCCTTCCTGTGTTGCTTTTGTTTGTGTGAATGTCACCTCGAAGGCAGGGTAGTGTCCAGGGTTGGGAAAGGCTGTCTGTGTATATGAGTGTGTGTGTGTGGATGAATGACTTCTTATTAAATTCCTATTCACAGTAGAACCGCCACAACAGTCATTTTGATAGTTTGAGGTATTTAAATTAGTTTGTGTGTCTGAAAGTTATGTGGTTGTCCATTTATAACTTTTCCTAAATACGTGTATTAAATACCCTGATGGTGTTTGAAAGGCAGGGTCATGAAAATAAAGAAGTAATAATCCTGCCAACCTAGAATCACCAGAGCAGTCATTTTGACTGCCTTTTACAATACATGTTGCGCTTTTTTTTTGGAATATAACCTACAATGTTTTATTTTTTATATATACATGTCTGTTGTTATCTCTACTGGACCTGACAGTCACCAATTCTTCAATCCCACCCAAGTCCAGACAGGAAGTGTTAAGGGGACTGTTCCTGGAGCAGGACCTCCTTTCCTGTTTGGTCAACTTTTATTTTCTAATTTGTTTTTGAACAATGTTTTGTATGTTTGTGCATGTCCTCCCACACTAGGACTGGCATTCTTGGAACCTAAGTGGTGGCCATCTACCACTGAAATCAAAATTGTAAATTGTTAATAAAACCAGGATGCTTGAGTGGCATTTCAACTTCTGCGTCTCTCGTGTCAATCAACGGATACACACATGTAACAAACACCCCTGTTAAACTAATATTTTGCCATGATTCTAGATATTTGAATTGGAGTTCTCATTTTTCTCATTATACATTTCTGTTAAAAGATCCCATTAAATATGTTCCTATATGAGTTATGTTTTCCCTGAATAAAGTGCAAACATTAACCAAAGGGCTTAAGAAATATCATGGTTAAGTGACTCCTTCAGCGAACTAGAATATTCTAAAATGGTCTCTCATTTTGGAGTAATATAATATTCATGCATCAGCCATTTATCAAAGACTATATTCTACAATTGAAACTTTGATATCTCTGCTGCGTTACACATTAATATGACTATTTTTGAGAAGTTAGATATTTTATTTTCAGTTAAATATTTTAACAGATGCAGAAAGTTGCAAGTTAATACCCCACTATAAATTGCGTACTTCAAGCAAAAGTACCGTCTTCTTTTCCTTCGGTGGAACGTCAAACCAAGAGAGATGGGAGAAGCTGCTAAGGAGATTGACTCCTGTGCTTAAAATCGATAAGTATTCAACAAATCAGATATTAAACATTTTATGACTCAAGAAATTAACTGTAGCAAATGCTTTCAAGTTAGTGGATAAATTGTTCTAGGAATAGAATATAACTTCCTGTTTTAGATTGTGCAAGAAATGTATTTTGTTTGTTGAAATGCGTAACTCAAAGGAGTTGCCTCAAATGCAGAGAGTTTGATCATTGCCTCATTTCTGAGTTAATTTGAATATATAATTAATTGAGATTGGTAACTTATTGTTTAGTTTGGTAGATCACGTCTAAACTAAATTAACATGGTAAAACTAATTTGATAAATTAGTTATTGGAATGTTGGATTCCATTCTGAATGGGAGGTAAATAAATTCTTGTGCATTTTGACATATGATATGATTGATTACAACAAGAAATTAGTATTGAAAATACTAAGATAAAGTAGACAGTTTGTGTGATCAGCTATAATTAATATTAGTATATTAGCCATGTACGCTAATAATGTTGTGGTCGTTGTTATCGTTGGACTAAGAAATCAATGAACTCTCTACTATTCACATGTAACTCTAACCAGTTGCCTTGCCTTATTAGATTTTATTAGATTAGTTGTGTCCCCTTTTTATTCTTAAATAAAATCTTGTTTTATATTTCTGACACATTGTGTAACTGTCGATTATTGTCAAGGGAATTCTGGTTCTACCTAAGTGTATATATATATATATATACATACACACAGTGCCTTGCAAAAGTATTCAGACCCCTGACCAATTCTCTCATATTACTGTCTCATAACTGTCGATATTGTCAAGGGAACTGGTTCTACATAAGTGTATTGTATATATATATATATATATATATATATATATATATATATATATATATATATATAAAAAGTGTATTTAGAACACCACACAGGTCCCGGTTTTATTAACTTATTTTCTTTCTAATGATTTATTTTTAGCAAGCAGGGAGCACTGTTGTCCGTGACCGCCCTAGCAAATATGGAAAAAAGGACCACAGGAATACTGAAGGCAGTAAACAATTCAGGTGCTCAAAAGAATAATCAAAACAAAATTTGAAAGAAAAAATAAAAATAAAACACAGTAATCAAACTACAAATAAAAGGTGCTGCACTTGGCAGCGTCACCCTGGCCCAGGTCTCTGTCCTACACTTTGCTGTTCCCTCAACTATTTTTGCACACTTTAGGGGTCTGCTCAAGGATTCCCCGCTCTCTCTCTCTATCTCTTTGGTTTCTTCTCTTTTGAGTTTCTTTTTGTTTTATTTTCTGTTCGTCCACGGTCTGGACTAGCCACGCTTCTGCTAGCTCGGGTCAGTCTAGAGGGGCAGATCTGTGGAAACAACAAAGTATTAATTTATAGCCCAGCAATCCCCCAAGGCCCACCTCCCAACCACTCAGAGAGAGGGAAAGCCCATACACCCTCTTTCCAACCTTTCTGTGTCACTGCCATGACTGGCAGGCTGATCCCATGGGGGTGTGCCCTCTTCCTGCAGCATCGTGCATACGTCAGATGGCCAGTCCAGGTCTCCCCTGTTAGAATGTCCCATATTACAATGTACATGTATTTATTTTAAATATTTAAATAAAATAAAGCTGAACCATGACCCTCTTAAAGACGTTAAATATTTAAAATAAAGAAGCATGCTTAACACTGACACACCCCTCAATTGCTTTTAGCAACACTGCTTGAGTCCACCAAAGAAAGAATGGAACAATGATGACACCTTTCAGAGCTCATCGGGGCACAAATGAAAGGCACAGCATGAACCAAATCCTTGCAAATCCTATCTGAAGAAGATGTCAGTGTTGATTAACCAGCAGCTTTCTTGGAGGATATCAGCATAGGACATCAGCATAGTGATACACACAAACATTCGAAGACCCCCTCCTCGTCTGGATTGGTGCATCGTAACACAAACCTTATTACAAAATTAATAAACAATTACATGTCATTTGATAATCTGGCCATTAGTGTGTCAACGTGTTACATTTACTTGCACTTTTCTCAAAAATCTGAGGCCATTTAAAATGTATCTCCTTTCATGGAAATTTCCTAGATGGGAGTACTTTTTCCATTTTCAGGTTATGATTTGTGACAGTGGTCAGAAGGTGCTTGAGCTAATTGTAGACGATGCACTGTGACTGATTGATTGCAATATCCTACCTTATTTAGTCTGGTACAGTCTTTTTTGTGCATGCTGACTGCTAATGAATATTTAAAGGAGTCATTCAAAGTTAAGGGACAGCTCATCCATGTTCTGTTATTCACTGCACTTCTTCAAATGCTTTTTCTTTTTACTTTTTGCAATGTTGTTTGCAGATGAGTGAGTTCATTCTTATTTAGATCAGAAGTGAAGTAGTTTCAAGAAAAAAAGAAGCTGTGCCCAGCATTGCAAATATAAGTGCATTGCTGGGCCCTGACAAGATTTTTTATTTATTTTTTGTAAATCTTGTATTGCTCATAGCTGCACTCATAATGTAAAACAAAAAATAAACAAGTAGATGTCTCCCCACATGTACTATACAGCAGTATACAATACATATACTCAAACAATATAGGCTAGCTATAGGGGTGAACCCATTACTCATACTCAACATTGTATTCGCAACCTGGATTTACTCAAATGGGGCTAAAACTGAAAGTGCCGTTAAAATGCATCTCTGGCCCTGACTTTCACTCAGAAAGTGACCATACAGTGTTTTAATGTGTATTTAACCATGTTTTTTTTTTTTTTTTTTTTTACTCTTTTAAAGTTCTAATGTGTAATTGTAATTCTAGTTGCGCAATTATTTATTCATTATCAAACGATATAGCATGCCTGTAATGGAGTGATGATTAAAGTACATAATGAAGTTGAGACTACTTAGACCACATTCTAAATCTGCAAGGTGTATTTATTTTTTATTTACTAGTTATTTTGGGGATTATTGTGTTTGGTAGGTGCTAATTGTGATGATATCAATCAGAGAAGACTACAAATCTCCGATTTATTTTTTGACTTATTTGGGGATTGTAGATTGTTTTGTTTTTTTTTCTAGACTTGAGATTGACAGTTATTACTGCCCAATTGAAGGCAGGAGCTTTTACACTTTGTTTTCTCTGAATAACGAGTAATGACAAAAATAACTCATGTATTACTCAGAAAAAAATAGCAATACTTGTTACGAAGATTTGTTTGTACTTGTATCTGGGCACACCCCTACCAGTAAAGCATAATCTTAGCTTATGTTATTTAAGTATTCAATGTGAATATATAGCAGCATGCATACATGAAAAAGAAAAACGGATACCCTGCTGTTTAGAATAGATAAGACATTGAATATTGCTTGGACTGCATGTTCAAGTCAGCAGAAATACAATTATGTGTAGCTGTGTGTGGTTGTATTTACCATATTATATTTGGTGGATTACTTTGTTTATGGAACTGTGCCTACAGCAGTTTCAACTGTGAGGTAAGAACCATGTGTATTTCTGTATTTTAAGATATTTTTCCTGCCATAATAAATTGATTTAACCACTTGCCTGCTGAAGGAAAAAAAAAATCTAACATGCATTACCTTGCTGCTGCATCTGGTTGCCTGAATAAATGGAATGGCAGAAAAAAAAGCAAAGGGTTAGGGGTCCCTTTAAGCCCCCCAGCAGCAGAAGAATCTTATTATTGTATTCTCACTGACAACACTTTTCATATCTTCTTAACATTTTACCCCAATTATTCTGTTAAACACATTCTCTTCACTAGCCAGCAGAGAAAAGAAAACAGTACTTAACTGTTACACACTGCCAGCGTATTCACTGTCTTAATACAACAATAATGTAAAATTTAGATTTCAAGACCCCATCATTTTAAACATACTTTGCACTAAATATTTTCTAAACAGCGTTATTAAAGCAGGAGAAAGGCAGACAAAAAAAATGAGGCACACCCTACCGACTTTGAAGACAGCTTTGAAAATTACATCATTGTATCTTCATTGAAGAACTTCAGAGTTTGACGACTTGATTGCCATGAGACGTTTTGAAGAAAGAACGAGTCCAGAGAAGAGAGACCAGAGCAGAGTGAATCTAAAGAGCGCGAATCCAGAGCATCAGGAGAGAGCTGAGAGCGTGAAAATCCTTGTTTTGAGTTTAAATAACACAATATATAGGCGTTTCCTTGTACTGTAAATAAGTCTTTGTCGGTTCTTCCATTGGTTCACAGTATTTGATAGACAGCTGTGTGTCACACAAACAGGGTGTGTTAGAAATAGAATGTATCCGTCTATTTTTTATCAAAGGATTTTACATTTATCATTTAAACCTCCTATTCAATATAACTTTAATTACATTCATTGGAGAAGCATACAAATTTCAGTTTCATTCCCTAAACAAAATTATAATTACAAGCATTTAAAAAACATCATAATACAATCAAAAGATAATATTTAAAAATAGTTATTAGTTTATAGTATTCATTTAAAAAAATAAACACTTCAGATTTATTGTGAAACTTACTTAAAATATTAAACTTGTGTCTACAAGTTATGTAATTAAAAATTAGTCTTAAAGCATTTAAAACTAACTTTTAACACAATAATAGAACAACTGCATTGTCACTATAGCTTGCTTGGTAAGTTTTATGACACCTTAGGAGACAATCAGATAGCATTTTGGAAGGCGAGCTTCAAAGAGTTAACACAGTTTGTGGCCTATGCCTTATCTAATCAGCTTTGAAGTTACAACCCAATCCCCAAAGCATGACACACAGACAAGAGTCTGAATTAAATATCTGGATATTAAAATGAATTTAACCATGAATTTCCTTGACAGAGTTCAAGTTTAAAAAGCAGCAGTCACTGAGGCAGTTGTCTAAGACCCTGCCCAAATTAGAGCAAAATAAATCAACAACCAAGTTCAAAACCAATTTACCTGAACCCTAGCCCAACAGTGTTAGAGCGTCCAGATTGCCATAAGGAAACCAGGTTTGCTGGATGACTGTATCCCAGAAACCACTGTAATGTATACACGTTCTTCTTTTTTTTTGCCCTCTAAATGTTGTTGTTTATTTTCATTGAACATGGGAGCAGAAGGGAGGAGCTATGAGAAAGTGCCTAAGTAATCAAAAGGGGAATAATTTTTATGGGGGAAAAAATGTAAAATAGTAAATAAATTAGATGGGCATTTGCACAAAGGGAAAATCTGGGGTGGATAAGAACTTCTTTAATTTAATTAAAAGTTGAAATAAAGACCTTTTAACTTGCTAATAACTTGGTTCTGAAACTCTAATGTGGTCAGGGCCTAAAAGACTTCTTATAATAGCGTACAGGCAATGATTACTGTACTGTACATGAACTGACAGTTTTTATGGTAATGTTTATTGACTTGTATATTATTTTTATTATTATCAGTTTTATTATTTCTATAATGTATTATTACTGTACTGTATTTTTAATAGTTTATTTTACTAATTACAGGACACTTATTCAGTACATTAGTTACATGTTTTTTGTTATTTTTTATAATTCATTTAGGGGACCATCTTTATCCAAGGCAACATAGAATTACTGTATTAAATAATTAAAACACATAATGTTACATACTGTATAGTAATGTACAGTACTAGTTACATGTTACATTGTTTTATATTGGTTCTTCTGTAATAAACCGTTATACTACATACATTGTACTAGATTTTGATTTTTGTGCTGATTTGGTGGGTATGTGCATGTATCTGGTTATTACATACCTCGGTTATAACATACTGTTTTTACGGTCCCAAGGCAGTATGTTGTATCAGAATTTCACTGTACCCTCAGGACAGATGTACCAACAAAGTCACTTTTGATTTTTGTTAATCCTCTTGTATAGATGTACAAACTCAGCAGTACAGTCAGTCTGTATTTAAAGTATGAATAACACCTGCGACCACTTTGCGCACTAAAAAGAGGCTGACATGCAAATAATGCTTCCCTTACAGCAAGTAATGAAGCTGCACAGCTTTTATCTGTCTGTGCCTGATGTATCGCATTAGTCTGCAACAGAAGTGCTGTTGGTAAACTTCTGTTCTCCGAGGCATTTTTTCTTCTGTCTTTACAGAAAACAGCTCAATCTTCATTTTTTTTTTTTTTTTTTTGCATTTTTACTTTTGGTGCATGATCCTCCATTTTTAAAGGAAATAAAGGAAGTACCTAATAAAAAGTATTTTTACATCCATTTCCAAGATTTCACTGACTTTTTTTTTTCAAATTCACGATTTTCACAAAATCGTAGCCTTATATTACATAGCAGCAACCACAAGTATAGATTTCCTACATCCTAAAGTGCTTCATTCATTTCGCTCTTGTCAGTATGAGCATCCAAGGTCATCAACGTGGGTGGGTATCAGTCTGGGGATTGGCTAAAAGGGAAGAGGTGGTATGCCTCCTTTGGCTATTTTTTTTAGACGTCTTTACTCATCGTTCCATGCAAGCCACCTGAAGAAATTGAAGAATATGATTGGCTAATGGATGTGTTAATCACAACTACAGAGGGGACAAGCATCCACCTGCCTCCTCCAAAAGTCCTGCAGTAAACGAGTGGAGAATTTGGTTCGGAAGGCTGGCTGCCTCCTTGTAAAGCTATGTATTTATTGTTATATTACAAATATATAAATAAAGAAAAAAACGTGGCCATTTGATCATTTTTGAGTAGGCAGTGCTTCCTCTGATGAGTCGCCACTGTTACCTTGTGATTTCAGTGAAATGGTTGAATAGTTGTTATGAGCATAAAAGAACATTCAGTGCATTCCTTATTTAAAATCATATGTCACTTCTGTTGGTGTTCTTAGTCAGGCACTGTACTACACTGAACAACAGTGGTTTATATACTTACTGTATACAGAAACCTCTGTTGTTTGATGTATAATAATGGTTCTATACAGAACCTAGACATACTATGGAAAATTCACAAATTCCTATCATTGCTATCACAGTTAGTTTAAACTCTGTAGACTATGTGTTAACATGCCCTCTTAATTCTGTTATTAATTTTAGTGATTTAGTAGCTACTTGTATCTGATCTTCTGTTTATGTTTGGCCTGCCTTTGATATCAGTATAACGGCTGTTTTTTTTTTTTATTCTCTCTTTGGATCATGCAATTCATGGTGTCCTAGCGTAATACTAAATTGGTTATTAATCGTGGATGTATATTGTGTCCGGCATATTCGAATGTATGGCATAACGGTGTTTGTATTACTGAGGGACTACTGTATTTAAGTATTCATTTAGTTATATAAAATTATTTCTGACAGTTTTTATTAATTTTCTGAAATTAGTTTAGTGTTTCGTAAGAAAATATATTGCTTATTATTTTATCTTATTAGTCTTGGTATTAAGGGATTTATTTTATTGACTCAGAAGCTAATTGGATTATGTGAGTATACATAGTTATATACAGGTTAATGCTTCAGTTTATATATATATATATATATATATATATATATATATATATATATATATATATATATATATATATATATATTTAAGTGTCAGTCATCGGAACATTTCAGTACCTAATTTAAAGTGTTTGTTTCTGTCATTGATTGTTTGTGGGTTGGAAGGCTGAAGTATAACCATAGTGATTTTCAGGTGAATCTTTTTCCAAATTCAGGTGAATGCTTTTGTAAAAATTGGGTAGAATTATTTAATGAAAAAAACAGGTGGATTTTTTTAAATATATAATCAAGAATGAATAAATATTCATGTAGAAATTGGGTTTTATATAGAAAGAAATAAACAAATGCTTAAGCACAAAGTGATGACAACAAAGTCGTCAACAGTTTAAATCCCCAACATATCTATATTTCCACACATTGAGGTATGCAAACTTTTGATGACATCTATCTCTCACCCCTCCCTCCCCTCTGTCTCTCCCACAAAAACACATACTGTCTATGGATGCTTTTCTCCGTTCCAATCAAGTTTTATTTTGTAGTGGAGTTGCAAGTATAATTGCACATAGAACATATGGGAAAACAAAACAACTTTACTCCATGCTGCTTTACAAAGTGAAACAATCGATCAGGAGAACTGGGTTAAATCAGCTCTAAGCATAACAAATGATCACCTTGATTTACCAATTAAAAACAAACTTGTATTGGTTGGTCTTCCTGGGGTGTTGATATTGATTTTAATATTTACTGCCCCCTTTGTCTGATGTCATGGCCCAGCCACCTATGGTCCCCACATGTGCTCCATATGAGCTAGACACCCAAAACAATAAAAAAAATAAAAATAAAACCAAGGGCATTTATTTAGCAAGGGGCCCTACCTCAATTTTGGACCTAACAAACACTCCCAGAATCCCTTGTGAACTACCAAGAAACTAGTCCCCAAATTACATGGACCAGCATAACCATTCTAATCCTCAAAGAACATCATTACCCATCATTTTGGTGGATTTCTCTGTTCTGGCACTCACCCACAGTACAATGAAAGTGCATCGTCAGCATTTGGGGTTAATAAAGTTAATATACATATAACTTGTCAAGTTTAGAAAAGAGATGCACACAATTATTGATAATACATTCAGTTTACAGAGTGGTGTGAATAAATTACAGAATTTCCTAGTAATCCAGTCTTGTAATGTAGAAATACTTACAAGGTGTCGAAACCCTTCTTGGCAGGTGGCCTTTGCCTTGGCTCAAGCAGTCACAGCCAGACATGTGCAATGGATTTGGAGACATGCTCTTGATGTGAGCTAGCTGTCAGAGTGCTTTTGAATTCAATTCAAAGTACACTAATGCCCAAAAGCCATCTTCCAAATCAATAGCAAAGCTTTCAGCCTGACAGAAGAAAAATAAGTCTAAAAGCTTTTCACAAAGAGTTTACTCATAAAACATAGAAATCTGTTAACAAGATAGATATCAGTGTACAGTATGCTACTGATATGGTTGCATTTTCTGGAAAATGTTGTTGGCCACACTAGTAACAGTCTATACATAGATTCAAGGCACACTCATTAATTTGCTAGTTCTTTTTTGACTGCACTATTTTATAAAATGACACCTTGCCCTTTAAATGGGTGCAAGGTCCCTTTAGCCTCCTGTAAATTTGGAATTCTGCTCCATAATTGAACTTGAATGTAGTCCCCCAGTGCTATAGTGAGTGTTCTCATTTTCATCTAAAAGACCTTTTCCTCTCCAGATCCAGGTCTATTGAACTCCTTATGGCTTTAATATCTGTCCAGTGATTAATATCATCCAATAAAAGATCATTTTAAAATAGAGCTGACTATATTCTTATCACTCTTACTACAGAATACAAGATCATTAAGTCTGTTCAGTAACAACTGCACACAAGGAAGTCATTATTAAGTGAAGAGCCCTTGTTCCGAATGTACATACTTATATCCAATTTAAAAAATAAAAAAAGTATCATTAAATCAAAGCTTGTGTTGCAGAAGTACATTGCTGTTAAATTTCTGTGATAATCTTACAATAACAAGAACTTATGTGATTTTTAAAAAAAATCTTGCAAATAGGGTAATGCGGGTGGCATATGTGCTTATTATACTATGTTAGTACAGATTTGAAAAGATAGAAGTGCTTGAAACCTACCGTATTAGGTTTTGATTATGTAATAAATTGGCATCTCAGCCCATGAAAGGCAAGGGTGGTACACAAACCTCAAACCATACAGTTCAAATATGAATGTCTTACCCTTCCACTACAGAACAAGCTCTGTAGTCAAGAGGCAAGTATGTGTCTTATGCTTTTATCAGTATTATGCTAGGAAATCCATGACTTTCTCCCCCTGCTTAACAAAGCTCATTCTCAAGTGTAAACATATGTCCGCATCCACCTAAGCTCCTGGACTTTCAACATCGTTCAACATCGTTCAAGAACACAGATATATAATAACCTGTTTCAACCAGAGGGGTCAGGATTCTATCCCAATGGGTGTCACTGCAATGTGGTCCAGTGGTTAAAGAAACAGGCTTATAACAAGCAGGTACTCAGTTCAAATCCCAGTTCAGCCACAGACTCATTGTGTGACCCTGAGCAAGTCACTTAACCTCCCTGTGTTCTGTCTTTGGGGTGAGATGTTGTAAGTGACTCTGCAACTGATGCATAGTTCACACACCCTAGTATCTTGTTAAACACTTTATGATGGTGGTTCATTATGAAAGGTGCTATATAAAAATAAAGTTATTATTATTCATTTGAATAGAAAAACAAGGGCTGGATGCAAGTGGCAAATACGTGTCACATACAGAACCGATGTCATTACTAACTCATCAGCCACTAGGAATAGATACATTACGATAAGCTAGAATTGGCTTGATCACAATTTGCCATACCATACTGTTGTTTAGCTTGTGATACTGTAGGTGCATGTAAAGTGGGCTAAGATGCAGATACCACAGCAACTTTTGCAGTTAATCAAGTTGATCACTCTGGCACCACACAGACCAGGTGTACTTGATCCATGAAGGACGATGTTCATAATATATTACAGTGCCTTTCACGAGACCTTGGTTTCAGTTACCTGTGACCTGTATGTTAATACACGTTATTATCATGCAATTATGTCATTTTTCTGCTGCCCAGTTTGGCTTTAGGAAGAACAGTTGCCCCATTCTGAACTATTTACAGCTTTGAGATTATTTGTAGACCAGCAAGTACACAATAAAACAAAACTTGAAACTATATTTGTTCTGAAAACAGAAAAGGAACATTTACATTTGAGTTATCAAGGACTGTGGCAGAGAGAGAAGGAATCTGAGCTGCAAATCTCCCTCCTGACCAGAAAGGGCACTGTGTAAGGTTGGTGGTATGCTTTCCCATAGACGGGGCGACTCGATGGTAAGTGGCAGCTTGAAGTCGGCCAATTTGGAGAAAGCACGTAGCTGTGAGTTTGCTAAACAACTTAATTGTGGTTAGCTGCAGGGCAGGCAGCGATTGGATAGACTGTGGTGCCAGGCTGGTCATGTAGGAACAAGCTGGAGCGCTGTGTGTTTGTTTTGTTTTTGTTGCTTGTATCTGACAGAGAGGAGCCAGAGAGCTGTCACCAGCAAGCCAGCACAAAACACCTGAAGCACATGAATCAGTGTACAGCAAAGCACAATGAGCACTGCACTGAAGAGCACCACAGGCATTTATAAATCATTGTTATTTATCATTATTTAAGGACTGCAATCCTGCTGTATACCCCTCAATACCATTGGTGATAAAGGGGCGAATTTTCATTTGGTTAAATAAATATGGGCTGTTTATTATTTTAACTATTGTCTGGACATTGCATTATTCACCCACACCACTCATCTCCTGACACATCAGAGTCAAACATTACACTAACATTTATTTTTTATTTTTATCTCAGACCTGATATCCTATGCAAATCAGATTTCATTCACAGAAAGACCCAAAAGACATCCAACACAATTTAATTGAAGATTTTTTTATATTGTCAGTAATAAGATTTTTATATATATATTCTATATATATATATATATATATATATTATATATATATATATATATAATATATATATATATATATATATATATAGTATACACCATTATTGTATACTGTAGTCCAAAAACTATTTTTTAAACATGTTTTATAACTAATTAACCATGATAGTCAAGCTGAGATACCACTTCTTTTTGACAACTGCTACATTTCCAGTTAATTAAAAAATATGTAAAGCAATTTAAAATTCAATCCATCATTTATTGGCAGTACTTGTCTGCATGAGACAGTCTGCATGAGGCAGCATACATACATGCCAAGAAACGAGACTCACGAGATGGAAGCAGATATGCTTGCCAAGAAACACCAGTTTATATTTTGATTTATGTACAATATAGGTTTTAGTAAACCAGTCAAAAGTGCCTATTTTCTCTTTCACTATGGTAATTACATTTTGAAAACACAGGGCCTGCTTCTGATGTTAGAGCACGCTGAGTATGCGTGCCATGATTGATGATAATTTTGGATTGTACAGTAAGCAAATGTAAAGTATCCCATCAGTATTGACACCAGTGTTTGCCACCTGTGCCTTGAATCCCCTGGAATCGATTTGCTTCACCCAGCAGCTTGAATCAGATTCCACTGTGAATGAATCAAGATGGTGGTTTCTCAAGGATATTGCAATACAAATTGCTACATGTCTAGTTCTTGCTCTGTAAAGATTATGCTGTGAGCGCTTTGTTTGTTAATGGATCTTTGAAGGATTAGCAAGTTTAAAAAACATGTACTTAGAGGTACAAACAAAAAAGTGTTACTTTTTTATCATCTACATTTGAATATAAATTAAAATTTTTACTGTACTATAATGTTATCGTGTTTTTGTATAAAAAAAAGTTATTTGTAACCTAAAAGTCTATCAATGCATTAGCTGGTAAATAATTAACTTTGCAAAACAGTATTAGAGAACTGTAGAAGACACACATAATAGGATATTAAACAGGTGAGAAATGTAAATGTAGCAGTCTTTTATTTACATTAAAATACTGCATTACAGTTCCTCTCTCATCTCCAAAGCAGGCCTTTCTCCTTAGTTCTACACTTCTCACTCCTTTACAATCGGACAAGCCACCTCAGCAGAAAAAGCCATCATTAATCAGCATCTAATTAAGAGCCTAGGGCGCTGGTCCTCCTCAGCAGTAGAATCCTACATTCGCACATCTGTTTCCGATATTGCTGCAGCTCACTATAAAATTGTTAGCATGCCCGGAGTGGGGGCTACCTGATCCGCCAGGTCCACCAGAGGTTATCCCCTGTAATGGGGGGGGGGTCTTCTACACTACACATCTAATCCATCTTGTTTGTCTCATATGTCTTTTTCCTCCTTACATATATGTTATGCATTGGCAAGTGAACTACTGTTTGTTCCACGAGTGTGGGGTTCTGTGGGGAACTGGGGATCCAACCTTTGAAGGTAAGTGAGGCTCACTTGCCCGACCTCTATGGCTGCAGCCAACCACACTTCTGCCGAGGGGGGTTCTCACCACGTGAGTCAGAAGGGACCCCCGGCCACACACTCCATTCGTTAGCAGCCCCTGCTCTTCATCTTGCTTTCCAGGTTCTTCAGCGCAAGAGCCAATTCCTCCTACAAGAGCAATAGCCTGTCGTGGGTGCCGCCGAGCCAATCTATCTTATGTGTTTTCTGGTTCCCGAGTTTGCTGAACAGCCAGCCTTTGAGGCCGCTCCCTCTCCTCTGGCCAAGAAGGCTCCTGCCGGTCAGGAACCTCTTTCCTTTCCTATTCCCTGACGCGACTCCTTAAACTACCAGTCCAGTCCCGGCTCTCGCCCCATGAATACTAATTAATTTAGACTATATGGACAGTTTCAAACTGTACGTGCATAGCATAAATCACAGGAACACCAATACTATACAATATGTTCAAGGTCCCATCAAGAGAGACTTAAAAGAAAGCTGTATCATTCAGATGTGTGTTGTTACATGAAATTTATTAACATTTCTAAATAAAACCTGATTAACTCATGTTTTTTACATGTATCTATATGGTTTACTTTACCTTTTTTGATAACTGTGATTTTTGTTTCCCATAATGTTACTTCAAATCAGGGTGGAGTTATACATTTAGTTATTACCTCCAATTATGGTTTATTCCATCAGTTTAAAGTACTTTTAAGAGATTTTGTTCTACAGAAAGCAGGCTGTACATGAATGAATTCAATATAATTTCTGTGAATGGTTGAATAATGGACTATAGTGCCTGTGAAGTGACTTGAAATAGTACTCTCCGTCTTCCACACCCTAGTTTTAAACACTAAGCTTTTCTGTTGTGTTGATTCAGGGGCAGGATTCATTTCTTCGTACTGAAGGATTTTGAGGCCTGGGGACTTGTAAAATATCCTCATCCACTTAAACAGATCACCCAGCCCCAGCTCAAAAGTGTAAAGTTATTAAATGATAGATGATTTATCTAACCCTTTAGCTGTAGAGCAAAGAAGCTGTCAGTTTCAGTTTTATGGAAAGTGAGGGCTTTTATGATGAGAATAAAATAATACAAATGTATATTCAGCATTTATTTTCACTGCTGTAGCCATGAAAATATCTCTGTAAATTATATATGCTTTTCATGTATTATAACAGTAGCATATAATAAATCAGGCTGCAAATATATATACCCAACACAGCGCATCACCCAAAGAACACCATCCCTACTGTGAAGCATGGTGGTGGCAGCGTCATGTTATGGGGATGTTTCTCATCAGCAGGGACTGAGGCGTTTGTCAGGATAGAAGGGAAAATGAATGGAGCAAAGTACAGAGAAGTCCTTGAGGAAAACCTGCTGCTCTCTGCAAGAAAGCTGAAATTGGGATGGAAGTTCACCTTTCACATGACAATGACCCAAAGCACACAGACAAAGCTACACTGGAGTGGCTAAGGAACAAAAAGGTAAATTTGTGGAATGACTTGAAGATTGCTGTCCATCAACGCTCCCCAAGGAACTTGACAGATCTTGAACAGTTTTGTAAAGCACAATGGTCAAATATTGCTAAATCTAGGTGTGCAAAGTTGGTAGAGACCTATCCCAACAGAATCACAGCTGTAATTACTGCCAAAGGTGCTTCCACCAGGTATTATCACATGTGCACCTTAAAAAAAAAATAAGTTCGCACAAGCATTTTTTTTAGTCTCATATGCAGAAACTGTCAGGATATTTTCATGTGCCGTAACAAAAACTGTTGTATGCTTATATGTTAGTGCTCTGATTTGTTCTAGGGGATCATTCACCACTATATAGAAACTGAAGAGGGTGATGCAGTCAGGACTACAAATATTAACTATACCTGTAAACTTTAAATTTAAGATCCAATAAAATATCATTGTACATTTCTTTTTAATAGCAGTGTGGGCCCACCATTGTATTGCTTTGCGATCTGCGGTGCGGTACAACCTTTAGTTATCCTTGGTTTGTTTGTGGTTGGAACAGCTTATTTTACACATAACACCACCTTAAAAAAAAACTTAAAGGGGTGTACAAAATATGTTTGTATTGAAAGCAATCCTGACAACAAAACAAAGAGGATGAGAAGTATAAGTCTTTGCAGACAGCTATCTCCGAAATGTAAAAAAAAAATCAATATAGGAATTAACAGTGCAATTTTTGAGTTCAGCAAACCCTATGATTGCAAGAAGCTCATCATTTCATTTGAAAGGTATTGTGTAAAAAAAAGGTGAATTTCATTTGAAATCTCATAATGGGATAAGAGAAAAACAAATGGTTCTGAGAAGTTAGGCTTTGTGGGTCTTTGTATGACTCCTATTGCTGAATTAAATAAATAGGTTTAGGAGTAAACATCCATAAACATGAATGCAACATTCAGCTTTCTTTGGAAACGTTTTCACAGTCAAACCTTGTTGTGGCTAGAGCACAGCAAAGCATATACAAAAAAAGGAAATGCTGCCATTTGAGTTCAGTGAATTTGTTATCTGGCCTCGCATATACAATCTGCCAGGCAAAGGAACATATGGAAACAGGTCGCTGAAAAGGATTGTGCAACAATATGAAAGATAACATTTTTGCAAGAAATACAGTGAGTATGGTTGAGTAGAATAGTGACATAACAGTTAACAGAATAAGCAATTGAGCCCAAGTAAAAATTTAATGACAGTAAATATCCTTTTATTTTAGAAATGTGTGGGTTGGAGAAAAGCAAGTCCCAAATGTATCATATTCAAGAAGTAAACAAAAGCTTTCCCCACTTGGGCTATTTACGTGAATCAAGGGCCAACATATATATTAAACCCGGCCAGGGAATCTACCTAGACGGGGAAAAGCCACTTGTCTTCCTAGCAGCAGGAACATCACAATAAAGTTTAACAAAAGTGGCGTCTTCCTGATAAAATATAACATCTCTATAAGTTTAGACTGAAAAAAATAATGAAAAGCAATATCTGTATCAGCTTGCACATATTTAATGTCCTTTATTTCTAAGGCCTGTTTGTGTTTTTGTAGAAGTGTACAAAATACTGTAAAATATTTGTATTGCTCAGACTATAATTTTTTATGTTTTGAGAATCAAGCTCAAAATTACAACATGTCTTTCTTGTTTACTAACCAGGTCAGGAAAGATGTTCACAAAAAGGTGTTTACAATAGATATGACTGTACCCAGTTTCCCTTCCATATGTGAGTGCAGTGTATGTGACTGAGCAACTTTTCAAAGAGAAAAATAAAAAATAACGGCCAAACACTAGTGCCGACCATGATGACGCCTCACACTGTGTTGAAGCACTTAAAATGGAAGTTCAAAAACCATCTATGATGGACATAAGTCTTCAGGAGTCATAACAGGAATATACTTAACCAGCACACCATAATCATTTTGGAAAAATAAATTAACATAGCTTTCAGATGGATGCTATACAGTGCCTTGGGGGATATAAATACAGGATTATTGGAACATTTTAAATTGGTTTAAGCTTTTTGTTCCTAACAGTGATAGGTAAATTATATTATTTTTTCCCATCCCCAACCCTCTGGGATTTAGTAAATCAGGGTTGTATTGGCCAAGATTAGAGTTGGTCTGAGCCATTTCCATGTCGATCCTGTAATCCTTTATTCTATCAGGGGACAACAAGGTTAGTATAATATAAAGTCAGAAATGGGAGAGTAAATAAAAGCAAGTGCTGTATGTCACAGTAATGTAGTATCTAAGCATCAGCAATTACCAGAAGGTTATTTACAGTAGTTACAATATAGCCATTTAAAATAGGATCAGTTGTGATTTTGAAATACAACATTTTTCACTGTTCAAATGTCACCTGACTTCTTGTTCATATGGAGGTTTCGCATGGATGCAATATCCCCCTCCTTTTTCTTTGGAACAGAATCAGAGATTGAATTCCCTCAGTTCAGGCATTGCTGTTGTGCGGATAGGATGAGAGCGCTGCATCAGTCTGACCAGCTCTTAGTCTGTCATGGTGAAAGGACCCTGGCTCAAGCCCTCTCGAAGCAGCGACTATCGCACTGGATTGTGGACAGTTTCAACTGCATATACTATGCCGGCCTACCCCCACCTGGGAGGGTGGCCGCACCCTCTATCAGAGGAGTGGCTATGTTATGGGCCCTCTTTAGAGCAAGCAAAACATTTCTGAAGTAACTTCAGCATAATCTGTTCAAGTGATTTTGTGACTACTGATGACTGTAAGTGTGCTTCTAGATTCAGTAAGCAGGGCACAACTTGTAACAGAGTCTGGCTGTCAGTCTGCAGCTGATCTGTATGTGCTGCAAACAGCTTAAACAACTTCACAAGCTGCTCCAGTTAGGTCCAATCAGCGGTGAGCAAGGTGTCGATGCAAAGCTCATCAAGAACTTGATTTAAAACAACCTTGGTCTCCAGAAGTCTCGTAATCATGTTCAGAGTACTATCCCACCGTGTCACACAGTCTTTAGGTAGTGTTTTGCCACACTAAGAAATCATTTTTTTTAGTGGCCGCTGAAGATTTACGTACAATATTCACCAGCCTTCTAGCTCTGCTAATTACATTTTCAGTACTGGGATGTTTGAAGGCATCCTTCAAAGTGAGCTGCAGGGTATGTGCCAGACATGGCATTCTTGTGTACTTAGACAGATCAGCATACCTGTACAAACACATTTTAAATCTTAAAACCTGTACTGCATTTAAATAACATAAAAATTCATGATTAACAAAATGTAATATGCTAAAGTTTCCTTCAAACATATTCAATGACACGTATGTGAACCAAACCCTACTAAATGGAACATATACTGTGAAAGAATTTGAAACTAGCATTAAAAAAAAGAAATCCTTAGAACTGTTGACATTTGGATAGCTGTAGCATACTTTGCCAGCTTACTGAAATGAATTACTATCTCTATTATGTTTAAAACCTTGGTAATAATGTTGAGATAGTGCTATACGTACAACACTGTAGGTATCCTGCCTTTCATTTGGCTATTATGTACAACTTCAAACGGGGGGACAATATTGTTAATTGTAAAAGTAAATAACCTGATTTTTGAAGCTACATGTTTTTTTAAGTAACAATAAATTATAATTAAAAGTGGCATCTCTGAGCATTTTCGTGGGTTAATTTAATTGTTTTATGTTTTCTTCTGGTTATAGGCTGACATTTTTATCAAGCTGTGTGCTTATAATAAGAAACAAAATATGATCTTCCTTATTATGAGTGCCTTTGATAAGGATACAGTAGTATCTCTATACAGTAGTTCATACTTTACAAAACTAAACAGACCATGCAGAATCACAATCATAGAGGTTTACAATTACAGACCAAGCAGTATTTTGAATGAGGTGTGAGATCATTTTATTATTATTATTTATTAATTTATAATTCTTCTTATTATTTATTTCTTAGCAGACGGCCTTAGACATGTATGTTACAAAGACAGAGCACAAGGGGGTTAAGTGACTTGCTCAGAGTCACACAATGAGTCAGTGGCTGAGTTGGGATTTGAACCAGGGCCCAAGCCCGTTTCTTTAACCACTGGAACACAGAGCCTCCTATAAACAGCGGTTGGCAGAAGTATTCACCCCCCTGCAAAGTTTTCACATTTTGTTGAAATACAAATAATGTGTGCACAGTTATTCAAACAAACTTTTTTTTTTTATTATTATTCAAAGCTGTACTGGTGAAACTGAACACTGTTATATGAGGAGGAGTTTAAATGTCAGCAAAACTTGCAAAGAAAATGTACAAAATGAAATGCACTGGTTGCATAAGTATTCAGCCCCTTAAGTCAGTATTTGGTAAAAGCATCTTTTGCAGCAATTACTGCTATTAATGAGTCTTTTTGGATAGGTCTCTACTAGCTTTGCACAGCAAGATGGTGACATTTTTGCCAGTTCTTCACAGGGAAAATTGCTCCAGTTCTGATAAGTTTGTTGGGGATCGTCAATGGACTGCAATCTTCAAGTCTCGCCATTAATTTTCAATTGGATTCAAGTCAGGACTTTGACTGGGCCACTTAAGAACATTAATTCTCTTCTTGTTCAACCACTCCAGTGTGGCTTTGGCTTTGTGCTTCGGGTCATTGCTGCTGAAATGTGAATTTCCTCCCCAGTTTCAGAGTTTTGGCTGACTCAAGTATTCACCTGTACTTTGCACCATCCATTCTCCCCTCTATCCTGACAAGCTTCCCAGTCCCATAATATAATACTGCCACCACCATGCTTGACAGTTGGGGTGGTGTTGACTGGGTGATGTGCAGTGTTGGGCTTGTGCCAAATGTAACGCTTGGAATTTAGACCAAAAAGTTCAATTTTTGTCTCGTTTGACCACAAAACCTTTTTTCACATGTCTGCAGCATCATCTACATGCTTTTTCACAAACTCCATACGTGCTTTAAGATGAGGCTTCGTTCTTGCCACCCATCCATACAGGCCAGCTTTGTGTAGGGACAGGCCTATTGATGATGTGTGAACACCGACTCCCATCTCAGACACAAAACTTTGAAGGTCATTGTTGGCTTCAGCATGACAACCCAAGCCAGTTTTCTGCTTGCCTAGCTGCTCAGTTTGGGACGGCGACTTGATCTGGGTAGTGTCTGGGTGGTAAGATGCATCTTCCACTTCTTAATGATGGACTTCACTGTGCTGAGAGGGATAATCAGCGCCTTTGAAATATTTTTGTACCCTTCTCCTGCTCTGTGCCTCTCCCACTTTATCCCTGATTTTTGTTTCAAAAGCTCCTTGGTCTTCATGGTTGCTTTGTTGGCTCACTATGTGAGTTATAGCTTGAAAATCTTTATATACCTGAGGGAAATTATCCTCAAGTTAAACCACTTTTAGTACAAGCAGACTGAAACCATTGCACAAATTTTTTGATCTCTCAAACAAATCCTTTGCATCTGAGGTGATTTAAGGCTGCAGCAGCAAAGGGGTTGAATACTTATGCAACTGAGATTAATCTTTTTTTTTTTTTCTCTGTCAATCTTATTGATAATCTATATTCATTTTTTTAAACTATCAATGTGGAGTAGTTTGTGTAGATTCTACATGTAAAGTCTAATTTGAAAGCGTTGTGGAGTACGCTCAGGTGCCAACAAAATGTGAAAACTTTGCAGGGGGGTGAATACTTCTGCAAACCACTGTATATATCCTCCACAATGCCTGTATCAATTTACATAGTTCTTGATGTTTCATTACAACCCATACATAGTCATTGTTTTGTTTCTGAAACATGATCATGTCCTTGTGCTGAAAAGAAAACTAGAATACAAGTAGTGGGGTTCCGAAAAATAAGTGTTACACGTCCCATACATGCTACAACTGTTTAAATAACGTACCTGTCATTTTTCTTTTCATTGTTAAAAGTCTGACTACTTTTTACACTTATAACTTCAAATTCTGTTTCAAAGCTCTGTTCAAAATGATTGCTCTAGTGCACTGATAATGTAAGGATTATTGCCCACATTGTCAAACAGGTAACACAGCAATAATGACCCATGATGTGGTACAGCATACAAAAGCCAGAGAACTTGTTATGTTTTTGTTTTTTTTTTCTCTTCCTGCAGTGATTTAGAGGACAGATCTCAAACCCCAGTGCCCTAGAGCGGCCAGTTTGAACAGACCTTTGAAACAGACTTTAAATTTCTA
Organism: Polyodon spathula; assembly: GCF_017654505.1. Lineage (NCBI taxonomy): Eukaryota > Metazoa > Chordata > Actinopteri > Acipenseriformes > Polyodontidae > Polyodon > Polyodon spathula. Next base: position 10,884,147 of record NC_054539.1, on the reverse strand, counting down.
AGTGTAAAAGTTGTAAGGATGTTCACAAAGAAAAAAAAAATTATAGAAACATTTTCGGAACCCCGCTACTTACTCTTTACGACCAATGAACACACAGTTACACTACATATATTAAGTACAATTATTGTCCCATGCCATTCAAGAACTTCAATTTATCTTTTCTAGGTACAGATACTCTAGGGAGCGTTGTATGTTTTCTTTTTGGTCTTAAATTTGTATTCTTGGGCGTAATAATGTTTATATTGTTTTCTTTATTGTTTGTCCTTTTGCTGTGTAATTCAATAAAAAAAAAGCATTGAATGTAATTGGCAGCTCAAGGTTATTGTGAATTGGATTTGTGTTCAAAGAACTAACAAATGCATACAAATATAAATCTGCTGTTAAAAAATAAACTATTTTGATTGGATTGCGGTACTGCACTTTAATAAAAGTTAGTAAACAATATAGAAAAATGACCCCTCTGCCATTTTTCATCTGGTGCTAAAGAAAGAAACAAATTATGGAGCTGGAATACTCCAGACTGTACAGAACAAATGACACTAGAAAAACTTTGCCGAAAAACTGCATTATTCAGGTGTCAAATTCTTGCAAACTACTCTGAAATGCCATTTTTTGTAGGTTGACACTGATGGACTATCTTTATTTTTAGATCTCCTGCTCTATGAGGCCACCAATGTTAAAAGGGCTCTGTCCAAATTTTGTGAGGCTTCTGCTTCGATTTAGATTACTGTTGACAAGGGTTAGCCAAAAGCAGGGCTAGCGGTCATGCTGCCCTGTCCACTACACTGTTTCCCCATTTTAGGGCTCTAAGGAATTATCTCTAGCCCTATTATATTGTTGATCGTAATCATTTCTAATGGGCTGTGCTTACATAATGTTGTAGGAATAATCTATATATATATATATATATATATATATATATATATATATATATATATATATATATTCCCAGGCCAGTAATACATCTTCTTTCCATGCTGCAAACAAGGCCCCATTTAACGAGAACGGTCAGATCTATCTTGATCCAACCTACACCCCATACATCACACAGCTGCAATACTGATGTGCCATCAGGTAGCAGAAGTAAAGTGAAAAAGCTGTCTGAAAAGAAAAATAATTGGGTGCTTGCTTACATTGAGATCCAGTGTCATGACTCATACTTTATTCACAGTGCGTATGTCACTGACAGGTATCTTTTCTTGCAGGTAGATATAAAAGGTAGCACTTGGCACAACATTTTTATTACTGATCCATATGCCTGACAGTATTCACTTATCTTCCAAACTAGAAAAAATAATTCATGTCAAATATGCAGTAAACTGACCACATAATTAATAAAACCACTACAGTATATACAAGTAGCAGATTATCCTTTGGTAATGTAATTGTAATATTTTTATTACTATAGTAATACAGAAGCTAAATAGCAAAGTGCTTCAAATAATCATTTCGAATATACAGTTGAAGCCACCAAAATGCAAAAACTTACTGTAGTATCATATTTGTGGTCCATAGTAAAACAAGTGCCTTCTATGTAGGCCATTATATGACAAGTGGAATCTCTCTACCACTCTATTTCATAAGGACTTTAAATCCTGGTGTTTTGTGATAATAGTTCCAGTAAAAAAATGTAACAAAAGCTCCCATTTACAGAACATTATACAGCCTACTGCTGAATGCCTGTTTCTGCTGAAGTCACTCTGAGTGGAAGCAGCACATACTGCAACTGACTCTTTTTTTTAATACAATCCGGGCCCTTTGAAAAGGAAATCTTATAACTAGATACCTCATTAAGTGTACAGTACTAGGAGACAACCACTGTGCTTGACTCTGTCTTGGAATTTATCCTTTGATTCAGACTTGTCTCTTCTCATATCCTTGATACCCCATGTAATTATCGCTTTGGTACTGTATATAGATATGTGAAAAGTATGCAATGTGTGTGCTACAGGGGCTTTAAGAAGCCATACACATATTTTAACATCATACGTGGAAAAACTAGAATTCATTCCATTAATATATTATTTAAAAATTACATTGTTGAAATTAGCATTTTTTTCTGTAAATGTGAAATGAGGAAATTATATATCCTTTTCATTATGTTGGGTATTGATTTTCATTTTGTAAATGTTATTTAGACCAGTGGTGCACATACGTTGCCAAAAATTTTTAAATAATATATATATATATATATATATTATATATATTATATATATATAATATATATTATATATATATATATGGTGTGTGTGTGTGGTGCGCGCGCGCATATATATATATATTATATATTATATATATATATATATATAATATATATAATATATATAAATAAATAAGATTTCTTTGAAACAGATATCATCAAGTTGTAGATGGTTTCAGATTACATAACTTTGCAAATTTATTATTTCTAGAAATTTCTCAAAAACAAATAAATATAATAAAAAATATTTTGTGGCAAAAGTTTTGCTTTATGGATGAGGAAAAACAGTCACAAAAAAAAAAACTAATTCTGTATATGTACAAGTGGCAATTGTTTCAAGATTGGTGTTTGGTGGGGGGCTATGAACCAATATCGTGCCTGATGGCAGTAATACTACAGTTCCTTCAGAAACTTTTAGATGAAGGGAACTCTCCCTCTACACTGAAGGTGTATTTAGCCACCATATCGGCTTGCCACGCACGTGTTGTATTGTCACGTATTGTCACCAGGATGCAATTTTTTGGCAGCTCAGTTCCTGAGGGGCGCAAGGCGTTTGCGACCTCCGAAACGGACAAGCTTACAGTCGTGGAGCCTTGATGTGGTGCTGGAAGCAGTTACCAAGACCCCATTTGAGCCTCTCCACAATGTGGAGTTGAAGCTCCTATCTGTAAAAAACTTGTTTTTACTAGCTGTGGTTTCAGCTAAGAGGGTGAGTGAGTTACATGCACTATCAGTGCATCCCTCTTGTCGCCATGTGTCCTATCCAGCTTTCTTGCCTAAGGTTATATCCCTAGCCCACGTGAACTAGTTGGTGGAGTTGATGGCGTTCCATCCTCCCCCTTTTTCTTCCCTAGAGGAAGAATGGTTACACACGATCTGTCCAGTGTGGGCATTATGGTGTTATATTGATCGTACAGGAGGCGTGAGGCAGACACTGCAGTTGTTTGTGTGTCATGGTTCTAAGACCTTGGGGCAGGTGTTATCAAAGCAACGTCTTTTCCATTGGATAGTGGATGCTATTAAGTTAGCATATGAATCTGCAGACCTTCTGCCACCAGGGCAGTTGAAGGTGCATTCCACTAGGGTGGTGGCGACTTCCTGGGCCCTCTTCAGAGGTGTGCCCGTGTCTGAGATTTGTGCTGCAGCCAGTTGGGCTACACCTCATACATTTACGAGGTTCTGCAGATTGAATGTGCTGGGTTCCTCTGCTCCATCATTTGGAGCATCTGTGTTAGACTCTCTCATGCCGCACAATACGGACACGTAGAGAGACTAGTATTTTTGGTGGTGACAATTCTACCTTCGGACAGGTGTTATTTCAAGCATAGGCTCTGAGGTGCGTAGATGGTCGCCTATGCAGTTGCGTTATGAAGTAAGGCTGTTCTGCTGCCGCTCTTTCTCCTTCGCGACAGCTTGGGTACACTGTTCCCATCCTTGATGGTTATTTTCAAATTGAAAGGGAATGATAGGTTGCGGATGCAACCGCGGTTCCCTGAAAGATAAAATAACCATCAAGTCGCGAGGTCGCTTCACGGCCAGAAGCAAAGGAGAACGTGATGCTGCGTGCACTGGATATTCTAAGCTGACAGGGGGGAGGGCTTAGACATCAGTGCAAGCACCAGCCTATTGGCAGCTTTGACATAAGCTCAGCTAAATCCTACCGCCTGGGGACGACATCCCATCCATGATGGTTATTTTCTCTTTCAGGGAACCGGGGTTGCATCAGCAACCTATCGTTCTGGAATGGCCTAGTCAAAGTCCCGATCAAATTTGATTGAGAATCTTTGGTATGAGTTGAAGGAGGTTGTGTACAAGAGAAGTCTTTGGAATTTGAATGAACTTAATGAGGTTATTATTGCTAAAGGTGCCTCAACTAGTTATTAATTTCATTTTCCTTGTCAGGGTATGAATATTTTTGAATTAGCAACAACGTTTTGCCCAACAATTGCTGAATTATATTTAAATAGACATATATATCTTTTTCCTCATCCACAAAAAAAAAAAAATCTTTTCTACAAAAGATTGCACGTCTTCATCAGATCAGCTTCTAGTGCAACAAATGACCTGTGATGTAATGTCAATGAGTTTTCTTTTTTTCTTCTTTTTTTTACACTGATGAAAAGCTGGAATCTCTTAATTAGTGTGTTCATTGTGTACTTGTGATTGGTTGTGTTATTCAGTCATCCACATTATTATTTCTTATTTAAATGTGTCAGTTAATTCTTTATTAAGATATGCGACAAATCTAGAATTGAAAACTATGTTCCAGCTGCTGATCAAATTAAACAGTTTCCTAAGGGTATATCACTTCCAGCAATCACAGGCAGATGAAATGAAAGGCTTTCTACTCACAGATGCTTCATTTAAAAATAGGAACAGCCATGGCTTAACTGTTACAAATAACTTTGCAGTAAAACATTTTTCAAAATACCCACCAATGTAAGCTATTTTTTATACATAGAGAACATTTGTAAAGCCCTCAGACTAGTGGAAATATAGAATACAATTTAAAACAAAAGTTATTCAAAAACTTGTACTTCCATAAACAAGTATAGAAGATGGGGGCCCTGGTTTCTGATTCTGATCAGTCTAAAATTGCATAGAGACCATTTTATGATGCCTTATCTGCATTTACAAGGTTGCAGCAATATATTGCTATATATTTAAATTCCAAAATTCTTAACAAATTGCCTTTGTGACAACAAATATATGCACAAGTTCACAAGTTTGTTTTCAATTCAACTACTATATTAAGTTATTCAATTATATTAAATTTTAAATAATATAAAAAAAGGGGAATGGTTTATTTGTCTATATATATATATATATATATATATATATATATATATATATATATATATCTATATAGATATATGACACACACATATACACATGTTCATACACACACACACACACATATATATATATATATATATATATATATATATATATATATATATATATATATATATATATATATATATGTGTGTGTGTGTGTGAACATAATGAGGGATTGGTCCATTATGGTCATTACAACCATAATAATTTTCTACATAATATTACATTTCTACTAGTTTATTATTATAATGTGTTGTGCTCTCTATATTTTTCTGTTCTTGTAGAGCGTTATTTAAGCATGTTATTTTTCAACTAATAGAAAAAAAGAGGGGGGCGTCAAAAAGTACTTTTTTATCTATGATGTAATATTTTTGAAGTTTTTTTATGGTTTAGTTAATGAACTGATCAAGGACATTATCATTCAGCCCATTGCAAGGTTGGTATCCAACAATTGCTATCAAATGGTCTTAATGGATGAGCAGCAGCAAAAAAAATATGAACCCAGAGGAAGTCCACAGCAAAGAATGACATGGTCTACAGATATAAAGCAATGAGACATTGCTAAGTGGATCATAAAGATTCACTGATGAGGTAAAATGTGAAGTCTCTGACAACAACCATTAGGGTAGTAGGTCATCTGAAGATGAACAGTGGAGCTACTTTAAAATGAAAGAGAAAGCACAGACAACAGTGATAAATAGTGGTAATTCTGTGTAGATTTGTGTTTGCATCTCTCAGATTTTGTGTTTGAGAATATTAATCATATCACATTAATAGGGGACTTCAAATCACAAATATAATTCCACTGCCGCAGTGAATGCCATGATGGCATTCTGGGTGGATAACTGGATAATGCCAGTTTTTACCTCATGGGGTGTAAAGTATAAAAATGAATGGGCCAGATTCTCAGAAATCAATGCTATTTTTGTCAAATGGGATTGGATATTTATAGATTGGGTATCAAAACTTTCAGGTGAATTATACACACTGACTAAGGTTTGTGAGATTTTAACGTAATACTAATGGGCTATTTGCATACTTAAATGGAGTATGTCTATTAAGTTATCCTTTACTGAGGAGTAATTACAGATAACAAAATAATTACCATTTTTTCTTCTATTAGCTGCATAGGTCTTGAATATACAGCTTTGAATGAAACATGTTATAGCAAACATGCTTCTTCATTTTAAAACATGTTGCCTGTTACTACTTTAGCTTACAAGAATTTCATTTTGCTTTGCCTTTTTTACAGGAATTATGTTACATTTGCACTTGCTGGGCCATTTCCCCTCAACAGTGTCTTATGGGTCATTGCATGTTACTGGCTGATACTGATAACATGTAAGTCGATAGAAGAAGCAGCTGATTGGTTATTGAAAAGAAAGAAGCTATTGAAGGGAGGGTAGAATTTCATCCACCAGGTGAAATGAAGCAGGAAGTGCATTCATGACATCACCTGTGGAGTAGAGAAGCTAAAAGCTGTGAAACAGTTGAGAAATCATATCATTTCTTGAATAAATTATATAGTTGTGCAATTATTCTACTTGGCACTGTATCCAGTGGAGATTTCATTAATTGTGTTAAGTAAAAATAGTGAGTCTAAAATAGTGCTCAATTTTTCACTGTATGATGATCGTGGTACGTTATGTGGAAGGCTGATTCGTCAAGTGCTTTAATTTGTTAAGAAGGTACCTTGACCAGAGCATAGGGAGAGCCACTGACTCACAGCATGACCATATACATGATTTGACCTCATTGTGCATTTGCAGTAGAACCTGCTGATAGCAGGGTCACATTTCAGTTAGGCTGTTGTGATTAAATAATCTGCAATGTTGTATGGGACGATAACTCTTCAGTTTCACTCAACCGTACCCAACACAGTGAATTTCCACATTGAGTAATTTAGGAGAATATAATAACTTTTTTTTTTTTTGCAAACCAGAGGCGGCAATTTGTCCCATCTATGCTCATTTGGTTCAATAGAGAACTAAATAGATATCCTGCTAGCATATTCATTTAATTATGAAAGAAATATAACACAAATAGCTACATGTAAAATATGTTAGATTATTAGTTTCATGTTTCATTATCATTGATTGGTACTCACTTGCTTTGACAGAACATTTGCATACTGAACAATTAAGATTTTTTCTTTTCATTTCAATGATTACCTGCTAACCTAAAAAATTACTCTGAAATCTAAATCTCTGCACACCATAGACAAGCAATTAAATACCATTAGTTAATGTGTCCAATCTCTATTGGCTCTTTCCTGCCATAAGTTTACATTAAATAAGGATTCAAGAGCTGTGTGGTCCCTGGTAAGACCGTGCCAAACCTGATTATTTAACAAGGATAATGAGTTCCCCAGAAGCCACATAAAACTTGAGGTTTGTTTTATATTGTATTGCAACACGGTGTGTTTTGCAAATTTACTAGTTTTATTTCTAATTTTGAAGTAAAAAGCTTTGACTCATTAAACACATTCCATAAGTCACAAATCCATATAGTATATGTACTGGAAGTACAGTATGTATTACTGAAGACAAGATATTGTTCCAGATCCTGTCCAAAAGAAAAGAAAACATGTTTTCTCCAAATACTTTTGTTTTATTATATTTTCTCTAAAAGTTGCATAGTGTGCATAATAATTTATTTGGCATCAGTACAAACTGTAGAACAGTTTGTAAAAGGCAAGGTTATTCAAAATATTTGTGAAACTCATCGCACCTCATAAACTCATTTAAGCACTAGAGATTAACATTATATAAAACTTTAGTTTAAACCGTTATAAATGATATATTATTGTTCAAGCATCTAAAATGTGTTTTGAAATATGTTATAAACAATATTTCACAATTCTTAATGAGACTAATTGGGTATAACAAAGAAAATGGTATAAACTAAAAAGACATTTATAAGAAATCTTACAATTACTTGATAAGATGAGACACATTAGAATATTTTAAGACATATGGGTCTATTCATAAAAATACTTGCCAGTTGTCCTAATTACATTTAGTTTAAAACTAATGTAAATCATCCATATTGATATTCATAAAATGATCTGTGCTAAGCAATTTATTAATATGCATATAGTTGTTGACATCATCAACCTTATATATGTTACCTGAGGGCCCTCGGTACTAGCTGTTGAAAACAAAGAAGTTTGGAAAAATGAACATAAACTATTTGGCCAAAAACCTGTGTCTAGAAAGAAACGCTGTTACGTTATCCAGGATATTTAACTAAATAAACAGATACTTATTTAAAAATATACTTTTTTTGGTTGATTTTTTTTGTTTTTAACTATGTGAATAATTACTTTCTTTGCTACCTTGTGCTGCTGCTGCTGCTGGCACTGCTGAGCCATGTTCTGTGGTCTTGGTCCCTTCTGACAACAATGTTGTGCCAGATACAACAAACAGTCATGATGCAGCATCTTATTGGGATTGTACAGCACATCTTGTTGGGATTGTACTGAAGTGCACTTCTTGACTTATCCAGGCAACAACAAGTTGGTCCAAGTTGGCATAACACTGATGTAGCAGTATGACAATTTATACGGTATGACTATTCATTTTTCAAAATTTTCAGCAGTGTTAATCTGAGGGACAGCAATTTGTATAACAGTGCACAGCAGTCTAATAATAACATATTTGTAAAATGTTTTCGTATGGTTTATTTTATTGATTTTTTTGTGGGGAAGGACCTTTTTTTAAATGTTCAGATTACTTGTTTTGACAATGATGATCACTTTACATTTTAAAATGAGGCTGTCATTAGTTTCGATTTGACTGCACCAAGCCTTCAATAACACCAAGCATTTTGTTGCTCAGGTTTATGATTACCAGGTTGACGTTCAGAACCGTTGAAAACGTTCTGCTAATGAGGTATTCTGTCATTAACCTTTATCTTAGTTATTTTAAAATATTCCTTCTATGAATGTATTTGGGGCTTAAGGTCTCCTTTATGAATAAGAACAATAAATAAGCGACTATAGTCCAAATCGGATCATGCAACACTTTATGAATAGACCCCATAATGTGGTAGGTATCAGTGTGAAATTGTATTGTAATAAATTGTTAATATCTTTAAAAGCACACACACACACACACACACACACACACACACACACACACACATATATATATATATATATATATATATATATATATATATATATATATATATATATATATATATATATATATATTTAAAACATGTTTTACTTAAACTCAGTTGAATTGAAACACCACTTTTTCCATGGCTACTACTATACATGGTAGAATTAATGATTAAAGGTGGGGTTCTGGTATTTAAATGCAGATTTTACCAACTTTGTAAAGCAAAATGTAGTATATAAATGTGGGCAGGTTTCTTATCATTTAATGGAATTTTAGCTTAGTCTATTAAAATTGAATTTTTTCGATTTCAAGAGGAATCACTGAAAGATAGCGGTTAAGTTCCGAGACAATCATCTTTTTAATGGTTTCAGTCCTTCTGCACAGTGAAAGAGTAATTGGCTGCCATTTAGATAAGCTCTGTTTAAAACCCGGGATAATGGGTTCAGTGCTTTGTGACACCATTTTGTTATCAGGATACGTTTGACTTCAGAATGTTTGATATACTTAGTGGGTGATTTCAGTAACTTTGTGTCGACTTTCTTTTCAGATATAACATAATTCTTCTTATGATCTGCAAGCAAATCCCAGATGACCCCTAAAAATGTCTCAAAATGGGTCTACTGCATCTTCCCACTTCACATAAAACAGCACATTAACAAATCAGCCTCCTTACAACAATCATATAATGAGATAGTATTGGCAAAACTCTGAAATAATGGCAGCAGATATATTATGAATTCCAGCCTGATATTGTAGTCATGTGCCACTTGAATTTTATTGTACATTTGTGGCCATTTTCTACACTTACAGGACCACACAAATCAGTATATTATAACTGAAAAACATTTAATATTCCGATGTAACTCCCACACATCCTATTAAACTCCATGGAAAGTCATATAAATTTGCAGCCACTATTTTAAACCCATGAATGAATCAATCACAGTTGAAATGTAAACACATTTAAAATGCAATGTTACCAAAGTTTGTTGCAGCTGTATTTATTTGTTTAATAATCTTTAAAGTGCCAGTATACGGTAACACTTTGTTGATTTAATTGAAACATAATTACAGATGAGCAAGCATATTATTTCATGTTAAATTTAAATGATGTAAGCGATATCTTATCAAGGAAATTCATGGTTAAATTCATTTTAATATAAGCATTTCCCAGATATTTAATTATTGTCTGTGTGACACGCTGTGGTGATTGGGTTGTTAACACCGATTCCAGAACATTCTTAACCAGATCTATTTCAAAGCTTGTTGGTTAGATCAAGGCACAGACCAAACGTAGTGTTAACTCTTTGAAGCTCACCTTCCAAAATGTTATTTGATTGTCTGGTCTAAGGTGTCATAAAACTTACAAAGCCAAGCTATAGTGACTATGCAGTTGTACAATTATTGTGTTAAAGGTTAGTTAAAATGCTTTAAGAATAATTTTTAATTACATAACTTGTGGACACAAGTTTAATAGTTATTTTAAGTAAGTTTCCCAATAAGTCTGAATTGTTTATTGTGTTTTAAATGAATAATATAAACTAATAACTATTTTTAAATATTATCCTTTGCTTGCATTATAATGTGTTTTTAGATGTTTTAGTAATCGTAATTTTTTATAGAGAATGAAACTGAAATTCGGATGCTTCTCTAATGAATGTAACTAAAGTTATATTGAATAGGAAGTTTAAATGATAAATGTAAAATCCTTTGATAATGAATAGGTGGATACATTCCATTTCTAATACAACCTTTTTGTGTGACACGCAACTGTCTATCAAATACTGTGAACCAATGGAAGGACCGACAAGGACTTGTTTACAGTACAAGGCAAAGCCTATACATTGTGTCATTTAAAATCAAAACAAGGATTTTCACTCTCTGGATTCACTCTCTCATCGCTCTCAACTCATCAAACTCCGAACTTCTTCAACAAAGACACAATGATGTAATCTTCAAAGCTGTCTGGGAGAAGACTTCCACAGAGAGGATGACTGTGTTAAGAATACTTTGTTTTAAACATCGCACCAACAACATAAATATCAAACTTATATTGTGTGTTTACAAGTAACTGAACTGAAGGCATGTTATTGATATCGTAACAATACGTAATGTGCGTCTATTCAACTAGATGCTGGAACATTGCACATGCTTACTTAGCCATTTGGAAGCTAGCGCAGGTAAACATAATGCGTGACTGAACCGAACAATGCATGATGAACTATTAACACTGTTTCACTATTGCAGAACTCTATGACCAGAGAGCACATCAAGGATTCATTACGAGCATTGAACAATACATAATTTTTCCTTGAATGTTTTATTTTGTTTATTCTTTATACATATGTTTTTTAACTATGAAGCCTAACCTTTATTCTTCTTCTGTTGAGAATATGAATAAATGTAATAATAATTTGGATTTTCTTTTTGTCTTAAAACAAATGTACATTTATGATTGATTTGAAATACTTAAACATATATAATATTAATTGTTAATCTCTTTTTATCATGAATCTAGGGATAATTGACAGAATAGTTCTTATTGAGGTATTGTGTTTATTATGGTTAATAATTACATTATGAGCTATATGGGTATTTTCTTTAATGGTAACTGGCAAAGACACAGTAATCCTAGATATACAATGTAAATATGCATGACAATCTCTTACTTAATCATAAAACATTTATTCATCATTGTGGCAGAGAGCGAATGAATCCTAGTCAAGAATCTCCCTCCCGACCTGTGAGGGCGCTTTATAACAGGAACAGTGTGTTCCAGACTGGACGGTTTGACAATTCATTCCAGGGTCATAATACTAGAAGTCAACGCCTTACTGTGGTAGGCGATGTATCAGTCATGGATTGGAGGAGGCGTGATTGCACTTGCCACCAAAGGGGACGTGACTGAATGTGGCCAAGCGATCTATTCCTTTTGTGATGGTTGTGAAGGACCTGTAAAGGACGGTAAAAGATGAAATAACCATGAGTTTTTGTCGTGTTGTATCTGTCTGTCTATTAATTGTCACCCTTATCATTCATAGAAGACTAAATCTGGGAGCTATGACTATTCAACCAGCATCCACCCCAGACTGCACTGCACTGCTGTTTCACTGTTATTGTCTAAATCGTCACTTATACAAGGAGCATGCATTGTTGGGATTCGTGGCCGTGTCTGTGTATAGTGTGTGTTATTATTATTATTTTGGGACTGAACCTCATGGTTTTGACTGGCTTTACACATTGCTGTGTATAGTCAGTCTTATTATTTAAAGCAACAAATAAAGCTTTGTTTTCACTATTGGAACTGTTGTTGATCAGTAACAATATTCTTGTACATGTTTTCAATAAGCAAAAACTACGAGTAAGAGTAACAAATAATACAGCTATGGTCAAAAGTTTTGCATCGCCCTATACAATTAACTAATTTTGCTTCATAAAGTCGAATCCAGCCTGCTGAATAACATTACGTTAACAAATTGAATTACATACCACGTTGTAGTTTTTCATATACGTAACAAAAAACTGACACATATTGAAAAATTTGATATTTTGAAATCTACTGTACTACTATTATGGCTTCTGGTAGACTTTTGCAATATTATTTTGTAGTTTCTTTGATTACATGATGTTAAAATAAGATCAAAATTATGTTAATTTAGATTTCAAAAAAAAAAAAAAAAAGTCTCAATCCTAAAATTCTAGGTAATGCAAAACTTCTGACCAAAGCTGTACAGTTCAACGGGACATTAATGAGAAAGGCTGTACCATTTGAATAATTTAGATTATCAATACCAGACAGTTAGAATTTGTGCAGGTCATCGACCAGGCTGGAACGCCACATCTTTATTAATGGAAATGTACTTCATGTGAAGGAAGAACACTTATAAATATAGAGTGGTGTTCACTGTGTGTTAGGGTTTAACCCAAACTAATTTAATAGAGAAACACAATTAAACATATTCCCAAAGCATATGCACAAGTTAAGTGACCTTGATTAGTACTAATTCCTATCCCATGACAATGAGACGGCCACATATTTATAATAATTTGAAAACTGAAGGTTCTATATCAACATAAAAGTCATGTACAGTATTCTGGATTTACAATTGCTTTGGATTTTGAAAGTATAGACTAAGACATGAACATGTGTCAGAATGAATAACATTTTTCAACGTTATTATGTAACCAATAAAATGATGATAGCTCATTAAGTACAAAAAAAAATCTCATGATCTTGATATTTCACAGTTAGGTCGAGACAACTTAATTTACATTAGCAAATGGATCAAAAACTCAAGGTGACTGTGGCAGGATAGATGGAATTCCTGCACTGAAATGTACACCCCCCACCAGCAGAGGGAGCAGGAGGAACCTGTCCATCCAGCAGGCTCTGGCAACTACAGGGTTAACATTCAGTAGGAGTCGGCCTGCTGCTGGAGGAGGGGAACAATGTCCCAACCTCAGGTAATTGGATGAGGGGCAGAGCCAAGATGTTCAAAAGGAGCAGCCTCTCCACCGGTCAGGCCAATGTTCAAGGTACCAGGGAAGTGCAGTTACATATGTCCTTGATGGTACAGTAATCTGTCCTGCAGAGTAATGAGGCAATGATTGCTTTAGAAGATTGCAGAGCAATAACTTTAAATACACTTTTCTACATATGTGCGTTTCCTCCCAGAAATAGTCTTGTAAATAGTCGTTTTTAAAGACGCAGTACCCATTTCTTTTGTGATCAGTTTTTTTTATCATTTTTTTTGTAAATGCACAGTGACGTTCTGTAAGCCATTAAAAACTATATACTGCGCTTTTGAGAAGTTGGATAGAATGATGTCATAGAACAGGGCAATACATAGGTGCTGAATTTGACTGTATAAAGTTCACAAAAGCCACATATATTTAAAACTAGACCATCTATAAATAATCCATACACAATTTAAATATTGTGTTATTACTGTAACATGCATTAATTTATGTAAAAAATAAATCCTATATTTAATATGTAAATCAAGAGACACAATCACAATACAGTATAATGTTATATCAGAAAATGTCAGCACATGTTATGTTGCTTTCAAAACCAAATCATTCAAATAGTGAAAAAAAGGAAATGGAGGTGCAAATCATCTCCAGCTCTTGAAGGAACGGAAATATTAGCACAATGGCAATCATGTCAGTAATAAAATATGTATGCATTCAAGTGTGTACAGTACGCATGAATGAGAGATAATTCATATTCAACAAACCCTTGTGTCAATAGTTCTTATTACATTTGTATAAACAAGAGAAGTCCCCACTTGTTTTTTTTTTTTTTTTTTTTATATATCACTACAAAGCACATAGTTCATGTTGGCTGAGGGTATGGATTTGTTTTTTGATTGCACAGTCGTCACTACCTAAAGTCATTTAAAATAATACTTATAACACGTATTTACATTTGGCTTTGCTAAAAACAAAAATCAATTGCATTCAGATCACTAAAATGGCAAATTTCAGTACTTAGTCATCTTAAGTATGTGAGCAGATATTATATCAGCTTTTGTTTGTACTTGTGTTTTCATCTTCAAAATGCATGTACACTGCACGTTATAAAAGTAAACCATAACTCTCATGCTTTTGAACATAAATTATAACTTTTGCTGGTAATAGGGTACTGCATTAATTCATTATCGGTTGAAAATTATATTGTCTAATTTGTAAGCAATCTATTGCTTTTATAATGCAGCCTTTCATATATTTTGTTTGGGATTGCAACCGGAATACGTTGTACATTTATAGTTGATCTCAAAAAGCCCCAACTACAATTCTACTTTAAAAAGGAAACGAAAACGTTGTTAGTATTTAGTATTAAAAACACCAGATGGCAGCAAAATGCTAATGTGCTATTCAAAATTAGCACCCTATTTTTTTCCCCCTTTAAGGTCTAAAAGTTAATTGATTTCGACATTTATCTTTGATTTACACCTGAAGTGACTATAATTGTCAAAGCAATTCACCTGTGTGCACCATTTCATGAGTTAATCACTATCATTAACTCCTGTCCCGTGTGAAGCAGGGATATCCAATATAAACAAAGCAAGGCATGAACTAATATAAGCAGCAATAGATACAAATCATTTCAGCATGCCACCACGAAGCTTATTGAATAAAAGCACAAGTATTTCATCTTTTTAACCTAAATTACGAAGTATTCTTACTTTCCCAACACATCTGTTATTGTTTAAAACTTTGATTGGTAGACACTACACCGTGAACCAGCAGCTGGTTCAACAAATGAAACGTGAATAACGAGAGAGACGGAACCAGTGACTGACTTGAAATTTACTTTTTCACAAAATAAACGACTATAAATATAATACATGTGGTTTTATTTACTATGCTCGGCAGTGGCATTCTGTACATGTATTACGAACCGTCATATATATAATATATATATATCTATATATATAATATATATATCTATATATATATATATATTATATATATTCGCTGTAAGAAAAACCGGTACTTAAACAACGCCTTTTGGCGGAAACCGCACTTTCAACACAGAATACAACTTTTTATAATTGCCACAACTTTTAATGTGACTACAATGTTTTTATTATTTATATGTAATTTCCTTGCAAAATAACGCTCAAAAATAAACTGAAACAGAAATTATGTCACTCTCACATTGTCTTTTGCTAGTGGATTGGTATGCCTTGTCACCCTCTCTAGCCAGTTAGTGTTCTTTTTTCTCATTGCTATGGTTAATAATGGGAAAAAAGACTGTGGGCCATGATGCAGGTACTGTACTTACTGTTAAATTTAGTGACTGAAGGTTTATTTCCATTTTGCAAATACTGTAGTGGCTGTTCAATTTTGTGAGTGAGCTTGTACTGTTATGCAAGTAATGTATGTTATGCATCATTATTGTTAGCTGCAACTCTTCACATGTAATGAAACACAGCATAAAATGTTTTATTTCAAATGGTGATAAAGAGGGAGTTTTAAGAACTTATGTTCTGGTTATCTATTTGGATGTTTTTTTTTTTCTTATTGTTGTTTTTGAACAAATTAACAAAAATCCATCTTGAAAGCAAGGATATATGCATGCAAACTGTTTATATTTATGACCACACCAAAACCGCAGCTTTAACACACAGTGGCCTCATTTCAAGCATTCAGACATAAATCGTCATAAAAGACATAAATGTGAATTTTACTTTTCAGAAGAAAATGAAACCATGAAACAGTAGTCACTCAATTGTCCATAGGGACAAAGGTAGGACAACATTTGTCAGTTGGAGTCTTCATTAACAATTGTCAGGTTTTTAAAAAAAAAAAAAAAAAAAAAAAATTCAATCTCATTGAGTCCTCTGGGTTCAACAGGATTCAATGTATGCATCCAAAATGCCTCCCTTCTTAATAGTTGTTTAACAATGTTACCCCCTCTTGCAGATATTGTAAATTTTTCTATCCCTATAAATTGAAGGCTAGATGAAGAGTCATGATTTGATGCTTTATAATGCCTTGCGATTGCATAATCCATGTTGTTATTCCTTATTGCCGCTTTATGTTCTGCAGTTCTAATTTTTATATTGTGTTTTGTTTGTCCTACATAGATAAGATCACAAGGACATTTTAACATATAGACAATATGTGTAGAATTGCAATTTTTTATAGGGAATCTGCATCCAGAATGAGGGTGTGTGACGATACATAGAGGTATAAACCACAATGGGCTGTGCCGTTCCCATTGTCTATACCACGCCTGGGGTTGTGAGAACCCTTAAACCATCCAGAAGTGGTATATATGATCAGAACTGCACGGCCCAAAGTGATTTATAACATTTATAACACAGCTACCTGTCATTTGTGGAAAGAACAATAATTAAAATAATTAAAACACATTTAAATGAAGACAAAACAAGAAAGTTTTAATGTGTATACATCCGCAGTGTATTATAGTCCGAATATTTAATTTAAGTCATTGTTCACTTACTAAAAATAAATTGCACATGTTCGTTTATTGTGAATTTCTGCATCGAAAGTGCCATCACACTACAAACTAGAGGACTCACCACAAGCTGTGATTATGGGTGGAGTTTCAAATGACACTAGGAAGTAAAGGGAGCATCTGCGATGAAGACTGAAGCCGGATCTTGAAGTGAGTTTGTGAACTCATTATATGAAAGACACACATATTCTAGTACGTTTTCATCCTTTTGGATCTCAAAATATGTTTTTGTTAGTTATTGGATACTCTCTCATTCAAGTCTTGCCAGATTCAGATGACAATCTAACCAGATTTTAAGCACCAGAAAGGTAGACCGCAGAAAGGTAGCTGGTGATGACTGAGAGAACGTGGACTGGACTCAAACAGGGCTTGTGGTTAATAAGTTTGTGTTTTTACTTGCAGTGAGAGCAGATCATGCAAGTCCAGGCATAGGGCCTGCAAGACATATAGATAACGCCCAAGTGGGCAGGTTTTCTTATTTATTTTTATTTTTCCCAAATGCCAGATTGCTGTGTGCATAAACTAAAAGTGCCCATTGAATTGTGTGGGACATGAACATGTATTAATGATATACTGGACTAATTAATGAAACTGCAGATGTCTTAGGAAAAAGCAAACTGCTGTGTCTTAAGAAAAAGGGCCCCTTGGTTCTTAGCAGACATACTGAACAATGTGACCTACTGATTAGAGGACCGGCACCTGAACTGGATTATGCTGAGTGGACAGTTGAATTAAGTATAGATAATACACGTGCAACAACAATCGTTTTAACGCAAGGAAGACAAACTAGCGATGTCCCAGTGGAAAAGGACATTAAAACATAAAGGACTGGGAGTTTAAAGAGGTAAGATATACAAATGACCTCATTAAAGTAGCTACTCAGCAGAGTGAGAAAGACTATAAATATCTAAGCAAAATTTAACATTTTGTGCTCCACATTGAATGCTAAACAAGGTGCTGTCACTCTGCTATGCAAAGCTGCAACTCCGGGACTCTGCCTAAAAACGAAACCAAGACGGGACTCTGCCTGGAACAGACCCAAGATGAGGAAGCAAGCTGCAAACGAGTCAACGACCACAAGTAACGAGACTGGGCCCCGACAGGAAGACTGCCATAAACTTACAACGACTGTAATCAGACAAACCAGTCTGGGTCTGCTGTACACCTAAAACCACAGTATCCAAAAAAAAACTGTGCCCTGCTACCTGCGTAGCTAAAAGATTCAGTGAAGAGGACAGAGTGGACGGGCGCTGTTGTGGATCCTGTATCAAGGACTGAAGACTTTGTTGCAGCTGTCTGTTTTGTTTTGTTGATTCTATCGAGAACTGAAAGCTTTCTTGCCAAGTTTGATCCAACGTGTAATTAAAGACTTTGTTGTAAGAGGATCGCTTTTTGTACTGGACACTTCAACAGATTGAGTTTCCAAAACAGCGGACAAAAAGTCTAAGCTTCAAGAAACCATTGAGTATAAATCCAGTCGCCTTTTTCTTTAATGGAACTAAATTAATTAATTGTAACACATTCACATAGAAATTTAACTGTTAATTATTTAGTTTGCACACTTTGCATGTGAAATAACTTTTAGTAAAACTTGATGAAGTAACTATACAGTAAGCAATCTACCTCATATTGTTGTAAGAAGAATTTCTTTAAAAGTAAACTTGCCATATACTTCATTTAAATATCATTAATAAGCTTAATGTGATATAGTCTAAGATTGCCTGCATTTGAGATGATCTCAGTTGAGGCTGTGTGCTTGGATGTGGGCGTATGTGAGCGAGCAACTAGCTACATTACAGCCTGCTTGCTGTTGACAGGCGGTGACATATTTCAGTTGCCTGCTAGCCAAGATAAGGCAGTGAGAGATTTTTAATTGTGTTTTGTGCTTAGAGACTAAGACATTTACTTTCTGACTTTTCTGTTTTATGTGTGTACTTAATAAAATATTACTACTAATTAAACCTTCATTGTGTCTGCGTGTGAATGGGTGTTCATAGTCAATCCCCGATCTTTGCAACATGTGAATTAAATATTGTTAGTAAGAGAACCAATCAACCCAGATAAACATTACATTATCAATTATTGAATTGTTCCTACAATTGCATATTTCTTTCATACTGACAGTTTGTTGTCCCGTACCAACACATAAAACAGATCTTTATTTTTATATATATATAATATATATATATATATATATATATATATATATATATATATATATAATATATATATATAATATATATTATATCTATCTTACACATACATAACGTGTACAGCGAACCCATTACTTGTACTCTTACTCAGAATCGTACTTGGATTACGTTACTGGAAGCGGACTGGCCTAAAGCCAGAAATGCCGTTAAATTGCATCTCTGAGCCTGATTTTCACTCAGAAAGTGGCCATACAGTGTTCTGATGTTTATTTTACAGTGTTTTTTTGTATTGTTTAGAAGTCCTAATGAGTCATTGTAATTCTTGTTGCATAAGAGCGTATTTATTATCAAATTATATTGGATGTCTGTGATGGGGTAGTGATTAATGTACATAGTGAAGTGGTGACCACTTAGACAACGTTGCAAATCTGCAAGAGACATGTATTTGAATTATTTATTTACTAGTTACACTTGGGATTATTGCGATTGGTGGTGGGCTGCTTGTGTACAGTACACAGTATAGTATGATGAGATCAATCAGAAAAGTCATACTATTTATTATTTGAGTGGTATTTTATGGATTTTAGGGATTTGTGATGATGGAGCGGTGCTTTTACAAAAAACAAAATATTATTTTTCAATATCAGATTAATGGCTGCTAACTGAATTTGAAACCTCAAAATTGCACAAACACACACACATTTTCCCAAAGCTTTGGAAAGTGTTATTCAATGTATCTGTAATGAAAAAATACATGGCCCTTTAAACAATACACACAACTTGTGAAAAAAACTGCATACAACTTGTGGAATATATCTTTGCCATAAAAAAATATGTCTTCTTAAAAGCTATTGCAAAACAGATGATAGCTTGTGTGTGCAAAGTAAATTAAAAGCGGAGTTACTAGTTATTTTTCAAGCACGTATTGTAGTTTAAGTGTTGTCTGTTTGTATAGCTGTATCAGTACTACTAGTACAGGATGTAATTGTACACCCCATCTCAAATATAATAAAATTAAAGAAACTTTGGTTTAACTAAAAAGAAAAAGGACAGGAAGACTGAATTTAAACCCAATAAAGCCTGGTTCACACTGGGCGTACGATTCAGACTGATGCTACGAACGGACGCAAGCTGTAGTTCACATAGGAATCTTCTACCTGCGTACCTTCTACCTTAGTTCATTCTGATTGGTTTAAAAAAGACAACACTTCTGGAGGTTTGGGGAGTCATGCACACAACCGCATTGAACTTATACACTGTATAACCGCAGCAGCTCTTTTTTTTTTGTAAACAGCTGATTGTGTGATTGACAGCAAATACCACCATTCAGTTTCATGGTCAAATCACTGACATTTGCTCAGACTTTCTTAAATACTGCACATAGGCTGCTGAGAGACGCACATCAAACACGGTTTAAATTCCTTATTTATTCATTTTCATTATGAATATTTATCTGTTTATGTATTGTATTGTACATGCTTATTTATTAGTTCTTTACATATTTTCTGCTACATCTATACAAGTATAATTATTTCAAATAATAAACTGTAAATTGTACTTTACTTGTAAAGGTCTAAAGGAAAGAGAAAGGTGTGTGATTAGTTGAAGGCAAGACACGTCCCCACCTTGAAGCTAAGAAGTTGAAATGCGTTCATAGCATTCATATGAATCGTATGCCCAGAGTGAATCAGCCTAAAAACAACAACGCACAAAATGGCTGTTATTGTGAGACAAAGAGAAAAACACAAAAAACCCCTTCTGAAATCCAACACAAAAACGCTGTCGAAAACAAACTGAAGCACTAGCCTCGAAAAAGCCCAACTTACCCAAATATTCTTTTAGAAAAGCTTATAGGAAATCTCTAGCACCTCTGAAAAGAGTTCTAAACTAAATGTTGTGCCTGCCTGGCCTCACTCGCACAACACAGATTGATGCTTATCTCCAATGTGTCAGAGACTGTGTCACACTGGTCATCTCCTCCTTCTGGATTGGCTTTCTATCTCCTGACTTCAGATTGAGAGTCATCACTGCCCTACTGAAGCCTGGAGCTGATTTAATGCATTTTATTTTTCTCATATATATATATTAGCTCTTTTTTTTTTTTCTCCAACTAGTTCTTGCAAAACTACTTGTGTATTACTTATACTCAGGAAAAAAATGGCCATACATTAGTACTCTTTTGTACTTGTACTTAGGCTCATGACACAAGAAAGCACTGTCTCTGGATAATGGCAGTTGTGGTCCTTTTTCTTTTTTTCTTTTATATTGAGTACCTCCTTTGGAGAAAAAAAGATTACGGGTAAACAAGCTCCTTCTGAGGTTTATGAGAAAGCTATAAATAATGCAATGGTACTACGTTGTTGATGAATGTTTAATGGAGTACCTGACAGAATTACATCATTGAGCCAGCAGTGAGCTGCAAGTTGTAGATTTATTTTAAACTTACTAAAGGAGGCAGTAATGTTGAAATGAAAGGTATTACTATCCTAGTTAGATTAATATTATTATTGAACTGAAATGATTACTGTGTCCTGAATTTCCTAAACTGTTCCTTGTATTTTTTAACTGGAAGCTAAGCCATACTGTTGCTATTTGACCTGAGAGACAATATATTGCCTGCGATAGAATCTTAAATTCTTTAAATATAATAAAATGAGTGGGGTCTTTTGTCTGCGTTTTGTATATTTTGTGATATAGCTATGTAATATGAATATGAGGTGTCTAATATCAGTATGAAGTGCCTGTTTTCATAATTTCACTTTATTTGAATTACATTCAAAAGAAACTACAACAAAATGAATTTGTCTTTCAAACCCCTTTGGAAGGCCCTTGTCAGAAAAGAGGCATGTGTCACTTCTTTACGTCACCCTTCTTATTCAGTGGAACCAAAGCTCACACATGACTTATTACAAAAACATGACATTAAAGTGACTTGTTGTTACAGTGTCTTGTTATTACAGTACAATTGCAGCCAATAAGCACCCTTTGTTGACAGCTGGCAGTATTGACACACGCCACTAAGTTAAAACAGCATTAACACAAATGTTTCTCATACTGTAAAATACTACAGTTAATGCACATAAACCGTCAGCAATTGTATTATGAAGAGATGAAGGGAAAAAATACTTTTATTGCAGTGCAGAAACAGTACATTTCAGTTTCTTTCAGGTTTATGAAATGTCTTTTTTTTTCTTTTTGTTTGTACTACTCAACAAAGAAAATGCAGCTTTATCCCCAGCTATCTCGAAACAAGCCAGTAACAGTGGTAACATGCTTAAGTATGCCTCAAACTTCTGAATGCAGACAAACAGAGGATGCGAGAGAAAAGCAGCGTAGTTTATGGGGCTTCAGGTTTGAATATGAGAAGTGTGTGCTCCATACAAGCCTTTTTTACAAACAGTGTCGAGGCCTCAAAAACTTTTTGAAGTTTCAAGTTCAAGTTCCAGATGAAAGTGTTATTTTCTTTCTCAGTCTGTGTTTTACAAAATCTGGAAACAAGTAAGTTGTTTCTGCACAATTGTATGGAAACACATTGAATCATGGAAGGGGGCTGATTTGATGACATCACGCAAAGATGCAGAGTCCAAAACTACTGGAGCTGTTCTGTATTCTGCATTTTATTTTCAGGCACTGTTTGTATGCAAACCAACATTAACACTAGAAAATGTGATTATTGTTCCAAGTGTGTTGCTACTTTGAGAACATCCTAAGATAAGTTTATAGTGTGATTAGAGTTGATTTGAGTGTACAGTTTTTTTTTTAAATGCCATTGTTTTAACTTTGTAACTGAAAACATGACCATGTATTATGTCACCCTAGAGTACAATGTCCTGTGCAAGATAACATTTCGTTAAGGAGAATGTCCTTAATTCACTGTCTTTAGACTGATTTTATTGCTGCTCACACAGAAGCCTTTCATAATATTATTCAAATCCCAAACCCATTTTAAGCACTTTATCGACTGTGTTCGACAGCCATTTTGGTGTTGAAATATTTGCTTTGAAGCTGATTACTAATACCAGGATCCCAATCCTAATGTTTTGTCAGATATTATGTATTGTAAGATTCAAAAGCAATCACCAACCTGTAATTCAGTAGACTAATCCAAGTAAACAATGGTAAATAAACCTCTTGATAAGTAAACAACCAATCAAATTTAGTTGCTGAAATCTGCCTAGCAACACACTCCATTGGCAGAAATCCAACATGTAGCAGTCAGTGAGATAAATAATACAAATTAATAAAGATAATTACAAAAATATGATAAATAAACTGCCAACAGGAAGAAAAAAAAACACAGGAAATGTTTGTTTTCCATTTCAAATGATAAAGCAGCATTTGGCACCACAAGTTGCACATTGTTTTACATCAAGATGCTCGTTAGCATGAAGAAGACATGAAGACATGAAGCTTTCACCTTGTAATGTAAGTGATTCAGAACAAATTAAATGGGAGATTTTCCTGAGCAATTGTCTCTCTTAATTTCACTACGAAAAGACAGATTGTTTTTATTACCGCTAAGGAATAATGAAGAGACACAGTACATGCTAGGGGTTAATAGTAGAGGTTAGCTTAGAAACAAGGTCAGATAGAGCAGCCATAGTAAATACAGATAGACAGCCTGCTGTAGGTGGTGTTATACAAACCAATATCACCGTTTCGATATATACCAGCCAATGTGAAAATGTGCTGCTCTGTCACTGAATACTGCAATTAGTAGGATGTAACTACATTATGTAACACAATTTTTGTTCCTGGGTAGTAAGTGTTATTTCCTAATTGTTTATGCCTCAAAAGTATAGAAAAAGGCTATTATTCCCCACAAACTTTGCTTTTGTGACCAGGACAGTGATATTTCAAAATATCACTATTTCCAATGGGAAAACGAGCAAATGTGTGTCTTTTCATTCACATAAAGTCAGAAAAAAACAACAGATGAATCCAAATTAACATGTATTTATACTAAAGTAATACAAAAATGACTACAAAAGATTTAGAAGTGAGTAGTTTTTCGAGATTTATGATTATTCTGTAAATTTATGTGAGGAAACACTGTTTATTATTCACAATAGTGAAAAAGAAAATAAACAAAACATAATAATCCTCTCGCTTGATCTCTCACTCTCCAACTCCCCAACCAAACTCCTACCATCACCATCATACAAACACAGACCTGTTAAATGGTAACTGTAACAGGGCGAGATCTGTGCTGGCTATCTGACGCATGCATTATCCTGTAAGGGGGGGCATTGGGAGCCTTATAAACGACCCGTCTGTCGATCATGGCAGTGACACAGAGAGGTTGGGTGAGGGTGTGTTATCTCCCTCTCTCTCTGAGTCGTCACAAGGCGGGCCTTGGGTGGTCGCTTCACCTATATGCAGTGCCGTGAAAAAGTATTTGCCCCCTGTCTGATTTTTTGAATTTTTGCATATTTCTGACACTGAATATTATCAGATCTTCAACCAAAATCTAATATTAGATAAAATGGACCCTGAGTGAACAAATAGCATACAATTTTTATACTTCATTTATTTGTTAAAGAACGTTATTCAACGCCCAATGTGAAAAAGCAATCGCACCCTTAGACTCAATAAGTGGTTATGCCACCTTTAGCAGCAATAACTGCAACCAAACACTTCCTGTAGTTATTGATCAGTCTCTTACAGCACCGTGGAGGAATTTTGGCCCAATACCTTCATGCAGAACTGCTTCAACTCAGTGGCAATTGTGGGTTTTCGAGCATAAACTGTTTGTTTCAGGTCCTGCCACATCTCAATGGGGTTTAGGTCAGGACTTTGACTAGGCCATTCCAAAACTTAAAATTTATTGTTTTTCAACCATTCTGATGTAGACTTGCTTGTTTGTTTCGGATCATTGTCTTGCTGCATGACCCAGCTGCTCTTCAGCTTCAGCTCACAGACAGATGGCCTGACATTCTCCTGCAGAATTCTTTAATACAGAGCAGAATTAATGGTTCCTTCAATGATGGCAAGTCGTCCAGGTCCTGATGCAGCAAAGCATCCCCAAATCATGACATTACCACCACCATGCTTGACACTTATCTGAAGCAGCAGAAAGGAGCAGCAACTGGCTGTGGTTAAGACGGAAAGATTCTGGATGGGAATCTCAAGCACAATAGAAAGAAAGCAAAGCTGATGTACGGGTAAGTAAACTGGGCTGAGCTGAGTGGGGGATGGAGGGGGGTGATGCTGGGATGCCAGAATCACTGTTGAACCCTCTTGACTTGTCGTGGGCTAGTCAACGGTACCCACTTGAAGACCCCAGAGATGTACCCTACTTAGCTCAATCCAGACGGTTGTCATGCAGATGCTCTGGGGAGACCGCATTGGGTTGTTCCCCGGAGACAGCATCGCAGCAGTTGTGTGAGCTGATGTGCTGGGGAGACAAAATGAGCTGATCCCTGGAGCCAGCATTACACTTCAGCAATCAACACCAGACAGAAGGATATCTACATCATCAGATGGAAAACAATGCAAATGGATGGAAATACAGATGGATCACATTAGTTTACTGCAAAGCTACGTCTTATTTGATGCTTATCTTGGTGAGAGCCGAGTTCAAATCAGCATGAAGTTCAACATCTACTCTCATGGAATGGAAATCCTCAACTGAATAAACTGAAAAAAAACAATATTGTTGAATAACTCATAAGTGAAACCAGTTAAATTAGACAAATGTCTGTTCATATTATGGCAAACCCAAGAATGCCTGACCTACCCGAATACAATCGCTTTTCAATGTGAATAGGTTATACAGAACCAGATATGTCTTGTCTTCTTTAGTTTTAATGGGCTTATAACCCATCATGTCACAAATATCCAGTCTGCCATAGTTTCCACTGACACAACAAGTTTTGTTCAAACAAAAAAAATGGGTTAGGGAACAAGATTGACAGCAAGTATCTAAATTCTGCCAGTTTTCTGTAATAACTGGCAACACTTTATGCAAGGGCTCTTTTGCAGGAGGAAGCACTGCAAGAATAAGGTATATGTGTGTGTGTGTGTGTGGAGAAAACATGTTGGAAGTGATGATTAATTAGGCTCCAGTCACAGGTGTATAGAAAGGTTAATCACGGGTGTTAATATTGAGTGTTGACATGAGTTAATATCGGTGTTGGTGAAGGTGCTTGTTGCTGTCCTGTTACCACTGCTGGAGTGCCCCACGCTGCTGTCAACATTGCCACTGTCAGAGTGCCCAGCACTGCCGGAGTGCCCCGCGCCGCTGGCAGTGTTGCCACAGTCAGCATCGCTGCTGCCAGAGTGCCCAGCATCACCACCACTGCCAGAGAACCCCACACCGCTATAAGCATTGCTGCTGCCAGCGTTGCCACTGCCAGCATGGTCACTGATGGAGTGCCCTGCACCACTGCTAGCATGGCCACGACTAGAGTGCCCCGTGCTGCTGCCAGCATTGCCAATGCTGGAGTGCCCCACAGTAGCACCATGACTAGAGTGCCAAACCGCTGCCAGCATTTCCACAGCCAGCATTTCGTCCATTAGCATTTCCACTACCAGAGTGCTCCTACACCACTCTAGCTGGAGCTCTAAACTGAATTACATATCCCTTTGTAGTTTTCCATATAATTAAAAGCTTACCTTTCAGATTTCCGTGGGCACCACTCCGCGACAGGAAGTCAAGCTGTTTCATTGTTTCAAGTAGAGCCTGAGGTTCACAGCACCATCTGCTTGTTTGGTCTAACTTTTCATGTTTTTTACGACATTGTCCTGTTGTATCTTACTTACTATAGCCTTTAACACTAGAAGCCCCGCGGCAGTCATTTGGGCAGTTTTTGGTTTTAAAATGTAATTTTCTCCAGTTGTGTAACACATATGGGTCTGCGCGTTCATGTACCTTTCTGTCCGTATGCATTAAATATTATCACAAAGCATGAAATGCGGGAGTACGGAAAAAAAGGAGATATATTACATTATACCTAAAAGCCCTGGAAGCAGTCACATTGACGGCCACACAGAAAACAATTGTACTGTGATTTTACAGAATGGTATTCTACTTTATTGTTTTTATTCATCAGTCCGCAGTGTGTATAGCTGTAATTAGATTAGTCTCTACTCTCTGCCTGAGTGAATGACTGACAGTCTATTGTTTTTCAATCAGCCTTTTAAAAGCTGGCGCCTGGTTGCCAAGTGCGCTCTTTTGGTCAGTCAACTAGCATCAGGATTAGTGCAAATAAATACCAGAGACCGTGGAGTTTTACAACGCAACAAAATATGGAGTTGATGTTTTGGATCAGATGGAACGGAAAAATTATGTGAAAGCTGGCTCCCGACGGTGGCCTGTTCAGGTGTTTTACAATGTATTGGACCTAGCAGCCATCAACTCTGGGTATTTTACAAAGAATGCACGGAGAAGAATTTATCAAGGAGAGAATATGTTTTACAGTTAGCACAGGAACTTCGCAAGAAACATTTGGAACAGAAGGAAACTGCCAAGCCTGTACCCACAGCTGAAGCTGGCAACACCGCTGACAGCCGCAAGAGACGCCAATACCAAGCTGGCAACTGCAATAAAAATCAAACTTCTGGCTGCTGTTCCCTCTGCAGAAAGGCGGTGTGGAGAAGCACATTATCTGTATTGATTGTGAACGGCCTCAGACTCAAGGTAAAGCAATACCATTATGTCGAAAAAAATTACTAAAATAAAAATAAATTAGACTTCTTGTGCTGTGCGCTTCTGTAAAATGTTTTCTAAGTTTATTTATCTATGTTGTTCAGTTGCTTTTTTGCCTCTGATAATAAACTGATTGTGGTTGAAAAGTGAAAAAATGTGTCGCTATCGTTTCAGTTTTATAAATATGTATGTATGTTGTAAACTGACGTCTGTTCAGATGTTTATTCATTTACATGGTCTTGTTTTGATTTGTAAAATAAATGTTTATGTATATATATAATATGCTTTGGTTTTTCAGATGTTTATGTAACCTACTAAAAAAAAAACCTAATTACATCCGACTGTTCCTCCTTTTGTTAGACTAGTTACAGTGTCTTGAATACAGCCGTCAGAAAGACTGCTGCGGGGCTTCTAGGTCTGAGTATATCTCCGGTCCTTCTAGTGTTAAAAACAATAGTTTTTAATGTGTATGTTTAAACATACACTATACCATAGAGGGTTATAAAAAAATGACAAAATTTGACATTTTGAAATCTAACATGAAATACTGTACCACTATTTTTGAAATATAATATTGTACTTTCTTTGATTACATGATGTTAAATAAAATATCTAAATTACATACATATAGGTTTCTTTTTATTATTATTATGTCTCAATGCTAACATTGTAGGTATTTTAGCCATAGCTGTATAGAGAACTATCACCTATCTATAATAACCACGCTAATGAATATACATTTCCCTTGGTAAGTTACCTGTAAATAAAGACTGACTGTCTACAAAAAACACTTTTATACAGATCTTTGAGTGGTCTTAAAAAAAAAAAAAAAAAAAAAAATTTAAAAATTATTTATACTAAAATACATACAGTATCATACTACAGATTGTCTATAATGGAATTGACATATATGCCCGAACCAGCCTACATAATCTATTATAGAAGTGCAGAGTGATAAATATTTGTATTCTAATCCATTCTCTTCATCTGGGTCTCAGCTGCAGTTCTCAGATATACTTTAACACCTAGGGAACCATCCTCTTTAACCCTTAAAAATGTTTAAAACACTGCCATATCTTTGATATGGACCTCTTTGCACTGCATTTTCACTGTTCTAAATCAGATCAGTAAATGATACCCATAGGTACAAAGAGGCTAAGCTTTAGAACATATTATAACATTTCCTCTGGTCACATCTGTGTATGATATTTGGCACTGGTATACAGTACAGTGAAAGTTTACAAATGCTTCTTTGTACACACTTTCTTCCTAAGTATCTAAAATCACGTCAGCCTGCCCTGTTCTTGTGTCGACTACATGGAAAATGTACTTTTAAAGCCACGGCCCTATAACACTAAGCCCAGTAACATGGACTTAGAAAAGTTGATGCTGATACCGTTTCAATGGGTTTCACGGTTAACAATTCTAATGCTTAGTGAAATTACCTCAACATATCTAAAGAAACATTACAACTACATAAAAAAAGGAACAGAAAGGTTATTGAGCACAGGTAGTGCTTTCTTATGGTAGAGTAAATAGCTTATTTGGACCAAGTCCTTGCAGAATAGAATGATTTAGATGTGACATGTGTTTTCAAGGTACATTTACTCTTATATTATTATATCATGAAAGAGAGTATTGCCCCTTTAATTTTCTGTATACTCTATATCGTTTCTAAGACATTTTTTTTTGGCATTTACTGAGTCAGTTGTTTCATTAAGACCGAGCTCTGAAAGAGCTTTTGTTGTTGAAGATGAGGTGGGGACTCGGACAGAAAACATAAACAGTTTCAACAGTGTGAATCTAGATTCCTCTGTCCAAAAACAACAAAAAAAGACTAAAACTAAAAAAAAAAAAAAAAAAAGGCTAAGGGCCATATTAAGCCAGGATTGTATTCTTGGAAAACGGTAGATTTGTTAAGAAACCAGTATTGCTTTTCATTCGATGTTTTGGCTGGAAAACATGTAAACCTTTAATTGTCTATTATTATAGTTCAGATTTTCAGATTTCTGACAAAACCGTGTCTTCCAAGAATACCATTTGAAAGTAGCTTGAAAACATGCTAACCAACCTACCATTGTCTTGATTACAAAAACAAAAACAAACAAAAAAATAGGTAAAAACTAAACTGAAAGGCACCGAGTCCTTATCTCAATAATATAAACTCCTTCTTAGAAAAAAAAGCAGGGAAAATGATAGATTTGTCTTTTATGTATTCTCTTAATTTCTTCAAATAGATACCTGTTACCGGCTGCTAAAACTCTAACCAGAAAATGGATCAAATAGGTTGTTATCTTACTTATATATGTATTATTCATAGGTACTTGCTCACTTCAGTGTACAAACTTGGCCAAAAGATTTTAATTTTATGCTTGCCTAGATGGCTGGCCCACGGCACGTATGCCCCAACTTTAAAATATTTTGCCTTAATATTAGGGGTATCACCAACTACAAAGAAGACTTCCTGAATCAAAATACTGTTCCTCTAAGTTCTACCCTGTGTGCCTGATCATCAACCTGTTAAATTTGCAAGGAGGTGCAGCCTTCTGCAACTATCCTAAGTTGCTTGGTACCTTACAACCTTCAGAAGTCAATAATTCACTGTGCATTTCTCCTTTCTTGGTTTGGCCACTTTACCTCTACATTTTTCCCTGCACCATTGACTTTCAAGGAGCTTGGTTGGCATTTTGAAAATGATAGTGTTTCCTTGTCACATTCAGCAGCAGTATTTTGCATGCTTATTACTTCAGTCTCTCTCTCTGTCTCCCATTGGGTACATGTTTATTTATGGATTTAAGGATCTTACATTTTAGTTTTTAAGAAATATTTAATGAAATAAAACACAATTAGGAGCAACGCGACTCAAATGAACAATGCTTCCAGGCACTTGCCGAGATCAATGAGTTCAAATAAAAAGCTGAAAAGCGCTGTTGTCACTGTCTGGAAAATCATCCAGCAGTAAAAATGCTGTCTCACAGAGTAAACTGTGAGCATTGCTGTGCAGTGTTATATCAAATCCCAAGAGTTCTGATTAACATTGGCTTTTAGCCTTGGCCTAAGTGTGCAGAAGCATAAACTAAGGCAGTGTGATTTTCACGAGAAATAGAAAACTAAAACATCTATATCACTTTAAACCCTGACTGCTGCCCACTGGAGAAACCTTTGAGTAACTATATCAAATTGTTAAGACCTGTTGAAAATCTGTGAAGGAAATTCCTCAACTGAAGGCTTAAGAAACATATTAGATCATGCATAAATACAACTGTACTGTATGCAGATCAAGGGCACCAGATCATTTGTAGAAGTAGGGGGGCCAAGGTGATTAAGTAGCATCCATTCAAGGTCAGGCAGTTCTCAGAAATATAGTAACATGCTGCTTAAATAACCCGTAGAGTACGACTGTAGCATAAATAACCAGAATACAAAATGTAACCATGTTATAATATTTAACGCTTAATTATAGTACTGTCAATGTAAACAAAGACAAGCGTGGCTTTGTGATCTGTTTCTTTGCATATGGTTAAGCCAAATAACCAAGAAGGAGCCCGTCTTTTTTATACGAAAAACCATGAGTGTTCTGCTTGTCTGTGTATTAACACTGTTTGTCTTGTGTGTCGTTTCTCACCAAGAATACTGAGCACGATCCGGAGCTGCAGCCGCAGGCCAGCGTAAAACCCAGATATCACCACTCACCGTTTCCACTACAGGAACTGTCTTTTGCACCACAAGCACTAAAATCACGCACTGCTGGAATTGTAACAGGCAACAATGCCACCTACGGTCTGTTTACTATAGCAACACAAACTAGCAGACAACAGTGTCACATAAGAGCCACAATATAAATATTTTTTTCTAATGTTTTATAAATATGAATACAACGGTTCCGAATAATTTTCCTTTAAGGCCTCATTGAACCGACGCATTTCAATTGAAAACCGGTTAAACTTTAAAATCTGACAATTAGGTTGTGCTGTATATAATCTCCAAAGTGCTCACAATTAAAAACAAATTGTTGCCTTCTAATCTGTAGACAGGTGAGTTTCACATGGCCGATGCAGATCCACATTATAAAGACATAAGCATAGCAACAGTGTGTCTTCATGTAGGGGTTAAAAAAAATAAAAAAAACAGAACAGACATTTCATTTGAACATGGTGACGCTCCTAGTTAGGTTCTGCAGAGTTCTTTTGATTCAAAGGGAATTGTTGACTTTTAACGGTCCAGTTATCATCATGTATGTTTTGCCTCATCTCAATTTAAACCTTTTAAACCTGAACATCAATAGATCAAAGAATTGGAACGAGAGGGATTTTTTAAAACCCTATCTGAAGACGTTACACACTATTGCTATGCTTATGTGTTTGTAAAGTGAATCTGCATCAGCCACGTGAAACTCGCAGATTAAAAGGTGACAATTTGTTTTTAATTGAAAGCACTTTGGGGACTATACACAGCACAAACTAATTGTGTGATTTAAAAGTTCAATTGAAATGTGTCGGTTCAGTGAGACCTTAAAGGGAAAATATTCAGAACCGCTGTATTCGTCCCATCCCTACTACTATATATATATATATATATATATATATATATATATATATATATATATATATATATATATATACATACAGACACACACACACACACACACACACCTTTTCAGATGTTTCCAAAAAACTGACTGCATCCGTCACTGGCATTCTTTAGATCCACAGAATCCGTCAGATATTTATGAATGTGAAGGAAGAGCAGGTGGTTCAGACACTTTTCAGTCATGAATGATTGTAGGTAGGTTTTCATCCACTGGAGACACGAAAAACTGTGCTCAGCAGTGCATTAGACACTGGGATGGTAAGGTACATATCGACTTGTGAAAACAGAAAGCGCATGTCTGGTGTTTCTGTCAAGATGCCAATTTTTGTCACGTTAGTGATGCACGTCATTGATGAATTATTGTGAGTTTTCAAAAGATCTGGCAGAATTGTTAGCTGTACTAAAAGTCTGTCAAATGCAATGTCACTAGAGTATGTATCCACAATCGTTTCTGGTATTTGACTACTTGGCTGACCGTTGATAGTGGTTATGAGCACTTTTTCAATGCCCATAAGAAGTAACAAAGTGGGCTGGTCAAATATGAGGTTCAGTTCAGTGATGAGCAAGTCAATCAGCTCAGAAAATTGGCTTCTGAAGTAGTCCTCAGGAGTTGTCCACTGATGAAGCTCTATTCCATCATCATAGCAACGTGGTGTTCTTCTTCTCTGGGGAATGTCCAGTTCCAGTTTGCTGTGCATCCTCAAAGATTATGTGAAATTCTTCTAACCCTCTCATTTTGGTCAGATGAGTGCGCAGCATTTCAACAGTAGAATTCTGACGTGCTATCTTTTGACTGCAAACTAGCCACATCTTCAGCTGCTGAGAAAATCTTGAAAGACACTTTAAGACCTAGAAAGAGATCGAAGCGTGTCATCAGGTGCTTTCTTCACTGCTTCTGTGTTACCCCTGTGTCATAAATAACTGTGTAATTGTACAATACTGATTCAATTGCCCGACTTCTTGCTGTCCAGTGAATGGGACAGAAAGGCTTCATCGAATGAAAACCATCAGATGGGGAGGAGTACGACACTCAGATTTACTCAAAAAGGGCAAGTCCTTATGGCGATTAATTAATAATTTCATGAAGATCGTGCAGCAAACTTAAAGCACTTCGAATCATGGCACACTTGCTCCTAGCTTCCTGCAGAATAAGATTCAAACTGTAGTTCATACAATGAACTGAAACCGCTTTTGGATTAACATCTTTGATTCGTTTAGCTATGCCTGATATCTGGCCCTTAAGGACCGATGCACTATCGTAAGTTTTTCCTTTCATGCAATCCATATCCAATTCGCAACGTACTAATATGTCTATTATTGTCAAGAAAATTGATTCTGTGTCTGTTTTTGGGCAGTCGTGCATTCCAATAAAGTCTGTATGCGCAAGATAATCCTACGACACCCACCGTATTGATAAAGGTAACTGCTCATGTCCAGCTATATCTCGTGTTTTGTCAACTATAATTGAATACATTTCTGCAGCCCTAATCTGTAACAGAAGAATGTTGAAGCATGCTCTATACATTACCTTGATTAACTCATTCATAATATTGTGTGATGCGTACCTTCCATTCTTCATAAAGGTTTGTAACTCAGGTTCATTTTGCTACACTAGCTCGATTAATTTTCGGAAGTTACTTTCTTCATCTGTGTGACCTCTAATAGCGAGACATTGCCTTATAAGAAACTGCAAACAGCACTGTTGTTCTAACATGTGTCGCTGGTTCTTTTCCTAATCAGCAAGCTTTTGATGGACGAGCTGTGCATGAACAAGTACTTTTTTCAAGTAAGCACTGCATTTTAGCAAACACTCCCGTTGAAAAGATGAATTTTCATGGAAATCCGAATTTGCAGGACAATTCTTCCAGTATGTATACCAACTTTTGCAAATCCTTCATCTCCACACTTTAAGAAGTTAACAAGTTAACAGCACACTTAATTACATTCTATCCCGCTGTCCACGTTAGATGCTCCCTGAAAATCTGGCAGAGATGTCGGCCTTGTTGTGGTTGGCTGGTCAGTCACACTGTCAGACGATGAGCATGTTCTTGATATTGATCAGCCCGTGTTGGAGCTTGCATTGCTTGCTGACGATGGCAATCGTAATATAACAAAATTAATTTTTGACTGTGTCATCTTCTGTTGTTTAATGGGTGGTCCAACAGATTTTTCTTCCTGTTTATTCATGTCTTATGCTCAAAAACAAATTATAACAGTCACTTTCAATGGAAAACCACTTTTCAAGGAGAACTTCCTTCGCTGTGCGCAAATGATCCTGGTATATGAGAGCTTGAGTAAACTATGCATACGGGGATCCTTTGCACACAGCGTGGCGGAAGTAAAGGCGGAGTTGATTCAAAGATATTCTGAGAAAATGAGATCATGTTTCCCCACAGCACATATGTTTCTTTTGTTAAAAAGTGGGAGGACCATGGCCTTCTGGCCCCACCAGTACCGGCGCCCCTGATGCAGATGTTCAACATCATTGTCCATTACTACCATACTCTAATAAAAAGGTAGAAACGTTGCACAGATTTTTAATTTAATAACAAAATTGATAATAATGAAAGGTTAAACTCTGACATTAATAAACCACTTTGTTTGGTTGGCTTTAGTTTGTAAAATTTTAGATTGAATCACTATCAATAGCCCTTGACATATCCATACAAAGTCTCACATTCCAAGCCAATTTGAATGCTGGAATTGTGTACTGTCTTGAGTTAATCTACTGGATAAGTGACATGAAGTAACAAATACTGTTGTCACAGAGTGGACACAAGTGGCCAGCCATAGACTCACCTCAGTAACAGAACGAAACTGGTAAAGAAAGAAATAAGGTCCTACCTATACCTGTTGTGATTCTACCTTGGTTAATAATTTACATGCTGTGGAAAACTGGCGAGAATGGCTGCTAATTATAGTTCTTGTCACATTCAGCAGCAGTATTTTGTAATGCTTAACCATTGAGTATGTCAGACTTGTTTGAAAGCCTGCTGCAAGTACCGATCTTCTGCTTTAAGGCTGAATCACAACTGGCTTAAGACCCAAACAAACATCAGCTTGACATGATTTTCTTTCCCTGAACTATAACTGCCCTAGGCGCTTCACAGACAGTGATTTATAAGGACAGAATACCACCCTTTGTCAACCTGTATACCACACACTTGGTGCAACAGCAGAATAAACCATGAACATTACTCAATACTTGGGAAGGCGGGTCCACAATCTTCCCAGATGAAGTTCCTCCAATTTACATACTTTTTTGTCCAACACATATAATTAGTGTGCTATGATTATGTAGATCACCAGGTCTGTACAAAAACAGGAAGCTCTGGGTTAGAGGATTGTTTCTGTTTCAAGTTGTAATTTTATTTTGTGGTGATAATTTTCTCTTCAGTTCTGGATGCAGCCATAGACATTATATGATGTCCCAGTAGCATCTAGTGAATACCTTTTGCGGATCAATTTTTCTTTTGCTGGCAATGCAGAGTAGGTGTTCATTAGATGGTTCAAATGTTTAGTAACACATTGTTAGGTTACTTACCATAACCCTTGTTCCCTGAAAAAGAAGACAACCACCAACAACAATAGTTATGTGATATGCCTGCCTATTGTTAGGTGTTTTCTGACCTCTCTATACCAGAGCTGCCGATAGGCCCCTTCCTGTGATGACGCCATAGGTCCCACCTATCGAGGGATTAAAACTGTCAGACTGAGGAAGCCATTTCTCTTTTAGCATTGAACCTGTGAGGGAGACCGATGTGACCTAGTGGTTGGTGGTCGTCTTCTCTTTCACGGAACCAGAGTATGGTAAGTAACCTAATGTTCCCTTTCAATTCGAAGACGACCACCAACAACATTAGGTATGGGATAATGTATACCAGAGCCATCACGAGGAAGAAGGAATGGCACTATACAAGGGTCCCATCAGAACCGTATAAATGAAGGTTAGCGGTGCGAGCGTGCAACCTCAAGGACCCTTGTGCCAGCTAGCCACAGTACATATATTGGACAGCGAGGCTCCTCTGAAGAGGGCCCAAGATGTAGCCAACCCTTTAATGGAGTACACAGGTACTCTCCCAGGTGGGGGTCATCCAGCACTGTCATACACCACAGAAACTGTGTCCGCAATCCAATGCGACAGTTGCTGCTTAGAGTGGGGCTGTCCTAGGGTCCGTATACCATGACAGACAAAGACCTGGTCAGTATGACGCAGAGTTGTTGTCCTATCCATGTAATACCTCAGTGTCTGCACTGGCCAGAGGAAATTTAATGTCCTGTCCTCCTCCAAAGCAAATGGAGGTAGATGGAAAGACTCCAATTCCACAGAACGATTCATGTGGAAGGATGTAATCACCTTGGGGTGGAAAGCAGGGTTTGTACGCAGTGACACCCTGCTGCCATCGTTCTAAACACACATACAGAAGCTGTGCACCGACAATGCCTGCAACTCACTGACCTGCTTAGTGGAGGTGATAGATAAGAGGAAGGCTGTCTTCATAGACAGATGCTTCAACTCTACAGTGTATAGGCTCAAACGAGGCCTACGTGAGAGCCTCCAGTACAACATCAAGGCTCCACTCGTGGAGAATTGAGCGCCCTTGAGAATCCGGATTGCCAAAAAATGTGCACCCATTTGGGGCAGGCGGTATCAGGGCCGGTGGATCTACCGTTGTCGCAGGAGCTTGCCACCTAGACAGCAGCTGAAGGACATGAATCATCTGCTCCTTGAGGTATATGATGTACCCCGTCTGCTTTGAGTGCTTCATCTTTCTCACCTGGGGGAGGGGAAGTGACTGCAAGGTCTTGTCACAGGAGCCTGAAAGCAGGGGATCTTCAGGGAAGGGCTCTATGAGAGCTGTATGAGGGGGGATTGGGCCCCTAGGGCTGCTGACGGCACTCTGCAGGTGTGTAATGGAATATTTGTCATGGTAGCACCAAATGCACTGAGGTGCTATGCACCTAGCACGGTGCACACCGAGTGCACCAATTGCACTGCTTACCACGTGCACCGAGCACCACATGCACCG
The DNA here is from genome assembly GCF_017654505.1 of Polyodon spathula. Taxonomy (NCBI): domain Eukaryota; kingdom Metazoa; phylum Chordata; class Actinopteri; order Acipenseriformes; family Polyodontidae; genus Polyodon; species Polyodon spathula. Next base: position 10,846,566 of record NC_054539.1, on the reverse strand, counting down.
AGGTGCTATGCACCAAGCACTATGCGCACCCAGTGCACTAAGCGCCATGTGCACCCAGTGCAATAATCACCGAGGTGCTATGCACCAAGCACTATGCGCACCCAGTGCACTAAGCGCCATGTGCACCCAGTGCAATAATCATCGAGGTGCTATGCACCAAGCACTATGCGCACCCATGTGCGCCAGGGCCACATATGCACTGAGGCACTATATGCACCGAGGGCACCACAAGCACCCTGTGTGCACCGAGCACCGTGTCCACCGGGCAACGTGTGCATTGAGCACAGAGTGCATCGAGGCACCGAAGTACCAATTGCTGAGTTTGCACCGCAGTACCGAAGCACCGGGGGGAAGCGGAGGCAGCAGGATTTATGAACAAAGTACAATGCAATAATACAATTACAACAATATCACAGGGGAGCACACTGCTGTTGTTGATTTTTCGAAGGCCGGGTGGGCGGGCTGGGGCAGCCGGCGAGGTCTACTCTACTTTTTTTTTTTTTTTTTACCTCGCTGCTGCACAGCGCAGGCAAGCAGAATACTGCGTGTGCACTGCAGATGGTATTTAGTCAACAACAGTAACTATACATATGTATATATATTAAAACTTCCACTTGGCAGCCAGCTGAGTTGCTTGACAGTGGGGGTAAGGCAGAGCCTAGCTCCTGTGGAGGACATGCTCCCACATGAGTGAAAGGCTGTAAAAGTCCACAACACTCACTCCTTTAAATCAGTACAGCACAGGCAGTCATTTACCACAGATAGGAAAGCAGCAGCCTGCAACGCAACCGCACACAGGTTGCTGAGGATGAAAGAAAGAAAAAGGGGTCACCGATTCCGTGAAAGCGGCAAGCCGGTTTTAATCCCTTGGTAGATGGGACCTCAGGCGTCATCCTATCGGCAGCTCTGGTATAGAGAGCTCAGAAAATATCTGAGCTGAGCTGGGTGGTCGTCTTCGAATTGAAAGGGGACTACAGTTTGGTTGAACTCGCTTGTGTTACAAATGTCTATGGCTGTCAAATAGAACTGAAGTTTCAAGTGTCAGATTAAAACACCCTCACACAGACCATTTAAGTGGTGACCAGAAGAAAGCTTTTTGGAGAAACAAGTAGCAGCCCAGGGACCTGTTTAGAGGGAGAGTGTATTATGACAACTGTCTGCATTTACTGACAGGCTGTGAATTAAAAAAAAAAAAAACACAGATTCACTACAGAGTTGTCTCTATCTCAGTGCAGTACCGATGATGCTGCTGATGTTGCATATTATGCAAAACATGTGCATTTTTTGCAATTTAATATAAATCATAGGTTCAGTCACAACCTCTATATGTCCTACTTTGAATGGACATTGGTCTGTCCATGTTTTAAAAAACAACATGATCCATCCACAGATGATACTGGATTAGAATTCCAATTATACTTGAAATATAAATTGCACACTTTTAAATTGGAACTATATTCCATCACCGTTTCTTCTTGATTTAACTGGTTTTGGGTTTTTGATCTATTGAGTGACACTGTCATTAGATATCTGCTGCAACCTATATACCCCCCTTGCCCCAAACAAATCCCAGTAGTATTTGTCTACATCTTTTATATGTTTTTTCTAAAAAACTTATATCTTAAAGCATTTATTTCTGAAGCTTTTGCTTTAATCAGCTAAAAACCCAATGATTGAACCATCTCCCTGGCGACCTCTACTATCTGTGTTTGCTATTTTTACCTCACCTCCTCCTGTATAGTGAAAGAAATGTATAGTAAGCATTCACAAGCTGCCACCAGTAAGACTGGGATTAAGTCACTGGTGTCACAGATTCAGTGGTTTTTGTTGGTGTCCGTGATTTTAGTAGAGAACATTGAACTTTAGCAACACTACTTGAAATTAAACCTTAAAAAAAAAGCAAAAAAAAGTTAATTTCTCGGTTGCGCTAATGATGTTGAACTAGCTCGGTTGTCTTCCTTTGCAATGTAGCCTTTGAAAAAAATTGAAACATACATGCAGTGCAACTCTACTGCCCAATTTTGTCAACCTGCAGCTTCATTTTTCTATGCCTGTCAGGTCTTTGACCCAAATCAAGCGAAGTATCTCAGCATAGCTGAGAAAGAATTGTTTGAGGCCATTCAAATGTTTGAAAACAACTGTGCAGCACAGTCTGAATACCGTTCTTATTACGAAATTGACAGTGAAATGAAATACAACAATGTTTACCAGTTCTGGAAAAACATGGAAACAAGATTCCCAACTCTTGCTGTAATTGCTGTCAGGTACTTAACAGTACCAGTATATATTGTTGACGCAGAACTGTGAGATCAACCAAAGCTGGTACAGCTGGATTAATGTATTAGATGGTAAATTCTGGTTGAAGTTTATTCTTCCAATCCCTGCTTTAAATTGATATGTTGTGCTGCTTTATTACTCGATGACTTGGGGATTGCCAGCTACCAGCCCCTTCACACGGCTCTAAAGGTCAAGTGTATCTTAATGTACAGCTGTCCATCGGTGTTGCGGTTAAAATTGGCTTGTCATTTTGGGGAGGGCAGTTATCCTGTCCCCCTGCCCCCCTATCCATGGCTTCCCTACGGCCAGCATCTTCACTTATTTGCGAGATAATTTATGGGCCAAAGGCCAAAGAATGTAGTATAAAATATTTTTTTTTATAGTGGTGTTGTCTAGTTTATTTTAATAAATAATCTATCACGTGTTTTCTGTCAATTATTTAAAAAAATCTAATACTTGGGAGCAGTTTGACTGTTATGATGTCTCTTGCAAAAAACTATATGTGCCTCAAGTGATAATGTGACAGCACCCCACCAGCCAAACCTTCCTTATGATGCATTAAAAGCCCTGCAAGGGGTTCACAGTATACTATAGCATCTGGTTCAGCTCGGTTCTACATCAGTCATTTGGGTGTAGGGTTGCAAATGAAAAGCAGGAGTGACTGTGAAACCACACATGCACTGCGGCACTACATCTCCTGGCTTTTCCAAGCTCAGGAACGGCCTTGGTATTGCCGGTGTCTTAAAATGACATGAGGGAGGATGTGTGGGAAAATGTGTGTTTATGGCAAAGAGAGGGTTAAAATCTCCCTGCCAAACTAAATTGTTAATTATTTTATTGTTTAATCATCACCTGCACCTGGCTATTATTGTAAATTGCAACCAGGGGCAGGGTATTAAAGGAAAGCAGTCAGTCTGCTCAGGGCGACTGCTGTGTGAAGAAGCTCAACTTTGAGTGTGTGTTCAGCCATAGTTAAAAATAAATGTAGTGAAAAAAATCTTTGGTTCTGTGTATCATTGTGTGTTTGTGTTCATTTTATACTGGTAAACAGTTTAGCTTTCTGGTTTATAGTTAACTTCCAGTTTGTTTTAGTTAGTTCGAAAAGAGTTGGGTGTTTATTTTTGAAAATTTTATTTGTGTAAGTAAAAGTGCGTAACCGTGCTAAAACTGCAAGTTTGTGTGTTGGGTCAGTGGTTTTTAAAGGGGCAACAAACCCAAGAGTTGCAGCTCGGTTACAATATTTATATATATATATATATATATATATATATATATATATATATATATATATATATATATATATATGCCCTTAAATGTTGTTAAATGCTACCTAAACAAATCCTTAATTAAAGTAGTTGTTGGATTTAGAAACAGGCTCTGTGCTCCATTTTTTGTTATGCAGCCATGATATCATGTTAAATTCTAAGATGTAAACCTGTTGTAGCATGGCAAATAGCAAGGAGGTCAGACATTTTGTTTTACAAAAACAAACCACTTTTTTATATACCATTAACCTGTGACAGAAATATAATGAGTTCTAGTTGGAAATCTTCCTCCCGACCTGTGAGGGCGTTAAGTAGCAAAAGGGGAAGTCTTTGGATGGGTTGGCCTTACAGTTCATTTCCTGGGTTGGGAAGTCAGTCCGTTGCAGGAACATATTGACCCGGAAGGTAAATGAGGTAGCAGCTGTAAGCATTAGAGACAATTGCAATCACTTACCAAGGGGTCATGCGTAATAGCATAAAGGGGCCGGAGAATCGTAAATCTTTTCCTTCGCTTTGGTTACAAAACCTAACCTGGAAGGACCCGTGCAGTGCGCAAAATAAATAATCGTGAGTGTTTGTCTTGTCTATAATTGTTACTTATGTGTTTATAGATGGCTAACACGTTCCGGAGCTGTCGCTATTGGCCAGCAATAAACCAGGACAACACTTCCCCACTGTAGCACGTATTTATATTGTACATCACCACAAACACTGAGAGCATTCACTTTGGACCTGTGATCGTGTGTGTGTGTGTGTGTGTGTGTGTGTGTGTGTGTGTGTGTGTGTTGTCTAATTGTGTGTGTTTAGTACTGTGCTTATTATTTGTGGGACTGCAACCCTTTCCACTACTGTGCAATACACATCGTTGTGTATTGCCAGGTAATTATTGTTTACTGACTGGTGATCAGACCATTGGATTATAAAACCATTAAAAACAAACCATTTCACCTGTACTTTGTTGTCTGTTTGTTTCTTTGGATTACTGCACCAGCACCATACCTGCTTGACTAATTACCACTTTGCCACATAACCATACAGTTTATTTGGTCTTCTTGGCTGGTCTTTTATAGTGTGAGAAAATACTTGTCAATACTTCAATTACTGATAATATAGTCCACACAACAGTATTAACCTCAATGGCACTAAAATAACATTCAACAAAATAACATACCATTAGCAGTGTATCCATTTAACAACCAAACCTGAATTTCATCTAAATTGACTTTTAATGCAGTCTTAAACCTCTTGAAGCTAGTAAATTAAATCGATTCCTCATGTCAATTAAACCTGGGGACTTTAGGAGATAGTTGCTAAAGCCTCCTTTCATTAGGAAATACTGTGTGGAATGACGCGCTAATTAATTATTGTAAATTAGGCTAAATGAGGTAACAAACAAGAAGACAGTTAGGTTTACTGGCATCATCAAAAAAAAAACAACAAATTCACAAAGTTGGTATTGCAACGTATTTTATTCATGAGCTCATAGTAGACAGGAAAGCTGTAATGGACACTGGAACTTAATAACCCATTTTGAAGATAGATGCTTGACCTTTGACTGCCAAGCAAATAGAACATTTGTGTTCCTACTGTGCCAAACTTCATTCTGCTAAAACCTTAGTTAAAGTGTTTAAGAAACACACAGCATCAAATTGTTGATATTGTCTAAGAGGAAACTCTCCAAAGAAGTGATAACTTACAGATTCAGACAGGAAATCCGAAATCTGTAGCAAGTGGAGAGTTTATGTGTTGTCAGTTTCAGAAACAGTACTGTCAAATCCTGATCACTTACACACTTATGTATAGCCAGTTGCACTGTAAGAAAGATGATTTTTTTCATGCATGTTTTATACAGGTTTATATTGTTTAAGGTATTTAATTCTTCACTGCCTTTTCCAGAAATTTACAATAGAAGACTACAAAATAACATGTAATATATTGTAACAGCAGGTCCCGAGGCAGGCTGGGGAGAGGGTTTGGGCCAGCGCTTTGGCTGATCGTCACCGACTTTCCAGCCTGGGACTTTCCAGCCAGGTAAGGTATCTAGCTTCCGACTGGCTGGAACGGGCACTTCCTTCCTCCAGCTACCCTATAAAAGGGAGTGGGAGCTGGATACCATGGTCGGACTGAAACAAGGAGAACAGAATGAGGAGCTAAAGAGAGAAAGAGCTAAAGAGAAGAGAGCTCAAGAGAAGAAAGAGCCGACTAGTAGAAGTGTGAGCTGTGGCTGACAGCAGCTTTGGTAAGCAATAATTGAAGCTAAAACAAATACAAATTTTAGCCTTGAAACCCTGCCTTGTGTCCTTCTTGGCACCTCCACAATACATCGATTTACCGTAGTGTTATAATTATACTGCCTTTTACCACCATTGATCTCATTTGTAGTTACCTGTAGGAATATACATTTAGGATACACATTTGAAAGTAGTGTCATAATAACTGCCATCTTACATAACACACAGTATAGATGCTATAATAATGTTGTATGCAATTAAATAAATGATTCTTTCGTTCCATGTTCATCACAAACTTTAAAATATATATATTTAGTACTCCATTTCATAGTATGAATTTCTTAACTGCAGTACCTATTAAAAAAAAAAATTACAAATATGCATTCATCCTCAAGGTAAGAAGTATGACCAGTAGAGTATTTTAATATCAGTAAAATAGTTAAACAAAAAAACATAAGAATCTGCCACTTAAAATGGTTTCAATAAATAAGTCCAACTTTGTTTTACCTGAGAATTCAGCAGAACTTGAAAAGCCTCATTTAATGTAACCTTATGCCACTTTGCAGCACAGATTCCTGTAAAAGAATTAATGGAGTAAAAGAATAGAAGTGGTAATGAAAAGAGTGTGAAGTTCATTTGAATTGGAAAAGGTGAAAACTTTTAGTACATTTCATCCTTCATGCATTACATCATGGCAGGAGTTTTCTGGATTTCAAGCACAGTTTCAAGGACGCAGTGAAGGAGAATCAAATTATCAAGTAATCCTATAGCTCGTAGTGTTCATATATTTACATTTATCTTGAAGGAAGGTGATTTATTTTGTAGGCAAAGAAGGACTATACATCAAACTAATGTAGAAACTATTGTATGAAAAAAAAAAAATGTCCTTCATGCTGTGACTGGACATTGTCACCAAAGATTATCGCCTTATCAAAGCAAAGAGAAAAGTTGAAATGCTCACGTGTTTCCAATTACCCTTTTGCATGACGAATGTTCGATATTAGTGGGCAGTTGGTTTTAAAATAGAATAGATTGTGAAGAAAAGTAATGACAACCAGAATAACCTCTGAGATGTGAAATGAAACTTCTCAGGTGTCTCTCCAGGTGGAGAATCAGCGAATCAGAACCTAAAAGCACCCAGAGGCAGTTGGCATTACTCTCCGGAGACTAGCACAGAAAAAAAAGCCTACTCTGTCATTACCCATAACATCGCTTCTGTTCCCTAGATACTGAGAATATATGAATCACTCTATATACTTCCGTTCAAAGTCAAAAATGTTAGACTAAACACAGTGAAACAGTGTTTCTGCAGAACATGTTTATTATAAACATCTAATGATCTGTCCATGGGATCTATACTTACACACAAATAACTAACTAACAATACCAGCTTTAGAAGTGTAGTGCTAAAGGTTTTCACCCTAAATAGCATGGCTATTTGGATAACCCAAAAGCTTGTACTATGGGACTTTGGGATTTGAAACAAACAATGCACAGAAAGCTAAGATATGGGAAACCATAATTTACAAAAGAACAAGGATTAGATAACTGTGCAACACTGAATGCAAAGGTCATTGTGAAAAACTTTCAAATATGGTACACAACAAAACATATACAAAAAAAATTTTTTTACAATTTAATAATAACACATACATAAATAATATCTAGGTGGCACCTACTTTAAAAATTGCTATGTGGATTTTATAGGAACCATTTTTTTATGTGATTAGTAATGATTTATTTTAGGTTTGTCAAGCAATTAAAAAAATTAATCACGATTAATCTTGCGATTTAAAAAGTTAACCTTAGTTAATCTCTGTTTTAATCTCATATTAAACCTGATACAATTACTACATCCATATAATTTTAAATTGTTTTATTACCGATGCTAGTATTATTATTATCATTTACTTTAAATAAATTTGTTTAAAAGTTATTTATTTCTGTATTTGAGGCTGAACACGGTACCTAGATGTTCAGTTGCCCTCTTTGTCAGATTATTTATTTTTGGCATTGGCCCAAATATGTAAAGCAAACCCATTATTTTTTTTTTTTTTAAAAGTATTAACAGGATTTAAATTTTATGATTGTCACATTGCCTGCAATGTTGTGTGGTGCAAGTAAATATTAGTACGCATTAGTAGTTGTAGTTACAGAAAAAAAAAAGATGTATTCGCTTAAAAGTTTTCAAAACTGTAAATAACTTGTTGAAACAAATTCAAGAGAACAAGCAGGCAATCGTAACAAAACAAAAAATAAATACATCAAACACTAGAATTAGACGTTTCAATTTTTAATCACTGGAAAATATTTACAAACTACACCCATTATTGTGTGTTTTTGCTTTGCTTTAAGAACGAACTGCACAATGCTGGTTTATTTGGACTCACTTCAACTTGCAACAGGTTTTTTTTTTTTTTTTATGTCATCCTACAGGTCTCTGTACACCCTGTTTTCTGTGAGAAGTTGCTGAGTCTCTGCAGTACTTTTTTCTAGTTTTTGTTAACGTGCCTGATGAGTAGTATTTTGTTCATGTTTTAACTATGAGTGTCCACCTGTATGGCAAGCCGTTTTAACATTTAATCCTCAATTGCTGATTTCAGCAATTTTAATACTGATATCAGTAATGTATTGCTGATATCAGAAATTGTATTTTTGATATCAACAATTCTCAATGTCATTTTTTGATATCAAAAATAGAACTGTTGATATCGGAAATACAATTGTTGATGTCAAAAATAGAATTGTTGATTTCAAAAATAGTACCTTTTGTTTTAATATCAACAATTGTATTTCCGTATTCAACAATTCAATTTTTGATATCATGAATGGCATTTTTGATATTAAGAATAGATTTTTTTTATATTAAGAATGGCATTTCTTGATATCAACAATTCCATTTCCAATATCAAAAATGTATGCTAATGAACATCAGGTCTGAATTTTTTATATAAAAAATGCATGCTAATGAACATCCAGATTCAAATTTGGACTTCAAAAACACATACTAATAAGACAGAGACTTCCGGTCAACACATTTGTAAGAACATTATCCTGGGTATGCCAAGAATGCCATGGCCAATAGTGTTGATAATGTTTCTGCTGTATTAAGGCGCATTTTTTCATCTATAGAATGGGCCAGAACATACATGTCCAACAACAACGAAGCATCAGAGTGTGTGACTTTAACATGCAGGTCTTTTCAAAGACGAAAAAAATGAGATTTAACAATTTATTGTATGGTCATAACACATTGTATAGAAAAGTAATGACAACCAGACCTTCTGCAGTCAGAATGCTTTAGCTAAACATTACTACCTAAGTCTTAATTATCTGAAACTATATAAGCCTTGCGAATTACAATCCTGCCTGGAAGTACATTTTCTATGAATTGATCGTAAAACATTGTCCATGTTGCCAAACACAAAACAGACATACAGACCGGCTGTAATTCATCACCTAATTAGTATGCATTTCTGATATCAAGAATTCAAACCAGATGCTCATTAGTATGCATTTTTGATATCAAGAATGGTGTTTTTGATATCAAGAATGACATTTTTTATATCAAGAATTGTATTTTTGATATCAAGAACGTGATTACAAGACTGATATCAAAAATGCCATTCTTGATATCAAAAATGCCATTCTTGATATCAAAAATGCCATTCCTGATATCAGCAAGTGAGGATTAAATGTTAAAACGGCTTGCCATACACTTGCACATGTAGCCATTTTTGTTTAGTGGGAACCAGGAATGTTCTTATGACGTGATATGAACGAGAGACCAGGGTACAAAGGTACCACGTGGTGTCTCGTTTACATAACCAGGAAATGTACCCATTGAGACCATTACCCAAATTTACTAGGGGCAATAATTTAGAAATTACAAATACAACCAACACAATAAAACGTGCGCTTCAAGCTTGATCAGCAGCATACAGGTCAGAAAACACAATAAATAGAATTTTATTATTAAATGTGATTGTGGACTAAAATTTTTTTTTTTTTCTTTTTTTTCTTTTTTTAAATGTAATTAAAATTATAAATATGTAGCCACAGTAAGTACTTCTAGGAAATGAACTGCTCATTGTGAAGAGAACATAAAATAAGTTTGTCATCATATCCAAAAACTGCAAACTAACAAGAAAAATTGGTAGGCTTTATGCAAAAAAAAAAAAAAAAAAAAAAAAAAAAACGTTGTTTATGCTGAGAAATTTTAATTAATTAATTAATATTATTTATTAATATTTATTATATTATTATTATTTTATTATAATATTTAACAGAATATAATAGTATAAATCGTAACTAATTAGTGAGACTTAAGAGTAATAATTTTGACCACCGATTTTGACACAAAAACAACAATAATGTAGCAGAAGAGCGCCTAGTGTATTTTGAGAAGTGAAGGCGTGTTTAGCACGGAGCAGACGAGATATAGTCGTGTGATACAGGAACTCACATTAACAGTATACAAGTAAGTGACTTTCTGTCCAATGCAGCGCCAGAGCGTTAAAAAAAAAAAAAAAAAAAAAAAAAAAAACATTTTTTAGCGCTTTGCTTCATTATGCGGTTCATTGACTAAATTTCTTTTTAAACAGTAACTGAACTCAGACACTCAATCCAATGTTGCTGCAGACAGAGTTGAAAGGCTCGTGACATAGCAGTGCGATGAAAGCGTGTTATAATAATGCATCTCCAAAAATGTACGCGTTATCTGTGATTAATCGACAGCCCTAATTTATGTATTAACGGAAAATTAAGTCATCATGTGACATCAAAAACATGCGCATTTCATAATAAACTGGACCGTAAAGAGCATATATAGAAATCAAAACATGCACATTCCACAAATACATTCAATGCATCAATAAAATATGAATATTATTAGTAGAGTCTCATAAGAAATTTAGAAATTAGAAATTGTGTATTTCAAGATGAAAACTCTTGCCTTCTGGTCGATGCATCTATTACTTTGCAAAAGATTATGTTTTATTAAGGAGATGTTTTGACATATTAGTTACACTATTAGTTACATTTGTGGTATTAAGGATTTTGTCAGGCATGCAGGAGAATGACAGTGGGGCCACTTAATTTACAAGGTCCTACATTACAAAGAAGAAAAACATGTTGTCAATCACAGTGGAACACTGTAGTACTTACCATTTCATATGAAAAGCATCACACACAATTCATACCGCAATTCATACTGTTGATCTGCTTTTAAAGTTGCTGAAATGCATGATCAAATGTTATGACTTTAGTGGGCTTGGTTTATTTCAACTACTATCTGAAAAACACACACACACACACACACACACACACACAGATAAGAATTGCCACGAGCCATCTTGTATGGTACTGGTAATTCAAGTATTCATCAGGATTACTTTTTAAATTCTAATCTGTGTAAGAAATGACAGGGGCAACCACTTGCCTTTTTCTTGACAGTATTGTACTAGCAAGGTCAGTGTACCCTGTTCTCATTAAAAACATTGCATAGTGTTATATTGCTGGTGATTGTCATAGGGTGAATGCTGTAGTCTTTTTGTAGCCATTTTCTCATATCTGTGGGCTGTATAATGAGGGCAGAGTGAAAATGTAAAGATGTTAACAATGTTGGGCATCTTTACCCTGCTTGCTTTCAATCTTTGGCATATTTTGAACACAGAAAGCCTTGAAGACACCCACAGATGCTTTATGCTGAAGAAAAGGTAAAGCATAACATGTCGACTTTTTCTCTAAGATGGGTATTTCCATCTAGAAGAAAACAAAAAAAAAAAAACACACATCCAATGAAAAGATTAAATATTGATGGCTACTATCCCACATCTTGTGCCAGCGCATGAAAAAATGCAATAAAGTAATATCCCTTTTAAATAAAGAAAGGATGCTGACCTACTTCTTTCCAACTGTTTCTGTTCAGGTTGATTGGAATTTATTCTCCAATTCTACAGCAAGATGCCCTGTTCCTATTAAGGCAGAAAAGAAATATGGCACAGGGAATATATACAATGAGGATTCATTGCCATGTTGTTATGACTGGAATTGTAATGTGTCTATTGTTCTTCTGTGTGTATCTGTGCAACAAGCATACAAAATAAGCACCATTCCCTTATTTTCAATAAAGTGACTGCAATCTAGTTCAGAGACCTGAAAATGAGTTTTATCCAGACAAGTATAATTATTATATAAGTTTATTAAAATGAAATTTCTAGATGTGCGAAAGACCTGACCAAATATTATTCTGATAAAAGTATGTGACAGGTTTTTTTTTTTTTTTTTTTTTTTTTTTTTTTGCTGTCAGCAGGTATTTCAAGTTTTTGCTTTTTTATTGAAAAGTAAGACAGATACAGAGGCTTTGTTATGACCTCAATATATCACTTCCTCCATCCAATCTCCATCAATCAATGCTTTCCCTAAAATGTAATGTTCAATTATTAATGAGTAGATACAGCACTACAGATTGGTTATTTATGTTAAACGCCAAAGCCCAAATATACCTTAAAAAGTGCCACAGGGGATTATTTTATTCTGCCAAGAAAACATATTTAATTGTAGCATTATTTACTTTAGCAGATGTCATGTCCAAATACTGTCAAAGGGAATCTCTGAATAGCCATATAAAAATAAAAGGGATTGCTCACATCAACCATCTTTTTGTGCTGCCAGCATGAAGATCAGTCTACCTCCATCATAAATATTTTTTCTTGAAATGTCTTAATGAAAGAGACAGCTCAGACATTTTTTCTGACCCTTGTGCAATCTAAGGAAATAACTCGATCCCCTTCGAAAGATCTTAAAAATGTCCAAACAGTTTAAAGTCAGTTGCCAACCAGTACCTACGAAACAATAAATTTACCCTTGTCCAGATTTACACAAAAGGCAAAGAAAGTATGTGAATGAGGGATTGATAAGTTATGATTAGTAATGTCAGATTTCTGACTCATCATAATTTCTGGCATGCATATACAATAAATAGTCCAATATTAAAAATGTATGAAACATCAAAACAACAAAACACTGCCAATTCTACAACAGTGTTCACTTCTGAATTTAAGCATATCAAACCTCTTTAAAATGTCACAAGATTATATAATTAGTCATACTTAAGATGTTGATTGCATTTATTGCTGATAAAAGCACCAGGGACCATAAAATGTAATATCCACCTAAAACACAACCATTTGGATCTATGTTGAAAAAATCATTTAAATCCACAATTTAATTCACATCAAGGTTCTGTCACAGTTTCTGATATGCCATCTCAAGGAAAAATCGGGATGAGAATGCATAATATGCATTTTTCCAGCAGTGAGTTATAAATTAAGGTTTTGGGTTTTTTTTTTTTTTTTTGGTTTTGCAGCCAAGTACTTTCCAGCAGTACATGAGATCAGTACATCATAGAGGGGAGCATTTTCACACATGTCAGTAAGAAATAGTTGGGAATGGTGTATACAAACTGTGTGAATATCAGAAATGGGAAATCCTGCTATATCCAAGGGAGGTACTTAAATTGCAGAATAATATATAAACTAAAGTTGTATTCTCAGTATACCATAAATATGTAACTCAAACCTTAGATTCCCATACATGTGGTATATATGGCAATGCCACCTGCTGGATATATCTAACATAATATCATTTCTTGTCTGAATTAAAAATACTAATTAATAGTGTATGTGCTAAAATTAACAAACCATAGTAGCAGCACTGAGTAACCAAAAAGTAGTCAATTTTAATTTAATCATCTAGCTAATTTCATTACATATGTATTTGTAGACCTTCCTCATCAGGACAGAGATTTATGGAGCTTGATGTCAGCATTTCGCCCTATGACTATGTGTTTGTTGATGAGGCAGGTTTTACTTTAGCAAAAAGAAGCAAACATGGCCGAAACATCATCTGACAGCATGCCACTGTGGATGTGCCTGGCCAGCATGGAGGGAATATTACCGTGTGTGCTGCCATCTCGCATAACAGAGCTGTTTCCCACAGTCCGATGGTTGGCTCATACAATACAGGATGGCTGCCAAATTGGTGAATTACATGATCCTCTCGTCCAACCCGATAAAGCAATTCTGGAATGCAGAGAAGGAAGAAAGCCCACAACTTTTGCCATTGTTTGGGTCAATGTGAGTTTCCATCGTGGTACACTGGTGCTGCCTGCTGCTCTGTGATGCACTTTTCGTCCCATTCCCCTTTTCGCAATCCAATCGAGTTTTTCTCCTAGGGGAGGAAGGTGTATGATCACAATCCCAATGAACAAGGCCATGGATGAGGCTTTGTGACAGTGAAAGCCCTGCCGAGGCAAGGGGTTGTATATCTGGGAAGTATTGGGTGGCAGGGTTGGAGTTAAAAATCCTCCCTGCAAACGCACACATGGAGAATGTGGCTGGAGCCGTCAATTGAGTCAATGTTTAAATAATTAGTTAAGGTGCCACAGGTGTATAAATAAGGTGATCACAGGTGGTGAAATAGTTAGTGACGATGAGAATTAATGTTGGTGGAGGTATGTGTTTTCTGTTCTGTGCTGTACTGTACTGTATTTATGTCAGTGTCCGTATTTTGAATAACTTTTTTTGGTCCTTGTGCCTTTTCTTTTGTTAAAGGTATTTTGTTTAGAGTTTCTGTCTGTGCTATTTTTAGTTGTTTATAATTAAACACGTGCACCAGCGCTTACAAACCTGCATTGTCTGCATCTGAGTTTCTTCCTGATCAAGACAATCTGGCCAGTAACGTCATCCTTACCACAGGCTTGACATTAAGGCAGAAGAATGCCAAGGATGGATACATCACATCAAATGATTCTTTCCTTGGAACATTGCCAGAGAGAATATCTGCTGCGTTGTGGACAAAAATATGTCCAGAAGGGAATGAAAAACTTCTTATCCTGAATGAGTATACATATGTATAATTGCAATTGTTTACTGTAAGTAGCCTACTGTTTAATCACTGCTTATAATTAAGGCTTCTGCTTTTCGGCTTTAACCAATAAAACCTGATAAAACACCCCGATACAAAGAAAAATGAAATTGGTTGATAGTCAATAAACACTGGAAAACACCAGAAAAACTGTGGAAATGGTTAATCAATTCATTTTGACTTTACCCTTTTTCCATTAAAAAATAAAACTACAAAAATAATAGTAAGTAAATTTCTCAGTGGTGCTGGGCAATGTCCAGCCTTCCTAACTTGTATCTATCATTCATTCGTTCTCAATACTTTAAACCCACCCCAGCTACTTAGTGACAGCACGTTCCTACATTTCTATTGGAGATGCCGCTTGCGAGATTTAAAACAAGATTACAATCAGGAATGGAGGCTTGTTAGTGGGATTTAAAGCTGTATTACAGTTAAGATACTGAGGATTTAAAGCAGAATTGTGTAAAAAAATGCCTACACACATAAACCCCAGATGAATGTACCCGTGACCATGGGGATTTGTTGCGGAAGACAGAAAAGGAAAGAAGGTACAACTTAAGTGTGCAAGTACTGTCAAGTTGCTATACATATTTTGACAGAAAAAAAAAATGCTGAAGCATTTTGGAAATGTATATCAAAAACGAAAGCCCCCCCCCCCAAAAAAAAAACATTTACATAAAACTCGAAAATAGCTAAAAAAAAAAAAAAAAAAAGCACTCAAAAGTAGAATTAATAAAAACTGAAAAACAAAAGCCCTACTTATAATTTATGTATAATTTATATTCGTTATAGTGTCAATCATGTAATAAAAACATCTTAAGTTTAGCATGCATTTGTTTAATATTGATTTCGTGTGCTTTTGAATTAAGTGAGATATTTGAAAAAGAGAGCTGTATTTCATTTTGATTAAACGTAAGTATAACATGTCTGTATTTCATGATTTGGTGCAAGTATTTTGTTTTGCAAGATGTATAACACAATTTGAAATGGGTAATTAGTTTTGCAAATGCATAAAGAGTTTTTTTTTTTTTTTTTTTTTTTTTTTTTTTTTAATAAAAGGAAGGTTTTGATTTTTGTATTAACTGTTTTGGTGACTGTGGCAATAGTTTCAGTAATTGTGCTTTAGCATTTGTGAAAAACTGTAATAAAACTCCTTGTTGACCAAAATGAAATACAATGCTACAGCTGAAAAGTCGCTGCTGCTTCCTGGTACATAATCATTTCAGGTGTTGTACTGTAGTTTAACTTCATCCAAAGGTTTAGCTCTAATCAGACAATGAGACCTATGGTTAAACTTTCTACAGTCATCATTCTTGATTATCAGTCATCCAGAATGATGTGTTCAATACAACAATTTGTCGGCTTAATACTAATACTTTATTATATATCAAAATAAGCGTGCAGTACAAAAAAGCAGTGTATGCACATAAGTACTAATGCAGTCTTCATTCCTCTGGTGGTTACATCATTCTTGAACAATTCTTTCTTTTGGTAACTTTTCTCCATTACAGCCTCTTTATTCTTCAAATAAAAATATCAGAATCGATGCATTTCACACACACACACACACACACACACACACACACACACACACACTGCTAATAAGATATATTAGTTCAAGAGATTACAAAACACATGAAGAGTACAAGACACCGACAACATCCTCATATCATATCCAAATAAGGATTGTGTCCTTATAAGTAACATGCCACAAGCTTGCCTTTACATTGAGAACTTACAAAATTTGAGTAAAGAAAAAGAAAGTACGCATAAAAACTTTACAAAAACAACACTTCATTTTGCAACACTAATGTATACTAATCTGTAATTATATGCAAATTGATAGCAAAAAAAAAAACCTTTAAATAAAAATAAATACTGTAATTGCTTTTGCATAATTGAACATCTAGAAAGAAGAATTAAGGACATCTGTGGGTAAATCACATTAAGAATGATTCCATAACACATTGAAGATAAAATGAAATGAAGTCTTAAATATGAGAGGTAGAACAGTATGTTGAATTTGCAAGAAATTTGAGTCTAACGTAATAGCTTGTTTCTCATGGGTGGCTGTGTAAATGTTTGTATTACTTGAATATTTTTTGTAGTACACATATTTTAATGTGATAATTTCATGGTAATTAACAAACCATTTTACATTAAACCCTAAGTGTCATTTTTGTTTTTTTTCCGAATGGAGAAATAGCACGCATTGAAGTCGCAAAACCAGAAATGTTCAAATTTTTATTTTCAAATCCATTTCACCTGAAGGGAGTTTGTTCAATAAGAGGTTTTGTTTTGTTAAGTTCAATTTTTTCTAGGCAATTTCAGAGTTGCTCTTCTTTTCAGAATATACTATGCAAATAATATTTTATGACCTGTACTCTTACCAAGTTCTGTCAAAATATTCAATCAAATTTCACACATAAGGTGCCTCTACTATACAATTATTGTGTTTGGTGAGTTCAGCGAAATTTAATTCAAGTATGTTTATTGAAATTCAAATGACAACAATTTGACACAGACCTTGCTGTCAAGAGCACATATGTCACGTCAGATTATGAATGAATTATTGAATGTTTCTTCACAGTAGCAATGAGTATGAATGTTGACTCAGGAAGATAATTAATACTGGTGTGGTGCATAACATTAATAAACAAAAAGTCTAATGTAGGTCAAGAATGTTGACAGTGGGTGGAAGGAAACATGAAAGGAACGAATGACAAGCAATAAATATGTGACAATCAAAAACCTAAATAAAATACAAAATCTGTCACAAGCAAAGGCACCTTCATTTTTACCTAAGTAGGAAAAATAATCACAATTTAGCTATTACATGTTGTAAAAAGGGTACATGTTCTAAGGGTTGTGGGAATTCACTGGGCAAAGACACAGAGACAGTAATTTATTGTTTCTCATGTCTCACAGGCGTGCAGATTTATTTATAATCACACAATGTTGTGAAGTGGCACCTGGCCGCCACTAGAATACCAGCAATGGTATCCCTAGTGCAAGAGAAAACACTCAGTGTTTATACAGTGTAAAGTGTCTCACAGCTAATAAATAAAAGGTGGCCAAGCTCGGGCTGTGCGCTATCTCTACTATGAGGAGGGTCTCGCTTGGGCTAAAATGAACCCTGACTATACTATTGTGGCTCAGTAACCAAATTCCATAAACTCGCCCTACTACAAACACCACAAGTCCTGATTCACGTACACGCCGATCTCAGCTCTAGCGATCCTGGATATACACAGGATCACCCCAAGAAGTGACAATTATTAATATAAAATATAAACAAAACACAAACGAAACTTTAATTCCACATGTAAAGGGAACAGCACAAAATACGTAGCAAACAATTTCTCTTTTTGTGTGTTTTATGTATATATTCATAGCCGCCTACACACTGACAAATTAATGTGTTGCTATTTTTTCTCCTACTTTATATGGGCTTCTGTTATTATTACTGACATGTTAGTATTATATACCCTGCTGTACCCAAGGATGAACATTTATATTGTCACATGCACGCTGTCTGAAAAAGAAAGTAATGCAGTGCCACATCTGTGTTTTCAGTTATATATCAGTTGTAAAAGGTTCTAAGTATATTGGGGATTTAAATATAACAAATAGGCTAGTTAAAACTGAATAAAAAAATATTTTAGATGGTAACATAATCTTTTAAATCGTGGGTTTATTCCAATACGAAATTCAGATTAGACAATAAAAGTATGTTAAGCTAAAATATGGTAATGTGCAGTAGTTATTATTTGCAAGTGTACTGTGCCCTTTTACATACACCTCAACGCAAATGGCACTGTATATTGTTTTAATATTGAGGTGTGCGCTGTGATCAGGTAACCTTAAACCTTCAGGACACATCCCTCCAGGACTGAGTTGTCTACCCCAGACCTGATCAAAGGTCCAAGGGAAGGGGTAAGTTGCTGAACTGGAAGGAGGATGTAACAAAAGATAACTCTTGTTTCTATGGCCTGTTAATGAATAAAAGAAAAATAAATGAGTCCTGTAACAGCCAGCTGAGATGTGCAAATTAAAAGTCTCACAGTATGAATGAAACGCCAATTCAAAAGCTGCAGATAGGCTCAACTAGGTTTAAAAAGCTGAGTTTAATTGAATAATTGATTGATGGTGAAATGAGTTACCTGTGTATAAATGACCTTCTAGGGAAAGTTTGATTAAACGGCATCATGGGGTCAGGATGGGGGACGGGACAGGACATGGATCAAAGGCAACTCTGTTTTTTTTTAGATTTAATTCACTGCTAAATTAAGGGAAGTTGTAAATTAATCTATGAAATATTCTATCCAATGCAAAAAAAACCATTGAAATTCATGAGAACATTTCTGAATGATTAATTTACAACCGATTTGCACAATAAAGCTAGAGCCAGCTTGGTCAAGTCTACAAAAGATAATGGGAGGTGGCATTTGACAGACGAAGTGAAAAGCTTAAACACTATTAAATACAAGGATAATGTCTTGTTAGGGCTCTCCCCAAGGACAAGAGAGATATTATGTGTGTGCCCTGTCTTTTTAATGCATACCCCTATATGTATGCAAAAGAACTGCTGTCCACCCTTCAATATATTTTTTCAGGTACAGTATAAAGTATTATCCACTGTTGAACAGTAGAATAATATACTACCCACTTGATATATAGCAGGTGTCGGGGTTGAATATAAATCCACTATATATCGAGGGCCACAATATAGTAAGAGACCCATAGAAAAAAAAAATAGGCTAACAAATACTGTACAGCCGCTCTCTCGTTTTATCGGGTGCGTCAGGGTCCAGTATAAATCCTCTACGCAACCTGCTTTTTCTAATTTTTCGTATAAAAAGCAGCACACCATTTTAATTTCTTACTGTGGAGGGTAATTGTGTCTTATTAACTTCATAAGTTCTCTATTTTTATCAATTTAAAATTCAAACTGAATACAAATTTTGGTGATTTTCTTGATTAGTCTTCCATATGGATTATTTATCTGCATGGCCCATATTGTGTGCCAAATGTCAGATTCGCACATGCTCTTTATATATATATATATATTGTCACCTTTTTGCTTGCCACACAGGCTCTCACGGGTTCTTCTCCCTTCCGAATCACGACCCAACACACAGGATTCTACTGAAACAGCGCTCACGCGCACTTTTAATAAACACCAAATGAAATAAACACAAAACAAACACCTAGCTCCTATTCGGAGCACTCACTAAACATAAACAGGAACCTAACTATCACGCAGGACGGCTAAACCGTTTACCTGCCACAAACATTCAAAAACACCCTTACACAATACCTCAATACGACTGCTCACTCACACAGTCGGGCTCTTCTCTCAGCAGCAGCCTGGAACAGACTGGCTGCCTCTCTTAAATACCCTGCACCTGGCTCTAATTTACAATTACCACCAGGTGCAGGGGATTAACTAAACAATAAAACAATTACACAATTAAACCCCATAACACCCAAATGTGCATTCTCACAAGGTTTTTAGCAGGGAAGGATTTTTAACCCCCTCCCTGCTATCTCACTATATATATATATATATATATATATATATATATATATATATATATATATATATATATATATACACACAGCACATCTAAGCATATGAGTTCTTAACTCAAGGGAGACGTTCAAGAAAACATAAAGATGTTTCAGACTCCTGCAAGTGGATTATTCATGCACTGGGCTTGCAACGTATCTAGATGCCTTTTATTAATCAAGCTCACACCCCGGTGGATTTCTATGTTCGTTTCATGTGTCGATTTCCCGTAGAAGGTTAAATTAGAAGTTTTAGATGGTATGTTCAGACTTTAATCAGAGTAGTATAAGTACTCTTTCAGTTTATTAAATGCTTAAAAATGGATTGAGTAGTTACAGACTACGTTGAATCCCAACTGCCAGGCAATCTGGGAGGCCCAGTGCCTTAACAGGTATAATAGCATTAATACTTCAATATGTTTATGGTTATAACATGTTTTGCCCTTAAGCTATGCATGCATAAAGCTAAAAATGACCACCACTAAATTCTAGAGCATCCAATATATCACTCTTCACATCTAAAACGCAAATCATATACCTTATAGCAATGCATCAATATAAAAGAGACAAAGTAAGAGACAAAAACCAAAAAAAAACTACCAAAATATGGTAGTATAGAACATAATGTAAGGACATGAACAGTCTACAAAGCCAAAGACTTCTAAATATGACACCAACAGCAATCAGCTTGATCAGAGATCTTCAGAGCATGGATCACATCAGCTTGTAGTTAGCAAGATGATTGACACTTTACTAGGATTTTACCTTGTTTTTTGTAGAGTTTTTGCTTCTCTTTTTACATCAGTAGTCATAATTAAATCTTAAACATTAATATGCCTTGACAGTTCATGTCCTTCAAGTGAATAACATGTTCAAATACACCCAGTAACTCTTTCTAATGGGCCATCATCCCATGATCTACCACCCCTACATTTCCAAAATATGTGAGGTGAACTTTTGAACTGATGTAATTCTTTTTTGGTACCAGGGAGATCCTGGACACAGCATGGACGTGAATACAGTGCAAGTATATGAAGAATACATATAGAAAGATGTGTTTAATATACAACACAGACTTTGGTTTAATTATTCCAACCTGGGTTTCCCTTTCAACATTAAAAACATCCTCTGCAGTAAGTTGGCTTTATTTTATGTGTGTGTGTGTGTGTGTGTGTGTATATATATATATATATATATATATATATATATATATATATATATATATATATATATATATATATATATTTATAATATGTATGTGTGTGTGTGTGTGTGTGTGATTTTACAATTAACAAAGTCATATTGGATAAATGCTGGTAGAAGGATCACAGCAGACTTCTAAGTCTATAATTATAGATCCAATTATTTTCACTTAAATCCAGTCTATCAAGGACATAGTCAAAATATAACAGTCAGATTTTAGCTTTTCAATGCTTTAAACTAAACTTGACCTGTCTCTGCTTTTTACAGAAATCCTGTTCAGGCAAATTCCGAACCACCTGCTTCTCTGTCGAGGTCATCCATCATTAATAGAAGACTCTTCTGTAAGCATTTTCTCAGATGTATGGCATAACATGGTCCTATGCTATTGCTCTCCCTAACTGGTTTTTACCAGGTCTTTATTAACCCTTTGTGGTCCCATGTCGGACCAGGTCTGACATTACAATTTTCCCTTTCATCAAAAAGACATGAAGCACAGGTCTCTAGTCATTTTTTCTCCGGAAAAAAAAAGCTGAGAAAACCTTTCAATGGCCGAGTGAGACCGATAGGAGCTGAATGAAGCCAAAAAAAAAGCCATTATCTGAGCACTACACATAGCTCCATGCACCACAGAGATAACACAGACACAAACAAAGGAGATAGCTGCTTTAACATCCGGTGCTCAAAGAATATCACAAACATTTGCAGAGCTTCTTGAGATGTTATAGTAATAAAATAATGACTTGTGGAAAGGCACAGATTAGGGGATGAGGTATAAAAAGATTTCAAAGGCATTGAATATCCCTTGGATCACAGTTGTTGATCATTAAGAAGTGGAAGGTATACGGCACCATCCAGAATCTGCTTAGAGCAGGCTGTCCTCCCAAATTGAGCAGCCGGGTAAGAAGGGCATTGGTCAGAGAAGCCACCAAGAGACCAATGACAACTATGAAAGACCTACAGCGTTCAATGGCTGAAACTCTCCATGTGTCAACAATAGCTCAGGAACTCCATAAATCTGGCCTGTATGGAAGAGTGGCAAGAAGGAAGACATTTCTGAAAAAAAAAGCCCATGTAAAATCCCACTTGGAATTTGCAAAAAGGCATGTGGGAGACTCTGAAAAGATGTGGCAAACACTTCTGTGGTCCAGTGAAACAAAAATTGAACTATTTGGCTTAAATGCAAAGCGTTATGTCTGACGCAAACCCAACACAGCACATTACCCAGGTAACACCATCCCTACTGTGAATCGTGGTGGTGGCAGCATCATGCTATGTGGAGGCTTTTCATTGGCATGGACTAGGAAGCTTGTCAGGGTAGAGGGCAAAATGGATGGAGCTAAATATAGGCAAATCTTTGAGGAAAACCTGCTTCAGTCTGCAAAAGACCCAAGACTGGGATGGAGATTCACCTTTCAGCAGGACAATGACCCCAAGCACACAGCCATAGTGACACTGGAGTGGCTTAAAAACAAGAAAGTGAATGTCATAGAGTGGCCCAGTCAAAGCCTGGACTTGAATCCGATTGAGAATGTGTGGCAAGACTTGAAAATTGCTGTCCAACAACGATCCTCATCCAACTTGACTGAGCTTGAACAACTTTGCCAGGAAGAATGAACGAATGTTGCATGATCCAGATGTGCAAACCTTGTAGAGACTTACCCCAAAAGACTCACGGCTGTAATTGCTGCCAAAGGTGGTTCTACCAAGTATTGACTCAGGGGGGTGAATACTTATCTAAACAAGACATTAAAGTTTTGTTTGTTTGTTTTTTTTTTTTCATTAACTGTTGTTTCACAATAAAAATTATCATGCCTCTTCAAAGTGTTGAGTAGGTTGTGTAAATCAAAGGCAAAAATCCCATTTAAATGCATCAAGATTTCAGGTTGTAACACAACTAACTGAAAACATCCAAGGGAGGTGAATGCTTATATTGGCATTGTAGATGCTTCCTTGTCTTCATTAGGCACAAGGGTCCTTGAGGTTGCATGCTCGTACTGCTAACCTTGGGTTATGCCTTTCTGATGTGTCCCTCATAAACTGCCATTCCTTCTACCTCATGATGGCTCTGGTACACTTTCCCATAAGTAATGTTTTGGTGGTCATCTTCGACTTAAAAGGGAATGTTAGGTTACTTACCGTAACCCTGGTTCCCTGAGAAGACAACCACCAACCAGCGAGGTTGCATTGGTTGCCCTCGAGGATTTGATGCAAAAATTGCCCATGGCTTCCTTGGGCTGACTGTTTAATCCCTCGGTAGTCGGGATCGAGGACATCACCCCAGGAAGGGGCCTATCAGCAGCTCTGATATATAGAGTAATGAGTAATGTTTATATAAGTAATATATAAATAAGTAACATAAGTAATGTTTTGGTGGTTGTCTTCGAATTGAAAGGGAACTAGGGTTACGATAAGTAACGTAACGTTTTCTGTTTTAAGTTTGGGTAAGAACGTGTCTAAGAACTGTTCAGAATGACAGCCAGCCTTAAATATAACAGAAAAGTCGTCATTAGCTTTGTTCTGAAAAACCCACAAATTAGAATACTAAAATGAGTTAGAATCTATTTAAAGAGCAAGTACATCATCTTTAAAAGATAGCAATACCTGTCAGTGTTATTCAACTGTTCAGTTGTTTTTCATGGTATCAAAGATTTATGTGACAGCTTCATGCAGCACTGATCTCTCCCCAAGCTGGTGGTGCAGTAGGGGGAGGAGTTCTGTGCCAGAGGATACATCATAATTTTTTATGGTTCAGTGCCCCTTAAAGGGTTATACATATAAGTATATCATTGGCCTTTTCTCACAAATGCAAATCTGTAATTAGCCATCTAATGATTAAAATTGGTACAGAAGGCACTTTTGGTATGTTCAAAAGAAATACCTTTTCTGTCACACTGAATCATAGTTTGGAATTGCTTTTAAATTTGTGTAGGAATATGTGACAGTATAAACACTTTTATGACTTCCAAATAGAAACATCTGAATTAAAATAAATAAATAAATAATAAATGTGTTAGTCCTTTGTCATTCTTGTGTCTGCTAAGGTTGTGTAACGCTGAAGTGGGAACAATAGGCTATTCTTGCAAGCATACACTCAGTTTGCTAGAAGCTGCCCATTGTGGTAAAATGTAGCTGTCATAGCAAACAATGACTGCTTTGGAATATTGATTGTTCTGATTATTTAACAGAAGGTTGTACTGTTGTGCATTTTCCATCAATGCATTTCTCAAATGCGTACATTGAGATTGTCTGTAGGAATAATGGAAGTTTCTCAACATTCTTTGAACCCAGACCTTCTCAATTTGCAGGTCTTCGGTGTAAACGGAATTTGTACCAAGTTCAGGAACGTTCATAGATGTTATTAAAAAATTGCAAAGTATTAACTCTTAGCAGTCAATTTATTCAGCGCTTGTCAGGCGCGTCAGGTCCAATTTATTGTAAAACAGGTTTAAAAGGCACTGCATAGCTAAAGAACACTGTGCGGCATCTCCAGCTGTATTTTTCACATACCTCTTCATAGTTGTTCATGCTGATCAATCCTCTCCTGATCACTCATTTTATCACCAAACTCCTCAATAATGCAATCCAAGTCATTATTGTATTACTACAACATCTCAAAAAGCTCTGCAAATGTCTGTCATATTCTTTGAATGCTGGATGCAGAAGCAGCTATCTTCTTTGTTTGTGTCCGTGTTATCTCTGTGGTGCAGGGGCTATGTGTATTGCTCAGATACTGACCTTTTTTCGGATTCTCTCCACACCTATTGATCTCACTTGGCCATTGAAGG
This sequence comes from Polyodon spathula, assembly GCF_017654505.1. NCBI lineage: Eukaryota > Metazoa > Chordata > Actinopteri > Acipenseriformes > Polyodontidae > Polyodon > Polyodon spathula. Next base: position 10,821,306 of record NC_054539.1, on the reverse strand, counting down.
TTTTCTCTGCTTTTTCTGAAGAAAAAACGACTTAGAAACCTGTGCTTGACGTCCGACATCGGATTGTAAAGGGAAAATTGTAATGTCGGACCTGGTCCGACATAGGACCGCAAATAGTTAAATGTCGAAAATGACTTTGTCTTTCTAAAATGCATTTTTGGTTATCGTTATTACATTTTGCTCTTGGTTCTTTTTTTGTTGTTGTTGTTGTTGTTGTTGCAGGGGACGATAATTAACAAATTCAAACCAGAGGGAAATCAAGGAGCAAGTGTATCCAAGAGGTCAGTTTGATAGTTTGTCGTTTTACAAATATGAAGAGGGGGAGGGTTTGAATGCAGACTGCTGATTACCAGTGGAAAATAAAGATTACATTACTAGTAATAATGTCTGGTTTCTGCTATTTGTAGTCATGCACAAATCAAATGAGGTTTAATACATAGTCAGTACTGCAGAGCAAGTTATTTGTATTTACATCCACAGTTCTAGTAGTGAAGGCAATGGGAAGACATTGGGCCTCATTTCCAAAAGGGCTCTAAACATTATGGTGTGCCATAATTGCAATTACTGTGCATGTTAATGATTTCCGTATTTACTACTGCAATTTTATTCATTATCGCACAAAATTGTGTGCATATTATGGCACACATGGATTTTATTGTGCCACACTATGGTAATCAGAATGAATATGTGATTTGTATGGTAATGAATGATAATTTATGTAAATGAGGCACCCCACTCTGAATAATGAGATGAGCTTTATTCACACTGTATTTACTAAAGGGTAATAATCGTAGTGTGCACCTTAAAGTGAGCGATTAGTTTGTTTGAAAACCAGACTTTAACCATTGATAGGCACGCTATTTAAACCTGTTTTTTCTGGGCTGAAATCTATCTGGTATCATGGAGGCATTACTTGCATACAGAGGCCGTATGGGTAGGATCTGAAGAGCCAGAGAAAATGAACAGATGTAGTAAAAGGAGGAGGAGGTGAAGAAGGGAGCACATTTTCAGAGCACAGCAAGCTCTTCTTGGGCTCCCTGAGGAGATGGTGGAAAGGTATCGCTTGAGCACAGATTTATATTGGCTTTGTATGATCAGCTACAAGCTGATCTCAAGTCAACAACTGGCAGGCGTAATGCTGTGCCTAGTCTAGTGAAACCGCTGTGTTCATTACAGTATTTAGCCTTTGGCTCTTTTCAGTCTACCGTGGGCGCAGTTGCTGGGGTTTCCCCAACCCAACTTTTCAAGGTGTTTCTAGCAGGTACTGCATGCCCTACTTTATATCAAATGTCCCACATGGAATATAGTACAGGATGTGAAAGTGAAAGTGGGCTTCTACCAGGTTGCTGGCTTCCCCAGTGTGAGGGGTGCTATTGAATGTACTCACGTAGCACTGACCACCAAGTGAAAATTACGCAATAAGAAGTATTTTCATTCCCTGAAGGTACAAATGGTGTGTGACTCTCAAGTGAGAATCCTGAATGTGGTTGCCAGCTATACTTGTAGTGCCCATGATAATTTTATATTATGACAAAGTAGGCTTTTTGAAGATTTTGAAAGTCGAAAATATGAGGAAGGATGGTTGTTGGGTAGGCGTTATTACATTCAAGTTGGTAATGTTGTTTAACATTGTAATTATTATTTAATTAGCAATAACAATCTTGTTGAGATTGATTGTTTATTAGGTGATGCAAGCTGCTGATCCTAGCAGAAAAATCAGGTGTGTTACAGTATAGTCCTGTTGTGAGATCATTGTTGCATGCTGTTGCAACATAGCTATCAACAATGGTTTACCAGAAAACATGTTAGATTAGACAGCCTTCACCCCTATGGAACCTGCTTCGCTGGGTGATAATACCAGGCAAGGAAGAGAACCCAGGCTACGTATCAACAATCAATATTTCTCGTGTCAGTAGAATAAAATAAAAATGATGCCATTGCACAACATGGCTTTTATTGTGTATGCATTAAAGCAAAAAAGTATTTTTTATTGCTTTTTTTTTTTTTTTTTTTTTTTTTTTTTTACATCAGACAAGGAATACATGTTAAAATTAAGGTAAGCATATTCCTCTTACTGTGACAAAATCGTATCCATAGCAATAATAAGTGTAGTGATTAAAAAAAAAAAAAAGAAAATCATATTTCGCCTTCTACATTGCAATAATTATTTCACAATTTTTAAAAAATGTCTATGGCTCTTAGGCTTTGACCCAGGGCATTATCATGCACATTAAGTTATCACTCACAATGCATGTAGTGTGCACACTATGATATGTAAATTAGCCAAATAGTGTGCACGGAAATTAATGCGTTCTCTGATGTAAATGGGGCACTAAATTTAGATTTATGCTGCACGTCACTATTTAACATGTACATTACAGCTACACTTAGTGCCCTTTCGTAAATTAGGCCTATTGTGCATTAATTAGTCGAGATGTGAATACTAAAGTCCAACTTTGGGAGTAAAAGAGCTTTATACGGAAACAATATTGGTGATATAGTCTACTGACAAAATCAAAAGAAATCCTCGCTTAAATAAGAAAGTTGACTATTAAAAGTATATAATGGTAATACTGAACCCATTATAGACTTCTGCACACAGACTGCAATAGCTACTAATAATGTGTGCTCACATATACAATAAAAAAAAGGGTGATGAAGCATTGTTTATTTATATGCAAAATTGTAAATGTGTGGGTAGGGGAAAAAAGCGATTAATCTTTTGCTGATTTGGTAAGTTAAATACATATCTTATGAAAAACATAATGTGGCTTAAACACCAAAGAAAAAAAGAAGATTATATCTTTTGGTTGCTTAGAACGTTTCTACAGTTACATTTACAATTGTTTTTAAGTTAAGTATAACCTGTCCAAGTTAAGCTTGCAAGATATATTGGGTTTTTTTATACTTGCATGTTCAATATTTTTGACTTTGGAAAATACACTTGTCAAAATGTTTCTTTTGTTTTTACTTAAGTATAAATATATTAAACTCATATATTAAACTCACTGCAGTGGTTCACATGGAAGCCCTGTTATGTTCTGTTGTACTGCTCAGTAAAAATGAGCAATTTCGATCAATTGACAACATTTTATAAATAATTTATATACAAATGACAGTTCTACTACTGCTAAATCTTTCAGCTATTATAAAAAACAAGTCATTCGTTTTTGATACTTACAGGGATTTTGCAGGCAGCAAGATTTTGGGTTTGTAACAAAGCCATTGATTCAATTAAAATATGTTGTGACACAGTACCACTAATATGACTGGCTAGAGGTGGGCACACATGATGGTTTTTGGCTAAAGCATGTGTGACAAGATGGCTGGGTGGATAGAGACTTGGAGACAGTAACTGCACGTTTCAAATGCTGGGGCGCATGTTTATTAAACAAAAATAATAAAAAAAAAAACACAAAACAAATAGGCACGGGGTCACAAAACTGCAAATCAAACATAAAGAGTTAGGATGAGCAATGCGTTCACTGATTTAAGAAAACCAAGAAACAAAATAAAGCCACAAACAATGGTCTGCCCTCTCCCAATGGAGCTGTATAGCTCCCTTATATACCACGTGGCCTGGGTTGATTGATAGTTAATCATTCAATCAATGCCTGGTCACATTCTCACATGGCAGGGATAGGAATTAATCATATTAAGTAACCCCACATGAGAAGAACTTTATATCTCAATAGGGAGGAACATGTTTCCCATGATGAAAGCCAATGGCTCTGGAGATTAGATTTACTGGAATATTCAGTTCATCTAGGTAGATGCTGCCTGTGGTGTCACATATTAATTTAATAGTTTCCTACACACATTTATTGATTTTGACACCGTCTTCACAAAATTGTGCATCCTTGTCATTTTCCATACAACTGTCCCCGAACATAAATGTTTTATTGAATCAGAGCTTGCATTGCATGATCTTCTTGACCATAGAGGTGATTTATTTTTAAATTACTGTCCAAAGTTTTGATAATTCATGTGACCAGCAATGGGAGGAAATGTTCTTTTTACATATATCTGGAGCTTTGCTTTTGAAATTGGTATTGCCATTCTTGTTAACTACTAATTGATGTGTTTCTAAAATAGTTTTATAGAGGGATGGATCCATGACTTATATAGTAAGTAAAATATATTTGTTTTATGTTTTATAAATCACCATGATTTTGGAAAATTATAATCTGCCATTTGTCTGCATTAAAATCAGACAATCTGTGATAAATAATGTTCACAGTTCCAGCAGATTTTTCACATTATTTGAACAGCAAGTAGATTCCTTGTTTCTTCATGCAGCTCATCAATATGATGAATGGTTATCAAAGTACATAAATCATTAAGGATTTTCTCTTCAAAATCCTATGCCCATTCTTTCCATAGTCAATCAAGTGAGACTAAAAGGATTTCATAGTGTTGTTCAACACTGACTGGTTGAAGGAAAGATTTGCACTGACAAGAAACAGTATTAGTGGTGTCAAAATGAAGTTCACACATCTTAATAACAAAAAATGAAACTATATGTCAATTTCATTTCACAGAGATTACAACTGAAATCCAGTTTTGGTTCCATGCTAGATTAAAGAAAACTGTCCATTTGAATACCTGACTTTCAGGTAGAGTCAGCACTCCAGATAAGCTGTGCATTACACATGATATTTAAACTGAATGCATAAAGAATGTGCATAGCAATTTTTTCTGTCTAACTTGAGTTTGCATGCTATCAGGCTTCTTGCACTTCGTTGATTCCCGACGTCTCAATGGTCAAATGTGAATATACTGCATGCGGTAGATAGAGGAATGAAAGGGGCAGCTGGCTGGAAATTGCCTGAAACACCTGATCAATAAGTGAGTTTTCAATAAAATAAACAAAAAAAAAAACGGACAGCTGAATCCACTCACTTGCAAGTCGTGTTTGTGACTGGTGAAGGAGTGACTGGATTCATGATTCTAATTGTTGTTTTTGTTTTTATTGTTTAAGACCAAGTTACCTTTACTCACCCAAAATACATTTTACTCACATATATCATTGTGACAAAGTGGTTAATAGTGTGCAGGTGCAAGTAATCAAAGAACAGACAGACAATTGTTATCCAGGTGAAAAAGGTTTGTTTATTTTTATTCCTGACGGCAAAACAAACAGTAAATAACAATGCTGGCAAGTAATACAGCGGCGTGTATTACTTATATTTATAATCCCTGGGCTAGTCCCGAAATAATAGTCCCGTTATTGTATCCCCACATTAAACACAAAACATATACACAAGTCCGTTTAGTGCATGAATTAGTGATTGTGGTACAATACAGTTTACAGCGGTAGAAGTGAAGTAATGTCCTGGGTTTGTGCTGGCCGATGGTGACAGCTTCGTGATGTCTTAGCCATCTAGTGATTACAAACAACAATAGACAAAACAAAACAAACACTCACAATTAATCACCACACAAATACAGGTCCTTCCAGGTCACTTATTAAAAATCACAAATGAAGGAACGGATACATTGCCTTGCCCCCATTTTATACCATTACTGCCTTTTACCATCTGCAGCTGCCACATCATTTGCCCTCCGGGTCAATGAGTTAGTGTACAGAAGCTCTGTCTCTTTTCTACATGACCGACTCCCTTTTAACCCTTAGAATGAAGTGTCAGTTCACGTAGTCAGAGTATTCTGTTCCCGTTATTTAACACCCTTGCAGGTCAAGAGGGAGATTTACCACCTAGAATCATTGTCTTTCTGTCACAATCATGTATCAAGCATTTGCAACGGCGTTAAGGCCATAGTGCTCAGTTTACACCCGCATGTATCGTGACACCTTTGGCTAGTTAAGGATGTGTTAGCACCGGCAAAATGAGCTCCAAAGTGCAATGTGCTCCATCGCTCATTAGCCATGCACTTTAAGGTGTGTCAAGCCTTAATTATATGCATGGGCAAATTGTAGGTGGTTGTGAATTTAGTCTGTGATATTACAATTACATTTATGAAGTGGCAGAACAGGTGCGCTGGCTCTAAAAGGGTCCACAAATAAGTTTGATTTCAAATTGGTCTTATTTTGGCGCAAAGAAAAAGTCAAAAAGCAGCTGATAGGAAAGAGCATTATACAGCATCATAATGTGTTCCTTATGATGGAGAATGCTGGCTCCTAACCTTCCTGAACAACCCAGGAAGGGAGAGTACTGGGAAGAAGGGAGATTATTTAGGGTCTGCATTACGCTTTTTGGTCTCCCAGAGAATGAAATTATAGCTCAATACCAGCTATTTCATTATGTACAATTGTTTGCATTCGTTGTATAATAAACTTGGTTCATTACGTTATTCTTTTCATTATTTATATTTAGTTTTATCCGTCGTATAATAATAATATAATATAAAGCCAGCAGACTTAGTCAACACGGGTCATTTCCAAAACCTGTACATTTTACTTAAAACAGGTTAGCCCATTTTGAACTGCAATTTCTAACTCTCCAAATGACCAACTATTGTTCAATTGACGTAGCCCATTAGGAGAGGACTGTTAGCCCATTTTGAACACTAGCCCAGTGCATTTAAGTATTTAAATGTGTCAGCTTATACCATGCCTCATTAATTTTGGGCCAGTTAATACATTCGGGATGGGGTCAAATATGTGCCGTGGCAGAACGTTACTTTACACTCCGCCAATTTAGCACTGCGCTGGTTGATCTTGATGTCTCCCATAGTGTCTAAATTGGAGAGTAAATTACTCAATGAACCAAAACCTTATCTGGAGTGCTGGGTACAGTAGTCTGTTACACCTGCATTTCATTTCAATGTCTTTGGGGTCAAAACATGCCAATGACAGCAAAGCTTGTCAGTCGTTAGGGAAAACAGCTGAATAGTAACGACAGGGAAAAAAGATGTTGAAGAGGTGGAAGGAATTTCACAATACCCTACAGAGAGGATCTAAGGAGTGCTGATGTATAGAAAATCCGATTCCTATGTGGATTACATTACTTTCGGTCATGCCAAGTTGTTTGTTTATTTAATAAATTTAGGTTGCCTTCTATGCTTCCAAAATCTTCCATTCCTCTGAAAAACTGGGATTTTGAAGGAGGCCAAATTCTCCCTCAATTGTTGCCATTTGGCTGCAGATTATGCATCAACACTGATTGTAAATAAAAGCAGAAAAAACAGATTGTAAATGAAAGCAGAAAAAACAGTTACCTATCATTCTACAAAGTGAGTGTATCTCTGCAGGTGGGGATTCTTGCCTTTATAGCTGTCTGACTGAAACAGGTTACTATAGTTGAGAAATGATCTTCAGCACTGTCACAATACACAGGGATATTTTGTGGTATTCAGTGTAGCTTTTTAACAATACAGCTTTGACAAAAATTATTAAAAAAAAAAAAAAACTTTTTATCAAAGTGTAAAATAAAATAAAAAATTGTCTCTGATTTATTCAAATAAACTGCCCAGTCTTTGTTCAAGAATACTTACAAAGTTATCCTTTTTTTTTTTTTTTTTTTTTTTTTAGCGATAACTTTTAATTAATAGTATCGGCTCCATATGCATGTATATCCTATTCTATATTAGAACTGTAATGTAAGTGTCAGAACATAAGCCATTTTAATCTTCCTAGCCAAGAATTCTTCCATGTCATATAGATAATGATGTGGACAGCTGAATTACTTGTATTGTTATATATGCTTGAAAACTTCCCTGTGATTTAACTGCTTGTAAAAAAAATAACTCACTGTCATGCATCCACATTCTGGGAACTTGTTTCTCTGAAATTGACATGGAAAAAAACAAAGGGAAAAACAGGCCACTTTGAAACAATTTAAATACCATTTGATGTTTTTTAAAATTCTCAACAATTCTCTGCAGAAGGCTGACCCATCTACTGCATGTTAACAATGAATAAAGCAGATGTGTTAATAGATATTTAAGCTGGAATAGCCGGGGGTGGGGGAGCGCAGGTTGGCTGGTTTCGGAAGGGGCTAACAACTTTACATTTGCCTGGATTCTGCTGTTTTCTTCCTCATATAAATTTTTACATGTTAACTGTTTTAAATAATTGCATTACAATACATTAAATATATGTTCATAGCTTACCTTTATTTAATGTAATGGTGCCTTTTGGAAAATATCAAAATGTACTTTAACAAGGAGTCCTTGTAGACAAAACAATCTGATCTCTATCATGAATAGTACATGAGCAGTATCTTCTAAATAAAAGTGATGGTCATCTGAGAAATCAGAACTTGTGTAGCAAAATGGTGTCCTGTGTTTTTGGCCAACAGGCCTGTGTTAAGTTTGACCTCTGCTTGATTAGGAGCACACCACAAATGAGCAATTCTTCTTTTCCCCCAAAGATGTATCGTTAACTTTTTTCTTATGGAGTGTGGTGGTCCTCGTTCCGCTATGTGCTGTGTACCGCCATCAGCCTGTCACCGGCTCGGAATCAGCCTGGCTCTTTGATGGTCTTGTCTTGCTTTCTTGAATGACAGCTGTGCCATTTCTTTGGCTTTCTTTTTATATGCTGTCTTTTTCGTGGAGAGTTAAATCTGCTCTTTATTCTCCTCTCTCACAGTGCAACCTCTGTAAGCCCCTTTCATGTTTCGCACCATACTGCCATCTAAGCTAACATGGAGAAAGTCTTCATGTTAGCATAGTATGTAGCTGATTTGTTAAGAGCTATTAATGCTATTAGTGGATGCTTCTGAAGGTGGTGATATTCATGTGGGCAGTGCTACTGTTTAGGGTATTGACCAAAACACCTTATATGTGTGGCCCATGGAAGCAGCTTAGCATTGCTGCCACAAACTTAGATAGAGCTTGGTACTTAACATTGGTACTGACCTACTTCAGCAGAGCATAACATACTTCTTCAACAAAAGGAAAGAAGATGGCATAGAAGTGGAGAATCAGTACATTTTATTACGCTTCTGAAACAATTATCTTCTGTTTCCTTTCCTCTCCCTCATGTGTTGTAATCTTCTTCTTCAATTTCTCCTGGATGCTGCTGATGTTTGTCTTTGCTTTCTCACTGAGTTGAAGCCATCACTTCAACATGGAGTATTTCAACACAAAACCTGATGAATTACCCCTTATATTTCTCTAGAAGTAAAGCAAAGTAGAAAAGTGTGTTGGCATCCAGCAGGCGAATGGTGAAGGGCTACTTCATAGACAGAAAGCCACCGGGTGGGAACGTATCTCTCTGGCACAGTGCAACTGGTGTCAACTTTGAAACATATTTCACAGAATGCCTGTACCAGATCTGTAGTGTATTGAAAATATGTGTGGATGCTCCTGGGCAAGAGCTTTTGAAAGATCAATCAAGTCGGGTGTCAGTGTGAAGTTTAAGTTCTTGTCAAGCAGAAAGTCCAGAACCATGACTTCAGCATTGGTAATCCGGTCATGGTTTGTGGGGCTGGTTTAATGACAACAGTCTCAGATTTTGCACTTACTTCTTTTATTGCTCTGACCACACTCTTAAACTCAGGGGAGACGTTTAAGGAGGACAGATATGTTTTGTACTCCTGTAGTGGATTGTTCATGCACTTGGCTTGCAACGTATCCAGAAAATTACACAGACTCATCTAATTTGAAGTTTTAATGAATCAGAGCAGTAATAGTGATCCTTCTGTTTATTAAATGCTTAATAATGGGTTGAGTGCTTGCAAGCCACTTTGGATCCATGCTAATAGGCAATCTGGGTGATTCTAGTCACTTTACAGTTTTTAACAGCATTAATATTTCAACACAATAATACAGGTATGGTTATCACATACCCAGCCCTTAGGCTAGACAAGCAAACTTCTATACCACCAACAGCTAAATCCTAAAACACCCAGTATATCAATCTCCAAAGCTATATTTCCTATATAAATGAGATTTATAAAAATTGTTCTTACCTTCCAGTATATGGAAGTGCAGTTGTAGAACACAATGTAAAAACAAGAACTGTCTTCAAAAGCAGAGACTTGTAAATAGGACCAAACAGCAACCAGTTTTTTAGAGATCTTCAGAGCATGGACTACGCAACTTGTAAGATCAAGTTGAGTGACACTTGACTAGGGTTTTACCTCTGCTTTTTTTCTCCATTTAATATGTCAGAAGATGTATTAAGAATTATTTGTTCTGTTTTGACAGCTCTTATCTTTGTGTGAATAATATATTTCAAAAAGTACTGGTGAACCCCTTTTCAAAATTAATTGAATGTGAGCTCATAGTTCCACCCCTCCTTTCCCTAAAAATTTGGTGAACTGGAGTTCACAGGGTCCTTGCTACCAAGTATAATATAGGTATATCTGTGTGTGTGTGCATATATATATATATATATATATATATATATATATATATATATATATATATATATATATATATATTATAGAGATGATGTTTTTAATATGTAACACCAGCTCTATTTGATTATATTAACCTGGGTCAAAAATATATGTTCCTCTTAGCAGGATATTATGTTACCTTTTCATTGTGTTGTCAGTGGGCCAGTTTAACTTCCTATAGTATGTATAGGGTTTATCATAAGCCTTTGAATAAAACCACTAAACATACAGTGCCCAGTCCAGTTATTTTAATTTAAATGTAGGCTATAATGAACATGTTAAATATAATGGTCTCATATTAACTGTACCATGCTTGGACTAAGCCTGCCCTCTGTTTCTAAAAATCTCCTGTGCAAGCAAGATTGAGACACCCTGTTTACCTGCAAGGCTAGTTTTTGTTAATTAAAATGAAACTCTGCAAGCACTTTTCCAAATTCATTAAGTCATTTTTGGCCAGATTCAAGAGACAATTCAGACTGGTTTCTTTTCAGATAATAAAAAGCTTACATCATAATTTTTATAATCCCTGAGGTACATATTTCTGTCTTTCTTAAGATACTAACAAGATGTGTGTTACCTACCTGCCAACCCCTAAGCGTTCACACCAGTGAGACGCCTGCTGAAAAACTTTAACCTTCTCCTTGTGTGGAGACTAAATAAAATAAATAAAACAAAGAAATAGTCTGGGTACACCACACACTAAAAAATGACATTTATCAGTGAATGTTTATATGTGATCTGGTTTAACATGTAAATTATTTAAAAAAGAACACATCTACACATATTTATTTGTAAATACTGATCAAATTAGTTTAATGTACTTTTTTATTGATTGTCAGTTTTAATAAAATCTACAGTTAGTGTGTGACTGTGATTATTGTTATTGGTCAACATTATAAAAACAAAGAAGTGTCATTTTACAGAAATACGAAACCAATGTGTGGTGCTCCCCATCACTTTAACTAAAATGGTGAAATAAAGAAAGAGAGAGAAACATACCATCAATTTCCAATTGTGCTGTTGTTTCTTACCATACGGCATTTTTCTTTTTATTGTCTTTATAATCAATGACACTGGCATCATAAAGAACCGTATATTTTTTTACTTTAATAATTAAATTCTCATTGATGTCCAGTTCTCTTTTATTTCTGTGGTAATTTGTGCGTGAATGAGACAAGTCAGTCTGACAGCCGCTCTTTGGACTCTGCCTGAGTAAGTGATTGTAAATTCTGACCTGTGATTGGTTAAAACCTCATCATAGGAGCGAAAATAGATTTAACTATTGCCTTAATATCCTTATACCACAGGGCAATAGTTTCCCTCTATTATGTGATTGGTTCACTGTTAGCCTAGCCCCTTTTCAAATAAAGGCCCTGTTGTTACCTCCAGGGTAATATCTAATATCTAATTAGATTTGAAATAGCTTGTACAGTTGAAGAGCTACACAACATTTTGTAATGTGTGTATTTTGCAAAAAAAAGAGCAGAAATGGCAGATTTAGAACCGAAAGTGAAACTGAGCACAACTAAAAACTTAATATAACGTGTTTGTGATAAAAGTTAATTATTGATATGTAGAGGTTTCAATATATATGCCAAACAATATGTTGAGTGTTTATAATCATCATTTTTTATTATTATGTAAAAAAAAAGAAAACTGTGAATACTGTTATATTAGGGCAAAAAAGAGAGGAATTAAAAACAGCTAAATAATATTAAAAGTAATGATTATAGATCCATAATTATCCATCGTTTTACACAAGCAGAAATGAAGAAACTATAGGCTAATATATGAAGACTAATAATAATAATAATAATAATAATAATAATAATACATTGAAGCCGACATGGCAACTACTGCATAAATAGTACAGATTACGGGCAGCTTTTATTTTCTTTCGCCTCCGTCTGGAGAAACATTTTCAAAAACAATATACAAAACAAAATAAAAAAATATATATATATATAATTAAAAGTAACAGTAAAGCATTCATAAAGGGGGATCTTTGATGTCTGTACAGTAATAATTTAGTTTTCTCTCTGTCAGCGCCTGTCTGCAGCATGCAAACACATACATGCAGAGAGACAGAAAAGCATTCCGGAAGTATTTTTTTAAAAATCATATGTAAAGTTTTTTTTTTTTTTTTGAACAATTGAAAAAATAAAAACGCGACTAGTTAGTCCCAGGTCTTAGCTTTCGGTTAAGTTGTAGACCAGCACTTTTGGGCATGTAGAACAGGAGATACAGACGTTTTAAACTGGTGAGTGTAAATACGATTACCCATTGAACTCGGCTGTAATGGCGGCAGACAGAAACTGAAGTTTGAGGTTTAAAAAATTAATGTTCCACCCCCTCCAGCACTAAACCAATTACAAAGGGACATTCATGGCTATAACCCGATAAAAAAAAAAACAAGATAGCTGATTGGATGGCTGAGAAATTACCTTTTTTGTCCTCATTTAATTTTCAATGAAATTAGAGCGTGTCAGCTGGAAAGGGTTAAAAATAAAAACTGAAATAGATTGGATATAAAAGTGTCCACCTCGCTTGTAATAGCAATCCTAAATTAGCTCAAGTGTAACCAATCGCCTTCAAAAATCAAAAGTTCCTGTAGGTTCCCTCTGCTGGGTAATGCATTTCAAAGCAAAGACTCAACCCTTTCAAAAGAACTCTGGGACAAAGTTGTTGAAAGGCACAGATCAGGGTATGGGTATAAAACAATATCAAAGGCCTTGAATATCCCTTGGAGCATGGTCAAGACTATTATTAAATAACTGGAATGTGTATGGCTTCACCAATACCCTGCCTAGATCAGGCCGTCCTCCAAACTGGATGACCAAGCAAGAAGGAGACTGATCAGAGAGGCTACCAAGAGGCCAAAGGCAACTTTACAAGAGCTACAGGCTTTTATGGCCAAGACTAGTCAAAGTGTGCATGTGACACCAATATCCCAAGTACTCCACAAACCTGGCTTGTAGGGTGGCAAGAAGTAAGCTATTACTCAAGAAAGCCCACCTTGAATCCTGTTTGAAGTATGCAAAAAAACACTCAGGAGATTCTATAGCCATGAGGCATAAAGTTTTGTGGTCTGATGAAACTAAAATTGAACTTTTTGGCCTAAAAGCATTATGTTTGGCACAAACCCAACAACCCAAAGAACACCATCTCTATCGTGAAGCATGGTGGTTTCAGCATCATGTTATGGGGATGTTTCTTATTGGCAGGGACTGAAGCATTTATCAGGATAGAAGGGAAAATGAATGGAGCAAAGTACAAAGAAGTCCTTACGGAAAACCTGATGCCCTCTGCAAAAAAGTTGAAACTCGATGGAAGTTCACCTTTCAGCATGACAACGACCTAAAGCACACAGACAAAGGTACAGTGGAGTAGCTAAGGAACAAAAAGGTAAATGTCCTTAAGTGGCCCAGTCAGAGCCCCGACCTAAATCCAATTGAAAATTTGTGGCATGACGTGAAGATTGCTGTCCATCAGGGGTCCCCAAGGAACTTGACAGAGCTTGAACAGTTTTGTAAAGAAGAATGGTCAAATATTGTCACATCTAGGTGTGCAAAGTTGGTAGAGACCTGTCCCAACAGACAGCTGTAATTGCTGCCAAAGGTGCTTCCATGAAGTATTAACTCAGGGGGTGGAGACTTATCCAATTATGATCTTTCAGTTTTGTATTTTTAATATATAATTTTTTTCTCAATAAGAACTTTTTTCCCCTTAACAGTGTGCAGTGTTCTGTGTAGATACGTGGAAAAAAATCCTCATTTAAATGCATGAAACTCTGAGGCACTGACACAACAAAATGTGAAAAAAGTTCAAGAGGGTGTAGACTTTCTATAGGCACTGTACATATATATATATATATATATATATATATATATATATATATATATATATATATATATATAGATAGATAGAAAGATAGATAGATAGATAGATAGATATGTCTCAGTACATGAGTTAAGAGTTGTATTGATTTACTCACAAGTTAGGCTGTAATTTGATTGCTGAATCTTCTGCTGTTCTAAGTGCATTGCAGTTCTGACATGATCTAGTAAAGCTTTACACCCACTCATGGAGTACTTGATCTCATATGAGCACCACAAGCAGTACGCTTTCCCATGGGCTTTCAGTTTTCTTATAAAGACATCAAGCAGGTAGTCTCCTCCGCTTTTCTCCATCCACTTCCAATTCAATTTGTTCTTGATGTCCTTGTCAATTTATTTCACATTGTTTATTCGCTGTACGACATCCCTCTTGCTAGCCATGGTTATCTGAAAGCAAGTCTTTTATCTCTCCATTAGCCTACATTGTACACAAAAACATAATTTATGAAAATGTAACAGATACTAAAAGGCTGTTACCATAGCCACAACTTTCATTTTACTTTTTTTTCTGAGGCGCCTGTCTCCTTGCAAAACATTCAGGGTTCCAGTTACAATTTGTAGAGAGTAAATAAAATACTTAAATTGCTTGGGGGAAAAATAAAACAAGCCAGTTTATATGATTTAGTTAACAATATAGTTATCTTGTTATTTATTTATTTTAAATTTTCAGTATTTTAATTATCAGTTTTTTTTAAAAGTTTAGAGCTGCCTATGTGGAATGTCTTCATTTTAGGAAGTTCTGCACTAGATTATTTTAACATTGTTACTGCAAAATATTAACTACAAAAATCTACTTGTTCTCCACTGCTCTGTGTTTTGAGATAAATCAAACCCTCTTAATAATTTTACTGTACTTTTCCACCCAGCATCTAACTTTGGGTCAGACAAATCAGACCGGAAAGGGAAAAACAGCAAGTGAAAACCACCTCAGCCAGCAAGGGAACGAGAATAGATGCAATTACGTTTATTGAAATATAAAAATATCAAACAGTGGAACGCAAGGGGGCCAGGATGGCATCCATGTACCTTGAGAACGTATGGGGGCTAAGGAGAGGCTGAATGGCAGTATGGAAAACTCGAAGACGCTTCTCTGAAAAGCGAGGCAGAGATATTTCCTGTGCACGGGACGAATAGGGACATGAAAATATGCATCCTTTAAGTCCATTGTGATAAACCATTCGCCCAGCCAGACAGTCTGAAGAATGTGATGGTGTGTGATCATTTGGAATCTCCTCTCCCTCAAGAACCCATTGAGGTGTCTCAGGTCTAGAATGGGGCAGAAGCCATCGTCCTTCTTTGGCACCAGAAAATATCTCGAGTAGAACCCCTCCTCTTTTGTGGCAGGTTCCACGAGGCGGATGACTTGCTTAAGAAGTAATGAAGCTACTTCTAGTTTGAGGGCTGAGACCTGGACAGGGTTGCTCACGGATGTAATCGTGATCCCTCAAAAGGGAGGAAGACGTGTGCGGAACTGAAGTGCATAACCGATGTGTATGGTGGCGAACACCCACTTTTACTGAAGCTGGTGTTGTGAGAAGGCTTGGGTCTGAGGCCACAAGACTTCAGGGGCTCTGCAGGGTCTGCTGAGGCTGAGGCTGTGGTGGAGCCCAATGTGGGGGCTGCCTGGGGCGGCATTGGAACTGCCTGCGATTGCTGTTGTGCTGGGATCTCATGTGGGCCCGGCTGTTAGCTGCCATGGAAGCCTGAAGGCAGTGCCTCACTCGTCATGCAGAGCAGTGGGGATCAGGACAGTCAGAGTCACATTGTGAGACACGGGTGGACACCAATGTCTTGTTCTCTCCCTTACCAGAGTACGGGGAGCATTGAGGCTACCTCCCGAGATGCCTCGTTTTCTCGGTGGGAGCACTGCGCAATTCCTCTACTGCTGGTCCAAAGGTATGGCCAAGGGATCTTTGCGCATCAAGCAACACTGACTTGTCCTCATCAGGGACCCTTGCTTTGGACAGACAAAGCTGCCTGCCAGCTACTACGAGGCTTGTCCTTAGAAGCCAGAGTACAGGAAGGGAGCATTGAGGCTACCAGGCGCAGCTCTCAAGCCACCAGTTCAGGTAGGAGTGTCGACTGCAGTATTCCATCTAGGTACACCGTTAAAAGGCCTGCCGTATCAGCCAGACATGTGACTTGCGCTTCTGCCGCATATGCCATCTTTAAGTGGGTCTCTGTTACCCTGCATTGACCTTTAAGGCATGCAGTGGGTAGACCAGGGGAGCGATGGGCGAGGCCACTGGTGGAATTCCGCCAAGCCAGTACCACTTCTTTTTTGTTTTATTTAGTAGTCAGCAATTATTTTTTATTGTTTTCTCCCCAATTTAGTAGTGTCCAATTATTTTTAGGCTTAGCTCACTGCTACTACCGCTGTGCTGACCCCAATTGGTGGAGCGCCACCTCCTGGGAGCTCCCGTCCTCGGTCGGCAAAGGAATAACCTGGACTTGAACCGGCGACATCCAGACTATAGGACGCATCCTGCACTCTACGCAGAGTGCCTTTACTGGATGCGCCACTTGGGACCCCCCAGTGCCACTTCTAAGGAAGCAAGCGGGCCTTCCCGTTTAAGCACGCTCGGCACTGAGGCCAGGTTGTTCCATGTGGATTGTACGTCTTCTGAGAAGTCTGGGAACACTGGGAAGGGCTGGGGGCGGGAGATAGGAGATTGAATGTTTAAAATCAATCTGCGCTGTTCAGGCACTGCCTTCCAAGGTACCTGAAGGAACTTGGAGGTCCACTCCATAAGTGCTGGGATTGAGTTTGAGATATAATATATAATTGTAGCCTGGAGGATAGTTTTTCAGCTGTCACCAGCAGAGCTGTTTTAATTGTAAACCCCTGGTGAAAATGTCTTACCTTCTATCACAATGAGATGACCTCAAAGGTTAATGCTAAATCTTAATTTAATAGTCATCCACTGCTAATTTCATTTGATATTGATTGATAAACAATGGTTAAAACCTCTGATGGATATTGGTTGCAAAAACTGTTGTACTATTTTTTAAAACACACTTTAAAGAAAATGCATAGGTTGAAAATGTAGGTTGTGATGTAGTATTTCTCAATGTCAAAGTGTATTTTTAATGAACATACAGTACTTATAAAGTATGTACACTGTGCATTGGTATTAAGTTTTACAAGATGTACTTTAAATACACTTTTTGATTTATTTAATGCATGCTGCTCTAAACTGCCTGTAATATGGTGTAACTACATTTCATTGTTGTGTCAAGTTATAATACTAATGTTAATGCTTTTGTTTTGATTATGACGATTGGGAAAGGCATCACCTGTTTGACTGCTAAGATGTGAAACTGCATGCAAAGAGGAAAAAAAAACAAAATAAAACTGTTGTTGATAACCTGCATTAAAAAACTGTTAGGTTTTTACATTAAAACTAAACAAAAAAATAAAAGGGCTAAACAATGATAAATTAACACAACGCAAATCCACTATACAAACTAAGGCCTGAATTCTATTCTAAAAAACAAGAAAGGATTTTACTGGTTACTATTTTATTTATTTTTTATTTTTATTTTATTTTATTACTGTCATTGTCTCCAATATATTAGAGTTAAAGAGCCTGCTGTTTTTGTAAGGCTATCTAAACCTTACATAATAATATCTTTATATAGCACCTTTCATAGTGGACCGCCATCACAAAGAGCTAGGCTGTGAACTGTACATTATATAATAGGACATTCAACATCTCATCTGCAGGATGGAGCGCAAGGAGGTTAAGTGACTTGCTCAGGGTCACACAGTGAGTCAGTCAGTGGTAGAGGTGGGATTTGAACTGGTGACCTGCTACTTACAAGAAGCCTAGACTTTAACCACTGGACCACACTGCCTCCTAATAAGGTTTTGTAATAAGGTTTGAACAACTCAATAGAAAATATTAACTTTTGAAGGTTGAATTTTTGGCACATTTTAGTTCTTGTGATTTATAATAAGTCAATACAGAGTGTGTTAGGTGTCTCTTTTAAAAAGTAAATAATTTTCACAGTTTCACAGTCCCCTCACCCAAACTTCACAAGATGGCATCTAGTATAACAATAAGAGATGTCTTACACACAACAGATTAACTAATGTGCATTTTCATTTTATGATAGTTGTATTAATTAATTTTGTTGTTATATTATTTTTTTTCAGACGTTAAATTCAATAAAAAGAGTTATAGGCCTAATAAAAAGTGATCAATGGAAGCACATTCGCATTATCTTTCCTTGTAGCTGTTTTTTTTTTATTATTATTTTTTTATAATAACATCCATAAAAGTAATGTCATTGAAACAGTGAGGAATTAAGTTTGTTCTGAATCCAGATATTTCATGTCAATTCTCTGAAGAAAATCAGATTGGTGTAAGGAAAACATATGGTCTGTTTTGCACTGAATACTTATTAAATTTGGCAGAACTGTCTCAATGGATGACAAGTCTCCCAGCTAAAGGAAACACATGCCTTTGAACATTTGTGCTGAAAAAGGCAGCGAAGGTCAGAGCAAAAACTTTAAATGAGAATCTTTTTTACATGTAGGTACAGAACACTTTCCCTTTAGAATACCCTTTGAATTTCCTTCTTGCATTTAGAAGAAGGAGATTTTAAATGTTTAAAGCACTCAAATCTGATTGTGAACTTCCCACCCACACCATTTTGTAATAGAACAAAAGGTTACTATATTCAACAATGTGGGAAAAAACAATTTAAAACATTAACTTCAGCATTTTAAAGAAGCAAATACCTGGTAGAATACATTTTTTTTTTTTTTTTTTTTTTTTTTTTTTTTACTGCAATAGGCACAGCCTTAATCTGGCAATGTTTACAATGTCATAAGAGGTACTCTCCTAACATTCTGTCCAGAAAGTAAGCTGTAGGTCATAGATAATATTCATATTCATGATCTCTGTGCTTGGTTCAATGACACAATCCTCAAGTTAATAATACTTAAAGAAGCTTAAAAAAAATGACAAATATTTTGACTAAAAGTCTTTATCATTGTCTTCAAATTAAGCTAATAGCCAAAGAGCATCCTGCATTATTTTTATACTACCTAAATATTACAGTCATAACGTTTGAAAAAGCATGAAAACTGTGGTTTCAGAATAGATTTAGGTGGTGTAAATAGGCTCTATAACGGTCTGAGGAACTGGACTAATTATGCAGGTGTGAATAGGTCAATTATCTCTGGACTCTCAGTCAAGGTACTGTAAAAATCAATAACATAACTTTATCAGTGAGTAAATAATATAAGTAAAAAGCTAACTAAAATAGGCAGGAAAAAAATACAGTTAAATAGAGCAGTACCAGGGGATGTCAGGGCATGAAGATTAAATCAAAAACAAAACAGGATCTGGTTTAGGGACAGGGATTGCACCGCTTGACTGCCTCCCCTCCATTCCTTAATTGTAGGTCCCATCTGTAATAGGTCCAAAAACAAACACTAATGATTAATCTCTTCTGTAATCATCATCCCCTCTCTCTCTCTCTCTCTATCTCTCTCTCTCTCTCTCAAATCCAAACACCAACCCTGAAGTACAACACTGCAGTTTCCTTTGTATTTAAAACTCCACCCAATAAACACCTATCCGCGAATGGCAGGTGTTTTTAATAAACACTTGACCTGAGTGACCAGTTTAAAGTACCTACACTGTTGCCCCACACAAAGATGGCGTCCCGGAAAAAAACATGACTTTGGCCCATTGCCCTCTGTTGTCGGGAGGCTGAATAACACCACAATACCCCTTTCTTCCATCACACAAAGGTAGATATTATTTGGAGAGCCTGGGTCCATGAAAAATCATACTGTTAGTTGGATGGGAAAATATTTATTGTGTGTAAATCATTAAATTATGTGAAGATTGGAACATGTTTTTTGGTTTCCAATAATCACTAAAATAATTTGGAATAATGCTGAACTGAAAAATGCTCCCAATCTCATTGTTGGGTAGATTTTCTACGGAAGGTTCTCAGCCCAGAATAAAGAAAAGGAGACTCTCACTCTCTAAACTAGGAGGGCTATCCTTGCCTTTACTTGAGAAATATTATTCGGCTGCAAGGCTATATTGGGTGCAAAAAAAAAAAAAAAAAGTTAATGCCGGATGTACCCACATGAAACTATATAGCAAAGGAATTCTTTCAAATAAGATAAGTCCTCAAAATGACCACAATATAGCCTACACACTAACAGCATGCATTCAGTCAAATAAATATGAATGCTGCAAAGTAAACAGTAAAAAAAAGACCATGAAACTGCAGGTTGAAAACAAAAATGAAAGAATACAAAAAATAACAATATTAGCCACTTGAGCCCTTTTTACATACAATATAGCATCCCAAAGCTCTTTCGCAATTAAAAATATAAAGGCCATACAGACATCACAGAAATAAGAATCGAGCAATAAAATGCTTAAAATTTAAAAAAAAAAGAAAGAAAAGACTTAAACAATGGACAAAATAAAGGTCACAATAAAAAACACAACAAAATGTATGCAATAAAATAAAGAATGGAAGGCTTTATATTATAGCCTAGTAAAAGGTGTGTGGGGTTTTTTGTAAACACTGCTGTGATATTAAACAACTTTTGTTTTAATTATAACAGTGAAAATAAGCCTGAAATCACCAGTGTAGAGTCCAATACATGGCGTTAAAAAAAGATGCTGTTAGAAAGGTTGAGGGGCGAGGTGCCGTTTCGTTTGGGTGTTAATCCGAGAACTAGCTTAACAACTCAAAATTTATGAACTTTAAATAATACCAACCCTGTAAAAACATAATTGTTACTAAACATTAATTATCTTCTGAATTTTAATAGTTTTTTCACATTGTTTATTTGCTAAAAGACCAAGGTGATATTTAAGAGGAGACATAAAAAGGAGTTCTCTGACAACCATTTTATTTTCCAGTAGATTTGCCAAAGTTATTTAGAAAACAGACCTTTCTGCATTGACAGAGGGCAAGGGTTAACAAGTAAAGGCTGGCTGATGGACAGAAGCAATTACATGTACAATCTCTGGTATATAGAAACACACTTAGAGCAGATAGAGAGATCCCTTGCTTTACTACTAAATAATACATGTCCTTAATATTTAAGTTCTTTAACTAATGATAACGAAAACCATTACAAATACCACACACGCTTGTCAGTGTCCTCTCAGTCTGCTGATCACAAAATGTAGATTGCAGCCAACAGTGGGTGTGAAGCAATGATTGGATTTCTGTGTTTTAACTTCCATCCAGTTGTCACACTCCTGGGTATCGGGAGGTGGCTGTCCTGAATTATTTTCTTTCAGAGCAGCCGCCTGCGTCAATTTGACGTGAGTACACTTCAAATAAATTGTCATTTAATTGGGTTAAGACACTCAAATTCAGTTTATCTGGACAGGTCTCCTCTTAAGTATCAGCTATCCAGAGGGCCAACAGACATACAGAGAAGGAACCAGACACAAATTTCAATAAAATGTTGACAAGTTTTATTTAGGAAGAAGTTGTACAAAAAGTGAAATACTCTAACTGCATCATTACCCTCCCTAGTATAGCACAAAGTCTGTACAGTGGGTTGAATAGTATGCTTAACAGTATTTTATATTTAATACAAGCACCATTTACTCTGGGATAGCCAACACCCTCTAAGACAACCCTTGATCACACAACCACAGGCCTGCTCACAAAAACACAGACCCTGTGGGAGGATTTCACACCTACTTTCAACCTAACCTTTCTAGCTAGTAGCCAATAAGAGCTCCAGAACCTCTGCTCTGTTACGTTGATGCCATGATCCATATCTCATAGATTGGCTGAAGCTGATCACCAAGGTTAAAGGAGGGGAGAATGTAACGGGTAGTGTTGTGTGGTACACTGCCGTTATGAATCGTGTCCCCTGTCGGTGAGAAGAGATGAGGTTAAAAGCTCTAAAACCATGAATGCAAACTAGCCTGGCTCTTTTGCATTGTGGTTTAGAGGCTTCCTTGCAGTGTCTAGGGTCGCTAGTTCTTGCCCAGTCCCTGCGCTGTTATATCCATAAGCTTGTTTCTCCCCAGATCAATAATGCTAGTGAAACAATTGTGAAAGGAAACTGACCCAGTAAATTAACTTAATTACACTTATTATGATGTCCTTTCAACTGTAGAGTTTATAGTTATTACCACACAACCCTTTAATTTATACACCCAAACAATCTCTTCAGCAATAATATTGATCAGGATTAGGGTGACCACCCATCCCTAATTGGACTGGACAGTCTCTAAATGTAAAGATCAAATCCCAGTCCCGGACTAAATGCCTAGACACGGTGCAATCTTACAGTTTAGCAATACAGCCAAACCATAGTATATCTATACAATGCAATGCAATGCCTTACACAGCCCCAGAATCACTGACACATTGGATAGACAATCTAAGACATAAAACTATATAATCCCACTATTAAGGGACTTTTTACACTCACTCTCCCTTTTTACACTCATGTTCCCCAACAGCCTGACACTGATCTGCTTTGGCAACAGCAAACAAAATACAATTCGTAGAATATTTTAGTTTCAGTGTTTTCTTTGTTTATGCAAAATGACTGACTCTGACACGGATCGTGATACGTCTGTAAAGGAAGGAGTGCCCTATAAAGCCTACTCCGTCAAAGAAAAAAAGTAAGCACCTGTACAAATTCAGAGTGGAATGGGTTTTAATGTTCACACACGTGGATTGGGAAAAGTACAAACGATACAAGAGGTTTTTTTTTATACATTGTGTAGAAAAGATTTTAGAATTGGATACTAAGGTGAAAAACGTTGATAAGACGCATTCAAAGTGATAAGTTGATATTTAATTTTGAAATACTATTATTAAATATATACAGTTTAAAATATGTAAATGCAAAATCTCTCTGATTTTCATTTTTTTAAAGAAATGTTTGAAACTGATCTACTCACCATGTGGCCATGTTGGAAATGATACAATCTCTTTTCATGATCACATGATCAAAAGTGTGGCCTAAGGCAAATACATTTGTTTTTATGAGAAAGTAAAAGAGCTAGAAGTGGAGACACTGCCCTTTTATAATTTGTTTTTTTTTTTAAATCACCCTTAAACGTTAATAGTGCATAAAACTAATTATGCATATTTGCTAAATGTTAATGAAAACAACTAAAGAAATAAATGTAGGAATATTGCATCCGACAAAACTTTTAAAAAAATATTTTAAAAAAGGTGGGGACTCAATTTGTCCCAGTTCTGTAGAATGACTCACATGCATTTTTCTGAAAAAAATAAACAAATAAAAAATAAATTAATTTTGTGGCATGCAACTGATATAATATTGTGTTCAAAGCTACCTAAGATGGGATTTTGTAACCTGACAAAGTGCCCAAAATGCTAATTGTGATACAAAGTAGAAACCTGGTCCACACCAGGAAACATTGTTCCTTGAAACATGTTTTATTCTGTATGCACCTTCATCCCACACTAGATATCAACAAGTAACAGCTGTAGAGCAGCCCACAGCTACTCCAGCTGAATCCTATTCCTGTGGTAGTCACTGTAGGCGATGCAGGATGGTACATTATTTGGGAAGATAAGCTTTCCTAATTTTACTTGAAGCATTTAAAGCATTTATCCCAAAATTAATCCAACTAGACCCTTTAGGGGATTGGTGGCTTTCATATATAATCAAAAAATGACTCACACTACCAAACCACTTCCGGTAGCTAATATTTTGAATTGAAAAAGCTAATGAACCCAGGAGAAAGTAATTTGTTCTAATATTAATAAACACAATGCAACGTTTAATCTATTTTAATCTATCTATAGGGCCTATGTTACTCTGTTAAACATTTCAAGATCAAATTTATTCCAAACTGCCCCACTTGACAGGATGGTCAGCCAGGCACCAAATTACATGTGTTTTGGGAATGTGAGAAAATGTTGCTTCCAGTTGGGCTTTGTTACTGGCCTGCTTGGGATTATAGTTTCCTGCATCATCGTCTCTTTTTTTTTTTTTATGTGATAACTCAATGTTAGATCAATCTCTACTCCAAAAACACTACACGAAAAAAAAAAAAAAAAAAGGTTATTCTATCCTCCTGGTTTGTTACAGGTGCCCCTTGCCCTTGGTCTTATCTTTGTGTAACAGGATAGCTTAAATACAGGTCGGTCAGCAGACAAGACAGATCTCACAGAATCAAGAAGAGGTTCATTTAAGTCCAAGTGCTCACTTTTACTGTTATCTATAAAAAAAAGAAATTAAAAAACTAACAAAACACTGTTAAACAAAACAACCATGTGCTGTAGGCCCTACTTTAGTTTCTTTAGCCCTGCTCACTTCTATAGCAAACACAATACACATTTGCACTTCAGAATGATGCAAATCATTGTCAAATTACATGAAACACTTTTTTGGAAGGTAGAGTTTTAGTCCTGTGTAATTCTGAGTACAACATCAGTACCAGTATGAGTAATAACTCCTTTGCACAGACCAGGTTTGTGTAATGTGAAGCAACAACCACAAAAATCAGCAACATTTGCATTCTTAAATAAACATTTTTTTTTTCTTTTGGTGCAACAGAGGTAACATTAAAAGTGACTTGGTTCGTGGTAGACAATAGTTTCCCACTTACGCTGAGCCATATGTCCTGTTTTTTGTACATGTCATTCGTTTTTGTTACTGAAGATCATTTCTGTTTCATTGAAAAATAGCAAGTATTATATTTTGGCTCATATACAGAGAGATCCAGATATTATTTCTTTCACACACCTTTATTAACCACCACATTGTTTTGTTAATTACATTAATGATTAGTTCCTTATTCATACATATGTGTAATAAGATTTATAAATGCTACACTTGTTAACATCTGTCACAGCTTCAGTGATATGCAAATGAACCTCTTCATCCCAGCCAAACAATGGACGGATGGTTGTTCAAACTAACATAAACTGTTTAAATATTCAACTTGTATTTTGTGAGATCAAGTGACTATAATTGTTCTTTGATCCATTTTAATCAAAATGCAGACACCTTTAACCCCAAAAGAGTTATCTACATTATTTGTGCTAGCTTAAACACATATCAGTAAAAGTTGTATTACCATGCTAAAATCAGTGATGGGAAAACTTTTAAATCAATAAGTGTTACAGTTTTGTTTTGTTTTTTTCTTGAATCGTTTTTCAACATCTATAAAGAATGAACATGCGTGATTTTTTTTCATGTATCTCATGGGATGAAGAAAGTATAAAAGTGTAGAATAAAGGCAAACTACTCTTTATTCTCTTACATAAGTCATCTTTCAGGTTCACTTTCCTCTCTTTAACAGAAAGGATTCAATGACTGGACATTGAAGCTTCACATTGACCAATGCTGTTTGAAACAAGGAAAAGCTCAAAAGACAATTAATTTAAAATCTAATATAGCTAATATACATCCCATTCATTAACCATTTTAAATTGTTTTTAAATTACTGAATTCAGTTCAGAAGGGAAAAGCTGATTTGTATTACGGTACTTAACTTTTTGAAGATGTGTTGGACATGGATATTTACCAAATTCCAGAACAGAATGGCCAGAAATGTAAAGAAAAAAGATGGTCCAAAACCAATACCAATATAATACTTTGAAGCTGCACACACACACACACACACACACACACACACACACACACACACACACACACACTTGAGTCAATACCATTAAAGGAATTTTTGGTTTTAGAGAAACATAAAGACAACTATCTGTGAATGCCACTTTTGCTGAAAAGTTTGTTTTTATGACTTGAACATCAATTGCTTTACCTTAGAAGTGTTTAAAAGATGACTGTGACAGAAATACAACGAGTTCTGGTGATAAATCTTCCTCCCGACCTGTGAGGGCGCTAAAGAACAAGAGGAGAAGTATCTGGAAGGGCTGGCCTAACAGTTCATTTCCAAGACCGGGAAGTGGGTCAGCCTGGAAAGAAGCGAGACTCTGTTGTAAGACCGTATTGACTTGAAAGGTAAACGAGGGGCAGCTAATAAGGCAGCTGCAACCGTTTACCTAGATATCATGCGAGATTACATATTGGGGCCAGGGTAGTGCTGATTTTTTTCTTCGTTTGGGTTAACGCTTGGAGAGAGAAGGACTGAGAGAGGAGCTCTCAGAGTGAATTGTGTTCGTGTCTTGTATTGTTGTGTCTGTCCGTGTAACTGTCTGTTTTTGTGTTCACTATTAGACAGGTAAGCACACCTCCGGAGCTGTTGGTAGGGTCAGCACGATCCGGAGCACCACTATACTTCACACAAACCTGTGTCTGCACCGAGCACCTGCATGTCTGCACACACCCAGGACTGGTGACCGCGTCTTGTGTTTTCATTCGGGACTGTGCCCTGCTTTGTTATCCCCGCGCTTTACACATTGTTGTGTATAGCCGGGGATTTATTATTTAATGGTCACCAGACCTGGATTACCAATTAAAGCACCTTGTTCACTGAAATACTGTTGTCTGTTCATCACTCCTGCACTGCATCACCACTATACCAGTTCCCCTTACCAACCACTTTGCCACAATGACACACCGCTACAGTGCAGACACCCAAGACCAGCAATCAAACAACAAATTGTGGATTAACAATGTACTCTTGAAGATGTTTTTAAGACAATTTAGATATACAATAAGATAATAAACAGTATTTACTTCCCCGCAGATTCTGCCGATGGCTCTGATTTCCAAGAACTTTCAAAGCACTAACTCTGCCTAGCATTTCACTGTCAGTTGCAGACTTGAATGTCTGTATCATAAGGGAGGATTGAGTTTTTGCTCTGGAAGGCTGTGAAAGACAGAGAAGGAATCGGAGTTAAATCTACCTCCTGACTTGGAAGGGCGCTAAGTGAGGTGGTGGTATGCTTTCACAGGGATAGGCTGACGCGATGGTATTACGGAACCGGAAGTCAGCCATCTTGGTGAAAGTGTGTTGCTGTAAAACTGCTGAACATGGCGACTGGATAGAGTGTGGTGCTGTACTGATCTCAGGGAGTAGTTTACCCTTACACTGATAGAGTGTTGTTGTTTTTGTTGCTGTTTTGGCAGACGGACACCTGGGGAGCTGAAGCTACAGAGCCAGCACTAGTACCTGTAGCCCCAAACCTGTTCCAGCACTATCAGCACCCACTCTTGGACACCCCTAAACCTGTGCACCTTGGACTGTGATCATTATTGCATTATTTTGGGAACCTTTTTCATTTGGGACTGCAAACCCATCGTTTAATCCCCAGTACCGTTTCTGGTAGAGGGGACAGTTTTTTAAATAAAATGGTACCTTTGTGGTAAATATACTTTCCTTGTGGATATTTTATTATTACAGCACCACTCACATCCTGACAAAGGCAAATAAATCTGCAGAGAGATAGAGATTATTACATGGAGACCTGTTGCCATACGAAAGAATAGAATCTGAGTAACCAAGTATGGTTACTGTCTATCTTTACAGGAACATAATAATAATAATAATAATAATAATAATAATAATAATAATAATAAGCTGAAGGTTATATGCTTGGAAAATAAATTATCTACAGTGTAAAAACAACTACTCTGTCTTCTTGCTCAATAGCGCCCCCCTCTCCTTTATAGTTATCTTAAGTCATGCAGCTCATGAACATATGTTGTGAGCTTATGGGGATTTTATTAACAGCTATGCCAAGCCAACATTATATTTTTTATTATTTTTTTTTTTTGTTGAGTGGGGATTTTGTTTCCAAATCACAGCAAAAATGTGTATTAATAAAACTATTGGATAGCCAGTACATCTTCAAAACCTGAAAAATAAAATATTGTAAAGGATGAGTGTGTTTGTGAGAGGGACATTTATTTTTAATTCAAAATGCATAACCCACATCTGCATCTTGGGGACACCTTGTAGAGCTGTCTAATTCAATTATCAATCACTAATTATGTAATTAGCCCTAAGTGAGATGATGAGATTGCCACCAGTAATGGAGATATAGCGTGACTATACACATGTATATCACACTTAAACTTTTAACCTAATGTATGGAATTACCAAAATACGTGTATTGGTTAAACATACTGTATAGTTTTACTATAGTAAATGGATGTTTATCCAATGTTTCATAACTTTATTTTTTAGGTACATATACGGGTTCCAGTATTTTACAAACAACACTTAACTTATTGTGGACTTTGAAACTTAAAATGTCTAAACGCAGATATAGTAGATTTCCTTTACATGAGCAATTATACAAGCAATCTTAAAATATAATCTACGAAAAATGCAGAGGGCTGTATTGATGTACTCATGCATTACACCTGTTGCTCTGTTCCCTGAATCATGCCTTATATGATCAATTTGAGTCAGTTAAATGTACAGTCTAATAGAGACTGTGTCAGTCCACACAAATCAAGAGTACTTGAAGAAAAATAACCTATTCATTGATTTGTGGAGGAAAAGCTTACAGCCAAGCATTAAAGGAACCCATGGCAGCCCAGGCTTCTGCCTCCCCATGCAATTCTCTGTTGCTGCTTGCAGTGCTTGATGCGGTTTCCAAAATGCCCTTTGAGGAATGAAAGTTAAATTGTGCAGGAGCTGAGATCACAGCTTCAGCATCATTTATCATCTTCGAATCTGGCAAGTATGACAACCATCTGACCAATATGTCACTTTCCAGTATTCCTTGGTAGGCTGGAAGTTGTAGGCAAGGGGACCAGAGCATATTATTCATGGGAGGCAGGGACGTTTTCCACCTCTTCTAATTTAACAAATACAGTTTGCCTGGAAAAATGTTTCCGGGCATCTGTAATTGAGTGTGATTCCACACGCTTTAATGAGGGATAAAGTTGCTGATTGTGCACCACATGCAATTTTCTCAGATGTTTACACTGGAGATTATTTCATTAGTATCTCCAAATGTTCCAGGGAAATTCCCCAGGTGGCCTTTCAACAGCACACAGGGAGGTGCAGTATTCAAATTGGTACACTGTTAGGCCTCACACCTCATCAGCCAGATCTGCAGGGCTGTAAACACCATGAAAATCCTGTCTTTCAGTCATTAATCAGTAGGGAATTGATCTGTGTATATTAGCAAATTCATTATTTTGAATACCGTAAAAATATATATCTTTTTTTAGGATTAATATCAGAGCCAGTACAGTAAGCAATAAAGCAATATAAAACACATGAACACACTTTTAAATGTCAATTTCAGTTCAACAGTTATTTTTATTGATATACAGAAAAGCTCTCTAATCTAGCCTCTTTACATATCGGCATTCAACATGATTTTTGTGTCCCAACCAAATCTACAATCTGGAAACTTTCTAATCTAGATTCCGGCATGATTTTTGTCTCTTCTGCATAAAATCAATGTACTGTAAATCTGACTGTGCAATCCAGCACCAGGTCATGTTTTTTTTTTCTTTTCTTTTCTTAATTTAAAACAAAACAAAGCAAGGCATTACATATATACTCACATGTTCCGCTGGCGCTCTTCTGAAATGTGCAGTTGTTGCACAGCAAATTAAAGTCTGAGAGAGAGAGAGAGAGAGAGAGAGAGAGCAAGAGAGACTAATGATCTTGCAATTTATGATGTCACATATGATGTCACTGAAGCTCATCTATTATTTCTCTCTCTCTCTCTCTCTCTCTCTATCTCTCTATATATCTATATATATATATATATATATATATATATATATACACACACACACACACACACACACACACACACACACACACACACACTGCTGTGCAAAAGTCTTAGACAAGCATTGAATTGCCAGCAGAACTGGCAGAAGGCACATGTGTTGTTGTCCATCCATCAATAGTCCAAAGCACCTTTGACCATTGTTCCATAGTCCAATTTCTGTGTTTTTGTGCATATTTTAGCCTTTTAGTCTTGTTCCTCTTTCTTAACAGAGGTAGTCTTACTGCAACACATCCTTTAAGTCCTGATTTCAGGAGTGACAACACCTGTTCCTTTGTCAGTTCTGTTGTCAATTCAATGCTTGTCCTTTTCTATTCCTTAAGGATATTACCTTCAAGTATTGGTCATCCTTGTTAGACAGCTTTATTTGGGTCTTCCAGTTCTGGGTTTTTCAATTACAGATGATGTTTGTCTGTAATTGTTGACTATGCTTCAGATACCACACCTTGAAAATTGAGTGATGCGAGCTATTTCACTCAATGTTGTGCTTTCTTTATGCAAGTCAAGGTTGTTTTAATAGTAGAAAACACTAGTGGAGTAAATTGTTGATGCTCATAGTGCATGAGAGTAGAAAAATGCAACATGTCTAAGACTTTTGCACAGCAGTGTATATATATATATATATATATATATATATATATATATATATATATATATATATATATATATATATATATATATATATATATATAGAATCAATACAGAATCAGTATATCTGCAGTAAACTCAATTCAATTACTTTTTAAATCTCAGTTTCCAGCCTCCCCTGAATGAAACTGAAACCAGCCTATACTTTCAAAGGGGCTGTCTTCCATTTCAATGAAAGTGATACAGATCAGTACTTTGGGAATGTCTGTTATATCAATTCAAAATAATATTGAAGAAAAGACGTTAATCGTACTGCCATACCAAGGATGTAAATTTCAGCACCCTAGATGAGAGGAAAATATTCTTCCAATCAGCTTTTAAAACATTCAATGAGGAAGTTAATTGCCATTGGATCTTCCCACACCACTCACATCCTGACACCCCCATTCTATAATTTGTCACACAATCTGTATTTTTCTTAAATTTAGTACAGGCTTTTCTAAGGTGTGCTACATTTTGTAGGCACTTAAGGAAACTGGCAGCAGAGTGGTTTTAAAAGAATCCAGCTTTCATGAAGTTTATAATTTAACAACAAAAGTACAATTTGATAACTGAGCTTCATGACAAGGACACATTTTCACCCTAGTTGTCTGTTTTGTTTGATGTGAGATTATACAGTATAATATAATCTTAAACAGGAAATAATAATACTGAAAATTAACGTTTCACCGGGTGAAAAAAAGAAGAGACCCAAGTGATCCTCTGAGCAGTCTGTGTGAGATTTAATCTGCAACTCAGTCATTTTCTAATCTATTAAAGCTTTTATTCATCTAAAGGATTGCATCAAAATGAGAGTGGTCTTCCAAGCCAGTGGCATTAATGAAAAAACAAAATTCTTAACAGTATTGTAAATTAAAAAAAGTATATATGATACCACCAACCAAAAACTGTTAGAAATATATTATTTTATTGCAATCCATGATCGGACAAATAAATATATAACAAGCACAGA
The DNA here is from genome assembly GCF_017654505.1 of Polyodon spathula. Classification (NCBI taxonomy): domain Eukaryota; kingdom Metazoa; phylum Chordata; class Actinopteri; order Acipenseriformes; family Polyodontidae; genus Polyodon; species Polyodon spathula. The sequence goes on along the minus strand of NC_054539.1, from coordinate 10,789,822 downwards.
TTTGGTACTTTGTTTAGATAGGCAGCTATAATTTTAATTAAAGTAAGGCCTCATTTAACTAGAAAGAAAAGATTATGGGATAGAGAACAATCATTCACAATCAATAAAATTTAAAGCTGACATCTTTATAACATAGCTGTATCTATTAACAATAGTGGCTTTAGATTAGAAGGGACTGAGAGCTGCATTTAATCAATGCCCGTAAGCACTGCCTATTTGTAGATCCACATTGTCCCAACCAATACTTGTGTTCTCTGCTTCTTTCCTGTTTAATTTCCCACAATAGTCCCAAGGTGTTACTGGCAGGAAAGGGACCCAGACACAGAAAGCTGCAGTGAACCGCTGTTGTGCATATGTATTTATTAAAAAAAGATGCAAAAAAAAGGTACAAGGGCCAAAATAAAAGGTTTATGCACAACAAAACAATACAGGCTGGGCATTCGCCTTCACTGTGTGAAACTGTGCTTTGACTGTAAACTTTATAGTATAACGTTTACAATCAAAGCTCAGTTTCACACAGGTACACTCACCTAACTCTGGTCGTGTTCTTATAGTGCAGATTTCCACAGATCTGCACAGTTCAGCACAGAATCACAGAGATGCGTGTTCTTCGAGGGTTGCTGTGGCAGACTGGCTGCGAACCACAGAGATGATGCAAAGATCATGAGACATGATTACTGTAATGCAACTGACCACTAAAACTACTGCTGCCCCCTTGTTAGTGTAGACGAACAACATCTTATCATAAGAACATAAGAAAGGTTACAAACGAGAGGAGGCCATTCGGCCCATCTTGCTCGCTTGGTTGTTAGTAGCTTTTTCTTGAAGGATCCCAGGGTATCAGCTTCAACAATATTATCTGGGTAGTTGATTCAAGACTCCCACATTTCTCTCTGTAAAAAAGTGCCTCCTGTTTTCTGTTCTAAATACCCCTTTATCTAATCTCCATTTGTGACCTCTCGTCCTTGTTTCTTTTCTCAGGTCGAAAAAGTCCCCTGGGTCAACATTGTCAATACCTTTTAGACTTTTGAATACTTGAGTCAGATCTCTGCATAGTCGTCTTTGTTCAAGACCGTATACAATGAAGCTGTGGACAGCCAACACTATATTAAATACATAAATCAATTATTTAAAGAAACATAACGTACTAAATCCGTGATAAGTGATGTATAATGTTACAATAAAGTTAATACCAATCAATTACATCAAACTGACTATATAAAGGTACAGTAGATAATCCAGACAAATGTAATAGGATGTTTAAAAATGATCAGCCATCATTAATAAATTGAATATTGTTTATATTGGTGTTTACTCTTAATGGTTAATTTGATGTGAAAATGATTCACCACACACACACACACACACACACACACACACACACACACATAATTTAATGAGATGTAAATAATAATAATATTTTTTAAAAACTCATTTGACAATTTTGTTTATTTATTACCTTAAAAACAAGTACATAAATAAATGAATATATGTGTGTGTGTTGTCATGGTAATTGGTAATCAATGCACCACAGCTTGGGGTGACTGCAATGCCATTGACACACAGACAGGTGCTGGAAGTGTGTTTGTTTACATCAAGAAGAGAGCGTCCCCTCGGCTGGAACTACCACGGAACCCTTCAACTGCAAGACAGTGGCTGTGAAGACGCTTGCTCATGCCAGGACTGTCGGAATGGCCTGGAGTCGCTGGGAGGCCAGGACTTCAGAAGCAACAGAACAGAAGTTAGCTTAGGGGATATTTACCCTAAAACTGACTAGAGTGTTATGTAGAGTAGCAGGTACCTGGAGCAGGACGTTCCTATTAGTGTGACTAGCGCTCGTCATTTTGTGTGGCAAACTTTTATTTTTAGCTTTGTTTTGTTTCTTTTCTTTATTAAATCTGACACTAGGGCTACCATTGCTGGTACTCTATTATCAGCACTGTGTTGAAATTAAATCTGCATGTCTGTGCGGTGTATCAACGTCAATGCTCTGTGCCTGTCTCAGTGTTCTCCAGTGACTATCTGCAGACGTAACACATCACCCCATTGCAGGTTTATTTTTTAAATGTTCAGATTACTTGTTTTGACAATGGTGATCATTTTATATTTTTAAACAATTTTTGAACAGTTTAGACTTGACCGTACCAAACGTTCAATAACAGTGTTGACAACAGCATTTTGTTGTCGTTCAGGTTTATGATTAGTAGGTTGACGTTCAGAACTGATGAAAATGTTATGCTAATGAGGTATCTTGTGGCTTAACGGCACATGTCCCTTCTCCCTTATGAATAGCAGTGGTCGTTAAGTAAGCGACTATGGTCATAATCTGATCAAGTACTCCTGTTTTCCCCTTACAACATCCGGTAACCCTTTATGAATAGACCCCTTAGAAACTAGTGAAGGAAAGAAATGCTAACAAGTGCCATGCAAATTCTAAACCACACATGCTGATATCTTGGCTCATTAAACTGGCCATGCATACATTAACACTGATACACAGGGTGCACTTTATATTCTAAAAATTACGGTATGCGCACATAAACCCCAGTACGAAAATTGGCCCCATTATGTCTGAACATTTTACTGAATAGTGACATCAAACAGGGAAACAGTATGGGTCAAAAGACATATCTCTATTTTTGATTGAACACCACCACTTAGTTTACTGACAGAGAAACTGGATCCCAGAGACCTAGTTTTAAAATACACCTCCTTCCCTTCCGCAACAAAGTATGGCTTTATTAGTTTGACATCAAAGTAGTATAGGTCATATTTAACAAACCTCCACACATATACGTTTCAAAAAGACAGACATGGGTCTAAAGGGACCACAAAACATTAGTCTGAAGGAAACAATGCAATATGTCACAGTAGACTCACAAGTTTTGGTAAGATGCAGTCAAGGCATCAAGTCGCATGCCTGTGTAGTATGGTGGCTGTGTTCTAGTGCAGTCTTGGGAGAAGTAGAACTTAAATGTTAGTTACCAACAGTTAGCTTCCCATTCAATAAGTGAAAAAGTATGTGTATTTGTAATTGTTTTCATCTACTGTTATACATTTCCCTTTTTATAATCACAGATCTACATAACAATTCCTACTCATGAATCAACGTGCTCTGCCTCCTTCGTCTCTTGTGTCAGCTAGGTTTGATTGTTTCAGTATCTTGTCATAGACAACGAGGGATGCAATTTGTTTTTATCTACAACAAAATCCACTGGCAGGCTTAACAGGCAACATGGGTCAATGAGTGTACATTATTCATATATTAGAAATGCTAGAGCGAATAGAATAGAAATAAATGACAGACATATCAGTAATAACTAATGTTAACCTGTAACCCCACTGTGGAATTCATAGACCAAATACTAAACTAAATCCCTGAAGCCACGTTTTTTATTTATTTGCCAGATTAAAAATCCAAGTAAAACATATGCATATTTAATTAATAATTGCCTTTGGTAAGATGCATTTTGTAAACGTTGCTAGATCTGTACACAAAGCCCTGGGCAAATTGTACAATTAATTGTCACCTGAGGAAAACAATGCGATCATGTTAGCCCTCTTAAGCAGCTTCAGATTACAAAGCATATTTAGTTATTCTTGCTTGTTTTTAGTGAAATAGCTAATACTTAATTCATGCCTGTTTTTCACCAATCATTTTGTCCATATTACTAAAGTAAAAAAAAATCTGGGATTACCTTAAAACTGCAGTGTTCCGAAATGATATTGAAAGTACACTAAAATCACTTAAAAAATCAGACCTTTTTGCAGTCTATATTATTGAGCTAAACACTTTCAATACTGAACTGAAGAGGTGTTTAAAGATTTAAACATTCATAACAATGGCAATGCTTTATATTGATTAATTGTTTACTACATTCTTAAATACAGTAGTTCTGACTTTCAGGATCATTCATTGCAAATTACTGTCAAAACTAAATACAATGTCTGGCTTTTTTTTTTGTTTTTTTTTGTTTTTTTTTTGTGTTACAAGGGGGCGCTGTTTACAAAGCATTTTTAAAGCTTGCATTGTTTAAAGTTTCAATATACAGTAATGGACCTAATAAACTGCATACTACTGTATGTGAAAAACGTAAGTAAAAAGTAGTGGCTAGAGTTATATCATTAGAATACCAGTATAAAGCTGTTTGGTTGATATTTGTGTTTGAGAGCTGAGTGGGAAAAAAATGAAGGCATGCAATATAAATAACGTTTAAAGAGTCATAATAACACTGTATCTCTAGTTGCACCATCTTTTCTGTGCCGTTGTCTTTGCCAATTATAACTGATTGGAAAGGTAATTCTCTGCCACAGATTTAACCTGGTTTTATGGTGGATCTTATAAATTAAACATCCCACCCTGATTGTTTGATCAACTCAGAAAATTAGAAGCATTAAGAGGGAAACCTGCTAAGGGGCAATGACACAGGAGATAAAGAATTTCAACTGTACAAGAAAGCAGATTCAGCTCCCAGAAAATGCTTTCACCTGATTAACTGCACTTCTGAGTTACACAATTCTGTTTCACAGGCAGCTTCATTGAGATAGATGGCTGCACATACAGTTTTTTTCTCATCTTTTCTGCTGATCCTAAATCTTGGACGGCTTACTCCAAAGACTGAAGCTGATAATGAATATATATGGTGTAAGGAAATGTGAAAAAAAAAGTGTCAGTCAAATAAAAAGTAATATAATACAGTTGTACAAATAGTTGTATTCATAGGGCTACATTTTGCAAAAACTGCAGATTGTGTTTTATTGTTGTCTATGTTGTTTATAATTATAAAGTACAATAAACGGGAAACATCAGTAGAATTTTGACAAAAACTGAAGGTTACAGGATCGCATCATGCTTTTTGTAAGACAAATTCTTCAGTTCTTCATGAGGAATTTCCTTTGGTTTGTGGATACTGGGAGGCAGTTGAAAAGTTGATCTCGATGTTGGTATATCAATAATCTGACAAAGAGAAACACTTGGCCCGGACTACACGATAAAAATGACATTGCCAAGGAAGGTCATACATGTATGTATTTAAATTGATTGATAAATAAATGAATGTTCCTAAATGAGGTCATTCTATACCATACTTGACAGAGCTACTATCTGGAAAATCATATTTCAAAAGCTTATTTGTTAATAATTATTGGTATGTATGGTTTTTGTTTTTCTTTAAATGTTGTTTTGCTATCTCACTGATTGACTATTGCTCCTCACAGTGCTTGGTGCTGATGAAGCTGAGATAAAGTGAGATTGTTTTTTTTTTCTCCTGCCTGTCGTGGCTGGTTTCTGACATTAACCAATGTTCTTGTTCTCTTTTTTAGACACTTGCTATGTGCAGGTGTGAACTGCAGTGGAGTTTCTTTTTGGCATTTCTTACCCGATACAATAGTGTCATACCAACTGTTATTTTCACACCTAAGGTATTATTTCTTGCACTCTATGTAGAGTGACGACAGGCAAAGTCTTCATAGTCTTGGATAATCAGGTTTCAGGTAATTGAGTGACACATGTATAGTGCTGTTATCACTAGTGGGGGTTACACACACACACTGAAGGAATCGGTTTGCCAGATGTTTTAACCCTTTTCAGGATAGAGCTAACAATTGAACCAATAAACGAGGGACATAATAATAGGATAACAAACTACCGGTACTGTATGTTGGGAAATCCTCAATGGTACATCGTATTATGCTTCCTAAATACGAGGCATTCAGCTTGACACCAAAGTAATGCAGATATGGAGATCACTGGGGTGAAGATCACGGAGGTGAGATCAATGGGGTGAGACATCCGAATGAGAGGCAGACATGGCCACAAACTTGGTACCCTATGCTTGTCAGTACAGATGTTAAACAGTGCACAAGAGTCAGACTCACTTGTACAGTAAGTTACAGACCTGAAGTACTGTTGCCTTGTGTGTACTTCTTCCTTTTCACCAGTTATACTGTCTTGTCGATCTACTTATACAAGCAACACACACATTAATACACAACATACTGTACACATGTTCTTATGGTGACACATTTTGTGTTTAAGAGGCCATCAGTGGCACATGTGAGAAATGTAATTATAATGCAATCTGTGCCACCTATGTTAAATACTTTTGAGAATACAGTGGATTTCTATCTGGACCCAAGAAATACAGTATGATTGAGCTGCTATATAGAGGCCACAATGCAATAAGATAGACTGTCAAAAAATAAATTGATGAAATAACTTACATAATGATTTTTCTCCAAAGTGAATGAATTGTTAAATGCTGGCATTTACCTGTTCATTTGTCTTTGCAACATTTAGTGCAGCTGAAGATAATTATTTTAGCATTACAATTTTAATTATTTAGTTATACACCAGAAGTACCACAGCTGCACAAAGCATCCTATTAAACAAAGATTACAGCAAATTACTTGTTTTTATAACTTTTCAGATTTTAATTTTCAACACACATTTTTTTTTTCATAATAAATATATGTATTTCCTTTTTAAACTTCTGCTTAAAGCCCAAGCAGACAGACAGGAGCGGCAGCGTTGAGCATTTTCATGGTGTGATAGCACTAGTTCCCACCTGGGCACACATGGTATGCACTACACTGACTAGAAAATTCAATGGCATAGTACAGTAGTTGTCAGTACCACACCTGTAGGTTATGTACTCAAATGTAATTTATCTATATGGCCATACATGGCCAAAAACACCTACAATGTTAGGATGCAGACATAATTAAAAAAAAAAAGAAAAAGAAAAAGAAAAAACTATAGAAACATAATTTCGATATTTTATTTAACATCATGCAATCAAAGAAACTACAAAATTATATTGCAATAGTCTGCCGGAAACTACAATAGTAGTACTTTTCATGTTAGATTTCGAAATGTCACATTTTTCAATTTTCGGAAAATTGAGTAATTCTATATGTTAACATAATATTCTTAATTATATATGGTGTGATGCAAAACGTTTGGCCATAGCTGTAATGCACCCCCATATAATCTACGAAACAAAAACACTGGTTTATTTATCAAAGCTGTTTTTCTGTCATTTATATGGTGTATGAAATGAGAAATCAGCTTAGGAAAGAAACATACAATACGTTGTTAACTGCAAGTAGCCTACTACTGAAGTGTTAGAAAATATATCCTTTTACAGACAGTTATTTAGTAAAAATATAGCGAACTACTGAAATAACAAACAAAAAATAACAAATTGGCTACGGGAAGGGTGCTTATTATGGGCGATGTCAAAAATACTGTCCTTCTATGAAATATGGGAGGGATCAACCTTTAAAAGTGTAGTTTACTGCAAATAATCAGAAACTATAAATTAACATTTGTTAAAGCAGCTGACAAGTGTATTGTGTTGCAATCACATACAGTACTGTTTAAATTAAGTTGTCTTAAGGCATTTTACATCAATAGCTCTATGGACACATACATCATTTGTTGATTGTTTGAGTAGTATTGTCATACCTGATACTAACTTTGTAATGTTCTCAAGTCATGTGATTCCATAAAAACGCCAGGGGCGGAGTCCACCAAGCAGGCGTAAGTGTCACGACAGCATAAGTGATGGGCACAATTTTTTTTGCAGAGTGCACCAAGCCTTATTCAGGTCGTAAAGGGGTAGTAACTGTATAGCTGCTAGAGGGTAGGTGTATAAGGCTGGCGTAGACAGGCAAGTAACATAGGATAGAGGCAAAAAGTTAAATTTAAAAACAGATCAGCTTTGAATATTGTAAAATGTAATTTAGCAAAAGCCAAAGATGGGTGGAATAGTTCATAGGTTTGATAATTTACAGTACCACAGTGCAATGCGTAGTGAAAGAATCATATGGGACAGACTTAATCCATTGGATATGTTTGATTTTGGGCTGTATCAGCGCTATCAATTACCAAGACAGAATCTCCTTCGTCACAGATGAAATACGGGATGACCTTCAATATATGAACCAAAAGAATGTTGCCTTATCTGCTGAATTACAGGCACTCATAGGATTATGCTTTTAACAAGTGGATGTTTTCACAACCTGCTAAGTGACATGATCCATGTGGACAGAACAACTGCTTGTAGGGCGATCCCTTGTGTGGTACTTGCCCTTAAAATATGGATGCATCACTATATATATACTTTCCAAGGGATCAGCAAAGGATAGATAATAGCCAACCATTTATCCTTCTGACTATATAGAGAAAGCAGTGGGAGTATTTCGTGATCTGTAAATTTTATTTATTTTTTGTTGTTGACATTTTTACTTATAGATTGAGAAAGCCAACACGTGAAACTATGGCAATTTCCATTCTCTGCTGCACCTCGGTTGCAACATGATTGTTACTACGCCAGGGATGGTTTTGCTTTGGTGCACTTGGCGTGGAATTTACTTTTAGGTCGGGCTTAAGTTGGAAGTAGTAATGATGGCGTAAGCAGTTGGGATGGCCTAATTTACGCCTGCTTGGTGCACTCCACCCCAGGTGCTCAGTGTGGTTAATATATGAGTTGAGTTAAAATTGCCAAAATTACTCAATTAAGAATCTGTATAAATAGCCATTCAAAAAAAATACATGATTTTAATTAACGCAAGAACAGCAAAAGATACGATCATGCCCAGCTGAGTAATGAAGATCGTCTGATTGGTATCAGCATGATTGAAGACGGCCTGGCTGTGAGAGAAATGGCCTGGAGAATGAGATGTTCTGCTTCAACAATCAGCAGACTAATCCAGAGAAACCAGGAAACTGGTCAGGGACAGGCCACGTCCTGGAAGGCAGAGGGTCACCCACTGGCCCACCACGTTGTGGTGAGCGTTATACTGACTGTTGCATTGTTCAAGCCAACCAGTGGGGTTGTGGAAGTGTGATGATGTGGGGAGGAATCTCCTTAAACACAAGAACGCCTTTGGTGCAAGCCAATTTCCAGCAAGACAATGCGACAATGTCGAGGTCTTGCTGTGGCCAGCTTTTTCTCCTGACCCAAGTTCAATAGAACATTTGTGGGACCAAATCGCCAGTGCCATCCACAGGAGACAACCGCGATCAGCCAACCTTCACCAGCTGGCTGCAGCTGCACAGGAAGAGTGGCGGAACATCCCACAGCACTCTATTCAGAGGCTGATCAAGTATATGCGTCAACGCTGCCAGGATTGTGTTAATGCTCAGGGAGGTCATACCAGATATTAACATTGTAATATTTTTGTTTTAACAGTGTGTCACATTTCATATTGAAAACTTATCATGATTCATTGATCCGTATTTGTGTTCACATTTTCTGTAATTTTGTTTGATATCTTTGTTTAACATATTTGATCAAATCCATTAGACCTAAGTTTTGAGTTTTGTGTGTGTGTGTGTGTGTGTGTGTGTGTGTGTGTATAAAAGTTTTTTTTTTTTAAAAAAAGGGTATTAAAAAGGTTTAAAAGATGTTTTGAGCAAAATCCCTTCTTTAGCTGTTTAACAAATATTAAGTATTAAGTTCATCTTGAAAAATACAGTAAAGGCTATTTAGTGTGAGAACAAAGAACACTGATTAATGAGTATGTATCTTAACTACCAGCTTTAAATGGTAATAGCTGCCAATGGTTAAGTAGACCTGCTGATAATGACTGTAAATAATGGAGTTGTCAGTGTTCCCTGTAACCTTCTGTGGCTTTTTAAAGTTTGTCATGTTTTCCTTTCCCTACTTCTTCATTATAAAATAGAACAAATTAAAAAGCTAAAATGAAAATCAGGCTGGCAGTTTGTTGAGAAGATAATTTGTTATTGTATGCATACTGAAATGATGATTAGAAAGGTGACCTGTGATCTTGATTAACAAGAGTTCACTTTCTTGAGCAACTCTCCTGACTGCCATAAACACAATTCATAATACATGTTCAGCATACATTTCATGCCCTTCAAACTACTTTACAGGAAAATGCTAGTTCTATGAGTTAATTGCCACATTTTAAGCTTCTGCAAATAAACATACATTACATATTTGTTTTTCAAAAGATTGTGTTCAACAGATGGACACCAATGCCAAGAAAAAGAGTTATGAAGCATTTTGATGATTCTTTTACACGCACAGTACATATTTTAATCATTATCAGTACTGTAATGATTCAAATTATAAGTACAAACTTTCACAGGTGAGCCTCATTTTCCTCCTATAAATAATTTAGAAGGCTTAAGGAGAAAACACAAATAATGTATTTACAGAAGTCATATTACATAAAGTGCATACTTTAGTCATTTGAAACTAACCTTTTTAAGGGGAAATAAACCCTGTAATAATGTTCTCCCATGAATTTGCATAACCTCTAAATTAAATCAACAGTATTTTGCATACTTTAACAGTCTTGTATATACACCCAGCTTTCTGTTCTATATGATAGCAATACAATAATATGTTGTATTTCCTTGTAATGTGTAGATGGATACTGCACATACTAAACAAAACAAATTATTTATAGTAATCTCTTGTTTATTATTTAAACTATGCTATTATATATACTGCATATACAAAGGTGTTCAAGAGGCTAGTCTACTACTATTTCTTGCATATCTGTAAATAATTGGTTTAGAGATTTAAGGCTTGTTTTTCAAAAACTGGGTTATAGTACAGATTGACCTATTGTCATTCCCTTGTGCTCTATTTTTCATCTGCAGCTTTTTACATTACATTGTCCTGTTTTGATTTGCTATACCTTATGGATTTATTAATGCTGATGCGTAAAAAAAAAAAAAAAGAGCCATAGTAATCTCATGCCTTATGAAAGTAGAATATATTTTGGCTAGATTATTATTTTCACTATGCTGGAGCCATGACAGCTCATTATGGAAGTTCTGAAGAAAAGATAACGGAAACAAGGACATTCCTAATGGTTTCCTGTTATGGTAAAGCCGTTGTAAATCATGGATTCCTATGTGCTGATCCGTAAAATGCAATACCCAATCACATTGTAAAAAGAGAGTATTAAATATACACATTATCAGTCTTACTATGGTGGAGCCGTGACAAATTACAGAGAAGTTTTTGAACAGCGCAGTACAAAAAAATGTAGTATTCTCTTTCTTTTCTTGAACTGCAAGAAACTGTTTAGTACTCTGGGTGCAGAGTCTGGGAGAAAAGTAATAAAGAAGCTGTGTAAGAATGGTAAACATAACAATAATCTAATGATTCCCCTATAAAAACAGCACAGTATAAAACAATAGGCTGAAGTATTTACTGCAGTATACTAGTGTTTAAAGGGGCACTATTAGAAAGAGTTGTTAATGTAAATGTAAAAAGCTGTGGAATAAGAGAAGAAAAATGGTGTTCAGTGGTTTTAACAGATCATCCAGAGCCTTTTCATCACTGCTGGTTCTGTGAATGTACACGATTATTCAAAAGTTATATGATTTAGTAACACTGCTCGCATTTACATAAATACAAACTCAGCACCCTAAAACGCTGAAAATTATGAAGGCATTTGTGAAATGTGGATAAATACCATGGCAGACCTCGGGTGTGATTTTGGCACATTATACAGATTAATGTATTGTATATTCTGATATTGTCCTTCGGGTCCTTAATTTCCTGTGATGAGTTGTCTTACAAAATGTCTTGCATACATTAAATCAGCTACAAATGTTTGTCTATTGTGTATTTTAACACCATTAATTAGTAAATATTTCATTTTTTAAAATATAATCCAGTATAGTGACCAGTGGAAGAGATCACTGTTATAAATTGGGTTATGTGGTAGGGAAACTATAAAATAAAATGGGGTGGTGTCCTGGTGGACAAGCAGAAGTAGAAGAAGCATTACTGTATTTTAAGTAATGCAGATTAGACAATGATCAGTATGGACAAGCTCAACCAAGTTTGCCAGTCAATGGTTGAGGATGCTATTGAGGAAGGTTAGCAGAAAAGGTTAACAAGAGTATTCTGGTATATATAGCATGCAGGACCTGAAGTCAGGACTTCAATAGAGAGGTGCAATGACATATTTTTTAAAGCTTTTGCTCTCCCGGATCTACAGGGGTCAATATCCATAGCAGCACCACACTGTATTGCACAACGCTGCCTGTTACACTCTGAAGAAACAAATTGACAACCAATGAGGTAATAGTTCAGTTAAACATTGTTAAACATAAACAACACATTACTCCGGTCCTTAATCATTTGCATTGGATTCCTAGACTTTTCTAGTCCCGTGTTTCCTTTAAAATACTATTGCTGACCTACAAGGCTTTGCATGATTAGGGTTATAGTATACATCGCTGGGAGGCAGCTTGGATCCTCTAACTCTGGAATGTTAAAATGCATGGTTCCAAAATGTGTTACGCTCGACGGGTGTAGTTTTAGCTGTGTTGCTCCTTTTCTTTGGAACTCACTACCAACATTCATTACAGAATCCACAACAGTAACCAAATTTAAAGATACCCTTAAGACACACTTATTTTTAACTCTTTGACTCTACTGCAGTCTGCATTGTTTACTATAATACACTGAACTTTTGTGTTGATCGATTTTATCTTCATATTTAGCTATTTTAATTGTTATTCATTGTGTTTTGTAATGTTGATTTGTGTTTGATTGTTTTGTACAGCACCTTGAGACACCTAGGTGTGAAAGGTGCTATAATAAAAGTCATTATTATTATTATTATTATTATTATTATTATTATTATTATTATTATTAAATAGACAGATTGTGGATAAAACTGGCTCAGACACTTTGGCCTTGATACTCTTACCATATATGTGGGAAATTAAGTGTTTGGGATGTTGAAGACAGATTTGTCTCTGAGCCCCTCAGAACCACAGCCAATCGGATTTTAATGTAAATTAGTAAGTATGGAGCATGGCTATTTTTAATAAATTTCCCAAAGGGTCGGTACAAACCCATAGGAGTATAAGAAGCATTATTTACAAGTCAGAAACATGTGATGCATCTTCACAGGAATTTCAGTTACACCTCAGGGAAAGAAAGTAACTACCCGAGCAGTTCTAATATGGCACGGAACTGGAAAAGCAAGGACAGTAGTGAAGTAAGAGGGTCTTTATTAATGAGTGGGTCACAATACCAGAGATGAAGAGTGATTGTAAAACTGAGATTGAGAGGGCAGGCATATAAGGGCTGTTGATAGAGAAAGACAAATGAGAAAGTTGAAGATGTATTATATGGAATGTTAAAATATGTGGCAGACTAATTTAACAGCAAAGCAGTAAATGTGGGATTCCTCAGTTTAATACTCTTTTCCTTGAGTGTTTAAATGGTGACATTTGGGAAAAGACCAGATGGAAGACCTGAGGGCAGTAGTAATGTAAATAACAGTGGTATGATGCTACATCAGCTTATAGTAGACCAAGAGCTAGCTATTCTTAACAGAGATAACACTATGTAACACAATTTTTGTTCCTGGGTAGTAAGTGTTATTTCCTAATTGCTTATGCCTCAAAAGTATAGAAAATGGCTATTATTCCCCACAAACTTTGCTTTTGTGACCAGGGCAGTGATATTTCAAAATATCACTATTTCCAATGGGAGAACGGGCAAATGTATGTCTTTTCGTTCACATAAAGTCAGAAAAAAACAACATATGAATTCAAATTAACATGTATTTATACTAAAGTAATACAAAAATGACTACAAAAGATTCAGAAGTGAGTAGTTTTTCAAGATTTACGATTATACTGTATTTTCATTTAGCGATATCCTAAATTAAGTTCCTTCTCATTTAGAGATATCTGTTATTTATTATTATTATTATTATTATTATTATTATTATTATTATTATTATTATTATTATTATTATTATTATTATTATTATTTCTTAGCAGACGCCCTTATCCAGGGTGACTTACATTGTTACAAAATATCACAGTACAAAATAACACATTGTAAAATATTACATTACAGAATATCACATTACAGATAAGAGCATTTGTAAAGTACAGTAAAATCAGTAGACAAGACTTTATCCTGAGATATATCTAAAAATGGCTTTCTATTCATTGTGATATATCTGTAATTCATTAAGAGATTTCATAAAATGTCTTCCTGTTCATTTTGAGATATCTCATTTTTTTAAGCGATCTCGAAAAAGACTTCTTCATTTTAAGATGTTATCATTTATTTTGAGATATCTCCAATTTATTTAAAGATATCTCAAAATTACTTTCTATTAAAGTTATTTAGGGCTGAAATTAATTACAGATATTTAAAAATAAAAAGCAAATTTTGAGCTATCTTAAAATGAACAGTAAGTAATTTAGAGATACAGTACCTTGAAGTAAATACCAGCTATCTCAAAATGAAGATGCATTTCAATAAATATATTTGTCTTAAAATAAAGATGTCGTAATTTTCCTGATATATCTAAATAGATTACAGGTATAGTAATCCGTCACATATCCGACTGCAGTGGGACCTGAGTAAGGGCAGATATGTAAAAAGTCGGATGAATGAATCCTGTTTCAAATACACAGCTGTAACAATTACTGTGTTCACACAATTATTGTTTTGAGCTTTAGCTTTTATTAGTGAGCTCTCCTAAATCCCTTATTTAGAAAGATACAGGGTATTAATGCTTGTGACAGAGTAACCATCTACCATGTGGGTGTGTGCATTCGTTGTTGAGTGATAGGCAGGAGATGGAGACGGAGATTGAAGTTGATACACCCCGCAGGCGAACAGGATTTATTTACATATCAACACACTGAACAGATCACGTGACACCACCAGCAGTGGGATGACAACTGAAAGTGAAGTCTCAGGGATAAAAAGCAGAGCCAGGTCCCCTTACACAACAGAATAGGGAGTAGCAGTAATTGTTTTAAATGTTGTTCTGATATATATCCAATGGAAGGAATGTAAAATGTATGAACTATCTCATTTGCTTTATTAATGTTGCCACATATAAATACAACATTCGATCAAATGTCCAATCAAAGAGCATTAATTTGATTCTGATCAATTATAGTACACTTAGTTTGAAGATGTGTGTTTGTGTGTCGTTTGTGATATATATATATATAAATACAACATTCGATCAAATGTCCAATCAAAGAGCATTAATTTGATTCTGATCAATTATAGTACACTTAGTTTGAAGATGTGTGTTTGTGTGTCGTTTGTGATATATATATATATATATATATATCACAAACGACACACAAACACACATCTTCAAACTAAGTGTACTATAATTGATCAGAATCAAATTAATGCTCTTTGATTGGACATTTGATCGAATGTTGTATTTATATGTGGCAACATTAATAAAGCAAATTATGTACATAACTTGCATTACAATTAAAAGTAAACTGTTGCAAATATTGATAATTAGAAGTGGTTGAATTCAGGTATCACTGCTGGAATCTTTAAAATATATGTATTTAAAAAAAGGACAATTGTTCATACATTTTACATTCCTTCCATTGGTGAGAAAAGGAAACTTCTCACTTGGGAGAATACTGCAGTACAGAACATACAATACAGATGCAGGTATACTGTGCAAGCAACTGTTAGTTAATTAAAAAAAAAAATCATGGTTATTCTTTGATATTTGGGCACAGTAGAGACTAAGCAATTTGCAGTGTCAATGATTTTCTTTTAAATGAGTCGCATGTCAGCCCTGGTGTTTTTTACTTGGAAAAAAATTGCAAAACTTTTAAACTGACAGTACAGTATACTAAATAAAACCTTTAAATATTTAGAAGCCATAAATGACATACATGTTCGTACACAACAAAAAAAGTATTGTAGAGGTAGGTAAAACATTGGGGAACCATTTTGAGTAATTTCAAATTCACATTTGTACTTACTGTAAAGCTGCACTCCTGATGCAGATCACATATCAGACATACTGTCCTACTTTTAATTTCTAAAAACTTTTGCTCTGATTTAAAAACGTGACAGCTACTTCGAATTTATGAATCAGAACTGCTGTCACAGTTATAAATCAGCCTCCTTTTTTTTTTTTTTTTATGAACGTGAAACACTTTGCCTCAGATTTGTGATTCAGTCAATTGATCCAAAAAGTGCCAGACCGTTGTTTAAATCATTTCGAATCAAGGAACTTTCTAAAAAACAATTTCTCTAAGTGTGTGCAAGTCTTTTTAGTGCATTTTTATCTGTAGTAGAATGCCAGGTTTTAATATTTATTAATTTTTATATTTAAACAGAGCCACTGTTTAAATCAATTGAATAGCCCCCATATTATTGTTTTGTGTAACTGTGAATAAAAATTGATTATCAGACAAACTGACAAAGTCATGTGAACTTCAATGGTTTTGCAATGTTGGATTGGGCCCTTAACAACATCATTGTCTTTTTTTCAAATAAAGCCACTATTACTGTTACAATATCTAGTAACGAGAGAAGAATACAAGCAGCATAGTTTTCTTTTAAATTATTATTATTATTATTATTATTATTATTATTATTATTATTATTATTATTATTATTATTATTATTATTAAAAACTATTATTTGGTTTAAGGTATGTTTAAGAAATTATTCTTGTACCTTTACAGTGACTATAGACAATTACTCCTTCAATATTAGTTCAGGTTGGTTTATTAAAATAATGAACCAGTGGGCTGGAGAATCAAACAGAATACATTACAAAATTATGAACAGCCACTCCATTACATAAAGCAATCAGCTACCAGGGTTGTATAAATTATTGTGAGCATGTTAAAATGTTACAGATGCTGACTGCACTATTACTTGGTTTTAGTCACTTTTAGTGTGCTAGTGTTCTCAGTAACAATAGCATACAACGGTATCCCAGTTTATTTAAATTGATACCTCAAAAGTATATTTAAAAAGATTGACTATAGTCGTGTCTTGCCCTCTGTCACTGTCAGAAGTTCATTTCCTACATAAACGTTTTTTTTTGTTTGTTTTTGTTTGTTTTTGTTTTTATTTCCCTTTTTGTATCTCTCTCTAGTGATGAGATACACTTCAAAATATTTGTCAGTGTTGTTCAATTGCAGCTCTCCCGCTTGCAGGAAGTCAATAAAGACTGGTAGAACACTTTTTATGGTTTGTTTTGTATTGATGGGGCTTTTCCTTCTAAATGCACTGTAATTGAAAACTGCTCCTTGGAGAATTTCTGTAAGGACGCACTGTTTTGTTTAGCAAAAAGTTAGTAGTTTCTGTAATTCCTGCTGCATAATGTATTTATAATAGTATCTATTACTTTTACAGGTTTTAATATCAGGGGTCAATTCTTTACATAACATTGTCATAGCAATTATAAACAAGTATCTTTTTATAACTGTCTTACGAAAGTCAAGATTTAGGTACATTGTTTTGTTTTGTTTTTTCATTCTTATACAAAACATACTGTACTTTGGAAATCAGACATGTCCTCCCAAGAAGCAATGACAGTAAATAATCTACTGAGTTGAGAAACTGTTTTATAGGATTGCTAAGCGGTGGTGTATACATATTTAAGCCTAAAAGAGTGTATTCGATCTTTGCTGACCTATCTTATTGTCAGTGTCAGCAGTGGTCCTGTTTGTCACATAAATATTTCACAGAAGACAAGCTTTTTGCACCACTTAATACTGCTATAATCTTTGATTATGTGTTGCTTTGATAGTAGACAGTGATTCCACCTTAGCCTGTAATTTTGCTTCATCATAGGCAAGAAGCCTTTTGTAGACAGCGATCAAAAAATGGTTCACATTCAGCAGTTCTTGCATGTTCAATGCTGAAAAAAAAAGCTAATTATGTAGGTTTGGTTTT
The DNA here is from genome assembly GCF_017654505.1 of Polyodon spathula. NCBI lineage: Eukaryota > Metazoa > Chordata > Actinopteri > Acipenseriformes > Polyodontidae > Polyodon > Polyodon spathula. The sequence continues at coordinate 10,772,105 of NC_054539.1, read as the reverse complement.
TCATGGTTGTGACAGGAGTATTTTGTACAAGGGATATGTACTGGAAGTACTCAAAAACACAAGTATTACAGTAGTTACTACATTTTTAGTTGCAGCTTATAAGTCCTGTTTTTTTCTACTTGCTGCGTTTTTGGTGGCAGGTGGTAATGGTCTGAAAAAATATTGACCATATAAAAAATAATAGAGTAGAACAGTAAGCACACATCGTTTCTTTCGCTTTGCTGCTTCTTCACTGCCATGTTCTGGTACCTTTGCTGCAGGAGGCTTGGTTGTCCAGTGGCTGAATAACAGGGCTTGATACTAGGAGGTTCCTGGTTCAAATCCTGGCTCAACCACTGACTCACTGTGCGTGACCCTGAGCAAGTCACTTAGGGGCTGATGTAAGGATAAGCATAGTGCAAACAATTGCGCCTGCAAAATCCAAATTATCTAGCGGTCAGGTAATTATTTTGCACTATGGTATATGTAAGCTTAAGAGCAATGCAAATTACTCAGTGAGCACCACCTGTGCATTGGGCTATTTAGCGGCCGCACTTACAGTCCAGAGGTGAGGTGAGTTAGGAGTACAGAGAGCAGTCGGCACTGTATGAGATTTCTGGAGCAAGAAAATCAAACCAAACAAAAAAGTCCTCACAGAAAAGAAATTAAAAGTTTTTGGAGGAGGAGCTGAGAGTCCTAAAGGCTGAGGTAACTCAGTATGAAATTGAGTTATTTGGAAAAGCCTCAGCCAACATCAGTTTTCTACCAAAAATACCATGTGGTCCTCTATAGTGGAGAAAGTCAATGCTGTCAGTGTTACCAGGAGGACAGTCAACTAGGTGATGAAAAGGTGAAATTCAGCTATTCGGTCTAGGATGACCAATGAAGTGAGATGATAATGCCTTACCACAGCATCCTCTGGCATCTCAAACAAAGTGACTGGGTTTGAATATATAACTCTTAATTTCTCTTCTACAATGGTTTGCCAAAGGAGGTGCAAAGTTTTTGGAGTCAGCAATTTTGTGGGTGCAAAACGCAGATTTTGGCCACAATATGGGTGTTTGCAGCCGCAAATCACTGCAAGTATCCTTACATCAGCCTCTTAACCTCCTTGTGCTCTGTCCTTTTATATGAGATGTAAAACAGAGGTCCTATTGGAAGTGATTCTGCAACAGCAGTTATTGATGCACAGTTCACCCCCTAGTCTCTGTAAGGTGCTTTGGGTAAAATAATCTGCTGAATGACTAACTCATAATAATAATAATAATAATAATATAATAATAATAATAATAATAATAATTAATAAAGGTCACATGGTCTGATTGCAGCTGGACCATTGAAGTGAGTTTGAACTACGACTTATGAAACATGATTAAACAGGAAACAGCAGACACTTTTTTTTTTTTTTTTTAAATCTGTATCATTGCATTAGAAATTGCTATATATTCCACATTGATGTATAAAATATAAGCAAAGAACCAAATGAAGTTCCGCAGAATACAAAGGAACCTGTGATGGTATTCTGGTTTGAGGCAAGAAAATTAATTTTTTAAAATCTTGGTTAGCACTCTTTTTGTTCTGCATCAGTTTCAGTTTGAAGTTGGTTTTACCTAATAAAGTCATTGCAGCATCTAATGTAAACATCTGGGATGAAAGTTTTTTTTTTTTTTTTTTTTTTTTACTAGATTGTCTGTACTTCACATTATTTATTTAGTTTTAGCACCCTGAAGCAACTGCCTTCAAACCACATATCCAATCTTTATAACTGTAAAGTTCATTCTACATCTAGGAGGCTTTCTTTGTCAGTGGATTTTTACAGTCAGGAGATGCAGTTTTATGAGCAAGATTAGTTTTCAAGTCACTAGTTCTTATCAGAAGCAGCTACAGTGTGGATGTTTGCTTATTCAGAGACAGCCAGGAAATTAGTTTCAAATGACTGAGTCAGCACATAAGCTTGATGAGCTTATCAATCAATGGCGGCACTAGCTGATTGGATGCCCTAAGCGGTAATATTTTTTGGGACCCCCGGATTCTATTTATTACCATCTCCTTTAAGTTGTAATTGATTGCTATTAATTAAAATGTTGATAAACCAATCAATTGTGAAATTAATTAAGCTAATACAGTAACAGGGTGATTTCCAAAGCTTTTTCCTCCAGATCAAAATTTGCTCCTGATTTTTTAAAAGTAATTGTAAAAGTTTAAAGGCTTAAATCTAACAAGAGACAACGTAGGTATGGAAAATATCTTTTTTTTTTTTTTTTTCGCTTAAACAGTTCTGGAAAATTTGCTGGTGTTTATTTGAAGTTAGAAAAAGTGGAGCTAACATTGCACTAAAGTAAAAGCTTTCCTGAAATGTTTCTCTAATTCATAACATTATTCTGTCTGCATTCTTGTACACAGATTTGTTGTCTTACTAATTTGTTGTGCTACTAATCAGACATATGGAAACTCGACTGAATCAATAATGTATTGGTTGCTTTCAACAGCAGAGAATTTTTATTTAAAGACAATTCTAACTTGCTTTCTGTATTCAGCTTGCTAATATTTGCAAAATGAACAGATAGGCTATCAAATAGGCTGAATACACTGAATTCAGTTGTTATCCATAGTCCCACCAGTTACACAGAGATCTAAAATTGTCCATATCAATGCAATGACATATAATTGTTATGATTTGAATGTATTAATAGTTAAACATCTGGAGCGTTAATATTATTAGTCAATCCTAATAGCAAGAAAGAATCTAGAGTATGTCGTTTTTTGTTTGTTTTTTTAAGATTTAAAATGTGATGTTGATCTTGGTAGGAAATTGACAGAAATTGCATTATCTCAATGTGGTTTTAAAATCATAACAATGTCAAGGTATTGTAGCGGTATGTGTGCTTGTGTTTTTTGTGTTTTTTTTTTTTCTTTTGTATGGATTCCATCTCCTTTTTCTTTTCATTTTCCTTTTTTCTAGCCCTGAGGGGTAAGGTCACGTTAATGCCTTGGCTTCTCAGCTCCGTTATAAAAATCATGCACAGTACAGTACTACCCTGTGAGGTCCCTACTGTCAAACCCTGCTGTTTATAAATGTAATCACTCGTAGTTTTATGCGAAGACATTTGAGTATGAAAAATAAGTTGTTACGTTCTTGTACCAGTAGTCCTTATTCCCGTGTGAGAACTCATAAACACCCCGTTTTTTTTTTATTTATTCATGTTTTTATTCTAAATAAATGGGCTAAAAATGAGATTTCTGCGCACTGCCAAAGACACATGTCTCATTTTGTTAATAAATTTGTTTTCAGGATCTCTTTCATCGAGAAAAATACATAGCCTATTTTTAAACAAATACAATACTAAAAAAAAATCTAAGTTCTGGTTAAAAAAAGCAAATAAACAAACAAAAAACAACTTAAACTGGTGCCTTCTTAACACACTCAAGCCCTAAGCAATTGCTTAGTCTGCGTATGCCTTTTACTGCCACTGAGACCAAATGCCAATTTCCTTAAAACACTGTTTATTTGTTACAATCATAACCAAAGGTAAACAATACAATGGTTTTAAAAAAAAAAAAAAAGTAATCTCAGGGCACCTTTTCTCAAAGCGCTCATTGCTTTTAATTACTTCAACCGCACTAGTTTGTGTGCCTGTAGGTTATTTACTTTAATTTCCTTCTTGGAATCAACCAACCTTTTTGTCTTTCAATACATCTATGCCTCCACCTACAAATCTGTCATTCTACTCCAAAGACAGAAGGTTCTAAGTACTTCAGTGCACAAATGTTTAATGAGTGAATTGTCTAGATCTTAAAATGGCAACATTAATCAACGTAAGTTGATGTCATAGGTTCTGAACTTCATGAGGCAAGAACAGAAGTAGACACAAGCACAGCTGGCCAGCGTATTGAAATCTTTGTGTAGAGTTCAGGAATCTATTCTTTGGCTTTTAGGAACAATACTGAACTATAGAATTTATGTTTTTGTAAGCAACCACTTGATTCCATTCCAGACTCTTTTTAAATTTTATTTTAAAAAATGTTTCAGTGTCGTTACAACTTTGCTAGTTTGGCAAGCAACTGTGATAATCAAATATTTCTTAAACTTTTTTTTTTTCAAACCAGTCAAATTAATCATCATAAATATAGCCTAAAATCATGAATCATATTGGCAAAGTGTAACACTTAATCTTTAGGGAAGTACAAAGCATACTAATAAAATACATATAAAAGTTGATTATGATTAAAAAATTGAATACAGTACCATTCCTTTACAAATTAGAAATATAAATGATAGCACAGTCACAAGTACAGTCTCTTTCATTTACACTTTATAATGCATATTTTTAATTAAATTAATCGTGTAAAAATATATCCAAGCAAAATGCAGCCCAGAACATTATAATTGATAATTGATACAATTGATAAATAGTGTGAGACCTTAATAATAAACTTAAATCATAAGCATCATTTTAAGTGAGATCAACCGGCTCTGACAAACTAGGATTAATAGGCACAAAAAGGAGAAAGTTCTTATTCAAATGATCAATAAATGAGGTATGAATGTTCACTACAAAGATTACGCTGATTTTGAAGGATATATATATATATATATATATATATATATATATATATATATATATATATATATATATATATATATATATATATATATATATATATATATTATATATATATATATATATATATATATATAATATATATATAATTATATATATATAATAATATATTATATTATATAAATAGAAGCATAAAGTATTATTTTGCACTTTTTAACCATTCATAAAATAAAATGTAAATTATATTTTTTATTTAATTAAAGTATACATTTTTAAGTGGAAATCTAAGAAAAAGAAACACCATGGATAAGAAGGGTAAACATCCGGTACTATGATGATGTTAATATCAGAAACTGCCGAGATATATTCACTAGAATAAATGTGTTTAGGATAAAGGCATCAGAAAAAATATATTCTCAACTGTACTACAGTAACTATCAAACAAAATACAAAACACTAAAGTGTTCATTAATACTAAACCCTCTTTTACATGGGTGAATTAAATCTATTAACATATTTCATGTCATTGTTTGCTCTTTAATTTTTATGCAAAGGTACTCCGTAGCTCATTGGAGATTGCTTTCGTTTCACAATATACAGGGTAGTAAAGCTATTTATAGATGACTGGTTATATAAATATGACAGTCACCTTATATATAAACTAGGGTTGAGGTTTGTTTTTGCTTGCATATGATTTATTTAGCAATGAGTAATTCAGCAATCATAAGCTCTAAAAGGACACATTTAAAATCCACATTGAAGAGTTTTATTGTGGTAAGTGGGAGGTATGACTAATGTATTAATTTAAAGGGGTCTAACTTAATGGAAAAAAATGCCCGGTAGTGCATGTTTTTATTTATTATGAGAACTATGTAAGTGTAAACAGTACCTCTGAATTCCGTTCATGCATCTGCCTCTTCCCTTTAGATTTAGATCCAGATTTTATGGATACTGTATTACAGATAATAGCCTTAAAGACTGTGTAGGTCATGATCTCACTTCAAGGTAATATTTTTAGCATCATTGTGCTCAGAACAGAAGACAATATCCTGTCTTGTGAAACCATCAAATAATACAAAAAGCTAAATACACCAAGTTATTTGTGCTATCTTCTATAAGGTAGAAATTCCCTAAAAATAGATTGAAAAAAAAGGGTGGATCATTAAAGTCAACAAGTCTCTTCGTTTCTGGTTGACATTCAAATATTACCCCACAAGGAGGACACTGAGGCGGATCATTACAGGTTGTAGGTGCTCTAGCCTCAATGACAACAATACATTTTCAAGAAGCCATAGGGAGATCTGTCTGTATGAATACAACATACCGTTTGTCTGATTACTGTGGTTGGAATATAAAGAATAGAATACAAGGACCAGCATCAGTGGAGTCTGGAGCAGTGGAAAGGTTGCACATGGAGTGATGAATCACTGTACATGCTGATTAAAGCAGATGTCTGGGTCTGGTGTCAACCTGGTGAACAGTACAGTACTCAATGCCAAAAGTTAAACTGGCAGCTGCCAGTTTTATCATGTTTTGGGTCTCCTTCTATTGGCTTGGACTTAGACCAATACCGTATTGACAGCAAAGGGCACACACTGCCGTGATGTATTGGTTCATGACATTTTAAGTCAGTGAGCCAGGTGTTTTTGCTCACTGTGTAACTAAGTGGTTTCAGGTAACTCTTCTGTAATGGCTGGCCAATGATCTAACCTGAAAGGCATAGCAGGTTGTGATATACAGACGCTGACAACTGATCACAACTGTCCAGTATTGTAGATAAGAAACATAATACAATACTACCAGCAATCTATAAAAATTGTGTATGAAGTGTGCCTGGAAAACTAAAGGCAGCACTTAATGCAGTTTTGGTGCTATCCCTCACCACAGAGGTAAGGGACCGGGACAGCAGAGAATGTGTGTTACCCAGCATAAAAGTAGCATTCCTTTGAAGAAATGATTTGTTAGTTAGTAACATACTCATTTTGAGGCACTGCTGTAGAGCCATTTGTGAGGGAGGGAAAGAGTCTGTCTCTCATTTGCTTTATTTTCCTGCTGGTTGCTTAAGGCTGTTATGAGAATTATTTTTTTTAATTCATGGTCAGAATTAATAAGGTCTATGCTTGAGGTAGGAAAGTCACTGTGAAGATGTCATTGGAGAGGGTTGTTAGGGAGTGAAGAGGGAATTATAAATAATCTGTGGCAGCATTCCCCATTTTAAATCCACTGATGTTTTACAATAAATGGTGATGGATTACCCTTGCAAGTAAAAAAAAAAAAAAAAAATATATATATATATATAATATATATACTATATATATATATATATATATATATATATATATATATATACACACGTTTTAAATTTGATCTCACTACTTGAGTTTCTTTGTAGCTCATACCTAGAGAATGTTACCCCAGAAATGTCATAGTGTTTCAACGGTATGAAATTAACTGTTAGCTGATGTCTTCAAAAGGGGATTAGGACGGAGGCTGTTTTTTCTTCCACTGTGTGTACCAAAAGAAGAATTTAAAGCAATATATTATCATTCACCAAGATTTGAAAATGAGTTCTGTGTTTTGCTATTAGATGTGTACAGTACTGCCAATCTAAATGAAATAGAAACAGAAACTGATTTTGCACTTTCCATATGTTTTTTAGGCCTGGCAGATGGAGTGGTGAACAGCTCCTTGCATGGGGTCCTGAGTAATTACACTGCTCCTGGATTGTATACTCCAGGGCATATTTATGGGTTTGCACATGTTATGGGGTGTAATGGTCACCTAAATATAATTAGTTTACCCAAACAGCATGTTGCTGGTTGCCTGATACTAGTTGGATTCGGGGCTGTGATAGCAGTGTAACCCTAAAGTTTGCTACCTTTGTAAGAAAGGGTAAATCAGCTTTGATTTCTTACTATTTCTTCCTTTTGTTTTAGCACCAGAATGTGCACATATACCAGCATCAAAGTTCATAGACATGGTAACACTCAGTGACTGAGAAAGGGGCTATTTTGAGTATTTTACATGTGGAACTACTTTGGCGATATTCTGAAGGCAGTACCTTCATGGTGTAAATAGGATTGCCTATTGCACTGTGGATTATAAATAAGGTGATGGAAAACTTTGCTCGTCACTTCTTGGTTTATGTGGCCATTCCTGATTAGTCTTCATAAACCTTTTACAAGGATGGGTTATCCTTTATGTTCTGTATTCCATTGTATGAGCTGTTTTTAAGATATTACATAGAGTGAATATCTCCACTCCATCCCTGTCTCTGGATAGCTCCACTCTATCTCTGTCTCCGGAGGTATGCATACCTGAGCTGATAATAATAATGACCTTAAAAGAGACCTCTCAAGCAATGTTAATGCTTATATTGAGAGTGAGTTTGCATTCAAATATGTAGTTATATAATAAGTATTCAACATGTATGACCTTCTAGTTATTGTTGTTTTCTTAATCAGTATTTCAATAATCAGATTACAAAGATAAGGACATACTGACTGTGTATTTTACATGTACTAGCCCCATGGCACTAAACTGTGGCCTATTCCATCAATTCCAGTCCTGGTCTTTATTCCAACAAGATAATTGCCTCTTAGCAGCTTCGTTAAACTACATTAGAACCTGCTTGGAGTAAAAACCTGGATTGGATTAGCTCTCGAGTACCACTGTACTAGACATTTTACTCCATGAATATTGTGTGACAGTGACAGTACACATTTTTTTTTAATGAAACTTTTGTCATTCATAGTGAACAAAGGTATTTACTAATCTGAAGAATCAGGTAGCAAATTAAATTTTATTGAAAGCTGTGACATTCTTTTCTTAATTGAATGTCCTTCGGTTATTTTAGTTAATAAGTCAGACATCTGTATTCATACACAGCTGAACAAATGCATGATAAACACATATACTGTGTATTTTTTCTAGATCTGAAACAGTAGTTTTTTTTTGTTTTTTTTTTAATACAAACCTTGCATGAGGGCAATATCTTATTTAATTTCGACCCATGGAACCTTAAAAATACTAGTTTATTTTCAAACAGCTTCCTGTTCGATTCACAGGGAATGTTGAGCACTTGACTCTGCTCTTATGAACTTACTACACAGTGAAGTAATTGTTATATGTGGTAGTCCCACTTTAGTAAAACATATTGTGCTGATAACACTGCTGTGCTTGCGTGAGGAACTATTCCCCTGCCCAGGAAAGTTGGATAAAACCACCACTAGGCAAATGTTTATCAGCCAGAAGGAATGAGCAGAGTTCTATTCTCATGGACAATGGTTTCCCAAACAAAGAAACCATGTATTACCATGAATATATTTCAAGTCCAGCTGAATTAAAAAATGATATTCAGTGCAGCAATAACTCAAAGCTTACAAGTACATATCGGCTTGTGTTTACCAACACTAAAGACCTGTACATACAGCAGTAATCTTGTGTATACCTATATGTACATCTTTCAGACAATTACATTTTTTTTTTTTTTTTAAAGCCTGCAGTATAACTCTGTGGGATAAGCTACAGCTAGAGGCCATTAAGACAGAGACCCAGCACAATTATGAAAATAACAAGGAGTCTAGTAGAGCTCGCATATCAACAACATTACTCGAAGGTTACTGTTTGCCTTCCCAGATATTCAACAGCATATAATTTAACAGGATTTCAGAAACTGGAATTTCTTTTTTTTTTTTTAGTGTTGTTCTTTGGGTAACATGTGGCACAACGCCCCTGGAGTGCAAATTAAAATCTTTCCAGTAACAGTAAATTACTGGGGGGGGTAGTGTGTTATTTAGTCAGATAGTGCCTTAGCATTGTTAAATTCTGCGTCTTCGCTAAATTCACTTTTCTGCTGTACGGCTGTTCATTCAAAAATACCAGTTCCAAACTTATACCCGACATAAAATTACAGGAGGAAACTGTTCAACTCATCCTTAGAAAGTACAATAAATGTAAGTCTGCCTTTTTCTTGGAGACAGTTTTGTAGGATATTCATAGCCAATTCGAAGCCTTTATTGTGTTTTTTTTTTTTTTTCCCTGGTTTTCAGGCACGTTTGAGTTCATTCAGTTCTGGTTCCATTATTTTCCTGTGCCGCTTTTTCTTTTAAAGACAGTTGAATTAGTGGTATTTTGTCTGACTCAGGAATTTCATCATACCATTCTTCAGCAGTTTTTCCATTTAAAAAAAATTATGTGATTGTTTGTCTGACATTTTGTTTTTTACGTTTTCTGCTTTACTTATCGATATTAAATGTTAGGACAGGTAAGTGCAGAATTTGAATCAAAGGTGATGTGTCTGTTGAAAGGTTGTGGGGGGTTAATGTAAGGCTGATAGAATGCAGCTAACCAATCAGAGAGCAGGATTTCTCCAAGCAGGTTTAGTTGGTTCTCGTTTAAGAAAGAGTTCCGTAAAATATATAATTCAAATATAATATATATATATATATATATAATATATATATATATATATATATTATATATATATATAGATATATATATATATATAATCCCGATTGTAAAACAATGTGTAACAAGATGAAATACAAACTAAAAAAAAAGATAGATTACCCTACTTTCCATGATCGAGTGATCTATGGGCAAATAAATCTTCCCCCTTCTTGTATTTATACAGTGTATTTACCCAATTACTTTTACAGTAATCCATTTTCCTTAATGCTGTGGAAATGTCACAACTGAAAGATTTGCTATCAACTGTGTATTTTTAAGTACATTTATTTTTCAGTTAACTAAAGAAATTGGTTTACTATAGTCTATAATTGAGTTTACACATTTGCACATCAAGGAAATGTTATTAACTCAACTCCAGGATAAATAGGATTGTATAAAAGGAATTTATCAAATCAACAAAGGTGAAGGTATATTGGCTTCACCAGAACATTTTTGGAGCTATTAATACCTGCAGCTACTGTCCAAGAACTAATTAAAACAAATGCTGAATCACTTAGAAGGCCTAAATGCTAAATAAATAAAGCAATAACCATGCCGTGGGAATATATACATTTCCTCATTCCCATTAACAATGCTAACATGCTTGTATTTGTATATATGTGCCTAGCTGTATTACATGCAGTTAGTTCCACAGTGGCTAAGCAATTAGACACCTAACAATACAGTTCTATAGCTGAGAACCCATTAGACTGCAATATGAACAAGACATAAAATAAAGCATATACTGCCCTCTGATTACTTTTTAATTGTGATATTCACGTGATCGGGGAAAGAACACAATAGAGCTAAACAATCAGTGTTTGAGGGCATGGTGGTTATGTATACTAAATCGTTGAAGTATTAACATTCAGTTACTTGATGTTTATTATCCACTCCTAGTTTTAATACATAATATCATTCTTTTGTATTACACAACAACAAAACACCATTCCTCCATTGTTTTTTTTTTGTTTGTTTTTTTATGAAGGTCAGCCATTTTGTTATTACTCAATAATGGTACAGCAAATAAAACACGGCTGAGAGCTGACTTTACTTAATGACACCTGTTCCAACACTGCTGCTAATAATGCAACGCTTCACTCAGATGCTCAAGTGTGGCTCTTTCAGTGGACTACTTAGACTAAGGTAAATAAGTCTTTAAAAGGTTGTTGTGTAGTAGTGATACTGTCATAACAAAACTCATTTGTTCAATCAATGACTCACCACAACAAAGCCATTAGATGCTAAACCCCCCCAAAAAAGTGTCACTACCTTTACATTACAAAAATACACCAGTAGTGTATATATACACACACAAATTGCAAAACTTAAAGCAAAAAGCAACTGTTTTAATTAGGCAACATTTCGATATTAATCGGTAAAGCTCGGCTGAATTCCCAAAAAATATGAGTTCAACTGAAATAAATTTATATAGGATATGCGTCAGAAAAACCACTCGCTAATTTTTATTTTCTTACCAGAAATAACCATTTAGAAATTATCTGTAGTTTGTGTAGTTTTTATACTTACTTTCTGTCCCATCTCCATTCCGCTCTGAATGGCTAAAGGTCGCTGACGGTCATCTCAGTGGTCTCTTATTACGCTACTGTAGTTTAACTGTCACTGTCATTTCACCCTGTTCTGACAAATCTTGTTGACTGAAGCCAGGAACGGCACAAGGATTTTTGCCGCCCTCCCTTTTCACTCTTTTTTTTTTTAAATATATATATATATATATAGTGATGGACCGCTGTGTTGGAAGTGAAACAAGACTCAGGAAGACCAGATGGGATTCCAAATTTGCTGCTTTTAATTACTGCACTCAATAAAATAACGGTGAATCCCTCTTTGGGCCGTGGTTCATGCCAATTCATTAAATAAAAATAACTCCCTCACTCTCTGCTCTTTCTCCCACTTTCCTCTTCTCTTTCTTTCCTCCAACACTCTCACTCACTCTTGTTCGCTGTTCTCCCGACTCACTCCCCCTACTTGTAGCCTCGGGGGAGAGGGAGGGTCCTGCCCACCACACGCACACACACTCCATATGCACGAGCACACACACTCACTAAAGCATGCACACACATACTCACACTAACGGCATGCCCCGTACCCTTACAAAACACAGAACACTAAACGAGACACAACAAACAAGACACACAAGACAACTATATACAATCATCTCTCTGGTTACAAACGGTAGTGACATCTACTGTCAGATCTACAATGACAATATTTATGATCAGTGGGTTCTACCACCATGCATGAGCTAAGAGTTGTAAATTACAAGTGATACAGGATACGCAGGTTACTTCAGACACATTGTATTTTCATTGTACCTTATTTGTACAGAACCATATTGAGTTCCTTAACTACTATAAAACTGGTATCTAACGTATAGGTTAGTGATCATATAATAATAATAAGTTGGTAAATCAATTTTTTTTTCAGCCCCTTGAAGCGGTGTTGCCAATTTAGCGAATTTCTTGCCAAATCTAGTGACTTTAACGGCTGACTTGGTGAGATTTGTTGTCCAAATCAACTAGCTAGTTTTGATTATACTGTATTAGCAACGTCCTTTTATAAGAATCATTGTCAGGGTAATTAAATGAAATCCAATAATGCCCCGCCCCATTTGAATACGCAAGGAACTTCAGTGCATCCTTTGCTTAGCAATAGGCTCAACAACCACAAGCCTGTTACCAGGGGAGACCAGATTTCGCATGACACCGCACCGGCATGATCAACCTCCCCCCAGCGCTCCCATACTTCCATATTTAGGACTACACCACTGCTCATGACATGGTTTCGTAACATCAGCAATAAGTTTTGCAGAACAAGAAACAGTGATCTAAGATGTTGAACATGTTACGATTAAAGAAATGTGAAGCATAAAATGTAATTATGTACTGATTTTGCCGCCCCCTTCAATTTGCCACCCTAGGGAGACCGCCCTTGAGGGGCTCTGGCTGCCACCTTCCCCCCTCACAACCGGACACGACCCATGGCAAGGCTGCACCCAGGACTCCTGGGTGCTATTGACTATGAGACACGGTTATGCTCTGCAATTCCGCTTAGACCCGCCACCCTTCAAGGGTGTGCTCCTTACCACCGTCAAACCAGCGTGCACAATTCTCCTTCAACAGGAGATCAGCAATCTTCAACAGAATAAAGCTCTGCTCTTGGTAAACCCAAGCGATGCCCTCAGCGGCTTATACTCCAAGTCCTTCTTGGTGCCCAAGAGGGATGGTGGTTTGGTTTGGTTTCAGACCTATTCTGGACCTCAGGGTCCTCAACATGTTCCTCAAACAAAGGAAGTTCAACATGTTGAAGACGCTTACTTCCATGTCCCGATCCGTCCCACGCACAGAAAATATCTGCGTTTCACCTTTCAAGGCAGCATGTACAAATTCTGTGTGCTGCCGTTTGGCCTCTCGCTGGCCCCCCACACATTTTCCAAGTGCATGGTGCAGCACTGGCTCCACTCAGGCTGCAGGGTATTCGGATCTTGAACTACCTGGATGATTGGCTAGTTTGTGTGCGTTCCAAAGCACGCACCAAGGCGCACACAATACAGGTCGTAGATCATGTGACGAAGTTAAGGCTCTCCATACATCAACAGAAGAGCAACTTCATACTGTCTCAGTCCAGTGTTCCTGGAGATAAAACTGAACTCTGTGAGCATGCTTTCCTCACTGTCGGAAGACAGGATTCGGTCATTGGAAGTCATACTCTCCCAATTCAGAGAGGATGCTCTTCTACAGGTCAGAATATTTCAAAGGTTGTTGGGGCTGATGGCGGCCACCTCGAGAATCCTTCCTGAAGGGCTGCTGAGAATGCGCCCGCTTCGAGCCTGGGTAAATACTCTCAAGTTGCACCTGGTTTGCAATCGATACCGGTGCGAGTGTCCAGACAATGCCGGAAGACACTGGAGTGGTGGCTCTGCCCTGGCAATCTGAGCCTCGGATCCCCCCTCGGCTCCCCTCACAGAAGGGAAGTTGTCACTACGGACGCCTCCAGCCTGGGTTGGGGAGCGGTCTGGAATGGGAGGAGAATAAGAGGTCAGTGGAAGGGACATTGGCAGCAAGCACATATAAATGCCCAAGAGCTGCAAGCAGTAGCCCTGGCGCTATCTCATTTTCGCATTTTGGTTTGCTCTCCTCTCCAACATGTTGTTGGGGCAACCGTGGCAGCTCCCGCTATGCAAGGACCTCCTGAGCCGCGGAGGGGTTATTATGGCACCTGAACCCAGCTCTGCTCCAACTCTGGGTCTGGCCATTCAATGGAGCCGTCTATCCAGACAAGGTTTGCCAGATGCAGTGGTAGAGACACTACAGTCTGCTAGGGCGCCTAGCACTAGAGCCCAGTATTCCTATAAATGGAAAGTTTTCCAAGACTGGTGTATTGCTGAGGGTCACGATCCTGTGACCTGCCCTATTGAGACAATCCTAACCTTCTTACAACACTTGTTTCATGCGGGAAAATCTGCATCCACTCTGAAGGTCTACCTGGCAGCAATATCAGTGTGCCATGATAAAATTGACTCAGTGTCCCCTGGGACACACTTCCTGGCAGTGTAGTTTCTTAAAGGGGCTCGGAGGCTCCGTCCTCCGATGAAAAGCATGGACCCTAAGTGGGATCTAGAATTGGTGCTGCGGGTCCTTACTGGTCCCCCATTAGAGCCCATGGCTTAAGCAGAGTTGTGCCCTTTTTCCCTCAAAGTGGCATTTTTATTAGCCATTAAGTCTGCCAGAAGAGTAAGTGAGCTTCATGCGCTGTCCATCGATGACACATGTATGGCATTCACTGGAAATGACTCGCGGGTAACATTAAGAACAAACCCAGCCTTTTTGCCAAAGGTGGTCTCATCATTCCATATTAACCAACCAGTTTTTTTGGAAACTTTCAGACCTCCCGCGCACGAGTCAGAGGAGGACCGTAGACAGCACACGCTTTGCCTGGTCCGGGCTCTGTGCTGTTACCTGGATAGGACAGCATCCTGGAGACAGTCCAACCAGCTATTTGTCTGTTACGGGTCGCGTTGTAGAGGTCAGGCCCTATTGAAGCAACATCTAGTACACTGGGTGGCAGATGCCATACGCTTGGCGTATGAACAGACGGACTCCCCCTTGCAAGGGGACATTACGGCCCATCCTACCAGGGGCCAAGCGACTTTGTGGGCTCTCTTTTATGGCACCTCCTGGGATGAGCTTTGCAATGCTGCTACATTGACAGGTAGTCAGACGTTTACGCGTTTTTACCGCCTTGATGTTACAAACTGAGCAAGGCCCTCTCTGGGCTCTAGAATGTTGCAGGTGGCATGCCCTTGGGCGTCATGCGGACTCTGAGACTATCGCCATGAGGCTGTACTGTCGGTAATCTGGAGCCATGACAGTTTTGGTACGGTTTCACGTTCGGTAATGGTTGTCATTCCACTTGAAAGGTAATGTTACCATAACCTTCTTACCTGAAAAGAATGACAACCATTACCCTTCGAGCGTCGTGTCCCCAGCTGACCTCCGATTTCAAAAGAAAATGACGATATGCTACTGTGAGGAAGACCCTCTTCAGCAGGAGGTGTCAGGGACTTCCTCCTTCAAGCAGTGCCCTGATAGGGCAGCTTTTTTATATATATGCTCAGTGACTGACGGTCAGAGAAGCTCTTCCCTTTCGGTAATGGTTGTCGTTTATTCAATGGCTCTGCATTCCTTCATTTGCATTTTACCCGAGGTATGGTATCTATGTATGCTCTGTTATTTAAGTAATAATGTACAAAGTGTGATTCACCTTTTTAGTACCAGAACTTTATAAGAGGTATTAAAAGTTAACAAACTTTGACGAAACCCCACTCAGAGCGTGTACATTAACAGAGAAACACTGACAGCAAGCAGTTACAATGTCAGATACACAAGTAATCTAAACCCACTTTTAATTAAGTAGCTCATGTCATTGTAGTTGGAGTCAAGAGAGCTGAAATGTCAAATGATCATGCAATTTCTAAGGATCCAGGTAACAAAAAAAAAAAAAAAAAAACAACAACACAGGCTTGCACTCAAGATGGCAGCCATATAATTGAGTGTGTGTGTGTGTGTGTGTGTGTGTGTGTGTGTGTGTATATATATATATATATATATATATATATATATATATATATATATATATATATATATATATATATATATATATATATAACTATTCAAATGATTGCAAGTAACATCAAAAGGGTAGTGGAGGGATTAAAAAAAAAAAACATGTGTATATTGTTGACCATTCTTCCTGTGATTGGTAGAATCCACCTACACAAATTCAAATTGCATAATATGTCGCCCGCGCATTTATAATTTGACAAATTGTATAACTGTGCAGCTAATGCATTATCCTCTGAAACAAATAACCATTCCTTTCCACGACACATACATGCTTTCTGCACAGTTCTAGATCGGGTTGTTTTACTTCAACCTTTATAGAACAGTCCGGAACACAGCTAAAACTGGTTGGATTCTGAATTGAACAATTACACATTTAAATAATCTAATACAATTTTGTCACAAACGAATCACCCCTTAAAAAAAAAAAAAAAAAAAAAAACACCAACGCTGTATCAACTCTACCACAGCACAAAGTTTGGTAACGACCTTTAGGAAATAGATACTGCCAAATTGCAACGCCAAAAACGAATACAAAAAAAAAGAGAGAAACAAATAGAAGATCGAGACTCTGCCCCTTCAACACCTATTTAGTAAGCACATTTCCCATTCTCCCAACCCCCACAAAGCTCCTTAACAATAACCAGACCTGTGACTTCCCCGGTGTGGTGCTGATGCGATAGCTCCTTCAGGCTCAAGAAGCTGTGGACCCAAGGCACGTTTACCCCCTGCCTCCCTTTCTAAACTGGAAGCCGTGGGCAAACGGTGGAAAAAAAGTACCAGGCGCAGCAAGTACCGTCCTACGTACTTTATCTTTGTGGCTGTGACGTGATATTGCAGCCCCAGTCCTGAAGCTGAGAGAAGCCAGAGAGTGTTCTCCGATCTCACTCAGCATTCAAACATCTTCACTCCATCAGCCAAGGAATTTTTCTTTTCGACCTGCTGCCTGTCTTGTAGTATCTGTGGAGAGACACCCGGATAGAAAAGAAAAAAGGAAAGAAGACCAGTTTATTTGCTTGCATTTCATTTAAAAAAAAAAAAAATATATATATATATATATATATATATATATATATATATATATATATATATATTATATAAGACGTCGCGAAACAAATAGTCTTTTAATTCATTTAATTGAAGACACCCGCAATCCCACCCCCGTAATAAAATTTGGACATTGTGGTTCCGTTTTAGTGGAAGAAGCAAGGGAAATGAGCCAGGTTGGAGTTTAATAGCGCATTTCCCCCTACAACTCACCGTCTTTTTGTTGAACTGGACTTTTGCTGCAGGCAATGGGAAGTAATCATTTTAAAGAAGACAGTTTTTTTTGTTTTTTTGTTTTTTGTTTTGTTGTTGTGTGCTAGTATGATGGAAAAATAGCCACCGCTTCCGGATTGTAAGGTAATTTCTTTATGTATTTATTATTATTATTATTAGTATTATTATTATTATTATTATTATAGTATTATTATTAGTAGTAGTAGTAGTAGTAGTAGTAGTAGTAGTATAGTAGTAGTATTTTTATTTTATTTATTTCTGTAAATTGTACAGCAAAATTCAATTTAAGAATCAAATTCAGGAGCTTGGTCCGCGACGACGACATCAAACTTTCAAATTCACTATATTTTTGATATTAAAAGAAAAGACTACGTTAAATGATCAATTTAGTATGGATAGCGACACCTGACTAATATATTCAAACCTTATATATATATATATATATATATATATATAATATTAGGTATATATTGATATATAATATATATATATATAGCGGAATTTAAGAGAGGTGTAATTCAGTATGTTTTTAGTAGGACATTTGCTAAGGATGGAGTTATGGCGCCGTCTATGTTTCATTAAATGTGTGTCATCTAGACTAGAAATTATCAGTCAAGATGCCCAGGCTAAAACGTTTTTCTTGAAAACTTATCTTTTATTTTAAAATGTCAAGATTTGCCAGCAATTTCTCGTGTTTCATTGTTTATCTCTAGGCTATATTGTGCAAGAATACGCATGGTATACAACGATTTCATAATATTAAGTGTTTTAAAAAACAAACAAACAAAAAAAAAAAAAAAAACAGATACAATTAAATGTAGTTTTTTTTTTTTAAAAAAAATAATAAAACACATAAAGTACTAGCTATAAAAAAAGACGCACTGCTTGTGGAACACTGCATATTGGAATGCTACGCACCAATTAGTACAAGACATAAAAGCACAAGCAAAGTGCGCTGCATAAGCTACATCAAATAAAGAACATGTCTATCCGTGGTATAGTTGATTCTAGAATGTAAATCAAAGTAATTTAGAGGATCCGCTAGAGTTACTCGACACCATTTTCTTTAGCGTTTCAACGCCTACACAATCGGCTGTGACAAGGCAAACAGCTGCATTGCCTGCAGGATTATTAATACAATCAGAAGGACACCACACACCATTTTTAGCCAGTATAACAATTGTTTTCATGCAAAACGTTAATACCATGTTTCAGACCTGAATATGAAATATCCATGACAAAGATGAACGCATCCTTATAATGTAGAATGGGGCAGGTGAAAACTCCCACACAGTGTGTTTGACTCGGTTGTATTTTAGAGGGGTAGATGGTGGCTGGGTGAATTATTAAAATGCAAGTACATAAAACGTTTTCTTTTTTAACTTCCTTCGTTAGTTTTCACGAAGCTGACTGTATGGGCACACTTGACAGCTGATTTGATTAAAAAGCCCGGCGTTTATGAGATGTACCGAAACACACGTTCGTCTACTTGATTTCTATCATTTTCACAGTTATTTGAAATTAAATAGCACTTAGTGGCTCTGTTGAATTTTTTGCAAAGATGCGTAACTTCTGATTTTATTGGGTGATCTCAACACTTCATCTGCGTCTACAGTCAGATCCATAAAAGCCGGAGTATTAGCGCAGTGGGGTGTTGATTTACAAATCAGGAAATACAGCATACTGGTTTATATTACAATGTAATTATGTGTTACAAATACACTATATACATCAGTTTCTTATTCATTATTAATTTATTTTATGTACATCGTATATAAAAATGACTCGTAGCCTGCCTTAAGAACCACGCAGTAGAAATATAAGTGCAATACTACTGCAGTGTGACAAACGATTTAGTACTTTTGTCAGTAGACAGTGGAAGCATTATGAGACAGACCTGGCAACACACAGGTCATAATGTATTAGATAAGCTCAAGCCGTTTAATGGCACCTGCTGATTTCAGTAATATCCCAAGTCCAATACAAAAGCCGTGAATTACATGTAAAATGAAATGATAACTAATGTAACCTCGTATTTCCATGTTAATCTGTTTATTGGTGTTTAATATAATTGAAAACGCGCTCACGCCGAATTCTATTTCAGGCTACCTGGCATTATGGTGCTGATATTAAAGTAAAAGAGCACAATGATACTGAAAAAAATGAACTGCAGACGTTATCTGTGCAGGATATAATACATTCTGCATATTTTGAATTGTTTTGATCTTAATACAGTGTTTTGTTAAGATTGCTGTATTTAGCTTTTCTGTAAAATAAAATAAAAATAGCATTAATACAATTGTTACTGTTTCACAAACCCTTAGGTTACATCATTCAATTCAGCAGTACAAAAATAAATAAAACATAAAAGCTTTTACAGTAAAACAAAATAAATAAACACATTAATAATAATAATAATAAATAATAATAATAATAATAATAATAATAATAATAATAAATACACTTATTGATCATTCCTTGCACATCGATGAAAATTAGTTATGAATCGTTTTAATGTATGGTTTCCACATGGTGGCGCTGTTTGCCCAAAGTTAATTGTATCCATACAAAAAAAAAAAAAATCTGGTTTCTACAGTGTGTTACATGATAACCTATCAGAGAGCTGGCCAGGTATTTTCTTTCTTAATTTTATTGGACCGCTAAAACATAAAGATTTTAGAGTCTAAGGGAAAAAGGAGGTACAGGGAATAATCATCAAACTGTCTATGGATCAGATGTTGCTCTCAGGGTTCAGTTCAAGACTGTCTTTGTGTCTTCCTGCAATCTTTTAGTGTGTTACTTGCATTTTTGTCTCCTTCTTGCAGGCCAAATGACAAAGGATGAAGGCTATTCGTAACCTGCTGATTTATATATTTTCCACCTATCTCCTTGTTATGTTAGGATTTATTGGTGCACAAGACTTCTGGTGTTCCACTTTCGTCAAGGGAGTCATTTATGGATCTTACTCTGTAAATGAAATGTTTCCGAAAAACTTTACAAACTGCACTTGGACGTTGGAAAACCCAGATCCTACCAAATACAGCATCTACCTGAAATTTTACAAACGTGACCTAAACTGTTCTAACTTTTCTCTGTTGGCTTACCAGTTTGATCATTACTCTCACGAGAAGATCAATGATTTGTTGAGGAGCAACGAATCCATCGTTTACTTGTGTGATTCAAAGAGCAGCTACATATTTCTGCAGCACGACAAGAATTTTGTGCAGCTGCGGAGGGTCTACCCTTTTGATTTCCCTGGATTGATACAGAAGAAAGAAGACGATCAGAAGTCTGCTTTGGAGTTTTTAGTTCTAAACAAGGTCAGCCCTAGCCAGTTCGGCTGTCAGGTGCTGTGCACATGGTTGGAGACCTGTTTGAAAGCTGAAAAGGGGACTGTAGAATCGTGTGGGATAGTTTATACAAAATGCAGCTGCCCTCAGCATTTGGGAGATGGAGATTTAGAAAACGTATTTCTGCTCAATAACGTGGTGTTGCCACTAAATGCTCAAACAGAGGGATGTCTAACCCCACAGCTCAGGACTGAGCAGGTTTGCAACCTCAGCGCCGAAGTCAAACGACCACCAAAAGAGGGTGAGCATGTTCATTTTCACATCATCAGAGTTCAATGACAATATGACTGTTTCTGTGCTTTAAAAAGAAAATCTAATCTATATAGGTTATTCCTTAGTGTAAACAATGCCATTGTGTTTACCCTCAAGAGTAATGGATTACATTTGAGCAATTAAGGACGATTTGTGCAATACATTGCATCGCTGGCTGAGCTGAACTGTCAGTTTACAGTGTTGTGTGATTGTTTTGCTGCCTTATCTTCACAGTACTGGCTAACCTGTTCTTTCCATTATTTTATGAAAGAGATGAAGAACACTGGAGAGGGTTGCACTCTTGGCAGAGTCTTGATAGTTCTGCATGCTGAGCAAATGGCAGAAACACTGTGCAGACAGTGTAGGTGTTATGTAAGAATTTCATGTCAGATTATGTACATTATTTAAAATATATTTTAGTACCATATAGGCAGGTATAAACAGGTGCTTTTCTAACTAAATTTTCCTCCCCCATCACTTTTAAAAATTCTATCATGATTTCTAATTCAACAGTTCAACATACATCCTTATAAAATTAGACCGTGTTGTGTTGCTAGTCTACACATTGTCAGTATTGTAGGCTCAGTGCAATTTCCCACTTTCCTACCTGCTCAGTATTAAAATCACAGGGTCTATTTAATTGATAAAAATAGGTGAATCTAAATAACAACACCACTTCAGGAGACTCACGATCAGGAGACTGACACACATTGTTAGAGTTGTTGGTTTCCTCAATAGGACTTTTTTTTTTTTTTTTGAAAGAATGCTCTATTTAGATTTGCCACTATTAAGCAGTAGTTCTTTGTCTAAGTGGGACACCATTTAATGTGACATTTGTCTGACATGACCCCCATTGAAAAATGTTCTAATCATAGTTCATAATGTTTATTTTTTAATAAATACACAAAAAAATTAATGAATAATAAAGCAAGACGCTAAAATGCTAAAATGTCTCGACTATAAAAGAACTGCTGCAGCACTGCAGCCATTAAGTATGGTATTGGTTTTCTTGTGATGTGCTGATTTCTCAACCCCACTGAAACCTTTCCAAGACCCCCTCAGAGGATTACGAGCCCCACTTTCAGAGTTACTGGTTTAGATCAATTGAGTATTGACCAGCTCCCCTGACTATTTTTTTCATTTTGTTGGTCGTAATACAGGGATCCACTGTATAGGGAATTTAACTTCAGTTCATAACAATTATTATATATATATATATATATATATATATATATATATATATATATATATATATATATATATGCAATGCACAACAGACATCATGATTATGAGGATATATATGAGAGATAGTCTGTCAAAGAAAAATATTAATAATAATAATAAACCAACCCAGGTTTTTCTATACAACACCCGTCTTGCTTTTTAGTGATCTTATTAGCTGCTGGGATGCTTTTGTCACATTTGGCAGCCATTTTAATGAGGTCAGTATGGAGCATCCGATGAAAAAAATCATAGAGACACAGGTGCGTGGCAACTGTTTGGTGAATAGGTGTTAGGTTAAAGCCAATGGCAGAGACTGTACTTTTCTAAAGAGCAGTTTTCGGTTGGTCTGAGCATATCCAAAGTAATTCAATTAATTAAATTTTGAGTTTGTTCAGATGAATTGTCATCAAGTGATTGGGAGATGCTCTGTAAAGTTGACAGCAATGTTTAGAAAATGGTGGGAGGAGTGAGGGCACCAAGTGGGTAATGGCATTTTAGAATGGAATACTGATTAGAGGGCACTTTTGCTGTACAGCAAGTATTATTGCATCAGCTATCTAAAGGATGACTGCCATCAAAAAGCTACAGATGAAAACTGAAACTCTGATAAACAGATAAATGTTATTAATTTCCTTCCATTGATTCTTCCTAGTGCCAGTGCAACAACACAAAGATAACAAATCAGAATTAAAAAAGGTCATGCAATCATTCTTTGTGCTTTTTTTCTACAGTGGCTCACTTTTTTAATATTTGTACCAGTCAAATAAAAACTGGTGCGTTCCATTAGCCTTTGTTTCAGATGGAAATAAAGCACTTAGTGTATTCTGACAGAAAAGCACTTTCATAAAATTTTGAATCATGAAAGAATCCAAGAAAGGCTTTCAAAAGTGATGGTTATTTTTGTTCTGCCATTGTCTTTAAACATCAGTCAACATTGAAGAAATAACTTTCCTAGTTTTATGGTTTGCTAATTCATATTTGTTATGGTTCGCCTTAATCTTATTTGAAGAAATTGACACAAGTAAGTATTGTATCCAGTGTATTTTGTGCTGAAACCAATGTTTCAAAGCTATTTTTGTAATCAACCAAGCTATAATAAATAAATAAAAATACAAGTATTTCTACATAATCTGATGCCATCTGTTTAATTGCTAGTGGCATTAAAAAAAAATAACAAAAAAAGCAGCAGTATTTTAGAACAAAGAAAATACATAAAATGTTTGTTTATTTGGGTAGGATTAAACCATATCAAATTGCATCAATCTAAACTTTGTTTAAGGTTCAAAACTTCAAAGAAATATAATTGATTAAATAGGCAAATGGCACATTCTTCTGTTTGATAAGAACATGTTTTTTGCTCAATATGTTGATAACCGCTTATCAGAGCCTGCATCAGCTAATATTTTTTAAGATTTTACTTGACGTTCCTATTTTTAGCACAGGGTTGAAAATCCGCCTTTATCTGGATAGTCACTAGATCTGTTGCTTGCTGCATTAGAGTCAGCTATTAAAGATATTCTATTTTCAAATCAGTGAGTTATCAAACTAAATAAAAGACAGTGAAATGTCCCCTTCTTGTACTAGGCAAACTGATCTTTAGCAGAAATCACTGTCGAGCCCTATTAAAGTGTTGTGGGCTAACAGACAGTTGTCATACTGATGCGCTAGGGAGGCTGCACAGTGGTTGTTCCCTTGAGCCAGCATTGCAGCCGTTGTATGTGCTGATGCATCAGGGAGGCAAAATAGGCTGATCCCTGGAGCCAGCATTACACTTCAGCCATCAACACCAGCCAGGAGGATATCTACATCATCAGATGGAAGGAAATGTAGATGGATATCGCAGATGCACATTAGTTTACAGTAAAAGAAGCAATGTCTTAGTTGGTTCTTATCTTGGCGAGAGCTGAGTCAAATGTCAGTAAGAAGTTTTAACACCTACTCTCATGTAATGGAAATGGAAAATAATGGAGTGCCTTTACCGAATGCACTACTCAGTCATTGAAGACATTTTAAAGAAATCGTGCAGATTTACCGAAGCAGCCTAAACTGGCTGCAAGGTTCCTAAAGCAAATTGGGTCTTTGTCGGCCAGAATAATATTGAAAATGTGCATACTGTAGCGAAAGTGCCACACAGAGAGAGAACGTGCACGCAAGATCAGATTTTTTTTTCTTGCTGAAATACTTTTCGATGATTTGTCAATGTGTAATATGCGTCCACATGGGTGATGGTAATGATGATCAGGAGGCGAGACCTGGTGATTAGAGTAAATGTTGGAGGTGATGATCTTGTGTTTTCGCAAATCATCCCAGTAGGTGAATATGCCACATAGACCCAAAGTACCGTCTGGTATCTTGTCTACGGTGACAAATTGCACCTTTATCTCCCTCCCATTTCTCATCATATCGGCTGCTGCATACTATATGACTGAATGCTCATGAGATAATCAAACAATTTGCCCTGAGGCACATCATCGTCGGCAGCCATTTTGGGAACTTTAGTGTGCATGTCTTGTCTGAATGAAAATGAATGGTTTTGTGACAACTGCTATTTCTTATGAAATCACTATATTCAAATTAATATTTCGATAGTACCCCGGTCAACAAAGACAAAATCTGCATTCCTGAATGTAGTGTAGTACATCGATAAGACAAGCGTTTGCTGTATTTATTTTCAAGTGGCAAATACATATATACACTATTCTTTCAGAAATGTCAATTTTCAAGGGGAAATTTATAGTATTATACGGCAAAGGGTACATTTCACTATAATCGTGAAATTCATGTTAACTGTTAAAAATAAATACAGCCTTATTCATGGTTCCATCCCTCTTTTGCTCAGGGCTCCAGTCATGGAATGTGCTAGATTTCTCTTGATTGTGCCAGTGAAAAATCAAGAAAATTATCCAGACATGTTACCTGATATATCCCCAGATTCTGATACCCTCAATAACTTGAATGTCATAATTAGATCACAATTTCACAAGCAGTGTTTAAATTAATTGTGTCATCGGATATATGCCATTTAACAGTGCAGCAGCTTTTTTAATTGAGTTAACATGTTGTTCTATGTAATAAATTGTTGAGAAGAAAAACACATTATAGTAATGTGCTTTTTTAAAAGTATATACAACATATAAAACATTACTTATATACATATAAACTTAACTCAAAGTTATGGTTAAGCTACCTTTGTAATTTTAATTGGTACTGTATAACATAGAAGGCGTAATACATTAAAAGAGTTAGAGCTGTATTCTGATCATTAACATATCTACATATATACAACAAGGGGCATTCAGAACAGAAAATAGGAGACACTTTTTTACACAGAGAATTGTGAGGGTCTGGAATCAACTCCCCAGTAATGTTGTTGAAGCTGACACCCTGGGATCCTTCAAGAAGCTGCTTGATGAGATTTTGGGATCAATAAGCTACTAACAACCAAACGAGCAAGATGGGCCGAATGGCCTCCTCTCGTTTGTAAACTTTCTTATGTTCTTATGTTCTTATATCTGCCAAAGCGATTCTGATGACAGTGCAATAGGGTCCCAAATATACAACTGAGCACTGAGTTAAGACCCGCTGAAACAAGATTTATTTAGTGGTGCAATCAGGAACTTTAACAAGTGAACACACTATAAAAAGCAAAGTAGTCCTAAGTAGCCACTGGGTGTGCTTGGACTGACACAGAAAGAGGAAATCAAAGAAAGAAAAGTAAAAGAAAAAAGAACCTAAGACGAACAAACAACAAAATGGAAGAAACTAACACTATTATTCGTAAATTATTATTATTCCTATTTTGCGGATACAATGGAGTACTACATTTATTTTCACAAGGACTGTAACAATTTATTTTCATGGCAATTATTACAAGTGAAAATATTTACGTACAGTATATGGAGAGCAGCATAACAGGAACGCCACTTCTGTCTGTCCTTCCTTGTTGCTAGTGCTGTGTGTGTGTATCATGTGCAACTTTAAACAAGTTAACTGCTATGTAAAGTTAACACAGTGTATTTACTTTGTTTCCGTGATTGAAATAAGTCACTACTATCGGCAGACCTGAAATATTTGTTTCACTGCCTGATAATGTATGAGTTTAACTAGTTTGAAACATTATAACGAATTAGAAAATGGATTGGAGATTTCCTTTAACCTGATTGGTCAATACCAGGGTTTAAATCTCTGCTGACGGGCCTCGAATGTTATCTTTCAAACTAAGTTTAATCACTGCTCCAAATCAATCCACCCGGAAATACGTAAATACATCCGTGTATTTTACCTTTTGCCTGCTTGTTGGAAGTCTCCGTTCTTGTAGTGCACACGCCCTCTTAATGTTGTCTGTCAATGTAAAATATTCTGCTTCCTCGCTGTCCTATCTATTTATTTACATTTAGTATAGCAAATAAAGAATCAAAAATAAAATAATCGAGAAAGTGTTTGCTGTCAGTGGCAATACAATAACCACAACACTATAGCAACTAGTCTCTGGTTTGAATGACGACTTGAAATTAAACAACTGCACGCAGTCTGATTACGTTCAACAACTTTATTTAAGCATATCACAGTAACAACACAGGCACGTCGTATCTCTTGTAAAACCAGGAGAAGGAGGCTTTGACTTTATGAACACACACTGTGAACAAGTAACTGGGCAAACAGCATGATCAGGATTAACACATACTGCAGATAACTAGATTATTTTTAATTACCAAAACCTTTTACTTTATTTATTTTGCTAATAAATGTTAGGACCTTAAATACTGAGACATACACAAACGCACGAACATGCACTCAGATGCAAAAAATAAAATAATTCTACTTTTATTCTTCACGTGATCTTTTCACAAACGGTGGGGGCAGTTGTGCTCCGGGAAATATTCCATGAGAATTAAAGCTGCGGTTATGTTGAAACTCTAGTAGATTACAAACTCGGAGGGAACGTGATGCGGCACTTCATGTCCCACTCGAAAATGAATCAGCTGCTGCTTCTAGTAGACAGATCAGGGAGGGTAGTAAGTATTTAACACTTTACATGTAGTAATGCCAATGCCATGAAATAATGTACCTTGTGTAACTATATAAATAAATGATTGACCTACGTGCCTCTACCTCTTTTATTGTAGTCGAGAAGCATGGTTTACATATTCCCTCGGCGAGTGACCTACTACTTACTGTTTGCGTTTCCCGCAAGTCACTTCTACCTGCAAAATGGAGCCTTGCATTCTTTCTTTTAAAGGGATTGTTGCCTGGGTCTGATTGGATAGCAGATTCCCCAACCTACTCAGCATTGATTGGCTGGGCGCTGTCACTGCACCACTAAATGCCCTTGCGCTGGGTTTTTATTTTGATCAGAATCGCACTTTTGAAGAAGCCACGCCCTATGGGGCAGACGCATTTGACTTTAACCACTGCGTCAGTGATTGTACTCGTTTCATAAGAATCGAGCCCTTACTGCTTATTAGTCATTACATTTTGTAATAATTGGTGAAATACATGTTTTCCCTAAAGTTAACCACAATAGCTACTTGGGCCATCATTTAAATTAGTACAGTGTGTTGACAGTTTTGCTGAAGAAAAGTAATCTTCTTGGTCCCACATAATATTGTTTGTGTCTAACTTTAAAGATGCTGCAACAGCTACTGCTGCGTATCTGTCTTTTCTATAAAGCGTCCACATCCTTTATTGAATTAACCTAATCAAATGTTAATACTTTTGTTCAAAGAAACACACTCCAGTAGGGAATTACAGCTATTAAGGAGTAGTGATCACAGGTCTTATATTAAACGATTTACTTCTCTGGGGGGAAACAAACAACAAAGTTTGGTGCTGTATGGTTGAACCAAGAAACGCTGCGTGCATTTGACCTTCTGGCAGACAATAATCCCCTTAAAGGCAATGCTGATCTTTCTTATATGACTAAGAATCTCCAAATGTCAAGGTAATCACTGCTCTAGCTTTGTGTTGTAAATTACACAAGAGAATTTCACAGTGGGAAAGCTGCTGTCTTGTCACAGCTGTACTGCTGTTTCATCCGTGCAATTATTCATCTGAGAAAGGCCAGCCAAATGGATTTACAAAGGGATCTAGCCCATGAGACTAATTCCACTCCCAAGGTTGAAAATAAAAATGACAGCTAAGTGATACTACATTGGTTTCTGATTAACAGCCGACAGCATTGAGATAAACAGTTAAAATGACCGCCTCCTGGTAAAAGTCTCTTTAAACTATAAAATAATAAAACATGGTTAATTTTTTTTTTTTTTTTTTTTGGGGGGGGGGGGGGGGGGAAAAATTAAACCAAAAAACAAAGATGTAATGGAACTATGTATAATGTTGTATTTGTTGTTTTAGCTTTAATACATATTGTTCTCTATCACATGAGTTTTCCTGACTGAACTAATTCTATTTTATTTCCAGGCTTGAACAATTATGTACAGTACAGCTGAACAGTCAGATATATTCTCCTTTCCAGACCTCAGCATGTAATTTTTGCAGCTTGCACAGTGACTCGGCTCATTAACCTGTACCTAGCCCACAAATGTGGCTTCTGAAGGCTTGTTGCTATTTCCTGTTTCGTTTCTGCAGTGTCTGAAAGGGGTTAAAATATTATTCTCAATGCAGGTTGTATTCAACAGCAGATCAGCAGTAAAATTTAATACACCTTGTCTAAAAATAGAAGAGCCTTACAGTATTGGTAACATTCATACCTGCCATCCTTGATTGATGGTTCACTTAGGGACACTGCATGGCATAAGCTACAGGTTCAGATATGACACATTTTCACAGCAGGGGCATGAATGACAGAACATTATGAATAGCTTCTCATTTGTGGGGTTTGCAGGTATTTTTTCTATGATCCCCTGTATGCAAGAAGAACACTGATTGGCTTCATTCCACTTTAATGTAAAATGTTTAGTATAGTTTAAACAGACCTACATCCAGTCTTCCTTTACAGATTGAGTAATACAAAGACTAGCTGTTACTTTAGCCAACTACTTAATTAAACTGCTTGGCTTTTATACTTTAAAAAAACATTAAGGCTCTATGATATATATATACAGTGTGTGTGTGTGTGTGTGTGTGTGTGTGTGTGTGTGCCTATATATATATATATATATATATATATATATATATATATATATATATATATATATATATATATATACAGCTCTGGAAAAAATTAAGAGACCACTGCAAATTTTTCTTAAACCAGCATCTCTACATGTATGACAGCCATTCCATTCCAGTGTCTGTTGAATTCCAACACAGGCACACCTCATTCTACTGATTGAGGTACTGATTAGGGGATCACCTGAACCAAATCTTATTTAACGAGGCAAAGTATAAAAACCACTCCTGTTGTCATCACTATCCTCTTGCAATAGAACTAGCTGGATGGCAAAACCATGCTAGTAATACTTCAAAACTAACTGGAATCAGAAAATAACTATTGACCATGCCCAAAGAGTTGAAAAGGAAAGTTTTGAGTGAGGAAAAGAATGGTTCAATTCGGCTTTACTGGCAGAGGGATACAGTGAGCGTCGGGTTGCTTCCATCCTTAAAATGTCAAAGACGGCGGTTCATAAGAACAAGGTCAAGCAGCACACATTGGGGACAACAAAGCTACAGACCGGCAGAGGGCGAAAACGACTCTCCACTGACAGGGATGACCACCAACTCATTCGAATGTCACTCAGCAACCGTAGGATGACATCAAGTGACCTACAAAAAGAATGGCAAACAGCAGCTGGGGTGAAGTGCACAGCGAGGACGGTTCTAAACAGGCTCCTAGGGGCAGGGTTGAAGTTGTGCAAAGCTAGAAAAAAGCCCTTCATCAATGAGAAGCAAATAAGAGCCAGGCTGAGGTTTGCAAAAGACCAAAAGGATTGGACCATAGAGAACTGGAGTAAGGTCATCTTCTCTGATGAGTCCAATTTTCAGCTTTGCCCAGCACCTGGTCATCTAATGGTTAGACGGAGACCTGGAGAGGCCTACAAGCCACAGGGTCTCGCACCCACTGTGAAATGTGGTGGAGGATCGGTGATGATCTGGGGGTGCTTCAGCAAGGCTGGAATCAGGCAGATTTGTCTTTGTGAAGGACGCATGAATCAAGCCAAGTACTTCCTTCTGCTCTGACAATGTTCCCCAACTCTGAGGATTGGTTTTTCCAGCAGGACAATGCTCCATGCCACACAGCCAGGTCAATCAAGGTGTTGATGGAGGACCACCAGATCAAGACCCTGTCATGGCCAGCCCAATCTCCAGACCTGAACTCCATTGAAAACCTCTGGAATGTGATCAAGAGGAAGATGGATGGTCACAAGCCATCAAACAAAGCCGAGCTGCTTGAATTTTTGTGCCAGGAATGGCATAAAGTCACCCAACATCAATGTGAAAGACTGGTGGAGAGCATGCCAAGACGCATGAAAGCTGTGCTTGAAAATCAGGGTTATTCCATGAAATATTGATTTCTGAACTCTTCCTAAGTTAAAACATTAGTATTGTGTTGTTTAAAAATGAATCTGAACTTATTTTCTTTGCATTATTCGAGGTCTGACAACACTGCATCTTTTTTGTAATTTTGACCAGTTGTCATTTTCTGCAAATAAATGCTCTAAATGACAACATTTTTATTTGGAATTTGGGAGAAATGTTGTCAGTAGTTTATAGAATAAAACAAAAATGTTCATTTTACCCAAACACATACCTATAAATAGTAAAACCAGAGAAACTGATAATTTTGCAGTGGTCTCTTATTTTTTTCCAGAGCTGTGTGTGTGTGTATATATATATATATATATATATATATATATATATATATATATATATATATATATATATATATATATATATTATATTCTGTTTTTATTATTTTTAGTACAATTACTCAGAATTTTTATATGGACATTTTATAATGCATAAAAATGAAAATAGTGAATGAATAAATATCAATTTCCAGCCACAGCCTGTCATCTTTAGTTTTGTATCTGCACATTCCAAACATTTGCAACTGAAGAAAAAGGTGTCCCATGATAATATTGGCAGTTCTAAAAAATAAGTAATCATTTTTAAAACATAGTTTAGCACTGCTTTATATAAACTAGTTATATGTAAAAGCGCTGTTTATCATTTTGAAGTCTGACACTTTTAAATGCATTTGAAAATGACAGTATTACTCAGGAATTCTGTACAGCCGGGCAGCAGAGCATTGTAGCCGGGAGCATTTTTTATGGAAATGTAAACTTGCCTTACCTTAAATATATAATACGACAAAGAATGTGAATGATGGGTTGTCTTTCGTTGACTGTTCCTGGTTCCGTTTTTTAATGTTCTACATTTTCTTTTTCTTTACTGTTTTTTTATTATGGCAAATTATCATGCTTACTTTGGCACTCTACGATTTGACTGGGGAAAGATGACATAGGGTTCTTGGAGTTTAAAAAAAAAAAAAGGTAACCCTTTCACTTCCTTTTTAGCTTAATTAAGAACATAAGAACATAAGAAAGTTTACAAACGAGAGGAGGCCATTCGGCCCATCTTGCTCGTTTGGTTGTTAGTAGCTTATTGATCCCAAAATCTCATCAAGCAGCTTCTTGAAGGATCCCTGGGTGTCAGCTTCAACAACATTACTGGGGAGTTTAGACCCTCACAATTCTCTGTGTAAAAAAGTGTCTCCTATTTTCTGTTCTGAATGCCCCTTTACTAAACTCCATTTGTGACCCCCATCACAACTGTTGCATGAAACTGCAGTGCAGTAATCCAGCACCTCTGCACTTAAGCTTTTGTATGTCAGCTGACAACCGCTGATATCCCATCACGCCTTTCTTCTTAAAGGCATGCAGCCTCTATATATGAACCCCCAATATCTCTCACAAGCACCTGGGTACATATTGTTACGATATCACAACAAAAGGAATACTTTTTTTTTTTTTTTTTTTTTTTGGTGCATATGTATAGCATATGTATAGCTGTTATGTATTATATATCACTTTACAATACAATAATATGACAAAAACTGGACTGAATGATAATACCAGAAAATAATCATAATATTTTTTTTTTTTTTTTATAAAATAGCCGGCGCAAATATAGTATTAGGCGTTGGACTGTGCTGATCGACGGCTTATTTTGACCCCCTGCATTCATTGTCACTATTTTTGCTTTGAAAATAATTTGTTATTTTTTTTAGCAGTCATTTTTAATGTTTTTGCCTCTTGGAGTGCACAACCCTCCCATTCAACTCCCTGATTGCTTAAATGTTGTGTCAAGATGTAACACAGCTGTCATGTGGTTCCAACATTTTTTTTCATCCATCAAGGGGCAACTGATCTAGTCTGCTAGAAGCACAATCAATCCTTATTGTTAAAGGCACAGTAACATCTGCAAGACAAGGCCTGGGGAGAACCCTCTGACTGAACTCTATAATGGCAACTGATAGAATGCTGTGTATTCCTTCATGGTGCATGCTTTCTCTGTAGAGGCCGGCAGGCTAAAGCTAACATTTTGTTTTGTGTTTTGTTAGTAGCCGACTTGTGTTAAAATAAACAAGGGATGTATAAATTATTTGTAAATGCAGAGAACTGCTATGCACCTCACACACTTTAATCTACCAATGCCTGTATTTTTGATAGGACTGGTTTCACCTTTCCATGTCCTAAAATAAACCCAAAGTATTTAGTTTCATTTTTTTCCAAATGCAATTTAAAAAAAAAATTATCTGCAAGACCGGCTTTTTGAATAGCCGATAATACAGTTGTAAGTCTGGTTAGGTGCTCCTCCCATGAAAAACTACACACCACTACATCATCTATGTATGCAGCAGCATACCCTTGATGAAGCTGTGATACTTTGTCCATCAACCTCTGAAAGGTTGCCAGTGTCCCATGTAAACAAAATGGCATGGTTTTAAATTGGTATAATTCGTCTGGTCAATAAAGCACTCTTCTCCAGAATCCAGTGATAATGGAATTTGCAAATAGCCCTTTGTAAGATTGAGAGTCAAGATGAACTTATCGCCCCCTTGCCGGTTTAGGAGTTCATCCATATGGAGCATGGGATACGCATCGAACTTGAAGACGTTGTGTACCTGTCTGTAGTCAACACAGAAGCAAATGATTTTGTTTGGTTTATCCACCAGCACGATTGGCCTGCATAACTAGCTCTGTGAGGGCTCAATTACTCCAAGCTCGAGCATCGCCTCCAGCTCCTGACGAACAGCCTCCTGCCAATTTTCTGGAACTCGAGATGTTCGCCCTCCCACCCTTGACCTTAGCTGACTTTGTATTTCATGTTCGATGAGGTCAGTTCTTCCAGGTCAGTCCGAAAAAACCCCATCAAAGTGTTGTAACAACTTGAAAAGATCATCTCTCTGTGCAGCGGTTAAATTATCCCCCATTGGAACCTCCACTGCTTGCAGTGGTTCAACACAGGATCCTAAATAGATAACCAACAAGAGAGGGGACTTATAAAGTGCTTCCTGTTCTTTCCAGGCTTTCAATAATGTACATTAAATATTTGAGTCTCCTTTCGTTTGGTACAAAGATAATTAACTTTCCCTATCCGTCAGATTACTTCAAAAGGACCCTGCCACTTAGCAAACTGTTTACTCTCAGCAGTAGGGAGAAGTAATAATATTCGGTCACCTGGTTGGAACACTCTCAATCGTGCAGACTTATTATACTGCACTTGTTGTGAATGCCGCACTGCATTTAAATTTTCAGTTACTAATCGACCAACCAATTCCAGTTGGTCTGGTAATTGTAGCACATATGTAACAACAGTATGTGCTTTTGGAGGACTTGCTTCCCAACCTTCTCTACTCAAGTCACGGTTGATGTCCATACAGTAATTCAAATGGGGAGAACCCTGTTGACAATTGGGGCACTTCTCGAATCGCAAAGAGAAGGCAGGGCTGCATTCATTTTAGGGTCTGATTAAATCTCTCCACAAGCCCAGCAATCTGTGGGTGATAAACTGATGTTCTGATAGAGCGAACCTTAAGTAACCCACATTAACTTCGGAATGCCAACCCGAGAAAAAAAGTCTAACTACTAGTTCAATGGACACTAATCAATCTCTCAATCCCCCCCCCCCACTGTTGCCCTCTCCTGGAGCTTTGTTCACCTCCTCTTGTAGGTTACATTGAATACTCACCCCCTTTCCCTTCCTTTTTCCCGCTTGGCCAGTATTCGTGTAATTCCCCTCCCCGAATCCTATTCGATTTCCCTCTGCTTTTTTCTGCTCTATGCTGTCTTTTGCTTTTCCTAGGGTGGAAAAATGGATGAAACAGATCAGGTCCCAGGGGAACAATCTCACCAATTAACTTTTCACCTGTCTGATTACTCGGGTCGGGCCATAATCAGGTTTTCAAAATAGGGCCAGTCTCATCCTACTATTGTCAGATGTAGAAAACCTTTTGCAGCCACCACAATTGCGTATGTACTTTGATTCTGAATGCGGATCCGAACTTTAATGGTAGGATATGTTCTGGCATCTCCATGGATACAGGAGATTGCAACTGACCCTAGTGGCTGCCAAACCATACCCCCCAAAAGCGAGGTTTGAATAATAGATTGCCCATATACCAGGCGGTGACATCCTGGGTAAGGACCTGAAGCAGCTGCTCGATTACCAGACAGTCCATGATTTCTGTGACAGTCCTGGTCTCTGTCTTTAGCCAACACTGATAAGGTTGGTGTAAAGTCTGTGCTGCCATCTGGGTTCATGTTCCTGATGGAATATTGTATTCCTGGAAGTGCAACCGATATGTCTCCTCTGGTTTGCCCAATCGGTGAAGTATAGCACTTTTTACCAGTTCATAGTTTTGTGCGTCCACAGCATCCATAGTTCTGTAGGCTGCTTGTGCTTCCCAAAATAGACACAGGGCCAGCTTAAAAGCCCAATGTTCTTTTGGCCACTGGGTGGCTTCTGCTACTTTTCATGAGCTTGGGCTGAATAGAAAACATACGGGCAAAGGTGGCTTCCGGGTTCCTAGAGGATAACATCTTCTCGTCCAGGCTGCCGAAGAACCAAGTCAGTTGTCCTTCTCATCACGGTTCTGCTCCTGTCGCCGGGGCCATTGGTGTGGTAAAGACCGTTTATAGAAAAAGTTACACAAGTCCGATAAAGTTAACATTCAACAGTGCTTTTATTTTTATACACAGTTAATGGTAAAAACGTCCACAAAGTAATAATCCCAAAATAATAATAATGAAGTCAGAAATCAGCAGCAAAAATAGTCCCCTGGCAACTCTGTCTGGGTCTGTGTTTCTCCAAATACTCAAGTGAAGATATTCACTTGTAATACTGTATTTGATAACAGTTATAGAGTTAAAAAAATATGGCTAACCAACCCCCATCTCCCACACATTCCCCTTAAGAATTCCCCTTACTGAATTAGTGATACACCCTTTAGTAGCTAACAGGTGTATCAGATAATAGCTGTATTCCGTAAGTAGAGAACTGAAGCATATGTGTGGTTTACCTTCACAAAAATGGCTGCCACAACCCAACCAAGACTTAAGGTCTGTTCCATCTTGGTGATAGGTATCGGGAGGCTGATCTTCACCAGCCTCATACTTTAACCTTTCACAGCGGGATATTAATTTTCTTGTTTGTGCAGTTCAGGATCCTGCTGAGAAACCATGTTTAAGGCTTGCAGCAGATGGTTGTCTTTTTAACATACACCCTACGCTTTTAGTGAACGCTTTTGAAGTATTCTAGTCTAAGGAATGCAAAATTGGATAACTACAGTACAAGCAAGGACAAAAAGTAAAAAGGAAGCCTAACAGGCTCAATTTGTTTTAAAATAAAATTTAAAAAAATGAAACAGGTCATTAACATGCATTAATTATTTGCAATTGTCCTGTTTTAACTGCTAACAATTAATAATAATTAGGGTTAGGATTGGGACTTGTTTTTTTGGTAATAACATTAAATAACCTTGAAGAAGATACTTGTGTGTAAAATTACTTGCTAACATATCAGTAAAAACAAATTACTGATAATAGTTATATACAAAAGGTTACAAACGAGAAGAGGCCATTCAGCCCATCTTGCTCATTTGGTTGTTAGTAGCTCATTGATCCCAGAATCTCATCAGGTAGCTGCTTGAAGGATCCCAGGGTGTCAGCTTCAACAACATTATTGGGGAGTTGGTTCCAGACTCCCACAATTCCCTGTGTAAAAAAGTGCTTCCTATTTTCTGTTCTGAATGTCCCTTTATCTAATCTCCATTTGTGACTGGTTAAAGTATTGCCCCGATCTAATTTCCTTTTATAGCTGGAGGGGGAATACTGAAGGAAATTATACAGTAATGCAATTATCAAAGCTAATGTGGAGCAATATTTATTGAGATTCAATGATCACTTCACCAATCTCCTGCAGCTAAAACGTTTAATTAAATTGTGCCCTTCATTAGGAAGAGTGTGGTAATAACAGCAAAACTTGTCCATGAATGTTCTGTGCCCTTGCATGTCGTCGTAAATTTTTGAAGGCTTTGCAGATGTGTCAGGTAATATCTCAACCCCACCAGCCTTCCTATTACTTGCTGTCGTTGTATTACTTTCACACCACTTAACTCTGGCAATCTTTCTTACTTCAAGCAAAACTGTATTCTTACAACTAATATTTCCGTCACTGTAAATATTTACAGCATTGATTTGCTTCCAAGTATCCATTTTTTTTTTTTTTCATATTAGTACCCGCATGTTGTGCTTTGCATGCAAATTATCCTTACTTTTTTCATAAAGCTCTACTAGTTTGCATATTTCATTGTGATACATTTTTCTTTCATGGCACAGGCTGGAGATTGGTTTATTCACGTACACAACCCTTGTGTTATTAGATTTATGTTTCATTTACTAAACATTCAAACATGGAGAAGTTCTCAAGAGAAGCTTCCAAATATATTCCTGTCATTTTTTTTTTTAAATGATAACAAAATTAATGAACATTTATGTGCAACGCGCTAAAAATCGCACACTGAAAGTTACATCTATATTCGGAACGCATCATTTTGTGTAGGGTTTAACAATTAAGCAAAATGGAATACCTTGGAAAATGTTTAAACGCTCAAGGATTAGCACCCCTATTATCAATTAATACATTTTAATTTAAACAGACACAATGATATTTGATCTACACAGCCACAGTTGTATTTTGACAACTGTGGTTTGCAAATGTATTTGTGTGAGAAGTTTAGTTGTTAGCTGGAGAATAAAAATGACTCAATGTTTCAGTGTTTTCTGGTATTCAATGAAGAAAATAAGCAGGGTTTTTAAAGGCTTTCTCTTGACATGCCTACAGGTTCTGATAACATGAACGATATTGGCTTTTGCCCTTTTAAAAAACGTGTTTCATCAAAGTGTTACTAGTCAATAAGGAGTTGTGGAGTTAGGGTGACGATATGTTGGAAGATATGTTGTAAATGTAAATGTTATATATTGGCTAACCATTTACTGATTTTTTGTAATGGGTTATTATGAATGGTAATGGGTATTATATTTCTAATAATTACACCCCCCAAAATAGGACAAGATAATTAATGCTTTATTTATGGCACTGTTAATCTTTACATTATATTTCAGTATATTTTGTATAAAGAATGCTGAAATAGGGGTGAATAGTATGCAGTACCCTTTTTTATACATAAATGAAAGAACACATCAATATAGTGTCAAATCTTGTAAAGATGTCAGTTTATTTACGACTCCAGTTTGCAATTTTTAAAACAGCCAGTTAGTCAAGGGCCCATGTATAGTAAAGCATGGTTCATGTACAATTTACTTTCAACTGATTGTTTGGGCATTCCATAAATACATAATACATGTGTGTTATTTGTTTCATTATTGCTTACATAATTATTTCACTACATCACTGCTTACTAAATGTGACACACAATTTATCTGTGTTGATAATAATCATGCAGTGTTTGAATTATTATTACATTTTCCTTGCATGAAATGGTTCCAGGCTGTATTTTTTCTGAATCCATTTCCTTCACACTAACACATGCCCATGTTTAAACGTGCAAGTTAGTTTTCACTGCATTGAATTACATATTTCCCAGCCATCATGTCAAATGTATAAACAATAAGTGTACAGAATATAAATATATCATGACCGATCTACTGTATATTTACAAACTCAGACAGCTTGGCTGCATGAGTGAAATTCTCATTGCACTACTTTTTCAAAAAACATCATAGATACAACGGAAGGGTTAATAGGATCCTTGCACATCTTTTTGTTTTTAGAATAATATATATTCTGCTCACTCAAAGTGTTGCATATTTTATGAAATACATGCAGCAAATCAGGGCAAATGGAAGCATTCCTATTTATAGACTATTAAAGCAATTATGTTTTTGCAAGACAGCCTACACATACAATGTATATTTATGAATGTAACTTACTGAATTCACCGTTACTGAATAATGGCAAATATAAGACATTGTTTGTAACATAGAGTGCACCACAATAAGCACTTTCTGTACACATTATTTTATTTTTCTTTATCTGCCAGCTTAATAACTGTAAACTGAATGGTAAAATGTGAAATGAGAATGCACTTACCAAGGCTGGGAGTTGGGACCATGGATCTGGGGGAGGAGGAGATAAGCAGGTTCCTGAAAGAAAAGAAAAAAAAAAAGTTTGTTTGTATCAGAACGGCAGGGTGCGCAGTGACAGCGGAGTTCACTGAATGGAGGCTTTCGCTCAGTGAACTTACAGCTTCTCTGTTAAGAAAAATAAATAAATGAATACTAACTTTAATCTAGCTTATTCATACAGTGGATTTTCGCTTGGAGGAATATAAAAAGATCGTACAGGGAAGTTGGCATAATTTCTTTAACTAAGACTTAAGAAAAATGAAAGTAAAACTTACCAGTTTGGGGTTGTTTGTCTCTGTGTGCATGTGTGGACAAAGGGGGTGTGCACAATTGAGGCGCACTTTTAGAAAATGATATGGGGAGGGAAGTATCAAAGGAAGAACAATGTTTTTATAGTCCATGAAAGTACCCCAGTCATGAAAAACAAAAATTTGTATTTATGACTCGTTAAAAGAAATGTAATGTTTATGTATTGCCTAATTGAAACTAAGATTACTTATTTGGTATGTTCCAAGGGGAGGGGCTAAGTCTGGGTAAAAATAGCCTGTATCGAGGCCCACACTCAGTCGGGTTGGTTTTCTAAACTGGTAGGTGCTGTGTAAAGGGCACCCGATTTTCAGAATGTTACTTCATTTTACAGTCAAGTGTTTAATGATTTTTAAAAAAAGAAAATGTTTTGTGGTGTGTTCTTGTTTATTTGTGGCCACAGCTGAACAAAATGCAGTTCTGTTCCTGTGTTCCTCACTCCTGTTTGGATAATAAAAGAAAGTCATCTTGCCAAAACAAAAACTCCTCTGGCCATCTCTTGATACTTTATAACATCTTACGTTTCGCACACCAGTCCCTAACAATTAAATTAAACAGTTTTGTTAAGTTTCTGGTTTACATTTTAGTGATGTATGTGCATGTGTACTGAATATGAGACATCACTTGTAAAGAATTATAATAATCAATCCTTATTACTTTGTATGTCTGTTTAATACACAAATACGTTATGTACTGCTAGCTGCTTTATACAGCGGCTCATTGAGACCAACGAACAAAACAAATAAAAAAAAACCTTCTTTATATCAAGATCCTGAGATGAGTGATCTTGTGATCTCGACATACTGGATAATTGTTCCCCCCAATGGCTTCAGTGGGCTGCGGTAGCTTTTGGATACATTTCAATTTCATGATTTTTGATTAAATATTTAATAATGAATCACTACTTTATGTTTGTTTTATAAGACATGAATCTAGTCTGAAATCATCAGAACATTATTAAAATAACATTCTCTTAATTCAAGAACAATGATTTAATCCAGCTAATGCGTCTAAAAAATCTGAAACTGCCCCCAATTACCCCACTTGACCCTACATACAGTGTATTAAAGTGAGTCTTGTCATATTAGCGTTGAAAGAAATCTGATTTGGATGTCTCGGTGGTCAAAACGTACCAATTACTTTCCCTACAGGAATAAGATATGGATAGATACTCTTTAGGGTCCCCATTCAAGCATGTTCAATCATATTGTTTTTTTTTTTTTGTTTTCTTTCTCCAAGCTCCTAAGCCCCTATAGACCTTTTATATTGCATTTGAGATTGTGTGTGTGTGTGTGTGTGTGTGTGTGTGTGTGTGTGTGTGTGTGTATACACACACACACACACACACACACACACACACACACACACACACACACACACACATTAAAATAGCTTTTTTTCTCATTTATCTACACATCCTGCCCCACAACTTCCAAGAGAAAAAAATATTCTACAAATTTGTAGAAAATTAATTAAAAATAAAAACTGAAATAGCTTGGTTGGATAAGTGTCCACCCCCCTTGTAATAGCAATCCTAAATTAGCTCAGGTGTAACCAATCACCTTCAAAATCACACACCAAGTTAAGTGGTTCAATTGTAGTGATTCATATGATTTCAGGATAAATTCAGTAGTTCCTGTAGGTTCCCTCTGCTTGGTAGTGCATTTCAAAGCAAAGACTCAACCATGAACACCAAGGCGCTTTCAAAAGAACTCTGGGACAAAGTTGTTGAAAGGCACAGATCAGGGGATGGGTATAAAAAAAAATATCAAAGGCCTTGAATATCCCTTGGAGCATGGTCAAGATGATTATTAAGAAGTGGAAGGTGTATGGCACCACTAAGACCCTGCCTAGATTAGGCCGGCCGACTGAGCAAGAAGGAGACTGATCAGAGGGGCTACCAAGAGGCCAATGGCAACTTTGCAAGAGCTACAGGCTTCTATGGCCAAGACTGGTCAAATTGTGCATGTGACAACAATATCCCAAGCACTCTATAAATCTGGCCTGTATGGTAGGGTGGCAAGAAGGAAGCCATTACTCAGGAAAGCCCACCTTGAATCCTGTTTGAAGGATGCAAAAAAAAAAAACACTCAGGAGTTTCTGTAGCCATGTCGCAAAAAGATTTGTGGTCTGACAAAACTAAAATTGAACTTTTTGGCCTAAGTGCAAAGCGTTTGACACAAACCCAACACAGCACATCACCCAAAGAACACCATCCCTACTGTGAAGCATGGTGGTGGCAGCATCATGTTATGGGGATGTTTCTCATCGGCAGGGACTGGGACACGTGTCAGGATAGAAGGGAAAATGAATGGAGCAAAGTACAGAGAAGTCCTTGAGAAAAACATGCTGTTTTGAAAAAACCATCAACCGGGCCCGCCACACAGCAGCCCTGCTGTTGATGCTGCTTTCTTTAAATACCCTGCACCTGGCTCTAATTTACAATGATTACCAGGTGCAAGGGGTAATTCATAATAAAACAATTAACAGAAATATAATTAAATATTAATTTAAACCAAAGCGCATTTGCACATGTTTTAGGCAGGGAGGAATCTGAACCTTTCCCTGCTATCTATATATATATATATATATATATATATATATATATATATATATATATATATATATATATATATATATATATATATATTTTGTTTAAATATAGCTGATACAGCATACATAAATAAATATTTACATATATTTTGTTTAAATATAGCTGATACAGTGTAAATAAATAAATACCAAAAAATGTTTTTGAAGTTCATACCGCATAGTTATCAGCTTTCAGTGTGGTTTGCTGACTGCTGCATAATCCTGTTTATATCACGGCTGCTATATTTGTTTACATTGTCAAGTCAGAAAACAGTAACCATGATGTTTTAATCACCATTTTAATGTTTGGAGTATGTTTTGTAATTCATTTTCTGTTAAGTCACAGAATCAGTGTTCAGCCATAATGGAACTAATGCAATTCCTTTGTCGAAATGTATTCAGTTTTATCCTTGAATGCAACCGCATCTGACTGTATATAACCGTAGCATTGATATGCCATCAGTACGGTTAACCAGGTTATGTTTCATCGGGAGAAAATTAAGTGGTACGAAATTATCCTGTCTTTAGTTGTTATGTGATATTTCAGTAACTAACAAATCATACATATCTTAAATACAGCAATTTAAAATGTATGACCTTATAAATGTTAAGGTTACAACCACAACCAAGTTGATTTGAAAATAAAAGCTAATTCCAGCATGGTACCGCTACATTTAAAAGATTCATGCAAGATGTTATACAAACTGGTTTGTTCATAAGTGTGTGTACTCACACCCTGCCTTTTCATTGCATTTTTAAATGCTGTAAAATTATGAAGAAAGTAACTAAGTTGTAATAACAGAATAATGAATATCAACCAAGAGTTAAAAAAAAAAAGAAAAAAGAAAAACACACACGCTGACATAGCAGCAGGGGCACGGGGGTGTGGCCCCTGTGTGTGTGTGTGTGTGTGTGTGTGTGTGTGTGTGTGTGTGCCTTTATTTTATAGCAAGACGTTTTAATATGTAACACATTAAAATAAAAAAAATGTATATCCTAGGGGTAAAGAATATGTTGTGTAGACCTTACTTTATCCCAGTGAATTAGCTACAAAACAAAGGATGCCAAATAACAGCTCAAGTTAAATGTTGTTTGTTTTTTCAAATATTCTGATATTTGTTCCAGCATTAAAAAAAAATAATATAAACTTATAAACTGCAGTGTAAGGTATTAGAAAAATACTACTGCATAAAAAAACTACTAATACCAAATGAGCAAAATGCTACCAAATATATGTTAACTTTAAGCCCTGTATATTACCTACCTACCATCCTGCCATAGACATAGTTATGGTTGCAATGTTCTTTCCATTATTATATATGTATATCTGTATCCATTGGTTTACATTTAAGTGCATCTAAAGAAAGTAAAGCAAGTTCCCAAAATAAAACAAGGCATAGTGACTTCACTTCAAAGTAAGTAACATGCTATACAAAAGCAAAGGTCAAGAGGCTTTGTAAAAAGCTTTAGTTTTTGTATAGTTTCAAGGAAACTATACAAAAACTGAAGGACTGCTTTTTAGGTTCAGTGTTTTTGAAGAGAAAAATGACAGTCATATTAGATGTTAGATGTAAAGTGTTCAAAGTAAGAGGATTCATTGTTAAAGGTCTTGATGTGAAATGTGATCTACAAGTAACAATTATGCACACTGAGCAGTAGAATACAAAAGCAGCCATTCAATAATGCATCAGTAGAATTTTAATTGTGATCCAGATTGTGTGCACACTGTTTGGAAAAGCTTTTGATATATCTTATGGTTGCTTTTGTTTTTCCAAAAATAGAAACAAAATCAACGGAAATGTTAATAATTAATTTTGTTATGAAGCACGTCGTGAATATTCATAACACAAATGTAGTTGAAATGTTATCAGCATGACTTCATGTACTTCATATACAACCTCTTCTTGCACATTATTCCCTTGATGAAAGTAAAATAATAAAAAAAAACCTTGTGTATAATTTGAACGTGTTTGAGAACCTTGCAGAATTGAATCAAACCAATTCAATGTACTGAATGCTTAGCACTTGCATCTTCTAGAGTATGTTGTCAA
Source organism: Polyodon spathula (assembly GCF_017654505.1). NCBI lineage: Eukaryota > Metazoa > Chordata > Actinopteri > Acipenseriformes > Polyodontidae > Polyodon > Polyodon spathula. Next base: position 10,728,301 of record NC_054539.1, on the reverse strand, counting down.
AATATATTTAAAAGGCAATAATTTTGATGCAAACACTTCTGCCTTTTATATGGATCATCAAAGAGTGACAAAGAGCACATTAACAGGGCACACACCCAGAACCCAAATGGCACACAAACATCTACTGCTGTTGTGAATGTTGGCTCTTCAGAATGTTGAATGTTTGAATGCATGAATGTTTCTCATTTTATTATTTTATTTTGCTACAGCAGTTTGAGAATAAACAGTTTCCAGTCCATGCTCACTTTTTGTGTAGCAGAAGAGGTTAGGATCCTGTCTTACCCCACATAGGGTCCTCTCTGCAGCAGAGTAACTGAATGTAAAGGGTTGTGCCCTTGTTCTTGTTGGTTGGGTACAGTACAGGAATTTAACTAAAGGTATTGTGACAGGATACATGGGCTTCACACATTACAGTGAAAATAAAGCAACATATAACAAATAAGGTGCCTTTTTTTAAAGATTTTTTTTCTTTAGAGAGGTGGGTATATAGCCAAATGTTCAGCATGTTAGAAGACTTCACTGACAAACAGCCGCTGTCTGAATTGTTATATTTGCTGCAATGTAGTAAATAGACTACAGATGGTTGTTGCATGAAATGGTTGCCAAATGCACAGGGACACATACTGCAGGTCATATTTTGAGGCAAATACTGTAATGTATTCTGAGATATCTGAAAACCGTTAAGAGCTAGCAAGAAATAACTTGGTTACAGGAAGTAAAGTTGAAATATAATTCTTAGTAGTTTGTTGCTGCTTTAAAAAATTGAACTGTTTGTATTCCACTCAGAAAACGTGCCTTTGTGGTTTCTTTAAAAGTTCCAAAAGAAAGTCTGTTGACTGCAACCAACGAATGAAAGTAAAAAAGGAAAATATTAGAAGTATGTAAAATGATAGAATCATATATTGATAATTGAATGTGATAATGAGGTTGTATTTTTGATAAAATGTACAGTTGTGTTATATATATATAACTCTGGCATCGTAGGTAAGGCTAAACTGCTTTAAAAAAGGTGATGTGCATTTACAAAAATCCAGTATCATATCCTTGACTTCTTAAATAGTAAAACAAACAAACAAATATAAAAACTATATTGTCAAGAGTTCCTTTCAATATATATTTTACGTATTTCAATAAAGTTTTACGTGAGGACTGAAAGACATACCTTTGTAAAGTACAGAACCTGTTTATCGGATGGTTGAAGGATATGTATTAATGCATTGTAAATGTGGGGTACACACCACTCCTACAAGCCAATGTAATTTGCTTTAAAGGGGTTGCTTTGTGAGATGGTATAGACCTCATTTGATCACAACAGTGCTGCTTGAAAAAGAGTATTAGCACCAGCAACGCTTACAGAATCAGTAAATGCTTGCATCCTATCAAATCACAACACTATGGCATACGACTGGGAAACACATACTCTCGCCCTGCTAACGTAAGCAGGACAATTAGGGGTGTAAACATGCTTGTCTTCTTAAAAAAGGTTTTATCACAGGATGCTTAGTCAATGCAACATGTAGATTGTAAAGGCTAGCAGCATTTTGGAGGCATTGACAAAGAAAATAGTTAGTATTGTTTATGATTTATATGTAATGGACAAAAAATTCTTAGAATGCTTTTTTTCTTCAAACTGAGATTGTATTTTAAAGTGCCTGTCTTCCAATTAAGGATTCAAGGGAAGTGTTCTAGTCTCTTTGAATGCACTGTGATCGCAGCCATCCAATTATAGATAATGGGCTACTTGAGCTCAGGGTGACCAACAGACGTGGTAGTTGTCTATAGCATAACAATGTCCATAGATGGAGGACTGAGGCATGGTTAATGGGAGTGACGCTTGTAACTGTGAAACCCTTGTTTGTTACTACGTCTAGGTGAAAGGTTCACCATGTTTAGGCTGTAAGAGGCACTATGTGGTAATGTAGCAGGTCCTGACATATGAGCATAGCTCCTCCCCTATAAGTAAGCATTACATATATAAAATCCAAATCCATTTGGTGAAACTTCTCAATCTCTCACGGGTGGTCGCTGTCCAGGGTGCTCATTAACACTGAAAGTATGAGAATGTGCTTGACTATTTTAATTAGTGTGAGAATTTATTATCGGTTAGTAGGTGATTAACCCATTCAAATCTATCAAGAATGAAGACAGTGCCAGAGGAGCTATGACCAAAAGCCTGTGTATTTCAATTGGAGTTGGGGCTGCCCTTTTAAGCCTAACTTTTGTTTAGTGAAAAGTGACACACTCTTTTCTGTCCCTGCTTGACCACAAGCTACCATTTTGTACTTACCTAAATGCAGTACAGTTTTTAAGTTAATTTTAATATTTCATGACATTCTGAATTCATGGTATTCTCTAAGAAAATGTGTATTAAAAATACATGAGTTACAAACTTTCACAGCTTTCCCCATCGTTTGTCCGTCCCTCCGTCCATCCCCACCCCCCTCCCTGGTACATTTTCTGATATAAAAGTGGGCAGATGAAGTCAGTGTTTGAAAGCAGTATGTGTACATTTGTCTATTAAAATACATATTTTTGGCTTCTGGGAAGCTTAATGATAATTTATTATACAAAAATAAAAGAAATTTATTTAAAAGGAAATCATTATCTTTTTAATACATTTAGTAAACTGCAAGTCTGCCTGAAAACATGCAAGCTTGTGACACAGACCAGCGCGTGCACCCCCATTTAATTTCCCACCACTACATTCTGCCATCATTTTGTAATTTTAAATATGCAAGCCTAATAGTTTCTACCATCAGAACCAACCAGTGTACTGAAGAGCCTTTAAAAGGCATACAGTGTTATGGGCCTAACCCAGGAACTATACTATCCAACATGACGTGTATTTGCCCATTAAACATGCCCAATAAGTATGCAAAGGTCTCAGTAACAGAACTGCTCCTCTTGAATTAACATCCTGTTATTTCTGCAATCTGGTCTTGTTAGTTAATAATTAAGTGCTGTGATTAAACAGAAGAAAAACTGCCTTCTAATTAATTTTTTTTCTCATTTAAATTGTTCATAAAATTTTTATTAAAACAAAAAACTAAAATCTTGCCTCAAAATGCCACCAGCAATGTATGTTTTTCATATTAATAATTCAATATTCAGTACTACATAATTAAATGTGTTTCCCTATCCCTAATAACAAAGCTTTTTTTTTTTTTTTTTTTTAATGTTTTGATATATTGTCATTAACTAGTTGGTTTATAGTAACCTGTTTAAGAACAGTCTAGTTTTGATGCCATGAACATTTTTAATGTACCAAAACAAGCTTTAAAAAAAAGTATTGCTTAACTTGAGGTTAAAACAATTTGAATAGGGCCAATAGTATTTGTAGAACTGTATTGTTTTCAGTAATTGTTTGTAGATATGTAAGTGTATCTTACATGGTTTGGGGGTTTTCTAGTGTTAATTCATTATCATTTCTTGAATTCAGTAGATATGTACAGCTCAATACTGGTATGTTGTTAAAAAAATGCTTAAGTTCTACTGCTAAACTGTTCTAAGATGAAAATGCAAAAATAGCGCCAGTCACAATTTTAAGTGCCATGTTTTTTATCCTCTAAAATAGCAAGGTCATTATCAAGGTTATTGAGACATTTGTATGCATCTAGACATGCAGACTTAGTGCTCTAAGCCATCCAAAATAATTCCCATCCTCTCACTGGTGAATAGTTCAGATTCATAGGGCTAGATCAGGGATTCTCTAATTTCCTATAGCAGGTAGTTAACATCTTTAAATAACTTCATACTGAGCAAGTATTTGTACAACAAGATTTCAAACAACCTCAACATTTCAACATGTGATATATTGTACCTTCATGAGGACCATTTGAACATTATTATCAGTAGCTTCAGTGAGTGAAGCCACTGATAATGTTTTAAAATACCTCTTGGCTGTTAACACTAGCAAAATATAACTTGGGAGTTTAAAATGAGGTTTGGTTCAGACTTGGCTAATGCCTATTTGTTTTAGTAAACATCTAGATTCCAAATGTGTCATTCAGTTGGCGATAAAACCTATTTCTTTTTTATTTCAAATTTCTAAATAATAAATACAAATAAATAGATGTGGGGTTCATAATACAGGTGCACTTCACTTATAACAGACTCCAAGGGACAAGGGAAATCGATACTTTATAGACAAAGTACGTAGCAAACCATTAGAAATGCTGTATGTAACTGCAAGCATAAGTACCTTAAATATAAACAATACAGGAAAGCTTAACTTAAAGAACGGGAGATTATTATTTGTACAAAACACGACCCTGTGGGACGTACAATGTAATAAGCAGTACCATGTTCCGAATGTATATTTTCGCTAAATGTAATTAAAATTGTATATGTTCTGCATTTAAAATGTACAACGGCTGGGCTCCCCCCCCCAAAATAAGTATTAAACGGTGTATACAGTATGTTATAAACTAATCTGTTTTCACTAGAGTAATTCCACATTAAAACCCATGTTGTTTGGCAGGGACATGCCTCCTCAGTACGTTGTAAAGGGAACTCTGTTCTAATAGTATTCGTTATAAGTGGAGTGCACCTGTGTAAAAGATCTGTGTAATTCATAACCCACATGGTGAAAATGAAAGTTGCAACAATATTATATTATATTAGCATTCTTTATGATAGCTGTTAAATAGTTTTTGGTGGCCAGCTTGATGTGTGCTGTGCACTTCCGTCTTACCTCTGTAAGTCTTAATTGATTACCTGCTGGAAGGTATCAAGGCAACAATAAACAGTTTACTCAAAACTGTCTGGGTATATGGATTTTCCATCCCTGCTCTTAATCAGATTATTGCATAAACCTGAAGGCTGACTGACAACTATCTCTGTTGGAAAGCCCTTGAAAAAAGCTTTAAACATAATTATTTTTTGCAGGACCCACCTACATGGAGAAAAATATTTCAAAGGTCATTAAAATGGTCTTTTCCACTATGAGCTGCATTGATCTCCTTGTGCACACACAGTCTGGCTTTCTCAGTCACCTGTGTGGTTCATCTGTTATCAATAACACACCAGGGAACAGGGGAGTGACATTTTCATTTATTTTTCAAATTTCAAAATGAAATTAATTCACTAAGTCACCATATTAAATCTGTTGGCAAATTTGGAACATTTTCTGCTTTTAAATTGCAGCCATTAATTAAAAGTGTTCCCTAGATTCAATTTTAGCCCACAAGCTAAATCATGACATGTGAGTCGTTAGGTCTACACACCTGCAATATGATGTTTATGAATCTCTCTGTGTGGTCTTTATCCAGGATTTGCTTTAATAATCTTCAGGGGGTTAAAGAACCATCAGTAAAAATATTAATGTTGGGGTGTCAGTTATTCTTATAAATGCAACTTTAGGCATTGAGCACAACCGTAGAAAGCTAATATTGCAGGATTAAATGTTTCTCAAGTGATGATTACAAAGAATTAGAAGTCACCTTCTAATGGCATGAGTTTGTAAAGAGTTCCACAGAGAAAATAATCCAGCAATAACCTTGCAATAGGAATCTAAGTGTGTAAAATGCAACAAATCCCTGATGTGTAAAATGTTCTGAATACAGTGTAGAAAATATGTATTGTCTATAATAATCTAAATAATACTGCTTATAAGCTGTTATGTCCCTTTGTTTTCTTTTTTGTTAGTTTTGCTTCCTATTTGTCTGCATTTTTGTAGATATATATATTTACTTCAGCTAGAAGTGTGTAGGACACATTATTCCAAGCATTTGACTTCCATGGTACCCATCTCCAAAGAAACTAATTACACATGAAAGCAGAAGGACAGAAGACAGGAACAAGATGCATGTCAAATGTCATCTAACTGAAGGTTGTGGATGACTTCCATTTGTAAATCCTATATCCATATTGATTATGAAAACTACAAACTGTAAAAAAAAAAATAAAAAATAAATGTTTAAACCTAAAATAGAATTTTTTGAAAACTGAGATAAAGTAAGAGGCTTCCCCCATAGAAACAACAGCTGTTTATTGTGCCATTACAGAAGAAAGCTATTAGAAGCCATCTGTGCAAGTTTCTTATTGCACTGTCCGTACTCGTAAATGCTAGCTGATTTGTGGGCTTTAAAAAATTGTCATTAAAGTTCATAACTGGCGATGGCTATAGTCATCCATTAGGGCAAAAGTTTTAACAGCAAATCCCCAGTCATGTGTTCAGTGCTTGTTTGTTTATTTGGAGGCATATTAATTCTTTTTGGTTGTTTTTCTAGCACATTCCTCAGTGGATTAATTAAAAATAGGGCTACTGATTTCCCATTCTGGGGAATAGCAAAGTCCATAAAAAAATTACCAGTTCTGTTTTTTTTTTTTTTTTTTTTTTTTTTTTTCAATTTACTGATAATTAAACATGGGATGTAAACATAAATATAATGTTGATAGTTAAAATGAGTAAAATTAAAAAAATACCACCAAAATTTCCATTTTTTTTTATTAAAGCCAATCAGACACTTTAAGTTTAATCAGACTCTTTGCTATAGTAGTAAGTAAATCATCTGAAGACATTTACATGTCACAATGTTTATAAACATCACTTGGCTCATTGCTGGCATTAAAATAAGCAGCAATGCTTAATTATATTTAAACAGATCAGAAAACAAATGTCCAACACTGTTGTGATAATCATTTTTATAGTCTTCCATTAACACTTTAGTTCAATCTACAATTAAAGGTGTTTTGAAAAGACCTGTTTAGCTTATTGCTGGCATTACAATAGCAATAAAACATATGAAACAGTCCAGCAATGTCATGAGAGTAATTCTTTTCACAGTGCTCCACACAATAAGTTTAGGTTCTTACTGGCATTACAATAACCAATAAAATATGAAACACTTTGATAAAAAAAAGGTGTGTTGACTGAATCATTGCTACACAGTTTCACTGCTGTGTATCACCTGATTGTAATTTAAATAGCACCCCTTTTAATGTAAATGCACAATGAATTGTCCCAATGGTTTCTTTGTTAATTCTGCCTTGTTATTTGTTAAATTTAACAAGAGGTGTGTCTCCAGACAGAATGTCTTTATAAAACAAATAGTGACTACATCCTTTGCACAATAAAGCCATCAATTTCCTTTAAGGAATGTATAGCTAGAAAAATAGCTTTGAGCTTGTTTATTCATCATTAAATAATATAATTTAATTAAGAAACAGTCATGGTTTAACATTGCAAATTATAGCTTTGTTAAATGCAAGTATAGTGGAAAGAAATAAACTAAACAATAATGAAATATGCAATTAATTCTGCTTACTTACAACGGGGAAGCCCCTCCTTGAGCGCTGTACCTTGGGTCTAAGTTTTCCAGCATAGAAGAACGCAGTGCTTTGCCATTTTATGTGGAAATATGATCTTTAATAGTATTGACTCGTACATGATCAATCGAATGACAGCAACATTTGCAGAATAGTGTCCCACCATGGTCTTAGAAAATCAGAAAATATTTTAGCTCTGTCTTTTGTTGAAACTTTTTTTTGCTTCGTTGGTGCAGTCGCCATGTTGAGTTTCAGCAGACACATAATTAACTCAACTTTTAAAAAAAAAAAGAAAAAAAAGTTGAAAACTGGAGTTGCGAGGAGAAAACACAACATTTTCAGTTTTCAAAATGCCTAATTCCGTTCCCAATGCCTAAATATCAGTAGCACTATAAAGCCTGGCACAAATGAGCGGCAATACCGCAAAATCAGTGGATACATTGAAACATTGTATGCGGTGGCGGTTTCCAAAGTAAATCATGGTCCTATCAACACAGCCAAACTGGCCACAAATGATAGACACACAAGTCTCCAGTCATACAATGAACCTCCACCTTGTGGAATTTTCTATTGTTTGCAGGTATGTGCTTCAACAGCAATAAAACGTGTGTCGTTTTAATTTTATTTCTAAAATGAGGCTTGAATTAATAAATCATGTAATGTAAGTGATAAATACTTGACATCACTACAGCCGTTGCAACTGGAGCCCAGGTGTTGTTTTTCCTTTCAGTGTCCTTACATGTTCTTTGGATCAAACAACTCTGGGTTATAAGTGGTTCATCCATGTTGATGGATACTCTGAAGTTTTCACATTCTGAAATTTTCACTGTGATCAATACACATTATATTGTTCAATTCCAGTTTCTAGTTATAACTATGAAAACTGCCACCTCCTTGTTTTTGTCAGATTTGAATGGTTTCTTGACTGGAACTTTAACCTCAAGGCCAGCTTCTCATAGCAACCTCCTTGCATTATCAGATGTGTTTTTCCCTGTAATAACTTAATTGGATGTTTTGAATGTATTTTTTTTTTTTACATCATTCTTTTCTACACATTTGGTGGTCTTCTTTGGCGTCTCATCAAAGTTCCAGATTCTGCCAGTTGTCTTTTCATTCTTTGTACTGCACCTGTGTTCTTTCAACAGCACCTTTCATCTCCATTTGCGCTCTGGCTTCCGTAGACAGGTCACAGATTTGGTGGGAAAAAAAATAGAGGAGAAATAAAATTCATTAGTGAGGCCTAAAGAATCCTTAAACAAAATATACAAAATATATTTTTTTTTTTTACCTTTTTTTTTTTTTTTTTTTTTTTTGCTTCCCTAAGCTATGGGGGAACATGTAGGTCACATTTAAAATTTCTGACTACTATCGGTGGTAGCCAGACTCAACAGCGTGAAAAGAAACATTTGAGCCTTAGACAGGCTGTGTGCTTGCAACTGAAACTACCTTTAGGGAATGTAAACATACCACTGAGGCCAAATGATTATGACATGTGCCCTGAAGTGTAAACTAATAGGAAAATGTAACATACAGTCACACAGGAATAGTTGACTATAAAATGTAATCTGATTGTGAGAAACTGTGGCTTTTAAGATTTAGGTAATGTGCATAAATAAAAACCAATAAAACATCTGGTAAAGAAAAAAAATGGAAAAGTTAAACAAAATGTCACAAATGTAATATGGTAATTAATTGCATTATTTAATAAATATATATATATATATTTTTAATAGATCATGTAAGAACTGTGTTGCAGTTTGTGCAATAAAATTATGTTGACTATTAAAATTTAATTCCTTACTTCAAGATTATTAGATCTAAGCAAATATAATATCCAGGCAGCTAAAAGTGCTTCCCAGTATATGCACCAAAAACCTTGTCATCTTGGTGCTGTAACAATTGTTCAGTGTGATACAGACTCTGGAAAGTGGCTCCGTAATGTATTTTGTGTCACATATGTGCACAAATCTGAACTGGAGAATACTCCAGGGAACAATGATATGATATGATGTGAGTCTAGTAGCTATTACCAATCTATTGAAGAGCGTGAAAATACTTTTATTTTCCATTCAACTTCATCTTGATTCTGGTCCTTGAATACAAAGGAGGAATGAAAAAAAAATATTTTGCAAAATCAAGAATGCAATTGCTGTAGCAAAACTGCATTTATCAGCTACTGCAGGTTGCTATGGAAATACAAGTGTGTGGTTTGTCATCCTTTGGCAGTGGGGATTTGCATAACTAAACTGTTAGTACACAAACTATGATTTGCATGAAGAGTTTATAGAGTTAGTAGCAGGGTCCAAAAAAGATAGCGTTATACGTCCCCATGTGTTGCTACAACTGTTTAAATAATGTACCTGCAATTTTTATTTTCACTGTTAACATCCTGATAACCGTTTACACTTATAAGTTTAAAGACTATTTGAGATCTGTCCTTTAAATCACTGCAGGAAGCTAAAAATAAAAGTTTGCCACACAAGGCGAGCACTGGCCTCATTAAAAGAGACATCACGCTGCAAGAACCTACTACACTACGACAACCCTCTCTATACTGCTTGGGATCATCATTTGCTAAACTAACCTACTGCTGTTGCTTCCAAAATCCTGGTCTCCCAGCGACTGCTGGTTGATTCAATCATGAATGGTCATGGTTGAGCAGATCTTTCACAGACACCAACTTGCAGTTGAAGGGTTCCATAGTAGTTACTCTGCAGAATGGACTCTCTCCTCCTGGATATAAACAAAGTGCCCATCTGTGTATCATTGTGGTGCAGTCGCCTCAAGCTGCACGTTGCTTCCCCGGGCACGCCCCCCAGCCAATCCCAGACCTCCCAATCAGCTCAGCGCTGGGCAAGCCCAGCTGCTCAATTCATTGCATAGCTCCTATTACACGTCCCAGCTGCACACATCTGCACAAGAATCAACGAAAGGGTTCTTCCTGTTACACACATCATGGATCATTATTGCTGTGTTACCTGTTAGAAAACGTGGGCAGTAATCCTTACACTGTCAATGGACTAAAGTGGTCATTTTGAAAAGAGCTTTGAAACACACTTTAAAGTTATAAGTGTAAACAGTTGTCTGTATGTTAACAATAAAAAGGAGATTTACAGGTACATTATTTAAACAGTTGTAGCAACACGTGGGGATAAGTAATGCTATCTCTTTAAAGAGGATGCACAGTATGTCAAAAACAGCCAACAGTGCTGTCGTGCCAGTATATGTTATAGTCGTTGCTGTTTTACCTCTTTTATACCACTTGCATTTTTCTGAGACAAATGTGGAATAGATCAGTGTGCTCTGACCAGATGAATTTAGGTGACAATTGAATTACTCAACTCAAAAAAGCATACAAAGCATGTTTGATTCCCTAAGGTAAAACTTGTAGGTCTATTCAAAATTGACTGGTTTACCACCCATGTGGCGATCAAACAACCTTCACTAAATAAAATTGTTTTTAGGAATGGTGATAAGTCAGATGTGGCGATGATGAAGATATGATACACATTGTTTGCAATCCCTAAACATTTATGGCAACGTGCTTTTGACATGCTCTGTTTTTTTTGTTTTTTTTTGTTACCAGTAGACAAAAAAATACATAATTTGATTAAAATGATATATTTAAGTTTTAATGTAATAGGCCTAATGCTTTCAGTTTATTTTTTAAGTATACTACAGTATATAGATTGGAAATATCAAGATTTTCTACATCTCATGAAAAAGGGATATCTGTGTAAGGTTAGAAGCACACTTACATGAATGTATCAGATTTCAAGTGTAACAAATACCGGTATTGTTGTTGAAAAAACAGAAATCAGAACTATATCATGTAATATTCTAGTTGATTGCAGTCGAGTTACTTGGCACCCTAAGTGATGAACCTAAGGACCCTTGTGAACCCGGTCAGACAAATCAGCATGAGAGAGAAAAGAACATCAATGGGCACAAGCATGGAGTTAAAAGGCCAAGAGCTTGTGAGAAAACTGCGTGGGACACAGTAAACACGGGTCTCTGTTTTGCTTTGGAAAGGTTAAGTGGAATAGTTGAAAAGAAGCTGGATAAATTTGGGGACATCATCTACGCATATGGAAGTAAAAGGTTTGGAGTTGAAAAAAGGAAGGAAAAAGTACAAACTATTCCTGGAAAGTGTAGACCGCAACAGGAGATTGAACGCTTAGTTATAGAAAGGAGACAGCTGAGGAAGCAATGGAGAAGAGCAGAACAAAGTCAAAAGGAGGGACTTGGTCTGCTACAAAGGGTCATAAAAGATAAGCAACATTGCGCAGAGCTGAGAGCTTTCGGAAACTTTACAAAAAGAAGGAGCTTGTGAGAACTAACTTTTATAAAGACGCACTCAAATTTGTAAAGAAGTTATTCACCAGTGAGAAAAATGACATGCTAAAAGCATCTAAGTTTGGGCTGGAGAGATATTTGGAGGAAACACATACAGATTCAAAAAGGCAGGAGCCTATGTCAATTACTTTAGACATCCCACCTATCAATCCACCAGAATACCGAATGGAGGACCGAATGCACCTAAGTGAAAAGAAGTAGAGCAAGCTGTGAAAAAAGCAAGGGCATCATCATCTCCAGGGCCTAATGGAGTTCTGTACAGAGTATACAAGAGTGCTTCTGGAGTTCTACGAATTCTGTGGAAATTGATGAAAGTGGCATTGGAAAAACAGGTTGTACCAAGAGCATAGCGCTGAGTAAGTGGAGTCTTCATACCAAAAGAAAGCGATTCTACAAGCATTAGTCAGTTTCGCCCTATTTCCCTATTAAATGTAGAAGGCAAAGTTTTCTTTAGCATTATTGCTCAGGGATTGTCAACTTACCTATTAAAGAACTGCTTCATTGACACCTCAGTACAAAAAGCGGGCATTCCAGGTTTCCTAAGATGTTTTGAACAAATCAGTGTGATTTGGCAACAAATTCAATCAGCTAAAAAGGAGAGAAAGGAGCTCCATGTGACATTCCTGGATTTGGCTAATGCATGTGGTTCAGTGCCACACACTTCTTTGGGCAGAATTTGATTTTTTCAGTGTAAATGATGACAATAACAAATTTAGTGAAAGCCTACTTTGGAAATTTGCAATTAAGTTTTTCAACTTAAGAATTCAGCACTACATGGCAATGCCTAGAAGTTGGAATAATGGCAAGATGCACCATTTCTCCACTGACTTTTACCGTGGCAATAGGAAGTAATTATTAGGGCATCAAAATGGGTACTGGGAGGAGAGTGCTTGCCTTCTGGAATGTGACTACCACCAATTCGACTATACATGGATAACATGACAAACATGACTGCAACAGTACCCTGCACTAATCGGTTGCTGGGCAAATTAGCCAATAACATTGAATGAGCACAGATGCAATTCAAGCCCACTAAATCAAGGAGCATCTCTATAATTAAAGGTAAAGTAGTAAATAAAGGATCAACAGTGTCTGAGAAGACACTAAAAAGTCTTGTGAGATGGTACAACCGGGATCTAAATGACACAGCTCATGTGGGAGAAGTTGGAATCAAGCAGTGGAAGGGTTGAAGAGCATAGACAGCAGCATTTTTCCAGGCAAACTAAAACTCTGGTGCTTTCAGTTTGGTCTACTGCTAAGGCAGCTGTTGCCACTGGCTGTGTACGAGGATTCTTTGACAACAGAAGAGAATCTGGAAGCTTTAATCTGTTCATGCATCAGGAAATGGCTGGGAGTTCCAAGCTGCCTCAGCAGAGTTGGACTTTATGGTAAAGGAATACTGCAGCTACCAGTCTCTGCTCTAACCGAGGAGTTTAAGTGCAACAAGGTCCGACTGGAAATGTCATTAGTAGAATCATGCGACAAATGCATTTGGGAGGCAGCATCTGAGTTGAAAACTGGAAGTGGGTGGCAAAGAAAGCCGTGGAAGATGCAAAGGCTGCACTTCGAATCAGTGATATCACACAAGTTCAGCATGGAAGAGTAGGTATTGGTCTCAGTTTAGCTCCCCCAACATAGCACAAAGCAGCCCCACCTTGATGGAGGAAGCGAGGAAGCTGGTAGTCAACAAGGTGCAAAAGCAGGAGGAGAGGATGAGGAACATAAAGGTCATTTCCCAGGCCAAGCAGGGAGAATGACTGAGATGGGAGAGTGTGGAACAACACAAGATCGGCTGGCAAGACCTAGGACAATGGAACAGCAGGATCAGCTTCCTTATCAGGTCAACATATAATGTTCTCGCATCACCACAGAACCTAAACCTCTGGGTATGAGAGTCCTCTGTATATGTCCTTTGTGTTCCTCACCTGCAACAATAAGGCAAATTTTGGCAGGACGTAAGGTGGCTCTTCGCCAAGGATGGTTTACTTGGTGCCATGAGCAGGGACTGAGATGTTTGCTTAGCATTGGAGGATAAGCGTTACATGACCAATAAATTGTCACCAGTTCCATCAAAACATTACGCACAAAAGACAACATTCCTCCGCCCAGGAGAGCAACCTCCAAGATGTTAAAACCAACCCTCGCCCAGGACAACTGGAAGCTGCTAGAGACTGTAAAATGCTGGCAGATGTTGATCAACGGCTTATTTTTCCACCTTAGATTGCCACCACTAACCTTCGACCAGATATTGTCTTGTGGTCTGGATCAGCATGTTGTTCACCTGGTAGAGTTAACAGTGCAATGGGAGGATGCTGTAAATGAGGCGTATGAGAGGAATAAACTGTGGTATGCTCAACTAGCTGCTGAAGCGGAACAGCGAGGATGGAGAGTCCAGGTTTATCTAGTGTAGGTGGGTTGTTGAGGATTTGTGGCACACTCTACAACCCGATTTCTCAGAGATGTCGGATTCAGTGGCCAAGAATTGCGTCGCACAGTGAAGAACTTATCTGAAGCAGCAGAGAGGAGCAGCAACTGGCTATGGATGAGACGTAAAGATTCTGGTTGAGGATCTCAAGCACAATAGAAAGAAAGCAACACTGATTTACCGGTAAGTAAGCTGGGCTGAGTTGAGTGGGGGATGATGCTGGGGCACCAGCGTCACCGTCGAGCCCTCTTGAGGTGTTGTTCGCTAGTCAACCCCAGAGGCGTACTCTTCTTGGCTTAATCCAGGCAGTTGTCATGCTGATGCTCTGGGGAGAATGCACAGTGGTTGATGCCCGGAGCTAGCATTGCAGCCGTTGTGTGTGCTGATGAGCTAGGGAGGCAAAATAAGCTGATTCCTGGAGCCAGCACTACACTTCAGCCGTCGACACTAGGCAGAAGGATATCTACATCATCAGATGGAAGGAAACACTAATGTATGGAGACACAGTTGGATCACATTAGTTTACTGTAAAGCTACGCCTTAGTTGGTGCTTATCTTGGCGAGATCTGAGTTCAATTCAGCAGGAAGTTTTAACATCTCCTCTCATGTAATGGAAATCACTATAATGTAGTATTTTAGTTGATTGCAGTCGAGTTACCTGGCACCCTAAGTGCACACTTCAATGTGTTAATTACATATATATATATATATATATATATATATATATATATATATATATATATATATATATATATATATATATATATATATATATATATATATATCATAGCGGCAGCATAAATGCAGGGTGGGAGGGCATCCACTTATTTAGGGCAGGCTCATTTTGTAAAAGACTAATCAATTAGCTCGTATTCTCTACTATTTTACTCCATGATGATGACAATAAACAAATGAAAAATTAATCATATGACAGTGCAATATTATTCACTATTCACACAGCATGAATTACCACAGCTCTTTCCATACAAGTTTTTTTCTTTTAAATTATTATTATTACCGCATTAGCAACAATGTGGTGTCTGAGCAAAAGTACTTGAAATGGATATAATCATAGAGTGAGCAGGCCCTCTACAGAGATTGCAATGAACAGATTCCCCCACACGCCAAATTACTGTAATGTAACAAATGTGCATATAATGCTTACTTTCAACTGACTATTCAATACTGAACATAAAAAGCATACGCTCTTGAAAACAATCCGACAAGGCGACCCTACGAAGTGGTTTCCAAACATCAGAAACAAGAAGACATTTTTAAATTATTGTTATTATTGTGCTTTAATTGGATTTGATTAATGACTTTGCATAGATTTTTTATTTAATCGATAGTGCCCGTCGATGATGGCTCTACCATGTGACAGTCAACTGCAACGGGAGTTATGCGTCCCAAGCCAAAGGCGCTAACGAAAGTCAAGGTCAACTATCACACAGTAGAGCCATCATCGAGAGGGCACTATTACTATTCTAAAATGAATTTTACCATTGCTTTCTTTAAAAAGAAAACACCTTAAAACCTAGATTTACCTTGAATTGTACTGATTCATCGGGTACCTTTCCTCTGAGTAAAGACTTTCTAAGAAGCTAGTCCCGAACATTTAAAAAAAAAAAATTTTTTTTAATTTTTGTTTCTGTATATATATATATATATATATAATATATATATATATATATATATATATAAAAACAAAAACAATGAGTTGTTAATTAATAAATCCATTTTTATTTTTTATTAACGTTTTGAAACCTCTATTTAGACTAGAATCTGGACATTGCCTGAGGAATGAACGAAGCAATTACTGAAGAGTCCTTGTACGATGCAGTATGAACTACCGATACAATCTCTCATTAAATACCACTCTAAAATGCCACCTAACTCACCATGTTTCTACCTTCAGCCAAAGCCTTTCTCTTCTGAATCTATATATGAATTGAGCAATATTATTGAATTGTCCACGTCTGACTTTATTGTTGTTGAAAGGTGTTTGTTGTTGAAAGGTGCTGTGTCTGTGCTCCAGTCAAGCTGACAGCCTGTGATTGGCTCTCGCCAGTTGCAGGTACAGGATTGGTTTCTTTTGTCAATGCTTTTGTCAACTATTGATTGACTGGTTTTGGTGGATAATA
This sequence comes from Polyodon spathula, assembly GCF_017654505.1. Taxonomy (NCBI): domain Eukaryota; kingdom Metazoa; phylum Chordata; class Actinopteri; order Acipenseriformes; family Polyodontidae; genus Polyodon; species Polyodon spathula. Next base: position 10,712,110 of record NC_054539.1, on the reverse strand, counting down.
AAATTAATTTGGACCAATTGTGTCTTTAGTATTTACAGTCCAATAGATATAAAAAATACAGCAAGTCACAAAAAAAAAGCCAATACTTGCGTGGATTGATTTTAAGTTTTATTCACAGTCGGTGCTGAAACATTCCAGTGGGCATCTACTGTCTATTAGAACCTGTTAGAACTGGAAGCTGATTGGCTGACAGTACGGAATCATTTTCTAAATCTATTTAGAATCTGAAACTGGGGGTGCCAGTCCCCCTAAGGCCTGCCCATAACGCCAGGCCTGATTTTTATATACAATGAGTGTACAAAACATTAAGAACGCCTTTCTAATATTGAGGTGCACCCCCTTTTGCCCTCAGAACAGCCTCAATTCGTGGACTCTACAAGGTGTCGAAAGTGTTCCACAGGGATGCTGGCCCATGTTGACTCTAATGCTTCCTACAGTTATGTCAAATTGGCTGGTGGTGGATCTTTACTCCGAATAGCTTGTTCCATCTCATCCCACAGATGCTCAATTAGATTGAGATCTGGTGACTGGGCAAGCTGAATTCACTGTCATGTTCGTGGAACCATTCCTGGACAATCCTAGCCTTGTGGCATGGGGCATTATCCTGCTGAAAAAAACCATTGGCAGATGGATACACTGCTGCCATGAAGGGATGCACTTGATTGGCAATGATGTTCAGTTATCCTGTGGCATTCAAACGTTCCTCCACTTTTATCAAGGGGCCCAATGTGTGCCAAAATGAAAACACACCCCACACTATCACACCACCACCACCAGCCTGCAATGTTGACACGCGGCACGATGGATGCATGCACTCATGTGGGTTTCTCCATACCCTAGTCCTCCCATCAGCGTGAAACAGCAGGAATTGGGATTTGACAGACCAGGCAATGTTTTTCCAATCCTCCAGTGTCCAGTGTTTTCATTCCTTAGCCCAGTGCAACTGCAGTTTCTTGTGTTTTGCTTTGCTTTCGGTATCAATATTGTACTGGACTGTCAGTTGACTAACTGTAGCACGTCTGTTGCTCTGCACAATTCATGTCAGCCTCCTTTGGCCTCTTTCATCAATGAGCCATTTTGGAACACTGGCCTGCCATTGGCTGGATGTTTCCTTGATACACATGGGAAACTACTGAGCGTGAAAAACCCAACAGCGTTGCAGTTCTTGACACACTCAAACCTGCCTGGCACCTACTACCATATCCCGTTCAAAGGCACTTAAATCTTTTGTCTTGCCCATTTACCCTCTGAATGGCACACATACACAATCCATGTCTCAATTGTGTCAAGGCTTAAAAAATTCTTCTTTAACCTGTATCCCCTTCATCTACACTGATTGAAGTGGATTTAACAGGTTACATCAATAAGGGATCATAGCTTTCACCTGGATTCACCTTGTCAGTCTATTTCATGGAAATCCTAATGTTTTGTAATGTTTCAGTGTATATATCTGAAACAAAAAATAGCAAGTTATCAAAAGTGCCCAGCCATGTAAAGTGGAGATATCAAAAACAAGCCAAGTTTCAAGAAACCATTGGGGCAACCTTGCCCAGCACAAAGCAAATAGGCACAACTGTAAAACAGATGGAGCTTGATCCGTTAGTTTAGTATATTGTAATGTTTTCATGTTTAGGAAGTAAGACTCAAGGAGATGAATTCTCAAAATGTTTGTTTTATTTGAAACTACAGAGAATTCCTATCAGGGGCCAGAATTCAGGGCACCAAAATAATAACCATATGTTTTAGTTTTGGCACTTTCTCTGCATATTCTCTCCAGTCACAGCTCACATGCTCGCTCAGTAGCAGCCACAGTTTCTCATTCATGTTTAGCACTGGACTGTCTCCAAGCCCCAGGCTCATGCACCCCCTTATATAACCTCCCATTGTTTCCTGCAAGTTGCTTGAATGGAACGTCTTCATGAAAAATGAAAGGAAAGCTTTAGCATACATGCAACATCCTTTGAACTGTTGTCTCCAATTGATGATTTTCTCCATTTCAACATTTCATCCCACCAGTGGAAGTCTATTTTCTTCTAAGTGTGCCATGGTCTATGCTAGCTTCTCATAGCAACATCATTGCATTGTCAAGTGTGTTTTCCCTCCCTCACTTCTGTATTAACTTTATTGGATGTTTATGTATTTATTTATTTATTTATTTTTATTTGGAATCTCCCATTTGTATTTTACTCCTTTGCTTTCCAATTTGGGATGCCCAATTCGTAAGCCTGGCTCACTGCTAGAACCCCTGTGCTGACTTGGGAGAGACGTGAATAGTGAGCCGAGGACACCCTGGCCAACCTAAGCCCTCCCCACTCTGGGCGATGCTTGGCCAATTTTGTGCCGCCCCCTGGGAACCCCCATACACAGTCGGCAGTGGAATAGCCTGGACTTAAACCGGCGACCTTCAGGCTTTAGGACGTATCCAGCTTGTTTACCGGATGCACCACTCAGAACCCCCTTAATTTGGATGTTTTGAATGTCAATTTTTTTCACATTGTTCTTTTCTACACATTTGGTGGTCTGGCCTCCCATGAAAGTTCCAGATTTTACCAGTTGTCTTCATTCTTTGTACTGCACCTTTTGTTCTTTACAAAGAACCTTTTATCTCCATTTGTGCTCTAGTTTCTATCGACAGTTCACAGATTTGGGGAAAAAAAAAAATTTGGAGGAGAAATAAACTGCATTTTAATTAATGTATAAGGCATAAAGAATTTTATTCAATTTTTTACATTTCTGTTTTGCTCCCCTAAGGTATAGAGGGACTTGCAAGTCACATTTAAAACCTCTGATTAAATGAAAAAAAAAAAAAGTGACACACTTCCTACCTCCTTCATACTGACTGTATTGTGTTAGCTGCATGTGCTATGGGCATATGGGCTTCTTTTCGGATTTCACTTTGCATGTTGCTCTTATTGTGTCCGGCCAGTTGTGCATTCATGTTATTATATTTGATGCTATGTCATGTTCAAATGGCCTAATCGCTGTGTAATCCCCCTGTGGCCAGTAGATCATTTTAAAATTGTATCACTAATATCTGAAATGTATCTTGTGTGATTAAAAAAAAAAGCTGGAGAACTATATAGTTAATTGAGGTGGAAAGACTATTAGCACTGTTTTTAATTCCCTCGGAGTACTTTAGTTGCCCTAAAGAAGTTTTTGATTAAATTTATTTCAACTACTAGTATGTCATTTCTGGTGGCACATTTCAAAACATGTCTTTAGTCTTTTAAAAAAAATGTAATTTCACAAAAGATCTGTCTGTTTGGAGTCTCAGAGTCTATAGAAAAACAAAGTAAACATGGCAATTGTTAAATGTCCTAGGCATTCCAGAACCATTGTATGTGCTTTGTTGAGGAGAGCGGTTCTCTAAAAATCATTAGCACAGTTTGTGTTGTTTGCTCATTATTATGCAGCATGGTAACCTGTAACTGCCGAACCTTATGAAAAGCCTTTTCACAGTAGCTGTAAATAGATGTTAATTGCATATTGTTTCTATAGTACTCAAGCAATCCGTATCCTGTTTTATTGTCTAAGTTTGTAAAGTTACATAAATGTATACCTTAACTAGAAGAAAAGAAAAACCACAAGGCCGTTATTGTTCACTGGGTGACACTGCTATTCCCTCTTTAACTGAAAAGTGTATTAATTCCCATGTATTAATGTACTGTATGTGAAATATGAGCTTTATTTTGTGTTGTAGTATGATTTTGCAAACCACAGGCCACTGGGAAAAGTAAAACGTGTGTCCACTTTATTTTTACTGGGGACTGAAGGCTTAACTAATTTGACATGTGGCTTGGACTTGACACAGGTACAGTTTGCTAGCTATAACTGAGAACAATGGTCTCTATCACAGTTAAGTAACTAAGCAGGCAGGATTGTTTTTGCTGCTGTTTTACAACTACTGTAAAGAAAACCAATAAAACCAATTGAATGTCTTTGCTGGGAACATATATCATATTTATTTCTAAGACAGTAAGATTTCACTAACAGGGCCGTAATTAAATGCAAAACAACAGCTATTTTAAATGATCTAATTAACCTTTCAATATTCAACTGCTGAGCTGTCACCTAGGAAACCATACTTTCTAATGACCTAATTTATTAGTACAGATTGTTGTTTTTGTTTTTGTTTTTTTTGCATTTTGTAAGACAGTAAAAATTTAAACTTGAAAGTACAGCTAAAACACATGACACAATTTTACTAGTTCTTCATCTTCAGTATCTCGAGAATGAAACTCCTTTTTGTTGACGCTATTATTGCAGTGGAGACAAATTTTAACCTTACAGTATTAATCCACTTTTCATTTTTTTTAAAAGTGTCCTTTTTTTAAAAAGGTTTTAAAGCAAAAATTATTTTCATGAGGGTGGGGGTGGGTGTGCCTGTACTCCAAAGACACTGCTGAGGTGGTATGATTGTAACAGGCATGCAGACTGAGGGCTTTTAAACATAATATTTTGCTTTAAGATGGCCTTCTTTCAAATTTGTACGTGTGATACATTTTGTATCAAGTAAATGGAAGTGCACAATAGGTACGACTTTAGTCATCCTTTACATTTTTAGACACGACTTAGCTGCTTTAGAAAACAGAAATTAACTGTCAAATTCTAAATTCATTTCCCTCTGAGCTTCAGATTAAATTGACATATTTTTGTGTGTGTTTGTGACTCACTTTAAATCTATATTTTCTGTCTCCTTGGACAGTGGTGATTGGTACAATACCCCTCTTCCAAGAGAGCCATCTGGCAGTAACTATTCATTGAGTGTTAGCGTGCATATAGTCAATGTTGGTTGTCAGCAAGTTCACTGTATGAGGTGCACATCCTGTAGACAGGCAGCACAGCATTTATATAAAAGGCATCTCACTATAGGTCCATTCATGGGAAGTGTGGACCTATGCTAAATGTGGTCAGTATTTAAAAATGTAAATTTTGAATTCGAAAATGTTCTTACACAACACTGTCACTGCCAGTAATCTCCATAGCTCAGAGTGCTGTTAGAAATGCTGATCCCATTTAAATGACTCTACGTGAAAAAAAAGAGAAAACAATAAAATAGTTTCAAGTGGTTTCAGTTGCATTTGTTTTATTAGCTGAAACATTAAACTGTTACAACAGTAGGCTCCTTAGATAAGCTAACAGATAGAACAAGAATAAAGAAACAGAGAATTATGTTTTAGCATTGGTCCTTGGTAACTTTAGAGTACTGAGTCTCTTGAAGACAGTTCCTGGTTTAACAATATTAATTCATATTATGCTTGCTGGGGAACTATACTCTCCCTACATATATTTTCAGAGCAAATAGATAAGAGTTGTTTTTTTGTTTGTTTTGTTTATGTGCTTGTTAAGAACTAGATACACCATAAAGAGTTTTAAGTTTAACATAGAATACATACATATAACATCAGTGGTATAAACAGGATCGCTGATATTATGCTATTAGATTTGAAAGAACATAATACAGTATGTTCTGACAAAGCTACATAAATGACTTAGCCCTTTTCATATTGTAGAATATTGCTCTGACATAAGTTATTAAGTCATATCTGATAGTCTAGCCTCAGCTGTCCTACAGATACAGTATATATCACTATAGATGAAAAATGTGTCAACCAGATTCTAATTGCCTTTTTTTTTAGCTGAATATAAATTCATTAGACAAAATGAAGATGTAATCTTATTTTTTATATCAAATGAGATTCAATATTACTTTGTATTTTTTTTAGTTTATTTGCATAAAAAATAAATCCCAAAACTTTACTTGAATTTAAGGCTTTTTTTCAGTTTAAATTTTTTTGTTCAGTTCAGGACGGAGGGTTATATTAAAATGAACAATTAAACATAAAAGGGTTTATTTTCTAACTTACCACATATAAAGCAATACTTAAAAAACGAAAAACTATAATAAAATAAACATTGCAAAAGAAACTAGTGTGTAAACAGGTATATGCACATACAAAACTGTAAAAACAAAAGTCATTTTTAATCTAAAAAAAGTATCATATGATTTCTCTTGCGTGTGTGTCACTCGCAATATAGAATCCAGGTTTTCTGATCGAATTTTTTCATCTGAAGTGCTGTATCTAGCTTTAAGATGAAAAAATGAAGGAATTGATGGCTACCAGGTCCAGTAGAGATAACAACAGGCTTGTGTGTATATATATATATATATATATATATATATATATATATATATATATATATATATATATATATATATACAATTCATGAAGCTCTCCTCACAATATTCAGAGTCATTCTTTTCCTACTTAGTAAGCATACATTTAAATATCCCCTCCCCTAAATGACTATGAATTGAGTAATCTGCATTGGTATGGCCTTTTTTTTTCCCCTAAATCAGAATTACATAGCAACGCACTTCCTGAAAAGTAGGGCAAACAGGTTGTGAGGAAAACTGTCATGACTTGTGCATAAACACCGTCATTGAGAATCGATTATGAATCATAGCATTTCGATTCAGATTCGTCAAAAATGATGTGGAAACTTTAAAAGCAACACAATATATAAAGTAATTCCAAACAGCTGACTTGCGCTCTGTCTTTGTTTTGCTCCCTTTGCTTCCTTTTGTTCTCTTTGTATTTATCAAACTAATAATGTTGTTGTTGGACCAATATTGCACAGTTAAGCCAATAGCCAAAGAGCCCCTATCATGTGATTGAGAAACTAACAATTACAGCAAAGCCACCATTACGTGGTAGTGTTGAGCAAGAAGTAACTGTTACCAGTACTTACGGATTCATGCAAACTAACCTGTAGTAATAATAATAATAATAATAATAATAATAATAATAATAATAATAATAATATAATAATAATAATAATAATAATAATAATAATAATAACTCAGGGTAATATATTACATTATTATGTGTAATATTTGATTCCATGAGTTGGCATCGATCCTGCTGCTGGAGAGTCGAATCCCATATTTTACAGAAATGGAATTGAGAATCGATTCTTTTGGGATCCACTCCCCATCCCTAGTTGCAATGTCTTTGCACAATGCCCACCTTCTGAAAGCAGTTTTCTTTATGTAGAAAGAGAGTAGTGAATGATAGACATTGCTTAAAATTTGTTGTTAAAACCTACATTTATTGTTTTAAAAAAATTTAATCCGGATCATCTAAATAGGTGTTTTTTCGGTTATTATCGGTTAAAACTATAAACTTCACACCCTAGTTATATTGTGAAGGTAATCATCACAAGCATCTAAACAGCTAACTTCCAGTAGACCCAAGAATGCATGTATGAATACCATAACCGTGCCGTTGTAAACTACTTTGTGAGTTTTACCAGTAGACACAATATAAATTACTCTTTGTTGTATGTTTTACAATCTCTAGCCTCTAAGAATATTTTTACAGCATACATACATAATCTTTATGGTGTTAGTTACTAAAATGCATTCCACACTTAGTAATCTAGAAATCATTTTTATTTCAGAGGAAGTGAAATCCTATTAAACGTGTGTGATATTTCTGGGTTAGAGCTGTCTATGGAACTGCAGTAGAATAAATATAATCCTCTCAAACCTGCTAATAAGGAAATGTGCAAAGATTTTTCAGATGTTGGAAATTGAAATTAGCATCACTATTTTTTGCTGCACCTTAAAAAGTGGTAGAATTTACATATATAGATATATATATAGAATGAAATGAGGTTTTTTTTTTTTTTTTTTTTTTTTTTTTTTTTTGCAAGTCTAACTGGTTTTAGGTGCTTTGTAATTCCGTATATGTACAAGGTCTTTTCTGTTTATGAAGGTTACTAAGAAGTGTAGTGCTTATATAAAAGCTTTTAGGAGTAATTCAATTTGCAGACCTGAGGAGAATCAAAAATGTACTGGAACTAAGCAACTTAGTATTATGATGGCAAGTAAAATAAAAACAGAGTGCAATGTATAATAATCTGTCAGAAGAGCATCCTTGATATCTTTAAATGTGTATATATTTTTAGCTGAATTAAACTAAATATATACATTTAAATACAGTGCTTGCAAGTTGTATTTGAATGTCATTGTGTCTCAAATTGAAGAGCACGGTTGTCCTTGGGCATTGCCATGCGATATCCCTGTGGCTAGACCGGTGACGGGTTTTCAGAACACGCAATTAACCTATAGATTTAATGCATTCCACTGAGCCAGTTAATCCAAACTACAACAGAGTGAAACTGGTTGCTGGCTGTACTTTACGTGGAAATCCTCCTGTCATGCTTGATTTATATAATTTTAGCTCTTTATCTGAGTGTCGTGTAAACAAAAACGATAGCTATTTCTGTTTCAGCAAACCAGCAAAATAGCAAACCAAATGGAACATAACAACCGTCAACATTTAGGAATGAAGTGCAAAAATACAACCTAACACAATCTTTAAAAAAAAAAAAAAAAAAAACTATTTTATCTTCGTCATAATGGCATCATAATGCTGTTTGGCTTTATTGATACACCAGGACAACTTCACTTCATGACCCCTTGAGCTGTTACTACGAGGAAAGGGGTTCTGATAAAGTATATGAGTATAGACCCTGTAATCTAGCAACTCCATTTGGACAGGGTTCTTCAATGACCCTGTGTGACGGAGAGCGAATGAATCTGAGTCAACAATCTCCCTCCCGACCTGTGAGGGCACAGTGTAACAGGAACAGTGTTCCCCGGACTGGTTGGTTTGGCAGTTCATTCCAGGGTCAGTTGGAAGTCGGCCATCCACAATACCAGAAGTCATTGCCTTAATGCTGTAGACGATGTGTCAGTCATGGATTGGAGGATATGTGATTGCACTAGCTACCGAAGGGGATGTGACTGAGGATATATCGAGGAATGTGGCCGAGCTATCTGTTCCTTTTCTTATAGTTACAGACGGACCTGTAAAAGGAGTACAGAGATAAAATAACCATGAGTGTTTCGGGTTTTGTTTGTTTGTTGTTCTAACTGTCATTGTTTGGAGGCTAACACAAGCCGGGAGCTGTCTCTAAAAGCCAGCACTAACCCAGACAACACTGCACTACTGTTCACTAATAAATTGTATTTCAACACTTGCACGTTAGCACTCACTCTGGACTTGTGATCGTGTTTGTGTTCTGTGTGTGTATACCGTGTTTATTATTTTGGGACTAAACCCCATGGTTTAAACTGTGTAATACACATTGCTGTGTATTGCCAGGGATCGTTATTTACGGTCGACAAACTACCGTGATTATAAAAACTAATAAAGAATAGTTTGGATCATGAACTTTGTTGTCTGTCATCTGTTTACACATTGCATCACCTCTACACCTGCGCACTGCAAACCACTTTACCACACCCTGCCACTGGGGTGACTTGTTGTGTCTTTGTTGATCTCTGGCAACAAGGAGCCTAGCATTTCCTCAGTGATGGAGAGGAAGAATATCGTGAACCACCCAAATGAACAGCTCCGAGATCTTGCAGTTGACTCAGGTGTGGGGATTGACAGCCTCTGGCAGAGAGGCTGCTTATAACTCTAGTCCCAGTCTCCACAGCAGGAACTGCTAGCTATGGTAATTACAGGGGACAAAAGAACAGAAAATGTCAATTAAAAACACTGATGTCTCCTGATGAGGAAACAAACAACAATCTTTCCCTCTTAATTACAAAGTACAAAAAGGCTTACTGCTGGTAATACAAACAGAATAATAATTAAACAAAAAAAAGGAATGATAAAGTGGCAAGTTTGCTATTTGATATCAACTTTTTTTTTTCTTTTATAGCTGACAGTAATATATATTTTGCATTAAAAAAGTTTATAAGGTTTTTAATATATCTCTTATTATTGCTTGTTCGTATTACAAAAAATGCAGATTAAGGCATTTTCATGGACAGGATTACAATAGGGGAATAGACAGCATGCTGTTGTACAGTAGGAATTTTAGCAGGCATTTTCTGTGTACATATCTTACATATCTTAAATTAATAATTCATGTTTACTACCTCACCTTCGAACCGTGAGCACCGTCTCTGAGTTTACTATAAATGCTTTCCTATTAAAAATGTACTGACGGTACGCTTAGGTCTTACAACTGTAACTAAGTCCGCATTTTTTTTTTTTTTTTTTTTTGGTCCGCATGCGTAACTGCGGCGTGTACCAGTCATGTGAACCCCTGATTATGAAAGAGGATACAAGGTGTTGGAAAGACATAGGGCCTGATCTTCGATCTTCGCTCAATCCCCTCGCTAAATTCGTGCCTGGGAAAAAAGACACCGCTTGGCACAAAAAGGGAGTTATTCCAATACGGCACAAAGCAGTTGCGTGACATTGGAATATAGCAGTCTTTTGTGCAATTCTTAAATCTGTTTGTTCCTCGCAAAACCGTCTGCGCATTCACTACCAATATAGCAACTGCACACAACAGTCAAGCGAGAATGCAGAACGATGGACCGTTACCATTACCCAGACAAGCTGCTGTCATAGTGTACAGTACGTAATATCCCCCTATTCGCCACACAAATGTAACCAGCACACGGAATGCAGAATCAAACTTCAATACATATCGGTAGCATTGGCACCCCCGAACTGCAGCATTAGAATACAGTATTTATTCAAAATATAACAAATATATTGTAGCGACTTGCTCATAAAATGTCAACAAGAAGGAGTTGGCTTTTTTAGTAGCTCAGAATTACGCTGCATACAAACACGCCCCGTCTCTTTGCACTAACCTGTTGTCGTGGCCGTCAACACTATACAGTACACACATATTTATAGAAGTATAGCCTGTAAAACAAATTCACAGTGCCGAAAACACTCATCCATTTGGAAGCCGCAATCTGCACGTGTATCCCTTAATCATTCTCCTGTTGAAAGTCTCCCCCTTCCAACTGCCCTGCCTCACCATGCCCCCTGCCCATATCATGGCACAGTACAAGCAATGGCATGGAATGCAGATCAAGCATGTATACCGGTAGGTCTACTTCTGATATTAATGAGAAATAAATAACACTATTAAAAAATAAAATCAGCACTCAGCTGCGTCCTTATATCTTGTAGAATTTCCAGGTGAGGGGCTTGAAAAGTAAAGGGAGCCTTTGGTTGAGACCCGTGAGCACTGCGATATAAGCTAGCCCCACACAGCTCATTCTGTTGCTGAGGATAGGCATTTAGCAATATGCCCATTTTATGGAATCATTCTATGCACAGCAAAACCTAACGATCCTCGCAAAATTTGCCATATTCGTTCAAATTTAGCCTTTACAGCAATTCAAATAATTTAGCATGGTGAATGAGCCCAATATTTAAAGGGCCTTCACAAATTTTTACAGATTTACCCGAGGCTGTTTCCTAAGAAGAGAGGTGAATTAACAATGCCTTTGATTTTGTCTTCTTAATTTTGACAAGTGTCTCACAAATATGAGTAGGCTACATTTCACCTATTCAGTTAATCAGTGCAGTGTTTTTTACTTTTTAGTTTTCTGTTACGCTCAGTTTTTTTTCCTCCTGTAAAATGTACTAGTGGCCACCTGCATGTTTTAAGGCTTGCTTTTTAAAGGCGTTATTTTGTGCCTCGTAAAACTGGTTTTGTGCTTGGCACATACCCTCGAATATACCAGGATCACGCCCCCCCCCGGCCACCCCCCCCCCCCCCCCCCCTTATATTGCGCAATGCAACCATTTTATTTCTACACAGAGCAGAATGGATTGTTACGCGCAAAAGGACGTTTCAAATATGGCAACTTGGCACAATTTCGGCACAACGGCCGTTTGCGACGGGCATACCCTCTACGCGGTGCGCAAGCCTTTCGAAGATCGGACCCATATTCTCTGCAGAAAACATCTAGACATAATAAATACTCGTCACAGTGACCTGATGTTAATGGAGACTAACAGGGTGATCCTGCAAATTATAAAACATACCCCATATTTAAAGAAGCATCTTTTTAAAAACAAGAACAGACATTTGATTCCCATAGAAGACAATGAAAAATCAAGAGGTAATTTTTAACTTTAAGAACAGAACGTCAAGATTTGTTTTAAGTTGTACACAGACTCTAAGTTTAGAATTGTATTATTATTATTATTATTATTATTAATAATAATAATAATAAATAAACACATGACATAAGCAATTAGTGTGCTTTTATTAGCACTATATTTCTTACATTTTTTTCCCCATGGTAACAAAATGAAGTAGAAAATGTCAACTTTGTGCTTAAAATAAACATTTACAATATTAAATGCTTAGTATTGCAAATAAACCCAAACTAGTGGATGATTAGCTCAGATTCAAGAGCTCTTGCCATGTGTGTGTCAGCACTGAAAGTATTTTGTGTGGCTTCTTTTGTAGGTTCAATGTTTATTAATAATAATAATAATAATAATAATAATAATAATAATAATTGTTTATTATTGTTATTATTAAAGCTCAAACAGGGAGAAAGGTGCCACAAAATAGAAATTAACAAGAACAATTGAAAGCGTACTTAGTTCTCTTTTGATCTTTAACAATTAAAAGGAAGTGACTTTCTGATGTAAACAAGTTTCATTGCGATCCAAAGGAACAAGAATGTTAAGACATGCTGTACAACATTTAAGAAAAAACAGATTTCACTTGAAACTAAGTATACTTGCATCAAGTTTCACAGACCCTATTTTATAGTCCTAACTTGTTTTAAAAAAAAAAAAAACACAACAAAAAGCACAATTTTTTCTTAGTAGGTGCTGTTTTGTTCACTGTCAAGTGTTGGCATCTCTGGGTTTGTGAAACCAGCGGTTAAAGTTCACTTCTTATTTTGTATACATTCTAATTTCAGGTGTAATCTGAATCGTCTCTTCATTCAATTTGGGTTCCTGAGCAAAAAATCCACAACGCAGAGAATCCCCTTTCAGCTTTTTAAAATTTGTATTTATTTATTTATTTTTATTTCTCCTCACTTTCCTCTCTGAAATAGGGAGATTAAGTGATAGATTGGCTTGATGAACTAGGGAGGAGCCCTGCTCCTGTCCCCGAACAACAATCAAGTTTAATTGTAACCATGAAGTTTCATGCATATACAGTATTAAACTCTGTACACATACACAATATTATTGTGTAAACTATTTACTTATTAATAACTATTTACTTATTTGACTGTGGGTTATAACAAGCTGGAATGTTTTTACACATTAACTCTGGCATGTCTGTAAAAACACATCCATTGTCTTAACATAATGCTGTGAAATCCTACATACATACATATGATGTGTGTGACATCAGAATTCTCAAAGTACAAATATTATAGATTCATATAGTTTCATTCCATAATATCTTTTTTTTTTTTATAAAGATCTGTCTGCATTTCTGTACTCAAAGTACCTGCAGCCCAAGCATTCAAGCACTATTTACTTTATTTATGACGAGTACTATGAGATCCGATTTGTCTAGTTTTGAAAATCAGTAAACAGCATGCATGCTGAATTTTTATTTTGAGAAAAACAGGATTTTCTTAAAATAAAAATTCAGTGTGCATACTGTTTACTGGTTTTCAAAACTAGACAAATTGGATCTCATAGTACTCGTCATAAATAATGTAGATAGTGCTTGAATGCTGGGGGGCTGCAGGTGCTTTGAGTACAAAAATGCTGACCCAAAACAATCAGTTCTCAATCAAGTTCACATTGAGGGAATGCTGAGTGCTCCAAACTAACAAGGAATGAAGAATTCAATGATGTCAGTTTTAGTTTTTTTGTTTTTTCCTGATGCAGTACTACGGAAGAAAAATCTATAATTCTAGTTGATGATACTGTATATCATATTCCTATGCAGTCTTTTACTCAGTTTTTGGACTGTATTTTTCTTTTTTACCAAGAAAACAAGTAATTACATTTTACTTCAAGAATCTACACAGAACATAAAACTTTCATTACAAGACACTACTACTACAAGCTTAATTCAACGTGCAACAGATTCCATTTAGGTATGCCACTTCCTCTATCACTTAATTGCAATTACATCACAACTAGTAGAATGTTTATTTATTTATTTATTTATTTTTATTTAGTAAATCACCAATTATTTTATTATTTCCTCCCAATTTGACATATTCAGTATTTTTAGGCTCAGCTCACTGCTACCACCCCCGCGCTGACTTGAGAGCGGCGAAGATGAACACACGCTGTCCTCCAAAGCGTGTGCTGTCAGCTGACCACTTTTTTTTCACACTGCAGACTCAGCCACAGCCATCTTAGAGCTACAGTGTTGGAGGACAACGCAGCTCTGGGCAGCTTATAGGCAAGCCCGCAGACGCCTGGCTCCAGACTACAGGGACAAGGAAACCCTGGTCGACTTAAGCCCTCAGCCAGTTGTGCACTGCCCCCTGGGAGCTCCCATCTATGGTTGGCAATAAAATAGTCTGGACTCGAACTGGCGATCTCCAGGCTATAGGATGCATCCTGCACTCCACTTGGATGCCGTTACCAGATGCGCCACTCAGGAGCCCCCAATTTTTTTTTTTTTTTTTTTTAATATGAACCATACTGCTTCTTTCTGAAATAAATCCAGGTTTTATGTTTATATAATGGTTCTATTGAAATCAGTTCATATAAAATACTTATTTTACTTCAATTAGTGGAATCACTGATGTAAACCATTATATATTGATGCAATACATAAAGGGTATTTTGTTATAGTTACTGTATTATCACAAAACATTTTTACATGTGTAGTTGTACTTTCACATGATCATGGATGGTAACAAACTATCTAAGCTACTCCATTTCTAGCTGTTACACATTATGCATATGCTGTCATCAATTATGCAACATTAAGTGGATTACACTAGAAATATGAATAATGCTTTGCCATATTAGATTATGTCAGACCACCAACGTAACCTATTGGTCATGAGAAATATAACTTTGTGCTGCAACTTTACCAGTTGGCAGAACCCTATTTTACCTGCATTTAACAATATATACACAATCGTAAGTTTTGTTTTTCTCCTGATTAATTTGTTAGAATTATTTCTACATGTATATTTAAAGCTTCCACTACAGTGACCAAACCAGCATTGACTAAGGTTAAACCATTTGCACGCGTACCTGACCTTAAGGATGTTGACTCCCTGCTGTCTTTCCCTGAAATAGGTAGAACAGAGCTGTCATCCACCAATACAGTTAGCTGGTTAGGTTTAGGCGGAAAGCTTGAGCTTCTTTGTCTTGGCCATCCTCTTCTGGAGATCCCTGTGTGCTGCCTCTGTTTCTGGGAGAAAGTCCAACCCCCCACCCTCAGTTCATCTAACTGGCCTGCAAAACTGGAGCTGGCATGGATTCTGACTAAGGGTAGCTATTCTCAATCCCTGTCACACCTCCCCAGAGATGTGCTGTTCCTTCTCCCTTGTTGGGTACTCTGTTGCCTCAGTTTCCAGCCCTTCTGGCTGGAACTTTGCCTCCTTTTGCTACTCATCTGTCCCTCTTAACAGTAGACTTCCTAAAATTGACAAATAACCCTTCTTTGTGGTATCTGGTATGCAGATGAGGAGGGTCTACATTTGCTTAGATGTTATTGCCTGGGAACTGTCAGGCAAGCTGAATAAGCAGCAAGAGAGTGATTTTGCCTTGAAGATCTACCCCAGCTCAATTTGTCAATGAGAAATACATATACATAAGTATATTTTAAAATATGCAGGCAAAACAAAATATAAACGTACTTAAAGAAAACAGACACAAAAGCTATATCTAAATCATGAAATATAGAAAACTGAAAAAAAAAAAATCTCTCATAAACACTGCATGGTCACTTTTGTTTTTCCTACACTACTTCTACAGCTCTGAACATTTAAATCTGAAGATCTCTTTTTTATTTTTACTGTTTGGTTTGATTTGCATTTCTTTCACTATTTGCTGTATAAATAACTTGTTCAATTTTAGGCATTTAGTGCTACATAGCAATTTCCATCCAAATCCAATGTTTATCATGATAAAAAAAAAAAAAAAAAAAAAAAAAAAAAAAAAAAAAAAAAAAATTGCCTTGTCTATTGTCTTATCCACCATTTCAGAGAATATGAAAATGCCATTCATATGATTTTAAGCAACAGATTTGCTTAGTTGTGGTGTTTATACAGAAACCAATAATTCAAGTTATTTTTTTTTTCTTTATTTGACATGCCTAAAGGAATCCGAGCAGCAAAGCTATTAAAAGTAAAATCCTGTTTCATTTTATTGTACTGTTTACATTTTTTAATGGTGTTGTTTGGGTTTAGTTCTAACAAATATATTAAATAGTAAATATGGACTGGTGAGTAGGGCTATAGTAGAAGATTGACCCTAGGGAAGACTAGTGTTACTGACACAGGGCTATATTGTTACCCTGGAGGTAACAGTCTTCCAGGGTATGGATGTGTGAGAGAGATTTTATATATATATATTATATATATGAATTCTTGTAATGAATTCTGTAATTCTCAAGGTTTGTTGCCTCTTTAATTCAAGACCCAGGACACAGAAATTGCTTTTTCAAGCTCTTACACACACTTTTAATAAACAGAAATAAACAAAATAAACACCTAGCTCTTTCTTGAGCACTAACTACTACACACAGAAACCTAACTAACACAGGACAGCTAAGCTGTTTACCTGCAACATACTCTGACAAAACAGAACAAACAAAAAAGGCTTTTTCACACTACCTTTTTGTTTCGGTTGGAATCACCATCAACCAGGCTCCTCACACACCAGCAGCCCTGAACAGACTGGCTGCTTTCTTTAAATACCCTGCACCTCGCTCTAATTTACAATGACAGGCAGGTGCAGGGGATAATTAACAATTAAACAATTACCAATTACCAAAATCAACAGAACTAACTTTAAACAAAACATACATTTCCACCTGTTTTAGAAAGGGAGGGATCTGTCCCTCTCCCTGCTACTTTACATACAATTACCAACTCAACAGAACTAATTTAGAATGCAAATTTAGAATTTTCTAGAAATGTCTCGAAAACAGAGAATTTTAGGAAAAATCTTTTGTAGCAAAAGTTTTGCTTTTGTGTTTGAGGAAAAAAAGTTACAAGAAATAGATGTCTACAATTATTTTTCAGCAACTTTTTTACTAATTCAAAAGTATTCATACCCTGATAAGGAAAATTTAATTTATAGGTGGTTGAGGCACCTTTAGCAATAACAAATACTCCAATGGCAACTGCAACTTAGTTGTCAAGCATTTATCATTAATAACAGATGGAGAGAGGTCCCCTATAACATTTGTTGGGCTGAATACCTATAAAATAAATACATCGATAGATATGCTATTAGGAACATTTATTATTGTTGTTATTATTATTATTATTATTATTATTATTATTATTATTATTATAATACACATCTGCACTTCCTGTGGCTACTGAATATGCTTTGACAGAGATTTTTCCTAAGCTTAAAGGATTTTCTTTCATAGCATTTTTGCTCTAGATTTTAATGTGGAGTTCAGTATTCGAGAAAGATGAGCAGTTGCTGATCCTGTTAGGCTACACTTTCATAATTCGTCTGTGTGCTGAATAACCTAGGGGGTGAAAAATATGTAAGAATCAATGACACTGAAATGTAAGCAATGTATATGATGTATTTGTTCTAAGCTGTATTTAGTATTAACTCATTTCCAAATTAGGAACAAGTTGGCATCCCTACGTTTAGGATCATAAAGTATGTCCTGTACTGTTACAATAAAAAAAAAAAAAAAAAAAAAAAAAAAGTTTTATAACATAATGTAGCTGCATTGCAGTATTTCGGGGGTGGGGGGGTGGTGGTGTCACAATTGGGTCTGCGATCAAGCTACCAATGACTTGAGAATGGTGTCATCAGTGGCTATGTTTACAACGACTTTTGGCACCCAAAATGGAATGTTCTTTTTCTAGATTTGTGATGTCATCATACCAGCATTGTAATATACTGTTCTACATTTTGGAAATGCACCTTCCAAGCATGAAAAGCCTGGAGGCAGTAGGCCAGTGCCACTTTACTACAGTTAACAGTGTTCCGTGCATCAAGTTCAAGGGACAAAAAGCAGCTTTGTGATCTTACCGACACAGAAAAACACTTCCTTATGTCATGTAATCCCACTGCAAATCTTGAGTTAATAAATGCACATCGCATTGCATCAAAACAATTAACACAAGGGTCAATGAAACCTGGTATAAAAATAAATAAAAAATAGGGCACAGAGCTACATCAGTGCTTCCATTGCCACAATTGCCAAAAGTATATTCTCAGGAATGTCAAAACATACATCTTTGAATATCAAAACAAGTTAATCTATTTATATTGTGCATGTTTTATACATAAACACTGTAACTGAAAAATCAGTGAAATCTCAGCAACGAACTGAGCTGTCTGTTCAGATGAAGGCGTAAACCTTTATCTTACAGTCCTTAAGCTCACAACATCAAATAATGCTGTTGAAAAATGGTTTAATACAATCTATTTCTCTTATAATAATTACAGTAGTTATAGCCTTTCTTTGAAAATGAATTGTTTTGAAGTTAAGAAATGTATGTCTTTTACTGGACACATTTTCAATGAAGTTCATGCAGTATAGCGATTCTGATAGTCACTGTGCTAAATAACATATCAACATATTAATTACTTTTAATTAGAAGTAGCAGTAGCATGTTGGCTCAACTTTAGCACAGCAAATTAAGGAATTCTGTTTGTGCTATGAGGGAATCATAATACAAATAGTTAACAAATAATTACATTTACCATCCTTGGAGAAAGAATAGCACAGATGATCTGTAGAACGCTCCAGTTACATCTGCTGTAAACCCAGATTGGAAAGAGTGGGTAAGTAGAACATTAGGAAGTCATTGTAAACACCCTTTTTAATACAATGCGTGTTTAATTATTGGTACGTTCTTATGATGCGTGCTATATGAAATATAATTACCATACAAAAAGGACAGGGATTTTATTTATTTCTTTCAGGAATAATAATACAACAATCATAGTGTGCAGTCTCAATTTCTGTATGTCCGATGTCCTTATATAACAGTAATTGATGTACTTGTATAACAGATCCATGGTCATTTTTTTTTAGGGCAAGTAATTATTAATAGGAACAAGTTGTGTGCAGTTCATTAAATATTAACTATTAAAACCTGAAGAGTAGGTTTATGATCAATAATTTATAGTCACAGGATTAAAAGTCCTTGGACAGATCCAGAACAAAAATGTACTTCCATGACAGGATTCTATTCCCGGGAGCCTAACATGTCCTCTGTAACTTTTTCATTAACAGTTCGTAATGAAGTAGATTTGATTGCATTGTGTTTTGTGGCGTTTGCTTCAGGCAGTTTTGTTCTGTACTTTGGGATTTGCATTTATTTTACACCTTTTAAAATGACTGTTTCAGACAGTGAAACTTTTTGCTTGATTTTGATTTATAGCCTTCTCAGCCACACAACATATGGTGTTGAAACATGTTTTAATGGTAGTTGTATTTCATATATATATATATATATATATATATATATATATATATATATATATATATATATATATATATATATATATACATTTTTGCTGTTAAAAAAAACCAAAACAATAGTATACAAAATAAATTGTTATCCAAGTCCTGTTCCGTAGTACTGATATTCACTTTAACAAGCCAGTACAGGACACTTTTGTAACATTCTTAAATTGATTGTGACAGTGTTCTTAAATGAAACTAGTCTCTTGAAATTACACTGTGGCCAGAGCTATAGAAACATTTTGTTGGGTAAGAGTGGTGGGCCACCATTTGCTGTTGGATCTACAGTGTCACCCCCAAGATCACTAGGTGTGAGGATCACCACTCCCTTTACCCACCAGCAAATATTTTATCAAACTGTTCATGAGTTACTGGGGTGGGGTTTCAAAAATCCACATTATTGTATCAAACTCATGGCATAGTAATGACAGCTTTAGTAGCAAATGATTTTCAAATAGAATTTGTTAATAAAATCAATCCGATAGTGCTTTAAAATTGAGTCGATTAAGTCGTTAATGAACAAATTTCTGGGTAAAAAGCTTAATTGCCACAGGTCACATAGATCACTTCCTTTCTCAATGACTATATACAAGGAACTCGTTAATCAAAATGCATGCTATTGCTAACGAGATCAGGAAAAATTATTCGCTGTTATCACCTGCTGCAAGTGTAGAGGGTAGGGTTAGACAATAATGACAATTTCACCTATTGATTATCGTCTGTAAATTATCACGATAATTTAAAAAAAAACATCCCATAAGTCAGATATTAAGTGTCTCAGCTGAACAATTTAAGTGATTTTCAGCCTTTTAACTATTGATGCCCTTGTACTATAGCACAGTACAAAATGTCTCAAAATGGTTCTCTAAACTATTACTTGTTAGTGTGGAAATATTCACACTTTTTTTTTGTGTTTTAATGAATGAGGTTCAAGAGAATGTCTCTCCAGAAATACATACATAGTAACAGTTTAAGATATGTCAAGTTATTCCAGTGTTTAAAGCTAATTGGAATTTACTTTTCAAACAGTGCTTTCCTTCGGAATAGAACTACTTCGCTAATATGCATGGCTATTATCAAACAGTTCTCATAATTATAGTATTGTCTAGTAGACCTGGGACAAATACAGTTGTATTTGATATTGTATTTGTAAACACCAACTATTTAAATAGTTGAAATATTTCAATATTACAATATTAAATATGCATGAATAAATCAGTTTTGTTTTTAAATATTCAAACATTAATTGCACAAAGTCAGTTAATATCAGATATTATATTATATATATATATATATATAATATATCTATATATATATATATATATATATATATATATATATATATATATACTGGCACTTTGTAACACAGACATCTTATTCAGCATTTGTTTGATAACAAAATAAATATTAGGCCTATTACGTGGTTATCTTTCATAATGTATTAACTTTTTTGCTGTGAGAGGAGCTGCGGCTTTCTCTGGGAAACGAGACACTTCAGCCCTGCTCCGGCAGCCGAACCTGGGGCGAGCCCATTCCCTCTTCCCCTCTCCCAACGCGCTCTCCTTCTTGCACTTGGACTGCTTGTCTGTCGCTTTAGACTAAACTCCAGACCGCCATTTAGCCAGACTATTTATAGTTTAAAAACTGTATTTCCAAATAGTTAATGAATAATTAAAAACTAAAACCTAATTATTACCCTAAATGTATAATTATGTACCAAGTCTTGCAATTACCACATGGTGGTTGAGGAAGATTTCCAACGAGGAAAATGCTAAACACGTTCAATTCAATAACTTCAAAACAGGCCACTAAACCAGTGGTTAAAGTAATTTAATTGTTTTCAAATATTTACCCACTGAAATAAAATATTAAACTATTTAAATTAATTGATTAAATTAAATCTAATTGAAATAGAGCAGTTTCCAAAAGATAATTGAGTGGTTAACAAGGACAAGGCCTAACCTGCTTAGAATGCAGGATAGTAATTAGAATGCTGTTTGTTACAGTTACATATTTATGAAGAGTTTAGGGTATTTCAATGCATTTTAACTACAATACTCGTATTTAAATATTTTCAAATAATAATTGCTTTCTTCAAACCATATTTAAATATTTTCAAAGAATACTTACTTTCTGCAATCTGTATTAAACTAATTTCAAATAATAATTACTTTCTGCAATCTGTATTTACAATTTGTATTTAATTATTTTTAAATAATAGTTACTTTTCACAACCTTATAATATTTATCCCGGGTTTGTTGTCTTCAGAGGTAGCTATAGTAAATCATATATTAATGCTGACCACTTCTCTTACCGGCAGTCAGTAAATGTGTACGTTTATTTTCCATAACAAGTGGATGATTGAGGCACCTGGAATCAGTAGCATTAATTCTTTTGATTATCAGCTAATTAGGATTTTTTATGTTTTTACTGAGCAACTTCAACAATGGGACCAAAAAGCTTTTTCAGAAAAAAAGAAACATGTCTTGAATAGATTCATTTAAGGAACATAATAACATAGAAATAATTTCAGCAACTAGTTTAATCGTTGTAGTTGGTATATCTCAAGTCCAGACCCAGATTTATGCATCAACACTTAATTGGAGATACTGTATACTGACCCTAAGCAGTTAGCATGGGTGTTAAAACATCTATATAATTCTTTATGTATACACTGTAGTTTTTATAGAGCATCCATGAGTGGACATTGGCAGTTTTATGTTCTTTCACAAACATGTGTTGTAGGCCAAAGAAAAAGGTGTTAACTCTCAAAGGATGCTGATGATCAGACAGGTCATTCACTCTTGTTTTTTGTATTGCTTGAGAGTCCTCCTTTCTGGGAGGCCAGCTTTTTCAAGTACATTTTCTGCTATTTTGACCATGCAATCCCTTACAAACAAGTCTTCATGAAAAGCTTTTGTTATTATCTCCAATAGCCTTTGCATTTTATATAGAGTGTATTTGTCTCAGTAAATATTTCAAAAAGATATTTAAATGATAACGTTTAATGCTGCTCAGATGAAAGCATGTAGCAGGGAAACCGGTGCTAGGATACGCAGGATCTTCATGTCAACAATCCCTGTTGCTTAGTAACCAAGTTCCTCACAGGGGCATTAAAGATGTAGGAGTGTAGTGAGTACACGATTTATAAATAAAACATTCATATACTTTGGTTTCATAGCGTCTAATAAGCATACTGTCTTTTAAAAACATTTCCTGATTATTTGGTTTATATTTAAACATAGGACACCCTCTTATATCATTGTGTAGGCTAGATTCAGTCAATAACTGAGAATGTTTGTTAGAGAACTCTGCTACAGTAGTGTATAAATAACAGATTGCAGTGTTTGCAAATTCATTAAGTCTAGCAATGTGTCTTAGCACTGGTGCATTTTAAGAAGTGAGAATGCCAGACGCAATAAATCAGTTAAATTCCTATAGAAATAATGTTTTGATAGTTATAGAATATTACCACACTTATATTGAATTCATTCATTTCAAGGAAGCAAGTACTACTTAACCACTAAAACTAAAAATGATCCTTGAGAGACAACTGACTTGTGATTAATCTACACTGCTTGATATATTTTAATGAAAAGTCTCAAATACTATATGTGAAGATGTATATGAAATGCATTGTCAATGTAATATATGTGAAGAAATGAACGTCAAAATGAAACAAAACTAAACATAGACTCTTTAGGTCTCACCAACATTCTAAACAATATATTAGACATGATATATGCAACAACTCTACAGGATAATTCTAGTCTTGGTCATTCCGGCAAGTGCGTGACACGCATCAATTTACAATTTTTTGTTCTTGGAAAACCTTATAAACAAGATTTTCAATTATGCTTGTGTTATTTGTCTAGGTCGTCCATTCTTACGATGTGGACAATTACTTCCACAACCCCTATAGGCATCATCAACTACAAATTGGGAAAAATCAATTATAATGCATTCCAAGTCAGAAGATCTGCTGTTTGTGTCTGTGCTGTGTAAGAGCAGTTCTAGTACATGGACAGCAAGCTTGTTCCATACTGAATTGATGTTGTAGGTAACAAGTACCATTCACACTTCTCTGGCTGTTCTTGAGTCTGGTCAAAATTGGTTATGAGCAATAAGTGAATGACTGGATGCTAACATTTGAATTAAATACAGTAGACTGGGTTCTGACTTGGGCTTCTGATCAAAACCAGGGTATAGTCTCTACCTTAACTGGATGTTCCCGTGAAATCATTGGTCATCTGGTCACCTGGTTGATGGATGCACCAATTTTGAGAGCTCTTTTTAAACTTAAAATCTTAAAACCAAAAGGAACATTATTTTGTATCGTGAGAGCCCTGTCCATTTTTTACTGTTTTCATATTCAGATGCACAGTTTCTCTATTAAACATTTGTCAGTTTAAGACTTTCAGTGGAATATCTCATTTACATAAATAACCTTTTTACTAAAGTTTAACAACATGGTCCAAGCAGATTGTTTAATGACTTGTAGTACACTTTACTGTTTTTGATGCAAAATGAAAGGCTGACGGCATAGAAATACCTCGAAGGTACTGAGCTTTTCCAGCGCAGGAATGGCTTTTTTTTTTTACCTAATGCAAAATATGCTACCATGACCTAGTATGTACATCATGGCAAGCATCTCAGTGTTCTTTATATACACTATACAGTGAACCACCTTTTAAGTAAAACACAAGATCTGTACCATATAAGCAATTATTTTAATTTCAGTTGAGACTGAAGCTATTTATAAAACCTGTAACTATTCCTTCAACATTTTATTGAAATATTCACTAGATATAAAGGGGCTGAGTTAATAAACATACACTCTGCTGGGATAAACTACAGGTGGCTTGTTTTAGAGCATTTTACCGTACCAGGGAATCCTCCTGGATAATATGAAGTCAGCCTTTTTATTGGACATCACCTCTGCTAAGCAGGTCAGAGAGCTGCAGGCTCTGTCTGTGCACAGTTCCTGTATGCGTGTCTGGGATAATGGAAAGAGGCTATCGTTACGCACAAACCCTGCATTCCTACTCAAGTTAATTATGGCTTTCCACTTGAACCAGTCAGTGGAATTAGAGGATTTCCCTCCCCCTCCCTTTGATTCGGAGGAAGATAGGAAACTGAATTCTCTCTGCCTGGTGAAGGCATTGAGAGAGTATATGGATAGGAAAAAGGCACTGCGTCAGTCTGACCAGCTCTTCGTTTGCTATGGTAAAAGGACCCTAGGGCAAGCCCTCTCAAAACAATGGCTGGCCCACTGGATAGTGGACACAGTTTCGACTGCTTATAATGAAGCCAGCCTACCCCCACTGGGAAGGACGGCCACGCATTCTACCAGAGGTGTGGCCACGTCATGGGCGTGCTTTCGAGGTACATCACTGACTGACATTTGTACTGCAGCTAGCTGAGCTACTCCGCATGCGTTCACCAGGTTCTACCGAATCAATGTGGTAGATCCTTCTACACCTTCATTAGGCACACTTTGAGGGTGCAAAGGCACACCACCAACACTAGTTCGCGAGATATGCTGTCCGCTCACTCTCCCTTGCGATGGCTCTGGTATACTTTCCCAAAAGTATTGGTTGATGGTTATCTTCAAATTGAAAGGGAACGTTAGTTTACATACCATGTCCTTGGTTCCCTGAAAGAGAAGACGACCACCAAAACTTGTGAGGTCACAGCACTCTCATTCACAGGTTAGATTAAAAAAAGAAAGTGAGCGCTGTGGAACGACTACTTATTCCCTCGGCAGACAAGACCAACGACGTCATTCCATGGAGCAGCCTATCGGCACCTTTGACATAAAATGCTCAGCAAATACCTACCTAACGCAGGCATATCCCAAAAGTATTGGTTGGTAGTCGTCTTCTCTTTCAAGGAACCAGGGTTATGGTAAGCAACCTGACATTCTTCCCTTAGTTTCCCACTATGAGTCTCCTCTCCAGTCCACACTTACTATCTGTGGCAGATAAATTAACCCCAACTTTTAATGAATCAGAATTAACTGTCCAGGTAAATGCAGTGTCCATGTTATTATTCTGTATTGCTCTTTCTTCTCCCTCCTCCTTTCCTGTAGGGTGCATACAGGCACGACAATATCGCAGAGGCAAACTCGGTTTCAGTGGCTTGTTGGTTTTTCTGTACACTTGCTAAAGAAGGAAAAAAAGAGAAAATAAACATGGAGCACACATGTAATCTCACAAGTTTAGGCAAGAAAAAAACTGTCCTGTTTCTCATCACCATGCACATTACCCGAAGAGCTTTATTTCTGTACTCCCTAGTATTTTGGTGAGCTGTACTTTATTTAAATATTATTTCACAGCATAATAGTTGCATTTCATGATATAGTACAATTTACTGTGTTAACTGTAGGAAACCTCATAGCAAGAAGTTATGTTGACATACCCTTTACAAAAAATGTGACAAGTTTTTTTTTTTTTGTTTTTTGTTTTTTTTAATTGGTAGCTACTACTAATTCTGGTATCGTAAAAACACAACTGCATCAATCTGAAATATTCCTGCAATGAGAAACAAGAAATCTTTTAGGCCTTACATATTATAAAATGTATACACATCAATGAACCTACCACATAATACATTTTTGTGCGTTAGAGATAATTTGTCTTTCTTTCTCGTTTAAATGCTTGATGGATTTTTTAAACTCTCTGCTTCTAATTGTACTGCTTACAAGGCATATTGAATTTGTGCGACTAACATCCCATTGTACAAGCACAACCAGTTAGGAATCCACAAAAAATGTAAATAAAACACACACCTAGAAGTGAATTTAAAAATAAGCAACCACCAAACACTGCTGTTAATATTGCAGAGTTGTTTAAGCATATAACCTAGTAAAGTATTATTACCTGTGACCACCAAACAACATTTTGCCTGTTTCCCTTTACATTCATCTGTGCCATCACCTCGTTAGTCAGTATTGTGTTGAATTACATGGGATAAAGAAAAGAGCAAATAAGATTATTGTTTTTATGTGGTATTAAAAACCATGATTACAAAAGATGCTAGTGTGGCCTTTACCGTCATAGAGCAGTTCAACATTCTGTGCAAGTTGGTACATATCACAAATATAAATCTGATTTGTTAATGAAGTCAACACCAAGAATTAGTACCATTACAATTCCTTTCTATCTTAAGGCATTCATAATTTTTGTATATATACTTGTGTAACACCTTGTTCACACTGTCCATAAGGCTGACCCCACCAACATTTGAAATATCTGAAAGTAGTAAAATATTAGACATGAGAGGGATGTACCCTGGCAAACAGCAAAATAAATAAATAAATAAAACATATTTTCAGAGTTTAAGGGATTTATAGTAAAAATGTACTCGTTATTATTATTATTATTATTTGGTAATAATTTCTCTGCCATACCTTGTAATAAAATAGTTCAACATTTGCTATTCACATTTTTTTGATGTCTGTTTCCTAAATGAAAGGAAATACGGTACAATTCTTCAGCATTTCATGCATAATAGTAGTTTCACCCTTAAAATTGTGTCTGTTTACTTACTTTAATGTCTCCTCCAATTCTGTGAATTCCTCCTCCAATTCTCCTCCAATTCTGTGAATTCTTGAGACTTGCTGTACATGGAACTCAAGAGTCTGTGGGTTCATCCTTTTTTGGCAAGTTGTTGAAGCATGTTCCAAATATCACTCAGCAGGAACAACACTCTTCTTTGGAAAAAAAAAGAGTGAAACATTCCATACATTACCAACTGTATCATGCGTAATATTAAGTATTTTTGTATTTATGATATGAAAAACAGAAAACAAAATTAGTTTTTTTCAAGTCCTTCATATGCCATTTTTATAAATGGACATAAGAAAGAATTCTCAGGTACAAGTTAGGTTGTTGTTTGCTAGGCAATTTCCTTCCAGTTTCACAAATAACAACAAGTAATTATAGTTTATAGCCACTAACTTGCTTCAGACACAGGGGATAAGTCTGAAGATTCTGTAGTAAAGTCTGAATGCTCATCTTGCCAGGAGATGTGTTGGGCTGCACCATGGTGTCTGAGATGTTACTCTTGTTGATGGTATGTGATGAATGTGATGACTTGTGTGCTGATAATGACTTATTTTTATTTGGTGGTGGTGAGGTTGACCTTGATTTTGACCTTGAATGCCGTCTTGCATGTCTTGATTGTGGGGATGTCTGTGAATATTGAGTAAATGATGTGATGATTGTAGATGAAGAGCTTGGCCTTGACTGTGATGGTGTACTTTGATAAGACCTTTAGCATGAGTGCTGATGCTAAAGAAATGACCTGTGGTGTGTGCTTTGATATGACCTTGATCTTGAGCTTCGAGAATAATATCTTTGAAATGATCTTGATTGTCAAGAGAATTCTTGGATGGAGAATGACCAGGTGAGCTTGATGGTGACCTTCGCTGATTCGTCTGTGTCACTAAATCATATGTGAACAGAGACAGAAGTCACTTACTTAATGTGAGCATTACAAAAAATAAATTGAAATATAATTAGAGAGAAGGAATTCTTAAAGAAAACCTAGTATGTTATACTGGTACAATATTCCAACAGTTAAACTCATAACACAGTATTCACAATAGTACATTTAGGACAGCTGGATTGTAACGTATTGCACAATTGACAGCAACTACTTGCAAACTATGGCATTGTTTTTATCATTTCCTCCTTGTTTAATAGGAATGATGGGTAATTTAATCTGACAAAGTGTACAGTAAAAAATACTCTAATCAGAAATAAGCCAGTTTCCCGGTTCCCACCTGTAGGAACTGATGGTGCCTGCGTACATGTGGGTGAGACCCTACATGACCTGCAACTGGTATGAGATTCTGTGGAGGCTTTGGCAGGGTTATTTCACCTAGTGAAAGTAGAACATACCCCAGTAGAAATGTATAAGAACAATCTTTTGTAGTAAAAGTTTTGCTTTTGTGGAGGAGGAAAAAAAGTGTTACAAGAAATATCTGCAATTATGTATTTCAGAATTTTTTTAATTTTTTTTTTTTTTAGCAAAACTCCAAAAATGCTAATTCAAAAGTATTCATACCCTGACAAGGAAAATTAAATTAATAGCTATTGAAGGCACCTTTAGCAATAATAACCTCTTTTAAAGAATTAGGATATTTGTAAATGAGCTTTTGGCATTATTTTTTAGTGATTTTTTTTACCATTCTTAAACACAAAATTGTTTCAATTCATTGAAATTCCAAGGACTTCTCTTGTGCACAGCCTTCTTCAACTCATGCCAAATATTCTCAATCAGGCCATTCCAGAACCTTGATTTTATTCCTCTTTAACCATTCTGAAGTAGACTTTGATGTGTGCTTTGGATAGTTGTTGTGTTGGCATGTCCAGTTGCACTTTAAACCAAGTTTTGTAGTGGAGGGTTTCAGATGATTGGTTAATGTGGCATCCATTTTACCATATATTGGAACTAAATCTCCACCTCCAAGCTTGACAGTAGGTGTGGTGTTCTTTTCTTTGTACTCCTCACTGGACTTTCTCCAAACTTAACGACTATCAGGGTAATCAAATAGCTTGATTTTTGTTTCATCACTCCACAAAACCTTTGATCAGAACTCATACCCATCATTCAAGTGCCGTTTTGCAAACTTTAAGCGATTGTCCTTGTGACGTTTTCCTAAGATTTTCGTTTTCTTTGGCCTGCGACCTTCACCATGCAATACTTGACCTATGGTTGAAATGGAAACCCCAGTCCCACTTGCAGCCAGTTCACTTTGAATATCTTTGGCAGTCAATCTTGAATTGTTATTAACCTTCCTCACAATTCTTCTACTTGTTCTTGGTGAAAGAACCTTCTTTCCTCAAGACTGAGGGAATGTTGTGACAGTACCATGAGTCTTGTACTTCTTGATAATAGAAACAGTAGTTGAAATTGGGATACTCATATGCTTGAAAATCTTCTTGTACCCTTCTCCAGCTTTATGACAATAAATTATTTTCTTTAGCTCTCTTCAGATAGCTCTTTACTTTTTCCCATATTGACTTATTGGTAATGACAGCAACCATCATATGCCTAACCTTTTTATAGTCTCTAAGAATGTTCACCTACACTCCAGTATTTTCTATACTTTTCTAGAATTAGGTTCTGCATTATCATATTGAAATTTCTAGCACCTTGTAGACAATATTATCATAGCATCAAAAGGTATGAATACTTTTGAATTAGCATTTTTGGAGTTTTGCTTTTTTTTTTTTTAATTGCTGAAATAAATATTAATTATTAATAAATAATAATCTATTTCTTCTAACTTTTTTCCTCATCCACAAAAGCAAAACTTTTTGCCTCCTCTTGCCTGGATTTCTGTATATTATAAACCATCAAGGAATCAAACATACCTGTAACAGTCCCTGAATGTCTTCTTCTTGACCAGCCTGTTTACTGATTTTGCTGTGGTTGTGAGTTAAAATTGTTGCACTTGTTTTTGTTCTCTATAACATGTGAAAATCTAAATTACACTTGCCATGACAGAGAACTTGTGACACCTGCCATTGCATGTTCAATATGTTATACAAGGTGTGGTAGATGGTTGTCACTACAAACCTTATAGCCGTTATCATGTGCATTAATATTAACTGAGTACACATTTACTAAAATGTAAGTTTGATTTTGACACGCTCAGACTTGTACCACTTTTCTTTTGGCTCCCACCTCTCCTTCATAGCCTTCACTATCTTAACACTGGGAGGCCAGCACACAAATTTGTCCTTGACCCATGACATCTGTGGCAAGAAGAAATGAGAGGGAGAAAAAAAAGCGAAAGCCTGTCTATTAAATGTTTTTGTTTCCCCCGATTGTAAAATAAATAACAATGTTCTGCAAATGTACACATCATTTTTTACTCAGATATTGAAAAGCTGTTTTGTAAGTAAATACAAAATTACAAATGTAGAATTACTCAATAGCATACTATTTGTAACTCGGATTGTTGGTGTTTTCCTTGGTCGTGCAATATATTTGTAGCAGCAAAACAAATGATATGGGGTAAAAACGTACTACACACAACACTATTAAGCAGCAAATGCCGACATAACTTTTATTACGAATAGTTGCATTTTTTCATTCTTACCTGAAAGTTTCTTCATAGTAGCAGGCAGGATTAAAATGGTGAATATAGTCAGGTAGTCATCAAGTCCAAGATCCTTTCTCACATCTTATTACCTGAATCACCATTGCTGATAAGCGTCTTCCCAGCTGGGTGTGAGGTATCTGATTCGTTTTCTCTGGTGTCTGTTATAGCAAAGCATTTCGATTCAACTTGAGGTTTATTTATTTATTTCATTATGTGTGTTCGGTTCTTCTTAACAGACTGAGAATTGCGCGCACCTATTTAAAAGGGGATCTGTCTGAAAATTTCACTGAAATGCAGGAATTAAAAAAAAAAAACTGACACAGCATTGATTGGGGAAGGAAATTCCATAATTCTGAAGGATACAGTATTAATTTTATTTTTTTTTTAAATTAAGCAATAAAATCAAGCAGGGTATTGCTTTCGATTGTGTCCATAACCTCTGTTCAAAGTTAAAGCAACGACAATTTTGACATTAATAAACCAACTTGAAACACACATTGAATAGATGTGGTATTCTTGTTGCAACGTAATTTCACGAAAAAACTATGTTGAAACTATGCTGAGTGCCTGCTGGGTTAGTTTTTTAGACAGTGTTAAATATAAGGTTTGTGTGGGTTATAGACTAGTGACAGCCATAGATTCCAAAAACACAGTGTGAAAAAAATGAAAGGGAAAGAGATAATGATGGGTTGAGTCCACTTCTACTGCATTTTAACCATGAGAGAAGGACAATACATGTCAACAGTAAAAGCCACAATATACCCAGCATTTGAATTGGTTTTATTGGCTGTATCACTGTGTACCATTAATTGTGCTGTTCCAGTCAATGGGGGCTAGTCACTCTAGGTTTAATAAGTATAATGAAATAGTGAACTACTTTAGGTCCTGGATGGAGGTTTAATTGGTTCAATGAATCATTTTGAACCTGTGTGTAATACAGACCTTGACCTGAAGAAGCTCACTTTGCCCACCACTATTGGTCGTGGCAGTGGAAATCCTTAGATACAATTCTTGAGGAATAACAAAACAACAAATATTAAATGCAATGCTGTTAGTAGCCTACAATATAAAGTAGAAACTCTGTCGCCAAGGTCATATTTAGCATAGTGTGTGTAACCTGTTTTTTTTTTTTTCCACATTTATAGAGCAGAAACCCAGATGACCAAAATTATTTATTTAGCATTCAAAACAATTCAATATTGAATAAACAATAGGCTAACATTTATTAAAACAGCCTTTTGAACCAATTTTAATTGCACTTCTGGCATATTAGTAGGTTTATACAACTGACTGTTCTGAGATCATTGTTTCTGTGACTGTAGACTGAGAAAGACTGTAGCTGAGAAACAACGTATTCAAAAACAAATTATAAACAGACTGTAACAGGGCTAGGAGTCCTGTACAGGAGCAGGGGGCAGGGCAAAGCCCTGCTCCTATAAAGTATATTTTTGTTTCTTCTTCTTCTTCTTCTTCTTCTTCTTCTTCTTCTTCTTCTTCTTCTTCTTCTTCTTCTTCTTATTATTATTATTATTATTTATGTAAATGTGACGGTGTAGGTTATTTTCCTTTAAATGTGTTTTGGCAGAGGCCAGGTCGACACCTAGTCCTCTGTTTGTACTAATTAAAAAACACTTGTGCAGAAGGTGGCCATCTCCCGAATTAAGTGATTAATTTGTTGCTAATTGGGAGATGGTCACCTGTATAAAAGCCTGCAGCTCTCTGCACTCTGGGTGTGTTCGGAGGAGTGAACAAGAGCGAGAGAGGGTCAAAATAAAGATACAGATAACTTAAGTACGATCAGTGAAGGCTACTGCCCAGCCTGATCGCATTGTTTTGTGTTCGAGATTTGTTTTTGTTTGAATATTTATTTTGCTCTGTGAGCAGTGTTTTTTTTTTTTTTTTTTTTTTTTTTGTTAAAATATTTTATTTATTTTTGAGTTCAAAACAAACGGCGCCGCAGCGTCCTTTTCAACTGCAGTTACTTTGTTTGGTTTTGTTCCTGCTTCTGGCCTGGTGTCACCACTCAGCCAACCCTGTCACACAGACAAATGCCCTGTATTCTTGCATTTACTTTGAATAATAAACCTTCACTATCTTTCAGCTATTTTTTACAGTGCTAGTTGAATATATTTTAATTTCTATACTTTGTTTGATACAGGTCCCTATTTAATCTGCCAGCAATGTATGATAGTGGAGGCAAAAACAGGTGGCACAACAAAGCTGAATTTGCAATAACTATGGTGGGTCATAAGAGTAGACCTGAAAATATAGAAAGAGCTGGAATGTTGTTGTTTTGGCTTCATTCAAAAGCAAAGGTGTTAGAAAATATTTAACATATTTCACACTAAACAGATATTTGGCCATGTTTCACTTCTTGGCTTGGAGTACAAGCGAGCTGGGGGTGTTTGTGAATTCTGAGTGTTCCAAGCCAAGCCCCAGAGCCTTTCAACCTCTTTCAAGAGTCCTTGGCTTAGTTGTTTGGAGTTGGAATAATCCAAAAAGAGATATATTCTTTATATGTAGTTGTGCTTCTTCTTAGACACATTACAAATTAAGGCACATAAACATGCTGGTATCTCGGATGCTATTGTAAATTGGATTAAGAAGCTCCAAAGCCTGTTCTCATGCTTAGCTCAAATGTGTTACAGTAGGCTGTGTAGCAAAGGGTGTAGTGCTAATGCCAGTCTCTTAGATAATGTGTGAATAAAGGCAGATTCACCTTGTGTGAAGAGATGAGGAATTAGAAATCAAAGAGCCAGCACTGAACCCCAGCTTAGCCCCTGTATTTACTGAATGACACTGGTGGATAAGTACAGTAATAACTTCCAAGAAAGCCTCGCTACAAATATAATGTGAAATCTCAGCTTGACTGTCTTGCATAAATGACTCTGTTGAAAAGAAAAGAAAGATGTTTCATTTGTATCCTTCTAACATATCAAATATAACATTTAAATTAAAAATAAATAAACACATTTGTAAACTTTTAAATTAATTTGTATTGACTATCCTTTTGTCAGTGCTTAGCGTTTCTAGAAATATATTTGGGTAAATGTTTGCTTCTTTCAATCCTGAAATTATTTAATGGTTTTAAATATACCACTGACAGAGAGTACAATAGTAAATTATGAAACATGCAGCAGGCTGTGTAAGTGATGAGCATTCTAAAACAGGCTTATGCAAAAGAGCTTGAGGAAACAGATCCAAAAATAGCATGATAGCAAGTATATAGAGTGCAAGTGGACTTCTATACAGCATTTTGCTAATGTGAGAGCACCATCTAGATGGTTTGTAGTGGTACTGCGAAGTATTGTTCATAAATAACCCCACCTCAAAGCTGAGGTACAAAGTGTATGAAACTTGGTTCTTTAAGGGAACCAGTCCCATTTATTAAATTGTATTAAAAATAAAAAAATAAAAAAAATAAAAAAAGCTGTACTGTGTGTCATTTACTTAAATAATCTCTGTACAGTTGTAATTTACTTAATCTTGCAGCCATCTTATCTTATATATACTATATATCTATATATATATATATATATATATATATATATATATATATATATATATATATATATTTATTTATAAAATCCCTACCAAAAAAGGCTTTGTTTAAGCAACAAAGTCTTAAAATTGAGCAAAGAAATCTGAAATGATATTTGTGGAGTTAACTGGCAACACGTTTGTTCCTCTTTCTGGCAAGTGCTATTTGAAATCAATTCTATACATGCTATATGCTGTAGCTTCTACAGTGTTGATTAGCTAGTGCTAGTATATAGCAACTGACTCTGGAATCTAAATGAATTAGGCAGAGGTGGTTTCACTGTATTATCTTTCTATTCAACAACTGCATGGGATTGCTGTGGTTGCAATAAAGACCCGATTGAACCATTTTAGATCTCAGCAAATGGTGTCTTCAAACACTGAAGTTGCAGTACTATTGGAAATGACATAGATGGTGCTCTTCCTGTAAATAAGAAAAATGTATGCCAGACTGTGTTAGGAGTGATGCAAAAAATATATGAACAAACAAACTACAGAAATATAGAATGACATCTACGAGAATGTGAATAAAACAAAAGAGCAATTGTTAACCAGGCAGTATTGAGCTGCAATTACTGATTTTTATAATATATTTTTATATTTTGTACTATATAATTGTGTTACCCTAACCTTGACCTTATGAACCGTTTCTACTTGGAGACAGAGGAACATTTATTTATTAATTACCCAGTAATCCCAGTCAATAGGAGACGTGACTGAGAAGCAATATAGAACTGTAAAAATTGTATTCAACTTTTTTATCCTTTTTTTTAAAAACTGAATACAACATATTATGAAGTTTTGTGTGAAGTAGAAGCTGTGCCTGTTAGAATGAGGTACCACTTAGCAGAATGAAGTAAAAGCAAACAGAGTATAATAATGGCATAAACCGGACAGATTTCCCATTTTGATAGAATGACAAATAGGTATATAAAGTACTCTAGAAAGTGGAGCATAAAATTGGTTATTGCTCATTACACTGTCCTATCAAAATTGTCATTACTTGAAGTGTGTAGCAAATGCAAAACCCAGTAAAACGTCCCTTGATTTTATGCCAAGTCATTCAGTCAAATGTGGTGGTATAATTTGTTTTATGGACAGAAGTTATGTAGTGTAAACATACCTGCTGGGTGGCTGTGATCTAGTGATTTTAAGTTCACTTTGATTATATTCAGTATTTTTATTTATTTATTTATTTTACAGATTTTCTATCAATAGCTTCTGCAACAGAAATTCCTTTATTTAAACATAATGTCGCTTCTTTTATCATACTTCCCAAACCTTAGCTGTTCTCGTGGGGAGATTGAAATCACTAGTTTCTTTCTACTCCTCCTTCTTAAAACACCTTACCACCCTCTGAGTGCAGCATACAACAGAAAAAAAATGTGCATAATAAATAAAAGGAGTATTTTGAAGATGGAAGTTCTTTATATTTTTGTACACAGATGCATACACATTACATGCATTATTGAAAGGAGGTTGGTTAACCTGTAAAATGCCAGTCCCAGCCCCAGGGTAATTCATAATCACAGCAGGAAAGGAAAAAAAAAAGAGGAAAACAAAAAAGGAATGGTTGTTTTTAAAGAATGCTTACTGTACAGATACTTCACAATTGTGTCACTGAGGTCTGCAGTGTATCAGAATTGGTCCTGGAAGTGCCCCTCTGTCCCTACAGTAGTGGCCCTGGGGAAGATGTCATTCCTGCAGTCAGAGAAGGAGGTGTGGAGGAGCAAGCTAGATAAGAGATTCTTGAACTTGCATTATATACTAAATACAGGCTCCCATTTGATTTGATAAAGGGCATTTGCACTACCTCCTGACTGCAGCAAGGATACTGCATACTCAGGGGGGCAGAAGTTAAATAATGATTGGATCTCCGCTTCCCCAATCCCTCCGTAATATGTACATCCTGCACTGTAATTTAGTTAGGCACAACAGGGGATGGATTACCAAGAGATCAGTGCATCCAGCATATGACAAAGAAGCAAATAAAATGGAAATAAAGTACAGTAATACAAGCAGTAGTGTCCAAAATATATTCAAAGTCTCTTGCCTTATTTGCTTACTATTGCAATCATTGTTTTTATTTTGTGTTTATTTATTAGTGTTTGTTAGCCACCAAGCATAATCTTGTAATCTTGCTACTGTTCATTGATTTATTGATTTATTGATTTATTTGGGGTTTTTTTCACATTAGAGAAAAGAATTGCACTGACAATCACAAATATGGAGATTTGTAATGCATGGAGTAAGAATTTCAAGCAAGCTCACAAACGCTGTGTGGCGTAATACCTAGCTTGAGGGAAAATTAAACAAAGTATGCATTGTTTCATATCCACATATAGTTTAAAATTGAATGCAAATTTAAAAATAAATCCCTCAGAAGCCCAAGCTTTAATGACTCACTAGAAGAGTGCTACGACTGTGTCTCGTGTAAAAAATAAATCTCAAATGAATATAAAAGCTACCAGCAGTAGCCTAGACCTCCACTACATTACAACTCTGTCTTTCAAGTATGGGGTACAGTGTGTAGCAATGATGAGTAACTCATTTAAAGCTACATGTGTGACATGCTTGCAGGCTGATGGACATACATGAAAAGGCTACATGCTAGATTTCAAATTTCAGACCCCTGTAGACTTGTTTCATGCTAGGTTAGGGATCTGACATGGCATTTTTTCTTTAAATAAAATTCTGCTCAGAAATGGTCTGTGGTTAATGTTGACAATCATTCAAGTCTACCCCCAAATGAAATGCCAGGCTAAAGACTTTTGAAACTAATATAATCAGCAACATTTATTTTGACCCTTAATTTAAAACCTCACAGTTCTAATCATGTAAACTTCAAGCATATTTTTGGAGCTTCCAATACCAAATTGTCAGTCAAATAGCTAGTATTTGTTCTTCGATAAACAATACGTCTAACGATCGGCTAGGAAAGCAGTCATATCCTACCTCAACCCATTACGTCCCCTCTGTGTGCATGTGTGCCGAGCTCTACTGTAAAGTGGGGTGGTACGAAACGTGTGGCAATTTAGGAAAATAAGACATGACGTCGTGACAAATTCTTCTAAACACAGATGGCAAGTATTGAAACGGCAGCGAGAAGAAATGTTCTTAATGTACGTAATGTTAATCCCTGTAATTTCGCATTTTACAACAACCCCCCCGAACCCAAACCGAAACAACACACACTTGTTTGTTGCCTAAACGACAACTATATATTGGTTTCATTTATCATAGCTTTGCACAGAAAGAGCACAGAAACCGGACGGCTTGAAAACATTGTTTTATTGCTAAAAGTCGGTGTCATGCTTGTAAATGTTGCAGGCTGTTTCACATTTTGCGACAAAACGAAGCTAAAATTCCCTTTGCTACCAACGTCTTCATTACTTCTACAGCAGCAGGTTTCTAAGAAGTAGTCAATATAGCAGACGCTGTATTAAAATAAGTACATCTACTCTGCCTCCTGCTTTATACAGTTCTTTATTAAACAGTTTATCACTACTGCCTAGGCATATGTTTCATATTCATTGTAGCTATCTAGATAATACCAGTTGGAAACAAGTTGTGTACCAGGTCAAAATTACACTATTCTCAGCGATTACCTTCGCAAAACAATAAGCTACATCTCATCAAAACATTTTTTCTGTCTTAATTTTGATTTCACTTTGCGTTTTTCACATGTCGCCTTAATTAAACATACTCATATCAAAGCGTTTACGGTAAATAACAGAAGCTGCATTAAGTTTCCCAAAATAATTTGTGTGTAAGATTAGATTCCCCTCTATATATATATATATATATATATATATATATATATATATATATATATATATATATATATATATATATATATATATATCCTACCTCACTAACTTCTGTCAGTTTTTCACTGCTACCATCGAGTTGTTGCACGCTATTGATATGTTTGTTTGTTTGTTTTGCAGGTAGCTTCCTAAAACAAAATCGAATTTCCATTTCTAAATAAAAAACATTATTGTACGCATCAGCTTCATCAATGACACTTGTGCAAGCAATGAGGCGTGTCATTGTGTAAAACTATGGTTCTCAAGGTCGTGCCCGGGGCAGCTGTTCTTAAATTACACTATGTAACACAATTTTTGTTCCTGGGTAGTATGTGTTATTTCCTAATTGCTTGTGCCTCAAAAGTATAGAAAATGACTATTATTCCCCACAAACTTTGCTTTTGTAAATAGAGTATAATCGTAAATCTCGAAAAACTACTCACTTCTAAATCTTTTGTAGTCATTTTTGTGTTACTTTAGTATAAATACATGTTAATTTGGATTCTTATGTCGTTTTTTTCTGACTTTATGTGAACGAAAAGACACACATTTGCCCGTTTTCCCACTGGAAATAGTGATATTTTGAAATATCACTGTCCTGGTCACAAAAGCAAAGTTTGTGGGGAATAATAGCCATTTTCTATACTTTTGAGGCATAAGCAATTAGGAAATAACACTTACTACCCAGGAACAACAAAAAAAAAATGTTACACAGTGTTATGGGTCGTGAACACATTTCTGGCGGGTCATAGCGTGTGAAAATAAAGAACGCTTTAAACACGTTTTCCAACAAAAGCACCACAGCAGTCTGTTGACAGTGCTGCTCGCTTATGCTGTGCTTGTACGTAACCAACTTTTTTTTTTTTTTCTGGAATGATTTTTGCGATAAAATCAACCAATTGAATATCTGCATTGTCTCTCATCTCATTGTCCAATCATACGTTAGCTAGGTGGGACATGAACTGTGCCTGTTTCAAGTGCAGGTACTAACTGTAAGTTTAACCAATAGGAGAATCAAATATCTGAGAATTTTTACGCAGCTGTCCAAACATAAGCAAGCAGAGACCGTTCACGGTATTTGCATGAAAATTGAAAGTGAGTGAGTAGCCAAATGCAAAGTGAAAGAAATGACAGCTGCCCAAGTTGAATTTCACAGAATGCTATTGAGAAAAATAATACAATTAAGTATGTAGAATTTAATTTTCTATCTCTATTTTTTTTTTAAATGTTATTTCAGCAGACAATGGAAACACCGTAGTCGATTTAGTTACGAATCCACTTTCTCTTAATAATTCTACTGGAGATGAGCGATCTTTAAAAGTAGTGTGGACAAATTTGTCGAATTGAAACAAAGCGAGACGCAGTCTACACTTTTTACTTTTGTTTATTCACGGTTATCTGTGTAAACATGCTATATATATATATATATATATATATATATATATATATATATATATATATATATATATATATATATATATATATATATATATACATATGTCGCGAGAAGGCAGTGTGTAAGATAAGATCCTATGCAATAGTCAGCGTGCCCGCAAACAGCCAAGTAACGATCAAT
Source organism: Polyodon spathula (assembly GCF_017654505.1). Lineage (NCBI taxonomy): Eukaryota > Metazoa > Chordata > Actinopteri > Acipenseriformes > Polyodontidae > Polyodon > Polyodon spathula. The sequence continues at coordinate 10,672,601 of NC_054539.1, read as the reverse complement.
TTATGCCCATGCCAAAATTACTTTGAGGATCGCAGGGGTCGTAAAAGTATGGGTGCGTGGAGGGGTCAAATAAGAACATAAGAACATAAGAAAGTTTACAGACGAGAGGAGGCCATTCGGCCCATCTTGCTCGTTTGGTTGTTAGTAGCTTATTGATCCTAGAATCTCATCGAGCAGCTTCTTGAAGGATCCCAGGGTGTCAGCTTCAACAACATTACTGGGGAGTTGATTCCAGACCCTCACGATTCTCTGTGTAAAAAAGTGTCTCCTATTTTCTGTTCTGAATGCCCCTTTGTCTAATCTCCATTTGTGACCCCTGGTCCTTGTTTCTTTTTCAGGCTGAAAAAGTCCCTTGGGTCGACACTGTCAATACCTTTTAGAATTTTGAATGCTTGAATTAGGTCGCCACGTAGTCTTCTTTGTTCAAGACTGAACAGATTCAATTCTTTTAGCCTGTCTGCATATGACATGCCTTTTAAGCCCGGAATAATTCTGGTCGCTCTTCTTTGCACTCTTTCTAGAGCAGCAATATCTTTTTTATAGCGAGGTGACCAGAACTGCACACAATATTCAAGATGAGGTCTTACTAGTGCATTGTACAGTTTTAACATTACTTCCCTTGATTTAAATTCAACACTTTTCACAATGTATCCGAGCATCTTGTTAGCCGTCTTCAGCCATGCGTTTTGATTAACTATTTCCAGCTGTCCATAAGGTCCTTTGCAAGGTGCCGGTAGTATACCAGAAAATACCACAGTTTTGGTTTTCTCTTTTAATTTCCTTCCTAGCTCTCTGAATTTGTTTTGCAGGGATTTTGGTCTCTTCCAATGTTGTTTGTACCAATGTGGACGACTACTACCGGGTCGTCTCCTGTTCGTTCTAGGAGCCTGTCCATGTTCTCAGTGATGTGCTTGACCGAGGCTCCCGGAAGGCAGCCCACTGTTGTAGTAAGGGGGTCCAAACTGCGAATTGAACTTGCTGTGTTTCTCAGTATGGAGTCCCCAACAATCATGACCTCCCTTCTTTTTGCTGTCTGGTCACCACTGTCAATAGGGTCCTGGATGTTGTTCCTTTCATTCTCTTGTTGTTGGTTCTGCTTATCAAAATTCTGAAGTGACTCAAATCTGTTGGTTGTTTTGATTTCTGGTGGTTGTGTTTGACGAAGTTTCTTTTTTTCCCTGCTTCTGCCTACCTGAACCCAGCTGTTCTGATCTTCTATCTCCCTGGTGGCTTTCAGTCTGTTAGGGGTGATGCAGACTTCCATGAATTGTGGGTGTGCCAGTTCCTCAAGATCCTGTTGCTGTCTCACTTCTTCCAGCTCCATTTCTAGCATACTTACTAGTTTATGCTAATCCTGGATCGCGCGGCACTTTACGCACACTTGGTTTAGCTCCGCTGGGTTTTCTCGGATTTCCCACTTCAAGCAGGTGTCACAGATTACTGGCTTGAAGACCATGTTGAGGGTTTTTTGTTTTTTAAGTTTAGTTTCTTCTGCAGCCGTCAGCCTGCTTTCAAACTGCTTCCAAACTGCTCTGTACTTTTCCACGCCTGTACTTCTCCCACTTGCTGTCGCTTCAACTTGCTGTCGCTGGAAGACTGCCTCGTTTAACTGCGTTGTTCTGCTGTGCTGTTGGCTCCTCCCCTCACCTGTGTCTCAGAACGGCGCTGAATTTGAATCAGCTGCTCCGAGTTTCAGCTTGTTTGTTTTCAGAACACACGCGGCTGTTTGACTTTGAGCTGCTGCTGTGTTTCCCCAGTGTCCTCTGTTTTCTGATTAAAGCAATTCAAGATGCAATTTCTCCTTACTGCTTCTAAACTGCTCTGTACTTTACTTGTACTGTATCCCCCCCCCGCCCCCCCACTACAAAGAGTGGGTGGGACCCGCGTGTCCCGTCTCCCAAAGACTGTTGTATAAAATATGTATAATGTAGTAGTATTCAGTCAATCAATTAATCTTTATTTTATATAGCGCCTATCATAGTAGACCACCATCACAAAGCACTTTACAAGATGCAGTAACAACAAGAAAATCCATAATACATTAAATATAGAGAAATGCATAATACATGATATACAGTAAAAAAAAAAATACATAATACATTTAATACAGTGAAAAATGCATAATACATGGTAATAACATAATACATGAAATAATAGCAGCAACACAGCAGCTAATAGCACATATAAGGGTTAAAGAGCGTGGAAAGCAAGAGAGAACAGGTGGATCTTGAGAGTTAATTTATAGAGAGCGACGGTGGGAGCATCACGCACCAGTGCTGGGAGAGAGTTCCAAAGAGTCAGAGCCATGAAGCTAAATGAGCGTTCTCCAAGTGTGGTGCACTTTTGCTTGGGGATGTCAAGCAGGCCAGAGTCGGAGGACCTCAGCTTGCGGGCAGGGATACAGCGGGTGAGCAAGTTGAGGAGATACTCAGGACCTGTGTGATGAAGGGCATTGTAGGTGAGCAGGAGAGTTTTGAAAGTAATCCTGAACTTTACAGGTAGCCAGTGCAGCTGGGCAAGACGGGTGGATGATTTTGTACATCTAATAAGGATCCTGGAGGCGGCATTCTGAACTAGCTGCAGTCGGTTTATGGTGTGTGCCGGGAGACCACCATATAGAGAGTTGCAGTAGTTGAGTCGAAAGGAGACAAATGCATGACAAAGTATCTCCGCATCTAGGAGGGAAATGTAGGAATAGACTTTGGAGATGTTTCGAAGATGGTAGAAGGAAGATTTGCTAGTGTTCAGCTGAAGAAAATTGGCAGACATCCAGGCCTCAATGTCCTGAGTGCAATCTGAGAGCCGGACCATGGCAGAGGGGCTACCAGGGTCGGGTTTTAAGAAGAGCTGGGTGTCGTCAGCATAGGAGTGAAACATGAGGCTGTGTTGAAGGATGAGGTGACCCAAGGGAGGCATGTAGATATTGAAGAGAAGGGGCCCAAGAACAGATCCTTGGGGGACACCACAAGTGACTGGGTTTGCGACACCACTGCATCCAGTATAGAAAACAGACTGCATTTGTCCAAATAGGTAAGAGGACACCCAGGAGAGACAGGTTCCAGAGATTCCAATGTACTTCTGAAGGCGATCAAGAAGAATGCCATGATCTATGGTGTCAAAAGCAGCTGTTAGGTCAAGGAGGACAAGCACAGAGGGAGCACCAGCATCAGTAATAAACAGGAGATCATTCACAATACAGAGCAGAGCAGACAGAAGCCAGACTGTAACTCGGGCAAACTTTTTGTCTAGACTGTTTTAATAAATAATGTAATACATGCTGGGTCATATAAGTCTCTGCCTGGGTGTAGGTGGGTTGCAGGGACTGTCTCTAGACTGAACACTTTTTAGCATTTGTTTAGTAGTTATTTATATTCGTTTTATGTAGCACCTTTGAATGTTAGAACGCTGAAGCCATCTATTATCTTTTAGTCAAAATAGTGTTTATCTTGACTCATGGCATCCTTCATTTCTAGCAAAAAGTATATTGGAATTCGTTTCTACAGGTGCCACGGTGACCCAAGATACTCTATGAGACATTCTTATTTGTTCATGTTTTTTAGACCTGGGTAGATAAAAAGACAGACAAAGACTTAAGTTCCAGAAACTAGTATGCTTTGTGAACTTAAGTGGTCAAAGCTTTGTAATGATATATCATTTTTTATATTTTGTAATTCAGCAAAACATTATGAATCCCCTTACTGTATTAAATGAACAAAATAATTTAAACACATAAATACATTCTAACCTTTCTAATGTGAACTTGATAAAGTAAAACCTGTCTAATCCATACCCTCTATAAACTGGAATTCTATATAATTTGGCATGATTTTTGGGTCCAGACTCCAGACCAAGTCCCTACTGAAATTAATAGTGTGATACCCTTTACAATCCAGAACCTGTCTATTCTGGAATCCAGCATGATTTTTAAATTGTGTACTATAAATCTGACTGTGCAGTCCAACACAGGGTCAAGTGTTGCGTATTTTCTAAGTTTAAAACAAAACAAGGCGAATATACTTGCATATCCTGTGAATTGTGTAGATGTTGAACAGCAAATAAAATGTCAAAGCGCCCACACAGTGAGCTGTCTCTTTAAAGAAAATGAGTGCTTATCAAAAAACTGAGCATTTACCATAACCAGCACAAAAGAACTAAGTGAAAAATTCTAAATGGCAAGCAAACTGTTTCAGACATTCTGAAAAGAAAAGATGCCGACTTAAAAGCATCACAGAGAAAAGCAAAATGCCAGCAGAAAGTACCTGAATCCTGAATGTAGGCACAGTACAAACACGTGAACATGTTTCTGTAGGAATGGCTTGTGATAACAACAGATAAAGATTTTGTTGTCTTTAAAGTTTGCTGAGCCATTATTGTGTTTATTAATACTGTGTGTGTACAGTAATAAAGTAATTTTTTTTAAGCGTTCATATCTTTTTTTTTTTTTTATATTTTACCTTTTTTTTTTTGGTGCAGTATCAGATTTTTGACATTACTGTAATCTTGTTTTACTGTGTAGAAAATGTATTTTTAGAAATGTAAAAAGTTTTTTTTTTTTTTTTTTTTGCTGATGCTCATATGATCAAAAGATGCAAGTTAATATATCAATACAATGTGGCTTCATCTAGTTACATCCTAATTGGCAATGTGTTGGCTCATTTTGGTTTTGATAGCAGCCTAATTTCACATCACGTCATAGTACAGAATACATTTATCAGATAGAAGATCATCTTTTGACATACCAGCAATTACCACAAAGCTTATTATTTCCAACTGAAACAATCTCTTCTGTATTTACCAGCTAATTGCTGCAACACTGAATTTGTTGCAGAGACAGTGGATCAATAGGATGTCTGCCTCTCTGGGCTCCTCTTCTGTGGTTTGCAGAGCATGGAGTTACTTAATTATTTTAAGCCATCTTGCTGATTCCAGATGGTCTTATGTATTATATATTTGTTTAAAGCAGTATGGGTTTATTTACATGTTTTGCTATTTTGTACTTCAGTTTCTGCATTAAATATAAAGTGGTACTTTATATCATAATATTTAACTTATTACCTTAATATCCCATTATGTATCTTGTGTATTATTCCCTGTTACAGTCAGAGAACTGATCGATTTCTATCAAGTCTGATTACTGCTCTGATAAGAAAGTGTTATTGGAGGCTTCACAGCAAGAATGCAATGCCTCTTACTTGAGCTGCTGTAAGTGTGTGCACCTTTACTCCCAGCATTGTGAGTCTATGTGCTGTAGATTGTTAATGGGTCCCCAACACATGTAATAGGCTGTGAAGAAAGTGGAAATTATTGCAGTATTTACAGAATAGTACAGGCTTTGAAATCATAAGAAAATTATGATAAAATTAGTACAGATAAAACTGGACCTACAGTATACAGTGTGTTCAAGATTAAGTCAAGACATATTAAACCTTAAACCTTTGATTTGGGTTTATCCAAGCCAGTGTTCAAGCCCTTTGGCCAAGGTCTGATTAGGCTTTGAATCCATTGGTCTCGGTCAATAAAAAAAAAAGAAAATCATTAGCAAATTCACTATTACTGCAGAAAAATGTACTTACCTCACTGTCCTACAAAGGAATGTAGTTCCATCTTAAAAGTATCCCTATTCACAAAGCAGGGGGAGAGAAGTGCACTACAGATGCAAAATAGTTTCTAACAGCTACTTTCTCTTCACTAGACCAAACAACTCTTGTAAGAGGTTTTCCTGTCTTGCCCTGAAGCACTTTTCTATCAGTAGCAATTTTACTTAGAAAATTGCAATTGAAAGTGTCAGAAAGTGTTCAGGGAATAATGCAAAAGACACATAGTGGAATATTAAACATATTAAACAAGTCATTGCATAAAATACTTCTTTAAGATGCAACTCACGTATAAGTTACCAACAATGCTAAATACCCTAAATAACTGTGTTCCTTTGTTCTAACCATGTAATCATTATTTAAACAGCTTGGAAAAAAATGTAAATCCTTGAAAATCTTGTACAAGCATAGCTTTCATGAACCTCTATTCTGTCTTTAGAATTTGGAATGATGGGAGAGCATACAATAAAAAGTCAGCGGCCACGATCAGTTCATGAGAAAAGGGTCCCTCAGGAGCAAGCTGATGATGCTAAATTTATGGCACAAACTGGTAATACACTAGTTATATTTTCTTTCTTTTTTTTATTTACTCAAATAAATTTCAGCTAAGCCTCTGCATGCCTTCAAATCGCAATGCGCTCTTAGTAACAATGCTTCCACCTATTTTTAGCTATTTATTTGACATCACCAGTTACATAAAGAAGCCGACACATTTTTAAAACACATTCTAAAAAACTTTTGTTAAACAGATACACATACTTTAGGTTCTCCTCAGAATGCCCTTTAAATAAACAATGTAATTGGGTTGTCTGGTTGTTTTCTGTTTAATTAAGGATGAACTAGAGTAGAATAAAATCCCTATTTTCCTCAAACATGACTATCTTTAACATTGGGCCAGCCTGTTGATTAGGAATCCAGAGATGTTTATGATTTGGCTGCTTCCAAACTTAAAATGTTTCCCTAAAAGCTAGAGCCTTATTGAAACTGGAAAAATGGGTTACATTTGATTGGTAACAACATTTAAATAGTACAACAGTTCTGCCAGAAACCATGAGGTAAAACTATTAACAAAACAAAATGAAGTAGACAAAGGCGACAGAATGAAGGCATCGAAAAATTGCATTTTTGAATGTCTTCATTTCCATGGTTTTCCTGTAGTTTTACCTCTGAATTTATGATTGGATGTTTAAAGTTAAGAATGGCCAAATATCTTAATACACGTTTCACACTGGATCATTTTTGCATGATATTCTTTTAATTGTTTCTTTAACAAAGTTAAGATTTTAAAATAGGTTCCGGAAAAAAAAAAGGAAAAAAAAAATACACGCTGCTGTCATTTGTCATTTTTTGGGCACAACAAGTCATTTATGATTTAAAGATGTATGGAATAAATGTGATCATATTGTATTACTTATATCTTAGCATAGGTGTTCTCATTGAAGCTTTTGTGTTTTACATACAACATTTGTGTTAATTTTATGCTGTGTAAGTTTCTTTGAACTGGACTGTAATTTGCATTTTTTAATCATCCATTACTGTGCCTTTTCGATTTTTTAGTTTTTTTGTTTTTTTTTTCTTTCTGAACTACTAATGTATTGTTTTCATGCAGGTTCATGTAATAAATAGTTCCACACTTTATGAGCAGTTTGGTCTAATATAAATTATAACCTTTTTATATATTTTTTTTATTTCAGCAACAGCTTAATTTTTAAAGCTTTGTAAGATTCTTATTAGATGTGAATGCATTCAGAGAGCAGATAATATACATTTACTTGAATTTGTTGCACTAAACCGTACATGCCACTGTATGTATGCATTTAAAATCCATGTAAAAATAATGTCATTTTAATGTTAAAAGAAAATGTACAGACTTTTGAGTTGAAAATCAATACTCAATTGTAATTTTTTTTAAAGTATGAAAGTTTTTGGTAACTGCTTAAGTGCATTTGACACAGGAAATTGGTGCATGCATTTCATTAAAAATAATGATCACCTGAAGTCACTAAATACTTTTCTTTTTTAATTCATTTTTTTCCTTTACTGTACATTCCCCAGGAAGCTCTGTTATATAAAGATAAATGGTTAAACAGTAGGAGACAGAGAGAGAGAGCAAGTGGGAAAATAGAATTACTAAAAATCTGCATTACAATATACATATTTATGAATCAGTCTTTAGAAATTCTTGTATGTGATTGACCCAACTATTAACTGCTTATGTCAATAGTTTTTTTTTTTTACAAACTCCCTCAAATTACATCATCACCATGAGCGTCCTTCCTCTCTTCACACAGCAAAGCAAAATGGTGGACAAACCTACATCTTGACCACCTGGGCAGCGATTTTGTGACATAACAGAAAATGATTTACAAAATATATTACAAAACAAAGATGCTGCAAACACTAAAGCCCGTCATAAAAACATTGCTTTTAGTGTTTTCTGATTCCCTAAAATTAAAACAAATCCAACTCGACAATGTAAATAAACACGACATTCACAAACTGAACTGCGAGAATTCTATGCATTAATAACTATGCGCTATGGACTTCAAAAACATTACTTCTTGAGTGATTCAATAGTGGGAAACTGAAGGCACCTTGGAAAGAACTATAGTTATTCCCTCGGGAGGTCATAGTTTACCACTATTAGTCTCCTCTCCAGTCTGTATCTATATATATATATATATATCGAATGATTTGGGTTAAAACCACAATGGCAGTTAATATGATTGCTTTTATTAAAAAATATTATAATTTTTTTTTTTTTTTTCTTTTCAATCAAGAAGCTAAAAATAATACTTCAAATTATAATGGACAGATGGCTTAAGAAAGACATTTATTACCGCCAGGTATTGATGTATTTTTTCAGGCTGGTGTTCAATACATTCTCATTCTGCTGAATATATGCTTTTTTCAACAGGACCAAAACATTCACCGAATAACAAAAGCAGCTAAAACTATGATAAGGATAGCTTATACTTTTGGATTGCCAGAGCCAATCTGAGTCCCAGTGGAGATGTAATTACCCTATGGGTAGATTCCCTAAGAACTTCCAAACCTTTAAACGCACTGAAACAGCAACCTTATTTGAATAACTAAATTTTAATCTAATAAAAGAAAGAAAACAAAATAAATAAAAGAAAAAAAAAAGTAATGTATATATAAATGCATTTTCTGGTACTAATAATGGCTTTAGTATCCTCCGCAGTGGTTATTCCTGCTTGACCTTGTCTTTGGCCCAGGACACTGCTGCCACAGTCAGATAGTAAGCAGGACCCTCTACTAATGCTAAATCACCTTTTTCAGAAGTTTAAATTTTTCTACTAATTTGTGTCGTAATTGAATTCCATCCTATGCCTCGGGTAAAAAAAAAACTAAATTGACCACCCTGCTTATTTACCTGTCTGTTTGGTAACACATGTCTAGTTATAGTGGATAATACATTACTTAAAAATAAATTTCTACCTTTTTGATTCTGCCATACAGTAAATAATGTCATCTGCAATAGACTATTGATTTGCAATCAGCTCAACACTAGACCATTACATTACATTTTTGTTGATCTTTTTTTTCTTTTTTTTGTACTGCAGTATGTTACATTTCATAAGTTAACATAAGGATTTTCATTTATAACACTTCCATGTAGTACCTGCATGTTTTTTTGTTTTATTTTTTATTTCTATTATTCTTATTATGTTTTATGTCAGTAAATTAAACTGTTGGACAACTTTTTCAGAAAAGGCAGACCTGCAATTTGTGTATTATAAAGCGAACACATTAGATTAAACATAAAATAAGTGACATTAACATTTAAGGGATGTTCTGTACCCATTATAACTATCCTAACAAACTCTTCACAGTATTGTTTGTAATGTTGTGCATTAATTTATGTCAACCTTCTTCTACACAGGTGACTCTGGCACAGAAGAGTGGTCCCAGTGGAGTTCATGTTCAGTTACATGTGGTCAAGGGTCGCAGGTGCGAACCAGAGCTTGTGTATCACCTTACGGGACACACTGCAGCGGCCCTTTAAGAGAATCGAGGGTTTGCAATAACACTGCCCTCTGTCCAGGTAGTGTTAGCAGCAGATGGTTGGATATTACCTAATGTTTCATAAAAAAATATCAATGTTTTCATGCTTTTGTATTTCTTATTTAGAACTATATGCCTGTTTTGTTTTGTCTTTATTTGTTGTGTTTTTTTTTTTTTTTTTTTTGTCATAGGGATGCGCAATTCATTAACTTATTGTGGTTTTATTTGAATTAAAGCCTACCTTGCCTATGTTTTAATTCAAATGCTTAAAGCTGCTTCACAAAGAATCATTTCCATTCTGATGGCCTAATCTGGGCTTCCTGGCCTCACTTAGCTACGTCAGTCAGAATCTCTATCAGGCTAAAAGAGTAATTTTAATCAAAAATAGATCATATGTTGGCGGAGTTTACATGTGTGTTCTAATTTAACTTGAAACAGTTTGCTTGAGCCAAAGAAGAAATGACCCTCTCCCTCTTGCGGTTTACATGGGCTCTGTATATTTTACACTACAAAGCAGCTGTCAACCCGACGTCAAGCAAATGAAGGGGAAAAGGCGGAGCTCATATGCAAATTATCTATGCGCACGTTCTCGTGCTGTTTCATGTGGAAACGCCAGAAAAATAGTCCCCTGTGAAAAGTGAGGCATTTTTTTCCAAATTCTGCGGCAAGGGTCCATTATTTCTGCAACAGCCTTTTAAAACCAACCCGGTTCTTTGTTAATTTCTTTTTTTATAGGACTGCTTTCAAAGTTTATTACAGTACATGCTAAAACAAATAGCATAGTGAATATACAAAAACATTTATTGAAACTTCAATAACTTTTATTAATTCCAAAAACATAATTGTGAAGCCACTGTCAGCAAGCAGAAAAGTAAAATAAATTATCAAATAAATACTAGCGTTTTGCAGTTTTAAACCTTTACTGCTATGAGGACAAAATACTTTGAAAGTGAGCAACTGCAGCTAGAAAAAAATACTGAAAGTATTGTGCTCAGTTCCTTCGAATGTCATATTCCTTCAAATAGTGTTGATTCTGAATAAAACTGACTGAAAGAAAAAGAAAAAGAAATTAAAAAAAACGCTCCATTTTCTCATTACTGCGTCTCAGGTGTTTAAAGTCCTGCTTTCACATTGAATTAGAGGAGACAGAGGGCTCTGATAGTTTCTTCAGAAAGCCCCTGCCGCCAATCAGTCACTATGAGGTTGTAGTGACTGAAGCTTCTTTCAGCAGAGTTTATGTACTTCAGTGCCAGTGCAGCCATCTTTGGAACCCTGTTACCTGCGGATGCCCAGAATTCATGCAGATTTATCTCCATGTTTTTTTTAGAGCCGCGGGAACAAGTGTACAGCTGTAGTTCGAATTCTGGTTCATCCATAAACCCTGGTATTGCTGCATCATACTCTGCTCTGTCATGGGATATGAGACACATTTTAGTGGGATTGAAAATGGGAGCAGCCTTCAGGAAAGGCATGGCAGGCTGTCCATCATTTTGATATTTAAAGAGCTTCTCCAGTGTATCTTCAAGTGCCGCCTTCATGGTTTGAAAGAGAGCTTGTTTTACATCAGGAGGCAAGTTATCAGCATTGGCTGCAAAGCTGCTGTACTCCATGGTGGGTAGCAGATCTGTGTGTTTCCAGGTAGATGGTTACATCTGCAAGAGTGTCATAGACATCAGTCACCACTGTTAAGAGTTAGGATTTTCTTTTGATTTCTCTTTCAGGAAAAAACAAACAGATTTCAGCTAGCAAAGGTAGTTGCATCTGACAACATTTCATGCAAGGTTTGCACTGAAGCACAGGGAAGTCCGGACACTTGCATTTAATTTGTTATGAATTCAGTATGGTACTCAACACCATGATAAAAGGAGTTCCATCTTGTGGCTACAGGGTTAAGGGAGTTTAATTCTAGAGCCTTCTGGGGTGTGGATCTTAAGATACTGCAGGTACTGCCCCTTCCTTGTCCCTGTCTGGTAGAACATGTGCTTCATGCACTTAAAAAACTTCAAAACTTTAGGGAATGGTTTGTGAAATGTTTCACCAAGCAGATTAAGAATATTTGCCCGATAGGTAATATATACACATTTTGGGAAAAGGCCATGCAGAATATCAGTGAACGAGAAACCTCGTCAAACATTTTGTCAACAATTACAGCTACTGGTTTGCCTGCCAGTGTTTCCTTCAGCCTTTGTTTCTCTGACAGATAATAGTCTGGTAGATATGATCTTCGGAGAGGATCAGCACATTGTATAGCACCCCTGTTGCGAACCCGTGTAAGTAAGAAGTCTTTGACAGTAGGATTGTCAGACTTTTCAAGACATTTCAACCCATGCATGGCAGGTTGCTGCACGGTCCTGGCGAGATTCAATTGAGCGCTGAAATTAACTAGTCAGTGTGGTTTGCCTTGCTGCAGTTTCTTTCCGTTTCGCTACATTTCAGAGATGAGGATTGCATTTTAAATGATCATCGATCGTTGATTTCCTCTGATGTACAATAACGTCAGAAAGCAAAACAGTTTACCCCCATATTCATACATACCCGGGTATTCCCCAGCACGAGCAGCTGTTTTATTTCCTAAGTGGCTTTTGCCTCCAGACACATGTTACATCTTAATAAATGTATCCATTTTAGCTCAGTATTTTAATAGCCACAGCACGCAAGTGTCTAAAACGAGTTGTTTGCTTTTCCTAAGTATGGGTTGAGCAAGATAAACAAAGCATAGGTATTCAAAAATCTCACTGCGCCGACTTGTGGAATGTTGAAAAAACTTGAATTTTTCTTATGAATACTGGTTAGGAAATGGAAAATCAATAATTCTGCAACCCAGGGCACTTTCCGTGAAATCGCACTGCGATCTGTGATCTGTGATTGCGTTTTTCACGGGTGACTAGAAAAGGTGGTTTACATGTGCAGAGAACTTTAACACAAGATAATATCATCACAAAATCCATGGTTGTGTGCCATGTGAGATCTTGTTTTTATTAAACTGTTTAAAGGTGCAGTGTTAAATTGGTGTAATAAAGCTGTGGTTTGTAAATGCCTTGTGACTGATCATTTAATACTTTGTTTTACTGATCTTACCCAAATTGTTTTTCACGTCATTGGTGGGGTAGCCTGTCGTTAGCAGTAAATATAATTTAAAGCACTATCTCCTGTTTCATTAATTGAAGATACAATTAGATAAATAAACCCAGGTGTTGTAGATCTCCATGCTTGAAAACCAGTGGAGAAGTAGGATTATAGAGAGCTGTGCAAGACACCTTTCTTGTAGGCACCCAAGGCTGTCTGGATTGGCAGCAGTGGACATTTTCATGTGAAATGCAGGTTTCCATGTGAAAATGGGCGTGGATTTCTCATGATTTACGTCATGCTCACGGGTAAATGAGATATACCCTATCCCTCACTGTGGTCATTTTTTTCTGCCATAAACCTGATTCTCCTGAGTTTTCCTCCCAAACCTGTACGCACATCACTACTTCACGTGTTAAATTAGAATACACGTGTAAACTCCACCATTGTCAACCCTTAGTGAGTGCCAAATGTAACTAAGGGAACAGTTAGCATCCATTATAAATAAATTACGAATGATTTTAGTAACTATAATTCTTTATCAGCTATAACTAATTATTGAAATATAATAATTTGCTAAAATCATGTTATGGGTACCCTGTAGTTTCTATAAATTAGACAACTTTTTTTATTATAGTAGTAGCTAAAGTAGCTTTAGTGGAGAAAAAGTGAAAGTGTAGCATCCCTCTCTGAATGACTGCATGGTGAATATACAATATGTTCCCAGGTATCTGGAGTGAAAGAATCCATGAAAATAAAGAGCAGGGCACAGCTATCGGGGTGTTTCAGACTAACATTTTGGATGACAATCTGTGACCCCACTGTCAAATGTTAATCATGTTTAAGTGTATAGTTACTGATTTATTTAATTTAAAAAAAAAACATTGAAATGTAATTATGCATTTACAAATATACAGTATTTTTGTTCACTAAAGAAGATAACTTTCATGGGAGTTTATTTCAATACACCAATAGCTTCTACAAATAACAAATAAGTGACATTTATAAAAAAAAAAAACACACCTACCAAGAAGAAAAATTGCATATGGTTAAAAAAAAATACTACTCAATCTTAAATATTAATTAACAAAAGAGCAGCTTTGTCTTACATTGCTACAGCAAAGCATATTACAATTTAAACTTACAATGTACAATTTTGTTCCATCGACATGACTTTCAAATGCAATTGCAAATAGTTGAAAATCGGAAATAAAATTGCAACTCGCTATATTAAATGATACGAATCAGTTCAAGTTTGCTCTCTAGCAGTAGCTTGAATCATTAATTTCACCTCCAGTTTACAGTAAGTGTTTTCTCTCCTTTTCATTTGAAACATAATTGTATACGCTGGAGTTGAAAAAGATTTCCGTCATGCATTTGCAGTTGGTGTTGAAATAATCAGTATTACTTTACATAACCAACAAAGGCTGCTTACAGTTCTTCCCTTGGTATTATACATTAGCCTTGTGATAACAACTACATTTTATTGTTTTATCTCACAATCTGTCAGTACATTACATATCATGTGAGGAACACGAGACGTCCTTGTCTTTCTTTGTCTTCATCCATTATTATATAATATTCTCACACAATGTGTTCATTCATTCAAGTTAAAAGAAAAAGAAAATTGAAAATATAAAAAAAAAATGAAAGGTTATTTCTTTGGTGAAGGATCAGAGGCATAGAATAGCTCTGTATTTCAATATGTAAAATATATTTGTGTGACAATCACAATTACTCATAAACGTTGCGTCCAGTAGGAATTTAAAGTCTTTAAAGTGATGACGCATGGCCTAAAAGTTTCTGTAGGTACAGTACTGCACTGTGATTTTGCAGTGTCAGTATTATAACAAGCTATTTAAATTATATAAGCAATCTAGGTTGTTTAATTACAATCCCATTAGGTGCAAAAGAGGTTCTATCAAATTTGTCACTTGGGGCAGCATGACCATCCAGTTTGCCAGAATTTTTTTCATCCTCAAGTAAGAATATTTCTAAAACTGGGTAAGATGCCCTGAGAAGTTATTCACACCACATGCATATTTTAACTCCATGGTAAAGGTTAGTTGTGGTCTGATCATATAGGGAATTAACTTTCTAATGCATGATTTTTCTTGGCCTACTGCAGTATTTTAACTTACAGCTTTTAAATCCCAGAAGGAGCATTTAAATCCTAGTAGACAAGTCTACAGCTACACTGTCACATTTTTGCCAGACTGCATTTACTGCAACTCATGCCTCGTAGATAGGGAGTTGCATACTTGCCAACATTTGGAAACACTTCAGTGGGATGCTCCTGCCTGGGGAGGGGGTGGGGGGGAGGTTAAAAGCATCATAAACATGGGAGGGGTTATATGCAAAAAACACTCTATATTATAATAATAGATGTATCCCCTCAACTCAACACCACACGACCAGCATGGCAGTAAACAAAACAAAATGAAGCATTCTTACCTTTGTATAGCGGTAAGTTAGTGATCAGCAGATGTGTCAGCTGCACGTGTGGTTTTCACTAACTCTACTGTGCAGAATAAATGCATTTTTTTCTATGTGTAAATATCAGGACTTAGTTCCTATGCATCGGGACGCAGGACATTTGCTAGGATATTGGGACTGTCCCGACGACCATATAGGGACTGTTGGCATTTATGGAGTTGTGGTATTTTAATGTTTTCTTCTATAAGGCTGGTCCTTCTACATATTGGGCTCATTAAAATTGACTGGTTGAACTTGCTGTCTCAAACTATGCCTCTTCCTTCAAAGTCACTATTATTTGACTTGTATGACATCATTTTGGCAGTGAGGATGTTCTTAAAGTCTCAGAATGTTCTAAAAAGCGTTCACCCTATGTTGAGTGCAAAGAAAATCAAAATACACCTACATTAGCTGAATTAAGTACTTATCTACTGTGTACTGAAATAAAACAAATATTTTATAATGAAATAATGAAAGCACTTGTTATTCGAAACAATTTTACTAATGATACAAAAAAATTGTTTTTGAGGGGAGCGGGCATTGGCCTGCAAACAGCAAAACTGCTTTCAGCATGCCGAGGATTTCTTCATTGACCAGTCAATGTAGTGCCCGTCAATTCCCTCATATCTAGAAGGCAACTGTAACTCCAGTGGCTGGATTACTGCTAGGCCTTATGGGCCTTGGTCTGTCCAGGACAGCAAGTCTGTTACCGTTGATTCACACTTCCTGAAATTCTTCCTCCTTCTCAGTGGCGAGGACCATCTGTGGCCAGTTGGGTTCCATTTCTCCTTTATCAGCAAACAGTAGTATACAGCCTTAAAACATGGCTGATCTTCAGCGGCAGGGGGTGGTGGAGTGGGGGGTTATTAGTTACCTCTATGCCCAATATACATATATCACCAATGTCAGAAACCTACACAGTATAGAGCCTGGATCACCTAATTACAGTAAATATTCAGTTTGGTGGATGCAATACAAGAAGTCAGACTGAAAATGCATAAGTAATATTTCAGAAAACAAAAACATCTCTTCATGTATTGTAAACTACAAGAGTTATAATTTGAGAATCAAAGAGATTATTTTAAAAAATATAAAATCTGACAACAAAACATGTGGTTATTCCATGACCAAAGACATGTAGACAGCAGACAGCATATGGGTATGTGTCTGAAATACTACTAATGTTTTCCTCCTGTTTATAGTCACTTTGTATATCACATTCTGTTTTAGTAAGCACATCTTGGTCAGAAGTTTAAACCTGTGATCTCAAAAGGGCTGACAAACATGTCTTCAGCTGGTAAACCAGAGTGTACCAATTTGCCTGGCCCCCTGCAACACTATTCCCAGTGGATGCAAAGAAATACCACAACTGTCCCATGTGGTATTCTCACTGGTGTATTTCTTATATCCACTGGGGGCAGTGTTCCTTGGCAACAAGGCAATTCTTGCACTTTTTTGTACCAGCTGAACTAAGAGAAAAGACATGAGTTTTAAAAAGTCAGCAACACATGATGAATGAAATAGAAAATGATCGACAAAGTCATTCTAAACAAGAAGAAGCATACATTAATTCAGGTAGCTGATATTTCAGGTCTCTATCAAGTTCTTTAAGTGTAATGGTTCCAAGCTTAAATTAGAATAGTTAACTTTCCTTCTGCAATATTATGTGGACTAAAATAAATTCCCTGTAATTAAATGTGTATTTATTTAAACATGTACATCACTGATCATTGGATGAAAAAGTTGACTTGTGGAAAATGTATATGGTAATTAACATTAATTGTTGAGATAATTACAGTTGATCCCCATTCAAGGTGAAAACCTGTGACTCTGAATGCCACTCTGATGATATGATGATTATATAAACAGCATGTGCCTCAGTATCTGATAGTGTGTTTCAAAGTGTGCCAATTAAGCATGTTTTGGAAGCCTTACTGCCATGAAATTCTTTGCTCAACAGAACGGTATTTTGGATAGTACTGTACCCTCTTGCATGTGATAAGACATCAGTGGGGTACCCTTTAAATCATCCCTGAGTAGCCTAATGTAGTAAAAAAAAAAAAAGTCTGGCAGAAAACTCTCCTTGTCTTTACCTCGTTGTTTCCTTGTCTTTCTCCTAAAATGCAAACTAGAGCAATGATGTGGTGTTTTTGTGATGTTGCGCCATTTCTTATCTGTATTGTTATCCCATTTACTTTTCCCAGAAGAATGTTGGCAATTACAGCAATGCAATCAAGAACTCCACATGTTCACAGTTATAAGCCTTGGGGTTTTCTATGTTCTTGGCAAGCCAAAGTGCCTGTTTGGATAATCATTATCCTATTTGTGAGTGAAATGCATACTTGTAACCGTAACTGCAAAGTCTGCTTATGTCTGTTTGCAGTGCATGGCGCATGGGAGGAATGGTCACCCTGGAGTTTATGTTCATTTACATGTGGTAGAGGGCAAAGGACAAGAACAAGGACATGTGTTTCACCACAGTATGGGGGCAGAGCTTGTGATGGACCGGAAACACAAACAAAACTGTGCAACATAGCCCTGTGTCCAGGTTTGTATTGTATTATCATAATAAACTAACTTGATTCTCAAGTATAAAGTTGATAAAACATAATGTGTCCCACAAACACGTTTTACTCGTTATACGGTCATCAGTACAGCTGGTATAATTGCTGTAGCAATAAGGCTAATTGTTAGCTAGTAAAGATTTTTTTATGTACTTTGCAGAAAGAAAAGAACATGTTTAGCTTGCTAAGACACATCATCTTATTCATTGATCTGACTCTTTAGACATGACAACTAATAAAAGGTTGTAATAAAGGGTTTAATCCAGTTAGAGCTAGATGCAAGTCTACAATAAGTACTTGCAAGTACTGTAACGTAAGTCACTCTTTTCTGATTGAAAGGAGAAGTATTGAAGTCCATAAAAATGGTATGTAAAAAACTGAAATAGGAAAAAAGATATTTTATTCAGTATACCTCATTGAGAACAAATAAAAAGTGGTGTCAAATTAGACTTTGCAATTGACTGTAATGTATTGACAATTGTACCCATGCATGGGTCTGAAATAAATGTGGTTACATGATAGTGAAACACAATATTGCTATAATGGTACCATTCTTCCAATTGTCAGACATTAAATGTAGTGCATTATTGAACAGTTATCAGGTCTTTTTGTTTTAAGTACTGGCCTTTAAAGGGTTGAATATCAGTTGTTTCGAGCATTGCATTAAAAATGCTGTTGGCATCCATCTCACTCCATACCGTATGCCCTTTTTTTCCCTCTTTGTTTGATTTGGGTTCTGACTGATGCTCCAGTTGATGGACAGTGGCAGGAGTGGAGTGCGTGGAGTGATTGCTCAGTGACATGTTCCAACGGGACCCAGCAGCGCACCAGGCAGTGTTCCGCAGCAGCTCATGGGGGCTCGGAATGCCGCGGACACTGGGCAGAGAGCAGAGAGTGCTATAACCCGGACTGCACTGGTGGGTGTACAGATCCACCAATCCGGTGGTGTTCTTCTTATCATTGGAAAGATAAGGGTTCGAAGGGCTATTCATGTGAGCCCATGTGTTGCAATATTTAGCCTACACAGCATTATGCATATAAAGTGTGTCTTCCTTACAGCAGAAAATAACACATTACTTGTTTGGGCTTTATAAAGCACCACAACAATATAGACTCATTCTCTGGCCTTCCAAAAAACTGTTTTTAAGTGTTTTGCGACACTGGGCGGGTAAGGCATCTATTGCCCTTTTTACCCACTTGTTTCCTTTCTAACACCTTAGTCACACTACTTAAATAATGCACGATCAACACGTAAAAACATGATTGACATTCATTATGTCCTACGTGTAGATTACGAATAAGTGTTGTAAGCAGACAATCATCCAATTGCAAATTACTTTAATGAATAAACTGTCTTACCAGATCAGTGAAAAAAAAAAATGTCTCAGAATTTCAATCTACTGAGAGGTAGGGATCTCAAAATTTGCCATTTGACCTCAATCAAACTCCTTTTCTTGGTAACAATGAATGCAGTAAATTTGTATGCAAGCACTGATAATCACCTTGTTATCAAAAATAGGAAAACTATTTTAATAAGCAGGGTGTCCCACAAGTTAAGTGGTACCCCCAGTGATGTCTATTTACTCCCAATGCAGAATCATTTTGTTGGCACAAAATGGCTTTCTGCTCTGCTGACTGCCAGAACAAGCTTTGTTTTTTTTTTTTTTTTTTTTGCTAATATTTTTCACACAGTAGTGACTAGAATTGTAAGGCAAGTCCTGTCGAAATAAGACATTTCAAATAGACTCATACAGAATTGAGTTGTGGAACTATTTCCATGTATTGTTGATATATTCACTAATGAGATGAGGACATTGGGTGGATTTACCGTTTAGAGAAAGAGATGTGTCTGTTTTTTAATGTGCTAATTTCACTGCTTTTCGTTAAAGGTGATAAAAATGATATGATGTTTTTAAAATGCATTGCAATAGGACTCCAGTATCCTAATTCAACCGCCTAGAGAATAAAGGGTAGTGCCTGATAACTGGATCACTAACATGTTAGCATGTGTTTCCTAATGTTTTAATTGTTAGTTAATATGCAGCTCCAAGTCCATCTGTGACATTGTTTTAAATGTTGCTTACAGACGTTTTTAAAGATAACGGTAATTGTTTAAAGATAGACTGCTATACAGGGTGATTCATAATCTGCACAACTGGAGAGGACATGGGGGGTGATATGCAAAGGACAAATGTCTGAGCGAGATACTCTGTGGTGCAGCGTTTGGCACAAAGGGTTGTTCAACAATGTCAACATTTAAGTAAAATTGAAAACAATGCAAAAGAGCAAATTATGAACCACCGCGTTATCACTAACCATTCCAAAATACAAAAAAGAACATGTCAGAGTCTTTGTTGTCAATGATTAAAAGTGCACACACCACATAAGCTCTTTTAATAGTGTACTATAGCAAAACCTTATCAAAGTGTAATAGAGCTTGGTAAATGATAGGGAATCATTGTAAAGCACACCGATGCAAGGTAAAGCAAAAATAAACAAAACATGGGAACCATTTCAGGGAAAAAGGGGGGTTGTATCCCTATGGGTCAAATACAATTGAAGAATATAAACAAAAGTCCTGTAAAGAAACGTTTCAATAAAAGGGTTCTGGAAAAGTAGAAGCTAATTTATGGCTGGATTATAGTAGATAGCTTTTATTAGGGGATACATAGACTTTCTGGAACTAGAGTATCTATTTGTGTAATTCATTATATTCAGACACTACTAGCCTCTTACTGAAGCATAAGCAAAAGTAATCAAAACCCAATGAATTAAAAGGAGTAGTCACAATTCTCATGTTAAGGGTTATTGAAATAATCTGCCTAATTTGAAAGGAATGAAATGGGTTGAGACAAGTGAACACATTATCCCCTGGATTCTGTAGGTTTACTCTTCTAGAGAGTGTAGTTGGTTTTACTGCATTACTATATTTGATATTCAGTTCATTCAGCTCATAAAATAATACACAGACAAGGCTTTTGTGTGTGTGTGTGTGTGTGTGTGTGTGTGTGTGTGTGTGTGTGTGTGTGTTATAATACTATCAGTATACATAAAGCATATTTGTTCTCCTTTGGGATATATGCACCATCATTTATTTTCATTTGTGCTCAATTTCAATTAAAATAAATGGTCGTGGGTGGAGAATGGATTGCTATTATGAACCAATCCATTTGGAGAAGAAATTGAGCACATACATCTATTTATCAGTGTGTGTGCGTGTGTGTGTGTGTGTGTGTGTGTGTGTGTATATATATATATATATATATATATATATATATATATATATATATATATATATATATATATGTATGTATGTGTGTGTGTGTGTGTGTGTGTGTGTGTTTTATACATATTAGATAGTGGCTTTGGAAAATTTCATTTTAGTCCTAAATTGAAAAGTCACTGAGGTACATTAGCTGCAGCTCACATTAAACCTCACTCAGAATATCTCACAATTGGTATAGGGACTAACAATTTTGATTTAACCAATACATGTTCAAAACCAAACCAGTATATTGTTTGTATCAAATTAACATAATGAAAAGATTAGAGGTTCAAGATTAATGTGAGCTGCAGGAAACTGATTTGATGAAACATTATGTGCACAGGCAGAGGATCCCAGGTAAGATTGATCATGTGTGCATGTGATTGGGGGGGAGAATGGGGAACCCATTGAAGTATTAATTTATCTTGTATATCTCTTTCATTTCTAGCCAATGGGCAGTGGAATCCTTGGGGGGACTGGAGTGGGTGTTCAAAGTCATGCGATGGGGGCTGGCAGAGGCGGATTCGGGTTTGCCAGGGCGTGGCTATTACTGGACAACAGTGTGAAGGAACCGGCGAAGAGGTCCGCAAATGCAGTGAGCAGCGTTGCCCAGGTACAAATATAATTGGGCAAGAAGTCAATTATCTTTGAAAATGTACTGGCGGTGAAATAAAAGGCTGATAACAACAGCTGCAATTACCTTTATTCTCTTGCAGCCCACAAGCCTCGTGTTGCTTTATTATTATCTTCTGCAGGTTTTAAAAGCCAGAGGCTCTTTTTGATGCCAGGCACTTACTGGAGCATTAGCAATGACGACATTCATTGAACTCCTTAGTTATTGTCTCCATGGAGATTCTTACTATTTCACAGATGAGGCTCAAGAAGAATTCTCATTCAGATGTGCCTTTAGAATTGCATTTATTTTTTACTCAGATGCATCAGAAAGTTTGCATTACATCTGTTTATTTGTGGTATTTTTAAACGCATCATAGACAAAGACTGGGACACATTTAAAACTACAGGCAGTGAAACTGTATTTCTCTATTTTTCTCAGCTTGTACGTGGATGGGTGATGCATAGTACTGTAAAAGCAGCAGTACAGTCAAAATACTGCCCTCTAGTGTGTAAACAATATTATTTTAATTAACTGATTGAACAGGGGAAGCACCATATTGTAGGAATGTGCAGCAGGCACATTAAACATGTAAGTGAGATAAGTATATCTCAAGTTTAAAATGCAGAACTCAAAATGACCTTCGCATAATGATAAAGCGAGGTAACAAGTGGTAAGCAAACTGTTTTAAAGCCTTGGTTGTCACACTTTAAATTATACTCCCTGAGAAAGCCCAAGGAAGAAGGCAAATTATTTTCTACCTGGCATTTCCTCTGGCCTGCTTATAAACCAAGTTAATTAATCTTTATATCTTGCATAACAATCGCAGCGGCACATTATGTACTAATTCTGTTGCCAGAACTTTTCTCTATATTTAATTATAACATAAAACTTAATCAAAATTAATCACTTCCATGGCCTAGTTCCTGTTATCATCATCATCATAATAATAATAATAATAATAATAATAATAATAATAATAATAATAATAATAATAATAATAGTACATTACAAGTGGTTTGCTGAACTGTTAGTCTTTTTGACCAATTTTTTATTAAATAAATTATATTTCTTAATTAATAATAACATTGTTTTGATTGAAGGATATTGATGCAATGTGTAATACTGACATTACCTGTCCTGGTTAAGCAGTATCCACACTAAATATGATCCGTGTAATTCATTTAATATTTTAGTTAATTTATTCTGTTGTAAATAAAAAAAAAGGTCAGGTCTTATCTAGTTTTAACCCAATTATTTTCACTGATTAAAAAATCAAAGTATCGTTGATTTTGTACCTGCATTATTACCGAAACAGGATCACCACCAGACTGATATGACTGAGAGTCTGATTGGGGTTGAATTGGTTGATTGTGTCTGAACAGACGATCATTAATAGGCCTCTACCACATGCAAGAAGGTTTTAAATTACCCATGAAAACCTTTCAGCTGGACTGTGCTGCTTCAGATGTAGATTGCTATCAGCACAAGAGTTATGCTGCATAAGAAACATTTTTTATAATCGTGATTGTAAGGAAAAAAGGGTTTTCAATTACTGTACGTGTTACACCATGTATCTGAATGTCGTCAACGGTAGCAATGGTAACAGTATTAGCAATTTTACAGCACCGTATGAGATATGTCCTGAAGACTACGCTTTGGCAATGGTATGGAAAAGAACACCATCAGGTGACCTGGCATTCAATAGGTGCCCACCGAATGCAACAGGTAAGCAAATAAAGAGCAATAGCAACAGCATGGTGCCCTGGCAAATTTAGCAGGGCATAGGCTGCTGCTACCTAGCTTTAAATTGTGAGATGTTTGGTAATAAAAGCAGCTTGCCCCCATCCGAGTTTGTTTAGGACACAAAACTGCACCAGCCAAGTTATCTTGATGGGCTCTCCTGCACCAGCCAAGTTATCTTGATGGGCTCTAGGGACGTTACAGAATGTAAGGCCACCATAGACAGCATGTGCTCCACTGATTTGACAAGTCAGCGAGGTGATAAATAGTTCTGGCATATGACCCGATACACACAATATCAGCAGCATTTATGCGCTTTGGAATGTGAATTTTAATGCAAAAAGAATTGGTGGATTGGCTGGTTCCAGAGGGATATGTGACCATTTCTCTAATTCCTTCAGGGAAGTTGGGAGTAGAAATCTGTCTCTTCTTCCAAATGCAGCAGGGAGTTAGTGCTTTCAAGACTGTTTCTCTACAAAAACATCCGTAATTTGTGGTGTGATGAAAAAAGAAGCTCCTGCCCAGCATGTCGGCTTTCAACCCTCTGTCTGTCAGATCGTCTGGCTGACTTGCAACCAGGAGATGCAGCTTTTATGTATTACAGAACACTATAACAGTGCCCTTTGCAGTACATGTAATGGGGTTTATAGCTAATTGAATAAGTGCATAAATATTACTTGTAGTGGACATTTGCTATGCAGGTCTATCATGTGCTGTTTTAAAAGAAAAACATGTTGCACTTTTTTCATTAAAATAAAGGCAAAACGTTCAGCTCGTATGCCTATTGTCGGTCATTTCATCTCAGCAATGTCTTTGGGTCAAAGCGTGTCTTTGGTTAGTTAATGACAGGAAAGAAGGTGGGGAGACACAGAACAAAAGTGTGTGACCCTGAAGATATTACTGAGCTGAAATGACTTAAGAATGCTACCAGATATCATTAAGAATCATTGTATGTAAAAGCATGTTTAACGTATTGCTACCCTTATTTTTTCTTTGGTTATTTGTATCACTGTTAAAGTTATGATTGCAAATGTTTCAGCACATATTTACATGTCAAGGCTTTAGGGAAGAGATGGGTGCACTGCTTTGGTACTTTCTGAAGAATATGCGTAGAAAATTATTGTTAGATAATTATTTAATCTTAATTAGCACACTTTATTTAGAACAAATTTATTCTGTCTAGTTAAAATAATAAAAGCCATGATCAAACTAGTACTATAATCACCTTTGCCCATGGCCAGTAGACACTTTCATGATATATATATATATATATATATATATATATATATATATATATATATATATATATATATATATATATATAGTGTGACAACAGGAGTGATGAAGATTTTAAAATTGGTTTGGAGGATTTCGATATCAGCAACAGTGATGCCAACTTATCACTCAGATGATAAAGAGGATGTGGAGCCAAGAACAGCAGGGGACTGGGTGTTTATTACTGATCCTATGATGATGCCAGTCCTGTTTATTTCTCAACCAGGGTGCCTTATCCTGGGAAAAAAATGTATCAAAAAAGTACCGCTCCAGTTATAAAGGCACACAAAGGAAAAAGACGACAACTCCTAAAAATCTAGGTTCACAACAAAAGTTTGTATTCTTACAAAAAATAGCTTATATGTTTCAACAACATGTCTTCATCAGAGCAGTACATGAAATGTGCATCTCAGACCTTAAATACATACCGCACCCACTCTCATAGCTTTGATAATATCAGCTATGATAATGGGTTGCACATGGTTGCCTTTACGGCTAGAACAGTACTATTTTGATATTATATATATCCTCTCTTTCTTGTTCTCTTTGAACCTGATTTTGATGCACTCCTGTTTGTAGTATTTTCTTTAGTGCATGACAGGCTTCTTTTTCTCTTTCGGATTCCCAGGCACCACTAGTAGACGCTGCTCTCTTGATCTTCATGGAGTGGCCTACTGGGAGCAGCTGAGCTACGCCAGATGCATATCAAATGAATACAGACACTTGCAGCATTCAGTAGGTGCAAAGTCAGCTTCATTGCTCTTGTTTGTAGTGTGCCATAAGTTACACCATGTTGTTTCGGATTAGAAACTAAATTAAAACCTTAATGTTAATGCAAATTTCCCTAGGTAATTCATTTTATTAAAACTACTTTTTCTTTTTTTTTATTATAGCTTTATACTTAATTTGAATGAACCTTGTGAAAATGGTGTTTAATCGTTGTGCTTACAGGCAATCTTTAGCACTCAGGAGGAACGTGATTACGATCTTGTTGCTTAGCTTTTAAAGTCTGTAATACTGAATACCTGACCTGGGGGGAGTAGTATTGTGGCAGAAGGAGCTGTTGTATTGCATTTACAACACAATTGATTACATGCAATAATTGTGTAATATATTTTGTACACATTATACTACAGTATGTGCATGTGTAGTTTTGGAACCTGAATTACAAAGCTTTATGTTTGTTTCTTGCATACACTGCTTACAGGTTAAGTTATTGTATTTGAGGGCTATGGTGCTGTGAAAGAGGCATCACTGACCAGTTTGACCTTAGACAACTGTTCAGAGTCAGCCAGTCTTTCTGTCATGTAATAAGATGATGACTATATCTGTATGGGATTATACAATGATTTGGAGCAAGGGGGATATGAAGATGAACTAAAGCTTTTGCTTAAAACAAAACCCACACATATGTTTTACATCTGTCTACAAGGTGCTAGAAATTTCAATATGATAATGCAGAACCTAACTGTAGTCTAGAAAATGCTGGATTATAGGTGAACATTAAAGAATATAAAAGGGTTAGGCATAGAATGGTTGCTGTCATTACCAATAAGTCAATATGGGAAAATGTAAAGAGCTATCTGAAGACCTTAGACAGAAAATTATTTATTGTCATATAGCTGGAGAAGGATACAAGAAGATTTCCAAGCATTCGATTATTCCAATTTCAACTATTGTTTCTATTATCAAGAAGTTCAAGACTCATGGTACTGTCACAACATTCCCTCAGTCTTGAGGAAAGAAGGTTCTTTCACCAAGAACAAGTAGAAGAATTGTGAGGAAGGTTAATAACAATCCGAGATTGACTGCCAAAGATATTCAAAGTGAATTGGCTACAAGTGGAGCTATGGATTCCATTTCAACCAGAGGTCGAGTATTGCATGGTGAAGGTCTCAGTAATTGCAGGCCAAGGAAAAAGACACTCTTAGGAAAACATCATAGAGACAATCATTAAAGTTGGCAAATATTAATCCCACTGACATTTTTTTTCCTCTAAAACGGTGATTTATGTTTTATAAGACAATAAAAATCTAGTGAAAATATGTTTATATTTGAGTATGGCTGCTTAGCTCATAGAAATAAACCCCATAAACAGAGAGAGGTCCTGATAAAAGAATGTAACATTTCTTATCTCCATATGTCCCTGCAGGGGGCACTGTGGAA
Source organism: Polyodon spathula (assembly GCF_017654505.1). Taxonomy (NCBI): domain Eukaryota; kingdom Metazoa; phylum Chordata; class Actinopteri; order Acipenseriformes; family Polyodontidae; genus Polyodon; species Polyodon spathula. Next base: position 10,645,811 of record NC_054539.1, on the reverse strand, counting down.
CATGGTGAGCACTTTAACAATATAAAGAATAGACTGTAGCAAACATTAAACATTGATTTTATTATGCTACGCGATTCTTTACTGGAAACTGGAAAATGGATATGATATATATATATATATATATCCTATATATATATATATATATATATATATATATATATATATATGTTTATTTTCACAAAATTGCTTAAATTGCTGCATTCAGTGCTTTACCGCCTCAGCAAAATCTGTTTTCATGGCGGAAACTAATAATGGATAATAATGCTGCACTATACAAAGACTAGTCTAAAGGGTTGTTCCATTAGTATTCAGCATCCACTCCCTCAATGGATTCAAAATGTTATTGATCTAAAATGTAAAGGCCAGGAGTGTTACATACTGAATATGCTTATTGATTAATTCATGGACCCATTACTGAGTAAACGAACAAATTAACTGTTTTGCTGTATGGTCTAATTTGTACTTGTTATGTTGCTTGATCAGATTTACATTAATACAAATATAATTGCTTCTAAATAATGCTACATTGTGCTATACCATACGGTATATTGTAGTAAACCCCATCACTCAAATATAAGACAGTTCTAAAGATCTCCCCACCAGCCACATATTAAGACCAGTGTACATGTAATAGAGGGATTTCGCCTGTACCTCCAACTTCCTGTAGTACTCTGAATGTGTACAGTAGTTAGAGGAACATTAAGATTTAAACTTGTTTGTAAACTGGGTGAATGCAGGTTTAGATCACAAAGCGGGTATGGGAATGTGTTACCTCAGGACACAGACAGTCATTGCACTGCTACAGTAATTGACTGCTCTGAGTGTTAGCTCTTCTTGGTATACAGTGGTTTCTGACAACAAAATTATTATTTTAGGTTAAAGATCACCTTGCCAAGGGACAGAGGACTTTGGCAGGAGATGGAATGTCACAGGTGACCAAAAGTCTTTTGGATTTAACCCAGAGAAAACATTTTTATGCCGGGGATCTGCTTGCCTCTGTGGAAGTTCTCAGAAACGTTACTGATACATTTAAAAGAGCAAGTTATGTCCCATCTTCTGATGACGTACAGGTAAGTTACTAGTTATTGATTTAAATGTCAAGTTAGAGAAAACAACTGTCCCTAAATCTACAGAACCTGTATATATGCAGGGTATTAGTGTTACAAGACAATTCCACTTCATGCCACATGCTAAGTTTGCATGTGTGGGCTATATTTAAAGAAATGTGCAGCCTAAAAGTGTGAACAATTCAATTATATTGTCACTATTGTGGTGGAAATAGAGAATGTGGGTTGTCTCCAGTAAATTCTCAATGAGAACCTTCAGACCCCTTAATAAAAAAGGCAGATCTGACCTTATGAGAAAGTAAGATCTTGGGGTTAATAAACTGATCTGTGGTGTTTTAAAGAAAGTACTAAAGTGACATGCAGTGCTAGATGTTTGATTTTCATAATCCTGGTACACAAATAGACCCATTTTACTGAACTACAGTAAACAGTGGCTGTATTTAGATCGTCACTGTTCAAATCATTTGAATAGAACTGTTGTAGTTCCATGGCCATTTAGCAGTGCTGCGAAGTTTGTGCAATCTCAGCATACATGCAGTATTACTAATTACCTACTGTATAGCTATGGCCAAAACTTTTGTTTCACCGTATAGAATGAACACATTTTGTTATTAACATATTGAAAAAATTTCCTCCTTTGTCTGGTCTTGGGCAGGATTGACAGGACACCTAAATGAATTAAATTTTGCATACCCCTTTGTAGTTTTCCATATACTTAAAGAGAAACAGACAGAGCTCCTGAACTGTCTGTGGATTACTTAATTTATTTGTTTGTTTGTTTTTGGCATGGTTCATTTTGTACCACAGAACTTCTTCCAGATTATCAGTAATCTTCTGGAGGAAGAAAACAGGGACAAATGGAAAGATGCGCAGCAGGTAAGAAAGTAGAACTTGATTCAGAAGTGAAATCCCCAATTCAATCGTTCAGTTTTATCCCCAATTCAATCGTTCAGTTTTATCCCCAATTCAATCGTTCAGTTTTATCCCCAATTCAATCGTTCAGTTTTATCCCTAATTAAAGCAATACGACTGGAGTTAAACTGCCTAAGGGAATACGATTGGGCTGGGTTAACAAAGATATAGGAAGTTTTGTGCTCATTAATTTGCAAATGATGACTGTCCAGGGAACTATGTAAAACAAATTAGTTAATGGGCAACTCAAGTTTCATACAGACAGACAGACATCCTCAACAGTGGCTTTTAGTTTGTCTCTTCTACAATGCAGGTTGAATTGGTGTGTTTCCTAATAGTTAGTTCAATATGTAACCAGGAGGGGAGTTGGCTTGTGCTAGAGTTTATGACTAGAATATGGAAGTTTGTTTGAATCTAAACTTGACCAGTGACTAAATCATTAAGGGGGTGTAAATAAACACTTTAAAGCCACTAACTGGACCAGTTAACATGTATAACACACTACACTAATTACACTGGTTGTGTATAACAAATTAGCTCAAAACAAACTGGTGGATACTGCTGTCTGCCTACTGCTTGAGTTATTCTGGGATATTCTGGTACTGCTTTCAACCTTAATCATTCCTCAGAAGCCAGACTACACTTAGGAAAAACTATACTGTTCTTTAATCCCACTGCTTTCTGTCAGACAGTAGCTACTGTTGTGTGAAAGTCCTTAATGCTTCTGCAATAAACCCTGTAATGGGGTCACAGAGCCAAGGGTTGTCGTGTTCCGTATGTTTTTTGCTGCTGTTGTAAGTTTTTTATTTTATAACTGCTGTAACTTATTTTAATGTTAGGCTGTTTGTGTGAGGTATTATTTTCTGATACCAAATATTTGTAGTTTGTCTTAATAAAACTTGAAAAATTCAGTAATGATATTTAGATATTACAACTCATTTTTAAATAATGCAATCTGCAGGAGACATTTAAATATGCTTATTTTTTATGTAATTAAAAATAAGCAATAATAGGGAAAAAAGGGTTATTTATGAGTTTTCATTATTTTGATTATGATTGCTTAAAGAAGATTACAAAGATTTGAGATCTACCGAATAACTGATCATGAAAACTCTATATAGTGATGGATGGGGGCTGCAGATGTGGTACTTATTGTCAGGTTTTACATATAGCACAGTACATAATGTCTGCAGTGTGACAGGCGCATGGTAATAAAAAAAAATTTAAAAAAAAGATGTAATTTCAGTTCACAAAACAAGAAAAACTATCTACTGCTGTAGAAGTTGTAAATGGGACCTAGCTGATTTATAGTCTCTCACTGCCATCTGAAATGCATGTTTCTGTGATGAGTTGTTGCCATACTTTCAATTGCAACAGGGCATATACTGTAGGGTGATACAAAGAAACAAAAATACACAGTGAAGTCTTAGAAAGCAAATTAAATTCCAGACTACACAGTTTTGTTTTAATATGGTGAGAAGCACAAGGGGGGAGGAGGGCAGTGACTCATAAAAATACATAAAAAATATCTGACCACATTTGAAATCAGATCAAATCCCCACAAACTAAAACATCATCATAAAAGCAGTGCGGTCAGCTCATGGTGATTTTCTTTTTCTTGGTGATGATCTCTACTTCTGTGTTCGCAGCTGTGGTGTTAGATATGGTGGGATTTTTATGTGCTTGTATGTTTGTTTGTTTGTTAGGTTTTTTTTTTGATGGAAAACATAGTTTAAGAGCTATTCTTTATTGATTTATTTTCATTTTTGAAAAATAATAGAGACCTAATACTAGGAAATAGTCACTACTACTTGTTGGCGTTTAAACACTTTATTTCAAATTGTTTCTGTGGTGGCCTTTTATGCTAAGTTTCATTCTCTTACTGGTGTAAGTGTGCAAAGAACAGTATTTTAGCATGGGGGATGTGTATGACTGAATTTTTATGAATCATTTTGCTTTACTGCAGTTAGCCATTCTGTTGCAGTTCTATAGTTCAGTATAATGAATTAGCTGTCAGGCAGATGTGGAAAGCTTCCTTAATTTAGTCTTCTTCCTTAGTTATTAGTCTAGCTCTGCTCCTGTAAATGGTGTGACCTGTTGCCATTGCATGCCAGCCTAATTGGAATGTTGCATATATCGTTTGTGTGGGCCTGCTGTCACTTGATACTGCTTGGAATCATGTGAAATCAGTCAAGTATTTTAGGTACCATATGTAAAAAATAAATAGGGTGAGTTTTCTATTTGGTTTCTGGATTCTTTGCTGGTTTCTTTAACTTTTATTTTATAACCTTTCCTATTTACCTACCCATATGGATATTAATTTAGTACCATTCAATTCAATTCACTTTCACCAACTTAAATGCTGCAGTTCAAGTATTTTGTTGAGAGTTGCAAGGAGGTATTTTAAGTTACAAGCTTCTCAGATTCTTGGCAGCATTACTGAACAAAATGCAGTTTGCTTAAGGATTAGTCAGAAAACACTTGAGCAGTAATAGAAAAATAATAACTACAGCATGCAATATAGAAGGAACATTTTCATTTTTTTTTTTTAATTATGAATGACCCTTTAACACCATTTGATTAAATAAAAATTCAAGGTGTCTGAATAATACAAACATAATACGCCTTATTAAAGCGTTTACAACAGAGAATTATTGACCTTATAACCAGGAAGTTGTATGTGTATAGTCTGTCCTTAGTGTGGTCACTGTTTACAGCACAAGAATAGCGTGCCCTGGTGGTCAAAAGGTTTGCCACACACCAACAGCTCCGGAGCCTTTCTAAAAGGGGGGGGGGGGTTAGAAATAAATGCCAATATTATTTTGAGACTGCAATTTTATTTCGAACAAACATCTCAAGAAGTAAAAGTATACGCAGAGTGTAACCACAACTAGAGATTGTGTGCCAGAGGTGCAATCAAGGATAAAAAAAAGTGGGAGGGCCACAAAGTTGGACGATCTATGCATAAAGTTCAAATTAATTGTTTTGATCCTCTTAACTTCTCCTACTTCATTGTTGAGCGAAATCAGAAGTAAAAAAAAATTAAAAAGCACCAAATGTGCAGGAAACCAGTGACAAGCAATCAGAAAGCTGACTTAACCCTCTCCTGGCAGTGTGAGTGAGAAAGCGGTTACAAATTAGCTCCCTCCACCTCTGAAAAACGCAGATGATGTACCGGTAGGTATGTAATGTAACTTTTTTGGCTGTCGGCACAGGGATATATTGTTTTGCATACTAATTTGTGATTTTCACTTATTCACTTATTTACAGATCTACCCAGGTTCAGTGGAGCTAATGATGGTGATTGAAGATTTCATACACATCGTGGGGCTGGGGATGAAAGACTTTCACAACTCCTACTTGATGACTGGAAACCTGGGTAAGTGAGAAAGGGTTTTTGTAGGAAAATGTGGCAGGCATTGAAACATTTCTTTCGACACATATTGAATAGGCCGTGCTTTGATGTCAGTTGCCTGACAAGCAGTCACTAAGAATGAATGAGCACTACTTGAATGTGCAAAAGTCCTCAGAAACAATACTGAATTCATCTTAGCAGTAAAAATAGCTGCATATATGCTCAGAAGGTGCTGCTCTGTCTTTAAAGTGTATTCACTCGTCAGTGTTTAGGGTCATGGGCAATGTTCCCTTTAAACTGCACATGTGCGGCCACGCAGCAATCTGGTGGGTGCCGCGCACCGCACACCGCATACACCCAATTTAAAAAATCTCTTGCACAGCAATCATCTAGCTTTAGGACCCTTAAAATATATGCAGTATATTTTTTTCTGGATATAAGTGCTGCACCGCCGGTCACCTCGCTACAAAAAGAATATTGCTGCTCTAGAAAGAGTGCAAAGGAGGGCGACTAAAATTATTCAGGGTTTAAAAGGCATGTCATATGCAGACAGGCTAAAAGAATTGAATCTATTCAGTCTTGAACAAAGAAGGCGACCTGATTCAAGCATTCAAAATTCTGAAAGGTATTGACAATGTCGACCCAAGGGACTTTTTCAACCTAAAAAAAGAAACAAGGACCAGGGGGCACAAATGGAGATTAGACAAAGGGGCATTCAGAACAGAAAATAGGAGGTACTTTTTTACACAGAGAATTGTGAAATTCTGGAACCAACTCCCCAGTAATGTTGTTGAAGCTGACACCCTGGGATCCTTCAAGAAGCTGCTTGATGAGATTCTGGGATCAAATTACTAAAAACCAAACGAGCAAGATAGGCCAAATGGCCTCCTCTCATTTGTAAACTTTCTTATGTTCTTATGTCCTTAATCACCTGCTTTGAGCATATCAGTTTGGACATTGAGGAAATCCTATTGGTTAAGAGAAAAAAAGAACTACCTAGCTATAGCCAATCCAGTGTGTTTTAAGACATGCAGTGCCCACCCACTGATCTCTTGACATATTGTAAAACTTAACACTGATGAGAAGACGGGGCTTTTTTTTTTTAATATTACTATTATTATTATTCATTCGGACTGCATGTTAAGTTACAGCAGCGAACACAAAGGAAAAGAAAAGTTGCAAAGTTAATTGTTATTTATTTATATATATTAAAAAAAACTAAAAAAAAAAAATTGTACAGTACATGAAAGCATATACATCCCAGCATCACAAGTGACCTCACTATCTTAAAACTCAAAGAGATGGCAACATCTTTACAACACCATTTAAAATAAAAAATAATAGAAATGCAGAAAAGTTATGTTCGCAGACTTTTTGATAACTGCATTGGTGTGTGCTTCCTGCGGTTCATTTTGATCGTAAATAATACAGTGTGTGATTGCGATGCCGATATGTTATTTCTTCTGTTTGGTAATTAATAAGAAGGTGCTGAAAGGATGGAAAGTGTGATGGGACGATGTTGAAACCTTAATCTATTTAAAATCTTGAACATTTATAGTGCCTTGTTCTTGCTGATATTTTCAAGTTTATTTGTTGCGTGTGTTGCATTTACTGTCACTCACGTTTGCTGGTGATCATTGTTTAGTAGTGTGGGCAGTTTGTATAACTATGACGTGTTGGAGGGATAGCCACGAATGTCTTACAGAGCTATTTTGCGCTGGCATTGTGATGGATCTGGCTGCCGCAAATGCCATCTTTTTTGTCGTGTTTTGGTAGTATTTCGTCACAGCACTGCCATTTCAAATCTAACCGCTTCTCGTTTGCAGCTGGCTTACCTGTAAAGTAGATGCATGCTCTTTTGTTTGTACAGTCACAAAGGTAAGTGATTAAATTTTGGGGAACAACAGCCAAAAAAGCATTACAATGGAGAACGCAAACTCTCAAGTTCCACGGCGGGGTGCACATCTGTGTAAACAGGAGGACTGGCATCATCATGGGGATCAGTAATAAACACCCAGTCCACTGCTGTTCTTGGCTCCACATCCTCTTTATCATCTGAGTGATAAGTTGGCATCACTGTCGCTGATATTGAAATCTTCCAAACCAATTTTAAAATCTTCATATATATATATATATATATATATATATATATATATATATATATATATATATATATATATATATATATATACTTGTAAAAGTTGCATGGCTTCCTGCAGCTAGATTGGAATTGCTACCTGACACGCGATTGGAAACAAATGTCACCTGACCCCCTCCTGGCTTTCACATTCCACAGTACTAGCAGTGCCTTAGAGAACGAAACCTGAAACTCTAGACAGAGAATCTGCTCATAGAATAGAATGGGAAACTTGACGTACGCGGGTACGGCATGCTGCTGTAAGTGGGTTTTCAATTGATGTACGTGCGTACATCTTCGTGTTGAAGTGATTAAGAAAAAGTGGCTTTAATTTTTCGTAACCCCCATATCCAAGGTGTGATTGTCATGCATACTGATAAATCCTCTCCTGATCACTTGTTTTATTACCTAACTCCTCAATAATGCGATCCAAGTCATTATTTTATTTATCCTTTTTTCAGTTTGATTCGGCTCCTATCGGTCTCACTCAGCCATTGAAAGGTGTTCTCTGCTTTTTCCGGAGAAAAAACAACTAGAGACCTGTACTTTACGTCTTTTTGATGAGGTCGGATAGGGTCCGACATTGGACTGGAAAGGGTTAAACAACTTAAGATCCCTTTGGGAAATAATTCAAGAATACTGGGAACTGAAATACACAGAAATGGGAAAACAGAATGTAGAAACTGTATAATCAACTACATTAAACATTGTTTTTTGTTTTCTGCCATGTTGCAATAATAACCTGAAGGATCTGTCCATAGGATTCAAATAGCTCTCTGATGAAATGTCAGAAAGAGCTGTTTATTATTTCAACACACAGACTAGAAATCTGAAACAAACCAATGTGGGATGCAAAATACTTATTTAATAGTCTGAAAAACTATAAAGTGTCATGGGCTAGATACAGATGAGCAACACCTGTTATATAATGTAGCGCACTGAATGATTTATTATTTTACCAGTGAAAATAATCCAGCTACATTATAATTTATTGACGACTTATTCTTCGTCATGTTCACATGAAATCGATTCATGTTGCTTACTTACAGATTTGGGACAAAAAATAGAAACACCTGCTGTAATAATTGTTCAAGGATGTAGGGCCATCAGCAACAAAGTCTGTTGATTAAAATGTCCCATTGAGACTCCTCATGAAACATCTGTTTTTGGTCTTGGACACAAATATTGTAAACCTGCCACCCGAGCACCTAATAGCATCCTTCTATCAAAGTTTGCTGTCTGTGCCTATTGTGACTGAAACTGGCTTGTGCTAGGGAGATGTACTCTTTATAAATATTACAGAAAAAATGTAAGGGAAGCCATATATCAGATACGACAGACAGACTATTTACAGAAAAATGTGTGTGCTGCATAATTTATGAAGATAAAGTTGTGTGCATAATTTATGAAGATAAAACACAGTGGCTAGTGTAAGAAGCCTTCAGATTAAACTGGTTAATAACCAGGGATGCTTTACCTATTATCCCCCCCCCCCCCCTCCCTCCCTCCTTCCTCCCCTCTCTCTCTCTCTCTCTCTCTCTCTCTCTCTCTCTCTCTCTCTCTCTCTCTCTCTCTCTCTCTCTCTCTCTCTGCCGTCTATTAGAGCCCTAGAGCTGGAAGCTGATTGGCTGATGGTATATATTTATATATATATATATATATATATATATATATATATATATATATATATATATATATAAACTTTAAAAAAAAAAAAGAAAAGAAAAAAGAAAAAAAAAGCTGATTATACTCTCTGGGGTATCTGAAAATTAAGTCTTTTAATTGTTGTCAGCAAGATATGCACAGTAAACAGTATTTTATTTTGTATTGTTTTGTTTAATGGAGCAGGATAAAAACCGGGCTACATCAAATAAAATAGAAAATGCACATTTCACAAGTCAGAAAAATCATTTGGAGGCCAAAGCAGTCTTATGAAATTCGTCATACTTTTATTTTATTTTCAATTTTGCAATATCAGTCGAAAAATGTCAACACTCATACCAAAAAAAAAAAAAAAAAAGATTATATTAAACTTTTTTTTTGTTTGTTTGTCATGTCACAGAAAGGATTTGTGTTTTTGTTTGTTTGTCATGTCACAGAAAGGATTTGTGTTTTTGTTTGTTTGTCATGTCACAGAAAGGATTTGTGTTTTTGTTTGTTTGTCATGTCACAGAAAGGATTTGTGTTTTTGTTTGTTTGTCATGTCACAGAAAGGATTTGTGTTTTTGTTTGTTTGTCATGTCACAGAAAGGATTTGTGTTTTTGTTTGTTTGTCATGTCACAGAAAGGATTTGTGTTTGCAGAATAAATAGTGTCTTTCTAATAAATGGTTGTTATTAACTCCCAACATGTTTTGCCTTACCTTGTACTGACTGGCATCTGTATGCATGTGCTATAGTGTGGGAACTGAATTACGTCTTGCCAAGGACTAAAAACAATAAATATCATGCTGTCATTCCTATATTGTCCTCAGTGGGGCACTTTAGGTAAAACTGCAGTGAAGATCGACTGCCACTTTTATTTCAGTGCATTAACCTTTTGGAAAAACAATAATGCTTATAACTATTCTAATAACAATGGAGCAGAACACAAAGTAGTTTCCCTGGAGATAGTGGAAGAATAAGAAAAATAAAACAATTAAAAAACAAGGCATTCCAGGAAGCTGCATCCAGTTGTCAAGAACAGAACTCCCCCTAAAAACCTTTTTCTAACCATTGAGATTAATTATTGAATTCCGTGTCAGCTTTATACACATTGTACAGCGTGTATTGTCATATTTTGAATATCCTCCCCTCCTAGAGTGGAGGTCAGTTACATGTTTACTTACATAGAAAAAGGCTTAGCCAATTGTGATAAAACTTGGTTTCAACATCTTAATGAAAGTATGATAATCTGGGGACACTGTAGACGAGCCAGCCCATCCATACGTGCTACACTTTTCTTTTTACTGCACAGTGGATATAGGTCACAGTGATCTACTTTTAGCATAGCGGATTTGCTAATCATACGACTCAACTTTCGGCATCTTGTTTCATAGCACATCTTTGCATTATCATGCTTATTAGATGTTTCTGCTTTTTTTTTGTCGCATTGCTGCTGAGCTAGTTATACTGTATGAGCTCTCAGGGATAACAATTCCACTTGTATTCACTGTATTCTATTATTATTATTATTGTTATTATTATTATTAGAGAAGCATATTCCCTTTTGCTGAAGTAAACTACACTGTACATGTCTCCATTTGTAATTGGAAGATGGGTCATTATAGACAGTTCAATGAAACAACTAATATTGTGCTGTATAATTGTTAAGAAAGTAAATGGCTCAACAGCAGAATTGTAGCATTTACAATGTGTGTGGGTGTGTGCAGGTAAGCGACAAAAAAACAAGTGGTGTATACTCTGTCAATGTCTTAATGGGCAAAATGAGTGACAATTTTAAAAAGAAAATGTACCCCCTACTGGGTATAGCTTAAATGTTAAATCGAGTGAGTGGGTGTGTGTGTAAATGAGTCAGAGAGGCAAGGAATTACTGTAGATCACAAAGAAGCCACATTTTGTTTTCTAATAATACCGGATTCTGCCGAGTCAAAGTCTTGGTTTGCAAATGTGTTGCCAGATCGTACACCCCTGACTCTTGGGTATAAATGGTGCAGAAAGCATACTGTTTCCCTAGTTTCAACGCCACAGTGCAGTCAAACTGAATTGTCCACTATGGTAAAAATGTGGAAGAATACATCTTCTCCCTTTTAGGTGGCTCCATTTCCCACTCTCAAACGCCTCTGTGAGTGATTTGTGTACAGAAACAGAACTCTCGCACAGACGAAGCGAGTCTATTTTTGGAGAAATGGGTTGCTGAAAGAGCTGAGTTGTAGTTTGTTGCAGCAGAGTGAGCCCGAAGGATAACGTCTATACATGCAAGAGGGCAAGAATCAAAATAGCATTGCTTTTGTTAAATGTAAACATTATCTGTGCAATGCATTCTGTTCTGTTGTGATTTTACCTATTTTAATACTGATATATATATATATATATATATATATATATATATATATATATATATATATATATAGTAAACAAAACAAGCCTTGCGCTCAGGTTTGTTTCGCTCTTTAAATATGGATCCAGACACAGAGGTGGAGGTTTTTAAAGTGCAGATGCACTATTTTTTTAATAATAAAAACAAACAAAACTAAACAGAAACCTAGCTCTTACGAGCACTAATTGACACACACTGGAACATACATTAATAAGCCAGACAGTTAAGCTGTTTACCGGACGAAACAAAACACAACAAAAACAATTTCACACAAACACTCAAAAAGGCTTTCACTGCCTTTTCTGTTACGGCTGTACAGGTACTTCAGCAACCTAGAACAGACTGGCTGCTTTCTTTAAATACCCTGCACCTGGCTCTAACAGAGCTTTCCAAAGCTGTAATTTTTACTTAGAAGTTTAACACTACACATGCCTCTGTATCACTCACACAGTTTGAGTACAAAGGAAAGCTTAAATTAAGAAAGAGCGAGGTGATGGTGGTTGGGGAGGAGGTTGTAATTCGAAGCACAGCAGGACTGCATTTGTGAAGTAGGTTTATATGAATAATAGGTTGATGGGAACTTGCCGATAATTGGCTTGTTGATTGACCAATGAATAAATGTGATGTAGTAGGAACTATATTAATGACACTATAGATTTCCTGCCTGAAAACCTTGCAAGCTTTATAATATAATTTTCTTCATGAGGACGCAATATTATTAGCTTAGTTTTAGAAAAATACTTTTTTTAAATATGTCTGCACAGTCAAGCCTGATGGCCCAAATACTATTTTCAGATAGTAGCTGATGATCTTCAGTGGCAGTATTGTACACAGACTGTGGTTTCTGCCCTTGCCACTGCTGTGCAGCACTGCTGCATGTCACTGGAGATTATAGTCAAAAACAGAAAAAGAAGGGTTGACCTATTCCTTGTATGGAATTGTCACTCATGTAATTTAGTGATGTATCAAACATCCCTGGGACCTATTTATAAAATGTAGTTCTTAACAATTTTCTTTTATTAAACCTGAATAATATAAAATAATGTAATATAAAATAAATGCTGACAAAACTAAAGAGATTGCATTTGCTGTACTACATTTTCTAACATGCTTTGTAATGGCTGAATTATATATTTTTTTTATTTCGCCAGTGGCTAGCATTCAGAAACTTCCAGCAGCATCCGTTCTGACCGATATTAACTTCCCCATGAAAGGCAGGAAAGGCATGGTTGACTGGGCAAGAAATTCTGAGGATAAGGTGGTTATTCCAAAAGGGATCTTCATTCGTACAGCAACAGGTAAAAATGAGTTGCCAAACGTGTTTGATTTTATCTGTGTAAATGAGTGACTCACCATACCATTTCTGGATTTCTTTTACAGATCTGGATGAATCCTCAGTGTTCATTCTTGGAACCGTCCTGTACAAAAATCTGGGACTTATTTTACCATCCCCAAGGTGAGCGGTTTAAACAATGTCACATTGTAGGATAATACATGGTTCACAATCCTTTTAACCAAATATTAAATAGCATACTAGACTGTTCGAGTCCAGTGTGTTATGACAGGAGCAGAAGAGCTGGTGTCACTTATCTCTGGAACCTGAAGATATTTTTTATGGGTTTAAACATTAACTAAATGGTGTTCAATACACAATGAACACAAGTCACTGTACAATATCCTTCAATTAGGAATTAACTATATGGGTGACTGTGAAAGGGTGTGTATTGCCAAGGAGACTCAGAGACCATAAAGTTGCAGTTAAGCGCTCACAGGCGCATATTTATTTACAATATGCATTACAGAAACACAAAAACAACCAAACCCACTGTCCCGCACCATTCATTCACCAACACAATCCTCACTAACACTAATACACCTGGGTCTGGAGCCTTAATTAATCATTTAAACATCTATACAATTGATGGCTCCAGCCACATGCCCACATGTGTTTGCCGGGAGGAATTTTACTCCCTCCCTGCCACCCAATGTGTTCTGAGCTGCTGTCTATTCATGTAAGTCATGGGAGTTTGTGGCATCCTGTAATGTGTATCTATATTTATATCCATGAGACTGATGTTAACTATTGATTTGTTTTTTGTCTAAACAATCAGCAATCAATAACAGTTCTAACCATGTGACTGCCATTCACTTTGTTCACAATTATGTCTCCAAAATGTGATGAATGCACATTTTTTGTTAATAGGGTATTATTCTATGTTGCAATTTGTCTGACATATCATATAGATCAATACACAACTTGACCTAGATAGCAGAGGTTCCTGTCTAAAAGTGAAAACAAGACTAGTGCCCTCTTAGGATCAGCCTGCTGCTGCTCAAGTCAAATCCCTGAGCACAGATACACAGATAGGTCACACCTGACACATTCACAAGCTGTCAGCTCCTATGTATTCCTCTAGGGCTCTGAAGTGTGTGGAAAGGCTGCTGATTTGGGTTGAGGTACTGTACTGCCGGGCACCAAACACTAACCTCTAAAACAATAGTTATTGACATTTCTCATAGTATTCCCTAGGAAGCCCTGCAGGGGACAATTGGTACGTCATGAGATGAAGTTGAGGTGTTCGACAATGAGAAGCAAAAAATAAAACCATGAAAATGTGATAATTCTGATCAATTGAAAGGTTAAGAGGAAAGAAGTCATTTGGGACAATTTGTACTATGCTTTTTACTTCTTAATGTATAATTGTAGGCCTTTTGCACTGTATTAATACACATGTATTTATATTTTATTTATTTATTGCATTTATATTGCGCTTTTTATGCAAAATTCCAAAGCACTGTACAATACATAGCAGAAAAAAAGAACAAACCACCATACATTTGTATAGCATGTCACACATACAACAGCCACAGTCACAACTTAAATAACAGTATACACATAATAATACAAAAGCAGCAGTTTTAAAGTTACATTAAAACCCACTAAGATAAGAAAGCCATTTTATAAAACTGTGTTTTTAGTCTTGACTTGAAAACTGTAATAGTCCCAGCTTCCCTGACAAACGAAGGCAGAGCATTCCATAATTTAGGAGCTCTACAAGAAAAAGCCCTCCCTCCCGTGTTGCTTTTGTTGACCCTAGGAATAACCAACGGTCCCACATCCCGTGATCTCAGTGCGGATTGGAAGATATGGAATCAATAACTGCTGCAAATAACTAGATGATATTCCATTCAGAGCCTTGTAACTTAACAGCAAAATCTTAAAATCTATACTGCACAGGGAGCCAGTGTAAAGAGGCCTCCACTGGGCTAATATGTTCACTTTTTCTGGTTTTAGTCAGACTTCTAGCGGTGGTATTCTGAACAAGCTGCAAGCAACAGATTACTATAACACAAAAAAAAAAAAAAAAAAAAAAACACTGTCATGCTGGATAAGTCAACTCTTTTCATTCAAACTTGCTTCTTTCTATTTTATTTGAACACTGTGAAACACTAAAGTGTTTCAGTCAGCCCCTGGCAATCCTTACCTTCCAAAACATTGAATGCAACCCTTTACAAAAAACAAAAAACACATACAATAGAAGTATTTAAAAAACACACACAAAATGTGATGTGTCATAATAGCATTAGCACAGCCCTCAGTGGGCATTGTCAGCAATATGGTTGACCTTGTCTAACATAAGTGCCTTTGCTTTTGGCTCAAGATCCTTCACTACAGTTGTGGTCAATTATCTAGTAGAGGCAGTGTCTGCTTCGGCTCATATTAATATTTAATCATGGTCAGAGCCTGACTGTTACTGATGGACAGAGGGGACCGCAGGGACCAATCGTCTTGGCTAAACGCAGGAACCAATCTTCTTGGCAAAACGCCTCAGCTATTGTTCTGCACGGATCAACCACCTTTTACTCATCAGTCATGGTCAGGCTCCCAGTCATTATTGCTTAAATACAATCTATTCAATATCTTTTTTTTTTTTTTTCTGAAGTTGTTAATTCACATTTCTTATGTTACAATTTAGAAGCCAAATTAGGGATAAGCTAGGTAAAATGGATGACATATGGGGTTATAGCAACACAGTGGTGCACAACTCAGGTCATGGAGGTCCTGTGTCCCTCCTGGTTTTAGTTCTAACCATACCCTAAATTAGTTAATTGGACCAATTAAGCTTCTAATAAGGTCTAATAAAGTACTTTAGGGTGCAGTTGGAATAAAAACCTGCAGGGATACTCCAGGACCAAGTTGTGCACCACTGTTGTACCGGATGTAGCAGGACAGGGGGGACTGCAATGTAAAAATGTTTTGTTTTATGGCAGGGACGGAGTTTAAAGCCTCCCTGCCAAGGTACTTGCTTTTGTTTAATTGTTTTATTGCTTTATGTTATTATTCATTTATCACCTGCGCTTTGCACTTACTGTACCAGTATTGGAAATTAGAGCCAGTGCAGGGTATAAAAGGGAAGCAGTCAGTCTGCTCTAGGCTGCTGTTGTTGAGTGAAGAGCCTGACGGAAAGTCGTAAAGGTCTGTTTAAAACCTACGTTTGGTTTTATACAAATCTGTGTCAAAGTGTTTTGTTTTGATGTTATATCTCAAGCAAGCAGCTTTGCTGTCCTGCACGTTAGACAGGGACCTGCACGTGTGTAGTGAGTGCTCAATGAGAGCTAGGTTTTTGTTTGTTTGGTTTGAATAAAAGTGCACAGAAGCGCTAAAGATCAAAGTTTTTATCTCTGGGTCACGTTTCTAAAAGGGGCACAAACCCAAAAGTAAGGCCAGCCTTCTCACTATATATATATATATATATATATATATCTATATTATATATATATATATATATATATATATATACACACACTGCTGTACAAAAGTCTTAGACATGTTGCATTTTTCTACTCTGATGCATTGAGCATAAACAATTTATTTAAAGCCTCCACTAGTGTTTTCTACTATTATAACAACCTTGACTTGCATAAAGAAGGAAAAACATTGAGTGAAATAGGTCACTTGACTTTCAAGGTGTGGTATCCGAAGCATAATAAACAAGTACAGAGAAACATCATCTGTAATTGACAAACCCAGGACTGGAAGACCCAACAAGCTGTCTAACAAGGATGAGCAATGCTTAAAGGTAATATCCTTAAGGAATAGAAAGAAGACAAGCATTGAATTGACAACAGAACTGGCAGGAGGCACAGGTGTCACGTGTCCATCAAATCAACAGTACGAGGGTTGCTCTTGAAATCAGGAATTAAAGGATGTGTTGCAGTAAGAATACCTCGGTTAAGAAAGGGGAACAAGACTAAAAGGCTAAAATATGCACAAGAACACAGAAATTGGACTACGGAACAATGGTCAAAGGTGCTTTGGACTGTTGGTGGATGGACAACAACACCTGTGCCTTCTGCCAGTTCTGTTGGCAATTCAGCACTTCTTTCTATTCCATAAGATTATAATCTTCAAGTATTGCTCATCCTTGTTAGACAGCTTTTTGGGTCTTCCAGTTCTGGATTTCAGTAAATTGTTGATGCTCATAATGCATCAGAGTAGAAAAATGCAACATGTCTGAGTCTTTTGCACAGCAGTGTATGTGTGTGTGTGTGTGTGTGTGTGTGTATGCATATATATATAAGTTCTAGACAAAAGTATTGCTACCTGTGGAGGGGTGCCCCTTCCCTGTGAGTAATTGTGTGTTTTTTGTTTTACGTGGTGTGTATGTATTGGTGCACAGCATGTGGGTTATGTAGCACCGGTGATTTAAAATATATAGTTGTATTTAGGCACAGGGATTGCATGGTCACTTTACATGCAGATAACATGTTTATTAGTATGTGGGCACAGGGATTTGGTGTGGAAAAAATGGGGCAGATAGTGGGGAGTAAGCTTTAAAAACCAAATACTACAATTGCTATTCATGCTGGTGATACTTGTTTTAGTCAATATTTCTCCAGTGTTTGTTTTGTCTGTTTATTTTGGCCAATGTGCTGTTTGTTTTGTGTGTGAAGTGTTTGTTTTGTTTAAATCTTTTATTTTGTTCATTTACAGTAAACCCACCAGTTACGTTAAACGAATGCTGTAAATTTGTCAGTTGATGGTACTGTGCTTGAGTTTAGATCCAAAATGAGAAATTTGGGAGTTATTTTTGATCCTGGATTAACTTTTGAACCTCATGTGCAGAATACTGTTAAGTCATAATTTTTCCACCTTAGAAACAGCACTAGGATGCTACCTATGCTTTCTGTAGCTGAAAAGCTGGTTCATGCATTTATTTTCTCGAGGATTGATTATTGTAATGCTCTGTTTGCAGGTCTTTGGTTCATGCATTTGTTTTTTCGAGGATTGATTATTGTAATGCTCTGCTTGCAGGTCTTTCCAAAAGCACACTGTCCAAAATTACATGTTCAGAACTCAGCAGCTCGTATCCTGACAAGGTCACGTGCAAGGGATCATATCACTCCTGTTCTTCCCTGTGCTGGTTGCCTGTCAGGTTTTGTGTTGATTTTAAAATCTGACTTCTTATTTTTAAGGCTTTACATGGTTTGGCTCCACAGTATTTATCTGATCTCTTATCAGTCTACACCCCTTCATGCAACCTTCGCTCAACTGATCTTGGATTGTTATGTGTTCCCTATGGGTGATGGGGCTTTTTGTTGTTATGCCCCAAAACTTTGGAACACCATTCCTAAAGAGATTAGGGATTCTGCCACTCTAAATGCTTTTAAATCTAGCTTAAAGACCTACTTTTATAGAAAGGCATTTTTATGTCTGTTTTTATTTTATTTTGTTTGTTTGTAAGGTGCTTTAGGATGTTACTTTTAAAAGCACTATATAAAATAGTTTGCATACACATTTGTGATGTAGTTGTTGGCATCACAGATCACACATTACTTGCACGTTGGCAGAACAGGTCCCCTTACGATTTACGTAGAGGTTCCTGTTCTGTGTTGGTATGTGTACTTTAGTGCTACAGGCAAACAGTGTGCTCTCCGTATGACCTTCCAGGTCAGCCTGAAGAAGTTGGCAGATGTCAGTGATTGTTTGTCTGTTGAGGTGAAATTGCTACATACATTGTGTGTCAGACAGGCTCAGAAAAGACAGATGACTTGGGGACGTCTCCTCCTTCTCTCTTTGTCTGGCCAGAAGTTATTATTTATTATTATTATTATTATTATTAAACCAGCGCATTCACTCACCAGTCCTGTCTGTGTCCTGCATTTCCTGGCCTGATGTCACCACCAGGCAGCCTCACACATACCCTAAACTTAATATAAGATAATGCAGGCAAACATGTTAAATACAAGGATTTAGTGAACATTATCCGCTAATTAATATGACAAAGACCAAAAGCACTTAAGCAGTTTTATACATTTGTTTATGACAAAGGTATTGGCACTTTTACATTAAAAGTCTGTAAGAATTGAATAGACTTCATTTTTAAACATATTAATTGATTAGAAATTATTTTACGATAATTAAGCTGCTTTATAGTCAATAACCAGAAAAGTAGGTAATTATTTCCAACATCTGTTGAAGAACATCATTTTGGCACCACAGCATATGATAGGATGGTCAAGACAAAGGAGTTTGATTCACATTTGAGAAAAGCACTTGTAGCAAACTACATAAAAGGAAATGACTTCAGAACAGTATCAAAGAGATATGGAATACCAAAATTCACAATCATAGCAATAATTAAGAAGCACCACAGAACAAATTCAACTGAAACGCTCAAAAGAAGTGGATGTCCAAAGAAAATTACAGGGCACAGCATGTGGGAGAAAAAAAGATTTAGACTTAAAGAAAGATTCAGAAGCATGGTGCATAAGAGTGCTCCGAAGAATTGTACAAAAGCACCTGAACACAGAAGAGGTGTGTGCACATAGACCTCGCTGCAAACCACTTTTAAAGAAAATTATTCAAATAAACTGTCTAAAATATGCCAAGAAATATGAACAGAAATCTGAAACATTCTGCAGTGAAGAAAACCTTGTGCCTACAGTTAAACATGGAGGTGGTTTAATCATGATATGTGGGTGTTTTAGCAGTTCAGGGACAAGACATTCATGCGAGTGAAGATTTAATTAAATAAATGCAGCAATGTATTAAAAACATTCTACAAAGTACAATGATACCATCTGCTTGTAGGCTGTTTGGCAGACAGTTTTTCTTCCAACACAGCGAGTACCCAAAGCATACCCATAGGTCAACTCTATAATTCTTGGAAAAAAACAAGATAAAAGTTCTGCAATGACCTTTGTAATCTCCAGATATCAATCCAATAGAAATGCTTTGGACTGATCTGAGAAAATGTGTAGCCAAGCATTGTGTATCCAATCTGTCTGAACCGAAGGATATATGCAAGACAGAATGGGTCCAGATTTCACCAACAAGATGTAACATACTGGTTAATTATCATAAAAATCTGAAAGCTGTAATAAAAGCAAAAGGAGGACACGTGATATATTAAAGCAGGAGTGCCAATACTTCTCATGAACGAATACTTTAAATAAAATACATTTTTGTTTTTTGATAAATATTATTTGTTAAATTGTTAAAGTTGGGATTTTGCTTTTTGTCTAATTAAAAAGTGTTTAAAGTTTACAAACGCTTGTCTTTAAACTGTTATCTTGAATTTTGAAGTTTTATTTTGAAAATTAACCAACTGGTCAATGAAATGACAGAGAGCAAAATCACAGGTTATTTATATAAATATTGTGAATGATCCACTCACTTTTCATGTTCGTTGCCCCTTTAAGATAGACCCAGGACACAGAAATGGAATTGATTTAAGCGCTGACGCGCACTTTTAATAGACACCAATCAAATAAATTAAACAAAACAAACAAACACCTAGCACCTTCTTGGAGCACTAACTATACAGTCTGGAACCTAACTCAACCAGGACAGCTAAGCTGTTTACCTGTAACTCAAACCCAAAACTCACACAGTTTAACACAGCACTTTACCTTGACTGCTTGGAAGCAGACCACAACTTCTGCCTCTCTACACACAGCAGCCCCAAACAAACTGCCTGTCTCTCTTAAATACCCTGCACCTGGCTCTAATTTACAACTACCACCAGGTGCAGGGGATTAGTAAACAATTAAGCAATTAAACCCAAATGTGCATTCTCACAAGTTTTAGCAGGGAAGGATTTTAACCCCCTCCCTGCTACCTTACAATATATATATATATATATATATATATATATATATATATATATATATATATATATATATATATATATATATATATATATATAAACACACACACACACACACACACACACACACACACACACACAAAACATGGTATTCTCTCATGCTTTACAATTAACCCCTCAATCACATACAGAACTGATAGGTCAGTGTTACACTGGGTAGGCCAAACAGTGAGGAAATTAGATATGTATAGGTTTGCTGATTAGGTGCACTCTAATATGATGTCAATGGAAAAAAGCATAACCAATTCAATTATGTTTCGTTTTCTGTTTTGTTCGTTGTTTTTTCTTACGTGGGAAGACTCAGTGGGGGATCTCCACAGTTTCTTGTTGCAGCGATGGAAGATATAGTAGCTCTGGGATTTCCCACCTCCAATGCTTGTCAAAGCCAGTTAACTCCTCGGCCATCTGCAACCACCTGCTTTACCCACACAACAGCTGCCAGTTTTAATTGGTCAAACATGAAAACGAGGTTCAAAAACACTTCAAATCTGAAGATGAATTCCAAATCAGATTCAAATTACTAAAAAAAAAAAAAAAAAAAAAGCGGTGATAGTTCTGACATGATCTTGTTAGTTAATATAATGATCATATTGATACAAAAAATATATAATAATCATATTTGCAAATCAGTTACTGATTTTACTGTTGTTAAACTTACAAATAGACTGTTCAATGCCATAGATTCAGTCTTGCATTTTGAAGGGGGAATCCGTGGGAGAAATGTGTTATTGATTTAAAAAATAATGTGTTAACTGAATCAGTAGCAAAGCTCCTTAAGGCTAGGTTTATCTCATTGGGTAACAAACATCCTCTCCTTTAATGCAAGAACATAGGAATTATTTCCTGATACATCGGGGAAAGATTATATATGCAACAGACACCAGGGCTCCAAAAGCTTTGGTCTTTGCTATTTGCATGGCTTAAAATAAAAAATATTTTGTTAGATTGAAATTCTCAATGTTATTACTTTAGCATAAAAAAATTGTCTTAGAATCTTGAGTTATATCTTACCTCAATCCACTACGTTGCCACTGTGCACCAGAGTTCGCCTCCCCCTCCCCGCCTCCACCTGCTTATTTTGGCTTCATCTAATGGGGGAGGGCAGCTATCCTCCCTCCCTACCCATGGCTAAAAAAAGGCGAGGCCAAAGAATGTAGTGTAAAATATGTATATTGCAGTAGTGTTGTCTAGTCTGTTTTAATAAATGATCTATTGCATGAATTCTCTGATTCAAGCACGGTTCCTTACAATGACCAAGCCCACGTTTGGGGGCCAAGTTTGGGGCACTTCATTTTCACAGCAGTTACTTATGTTCTAGATGGTACAATAGTATTCACTGTCTCATATTGTTGCACAATTAATGTAGTTTGTTTCACTAAATTATTATTGTGGCTTTGTTATTACAGACTATATAGATCTCTTAAACTAGGTTCAAATAAAGGAACTCTTCCAGTATTCTGCATAGCAGCTTATGTTAAGGTTTCAATTGTGTTTCAGCCTAAACAAATACAGTATTCCCTTGTTATAATTCAACCCCATTTCCTTTGCACTCCCTATGAGTCTCTTAAATATGGTTCCTGTCTGCAGCACTATAATGAGGGACTGTTGTATATAAATCATCTTCTCTGTAAGATTTTCATTCCATTTTATTTTAGATTCGTTCCAGATATCAATAATATCAGTAAATACTCTAGGATTGCCAGAGGCACAGGAACAAAAATGTGTTAGAAGAACAAGTACTGCATGGTGGGCTTCTGTACTTAAAAGCTTGAAACTGAGTTTAATATGGCTTGGGAATGTGAAAAAGTATAGGGTTAGTCCATTTGAAGAACAATCTATCTTGCTAAAAAAAAAAAAAAACTTACACACAAAGGAGAGGAAATCTCTTTGACATCATTGACATTTACCATTTTTGTTCTGGTGAGTCAGATGCCAACTTGGATTTATTTAAAACTTTCTATTATCAAACTAAATTAAAATATACCCTTTAGCAAAATCATGATTAGGGAGTCAAGCAGCACAGTTTAAAATTATTATTATTATTATTATTATTATTATTATTATTATTATTATTATTATTATTATTATTATTATTATTATTATTATTATTTCTGGTGGATGTTTCATAATAAATGACTGCAGGGTAAAGATCAGGTTGTGTGCAGAGTGGTCATTATACACAGGTAGATGTCCACGAAAAGCAAATGGGACTTTAGAATCATGAAGCTCGCTTTAAACGACAACATGTATTTCAGCCTACCTGAAATATAACCTGAAAAACTATCAAACTGTCTTCATACACAATAACAAATATTGTTTTATAATATCATTGCTATCCTCTGCAGTGGCCACTACCTGTTTTTAATTAATGAATCAATCAATCTTTATTTTATATAGCACCTTTCATAGTGGACCACCATCACAAAGTGCTTTACAAGATGCAGTAACAACAAGAAAATCCATAATACATTAAATACAGTATAATGCATAATACATGATATACAGTTAAAAAAAGCATAATACATTAAATACAGTGGAAAGTACATAATACATATTAGTAACATAATACATGAAATAGTACATTAAATATAGTGGAAAGTGAATAATACATGATAGTAGCATAATACGTGAAATAGTAGCAGCAACACAGCCTAACCTTTGACTCAGGCCACAATGCAGTCAATTATCTTGCAGGTAATGATCACTACAAAATAATTGGACATTAACCCTTAATCACCAATGAAACTGGACTTTGAGAAAACATTTCATTCCAAGACAATTTCACATACTGCTGATCAATAGTGTTGTAAGTTGTAATGGATCATTTTGACTCGGCAGTTATGAGTTAAAACCGATTCATTTGACCTACACATGGTTACTTTCATTAGACTCAGTACAGTTTCCCAAGGTGCAGGCTCATGCAAATTTATAATCTATAAAATATACCACACTTTTTTTTTTTTTTTTTTTTTTTTTTTTTTACCACACCGGAATCTGTTTAGGCAGCGCAGAAGCTCATGTATAATTAATGTTTGAGAACAAATACTGCTGGCAGCACTTGACAACAAAACATAAAGAATAAAAAAGGAAGACTGGCAAAAATACTTTAAGATTAACATTTGAATTACTGATTTAGTTCAAGTTGTATATTTTCACTAAACATTAATCATTTAAACATTGTATTCCTTGTATGGCCTTTTCTTAACGCTTTTTTTTTTTTTTAACCAAATGTATTCCTTTTAGTAAAAAGAAAGGAAAAAAACAGGACAAAATTTGAAACACCTGTGATATGAGTCACACAATCTGAATAATACTATATTACTATATTACCTCCCTTGACTATATATTACCTCCCTTGACTCATTCATTGCGTGTGTAAACGGAATACCAGTCACGTATTCTATAATATGTAAAAGCTGCTGTTTCAGTCACATGCAGCTAGACAGCAGATTGGTTGGAAGGGGCTCTCATATGCAAGACTTCACAGCTACTGATGATTCATGAGGAATTGACTCAAAACCCCATAGGTTGTAGATTTGTAGCCCAAGCATGCCTGTAAAAAATAAAATAACTTCCAGTCTAAATTCAATTAATCATTGCCCTCCCGCTGGCACCTATAACCTCAGATCTTACTCCACAGTTGGAAGTTGCAAACACAAATACAGTACAAACAAAAATATCTAAAATCGTATATTATGCAATACTGTGGCTGCATCTGATACTAGAATACGCTGCAATAATTTATCCATCCAGTCAATCCACCAGGATAGGAAAGATGAGTGATATGTAGTTAAGTATTGCTCTTAGGCTCAGCTTCTCTGTCCAGTGTAATAAACAGTGATTCATACTTCAGAAAAACAGCAGAGCAATAGCAATGAATGCCTAATCGTTCTTATTTTCTTTGTACACTCAGTGTGAATCTATATATATATATATATATATATATATATATATATATATATATGTACACAGTGGCTCTCAAAAGTATTCACCCCCCTTGGACTTTTTCACATTTTATTGTGTTACAACATGGAATCAAAATGGATTTAATTAGGAGTTTTTGCACTGATCAACACAAAAAAGTCCATAATGTCAAGGTGAAAAATAAAATCTACAAATTGTTCTAAATTAATTACAAATATAAAACAGAAAATAATTGATTGCATAAGTATTCACCACCTTTGCTATGACACACCTAAATAAGCTCCGGTGCAACCAATTGTCTTTAGAAGTCACATAATTAGTTGAATGGAGTCCACCTGTGTGCAATTAAGGTGTTTCACATGATTTCAGGTTAAATGCACCTGTCTCTGGGAGGTCCCACAGTTGGTTAGTACATTTCCTAACAAAAACTACATCATGAAGATGAAGGAACATTCAAAGCAAATCCAGAATAAGGTTCTCAAAAGCACCAATCAGGTAGGACATAAAAACATTTCCAAGGCATTGAATATCCCCCGGAGCACAGTAAAGTCCATTATTAAGAAATGGAGAGAATATTACTGTGAATCTGTCTAGAACAGTCCGTCCTGAAAAACCGAGTATCCAGGTGAGAAGGGCACTAGTCAGTGAGGCCACCAAGAGGCCTATGGCAACAATAAAGGAGTTACAGTCTTCCACTGCTGAGCTGGGAGACACTGTGCATATGGCAACAATCGCCCAGGTGCGTCACAAAACTGGCCTTTATGGGAGAGTGGCAAAAAGAAAGCCATTGTTGAAAATAACGCACATCAGATCTTGGCTAGAGTTTGCCAGAAGGCATGTGGAAGACTCTGACCAAGTGGAAGAAGATTCTATGGACTGATGAGACCAAAGTAGAGCTTTTTGGCCTCAACACTAAGCACTATGTTTGGCGCAAGCCTAACACTGCACATCATCCCTACCGTGAAGCATGGTGGTGGCAGAATCATGCTATGGTGATGCTTCTCTGCGTCAGTGCCTGGAAAGTTTGTGAAGATAGAGGGCAAAATGGATGCAGCAAAGTACAGAAAAATCATGGAGGAAAACCTGTTGAAGTCTGCAAGAGACTTGGGACTTGGATGAAGATTCATCTTCCAGCAGGACAATGACCACAAACATACAGCCAAAGCCACACTGGAGTGGCTTAAAAACAAAAAGGTTAATGTCCTGGAATGGCCCAGTCAAAGCCCGATTCAAATTGAGAATATGTAGAAAGAGTTGAAAATTGCTGTTCACCAAAGGTCCCCATCCAACTTGATAGAGCTTGAGCAATTTTGCAAAGAAGAATGGGCAAAAATTGCAGTGTCCAGATGTGCAAAGCTGGTAGAGACTTATCCAAATAGACTTATGTCTGTAATTGCTGCCAAAGGTGCCTCTAACAAATATTTGCTCAAGGGGGTGAATACTTATGCAATCAATTATTTTCTGTTTTGTTTTTGTAATTAGTTTAGAACAATTTGAAGATTTTATCTTTCACTTTGCTATTATGGACTTTTTTTGTGTTAATCAGTGGCAAAAACTCCTAATTAAATCCATTTTGATTCCATGTTGTAACACAGTAAAATGTGGAAAAGTCCAAGGGGGGTGAATACTTTTGACAGCCACTGTGTGTGTGTGTGTGTGTGTGTGTGTGTGTGTGTGTGTGTGTGTGTGTGTGTGTGTGTATATATATATATATATATATATATATATATATATATATATATATATATATATATATATATATATATATATATATATATATATACACACACACAAGTGAAGGAGCCCTGATAATATTGGTAGTAGGATATAGAAAATATAATAGTACCATTTTCCATACTGAACACTGAGAAACATCTGTTTTGGGCTATATTTGTATTACACTGAGCACAGATGCTATCTATCCTTTTCATTGTCACCTGTCAATAAATGTATGTTTTCAGCAATCACAAAATCTTGGTTCTAACTCCTTATCTATTAGTCTGCATGTCAAGTGAGACGCCACGGAGGTTGTCATTGTTGTAGTGGTTCATCCTGTATCGCAGTATTGTTGGAAATTATTACCGTTATTTTGTATCTTATGAAAAAAAAACTTTTAAAATGCAAGTGCAGTAGTGTGTACTGTATATTTCTAACACTGCAATTTGGAAATGCTTGACTATTCAACAGACTCTGTGGTTTACAAAATCATGGGAAATTAAGCTTGTTTCAATTCTGCCAGGGTCTATAGCAGCGTTCTTCAATTGGCGGCCCGCAGGCCAAATCCAGCCCATGAGAGCCTCCGCCTGGCCCTTCGGATGTCTGCTGCCAACTGGGTGTTTTTTTCCTCAAAATGTTGCTTTTTTAAATTACGTTTTGCAGGAAAATCACTTGATGGGGTTTTAATGTGAAACAACTAAATAGGCAAATCGTCCAGGTCTTTACTTTCTCATTAAATGCAGAATGAATAACGCTAAAAGGAGAGCACAATATTTTAATACATGACTAGTCTGTATTAATGTTAATACAATTATGAATAGTGCTTGTAATAAAGTGTGTCCTGCATTTATTATTTTTTAAATTATAGATTAATTGCTTATTAAAATTTTCACACGGCCATTTCCACTGTGCATTATTGTCTGAGATCGTCAAAGACATCGTAAAAGATACAAACTGCACCAATCTCAAAGACATCCAGCTGAACAGAACATATGGGTGGATTTTTACAAGAGGCATCTTGTTGTGCGTGCTTAACAGAATTTGCGTTCTACAAAGTTCTCAGTGTCGATTTTTAGAAGTGCCTAATGCAGCAACGTACTGGTGTAAAGGTGTACTAGTCTCACCTGAGCCAAACTCCATGAAATGAGCGCATCCTGTTGAATGAAATGTGTAAATGAGAAGCACAGGTGGTCTGAGGTAGTAGTATCGATTTTAAGCACAGCATATTGTCCTTCGCACCCTATTTACACCTGGTTGCGCTAAGACAAACTAATTGGTGGTGCAGAGCCAAGATGCAACAATTCCCTTGGAACCAAATGTGATTTAACAAACCTGTTTGAGTATTGGATCTTTTTCTCTTGCAAAATGGCTTTGCAATTGCTTTGGCGGCGAAGGAGACTATATCCTGAAAATAGAATTTACAGAATATGTGAAAACTTTATGGATTCTTTTGGCTTTGTAACTCTATATTTTTATTTATTTATTTTTTTGTACTTGCACTTAAGTAGATTTCAATCATTTGTTACCCTGGGTATGGTCGTCTCCTAAGCAAATAACCATATTATTAATAATAAAACAAATCGTTTGTCTTTTTTTCCCCTGCTAGGTGACAGTGGTTACCCATTTAAAGGATGGCTAATGACTCCTATGCGCAAGCCTCACAGCACATCCAAGAGAACTTACAATCAGTCCATTCATATACCAGCAATGGTGTTGAAAGAACCTTGGGTATATTAAAGAATCGTTTTAGATGTCTACATATAGATAATAGGTTTTTAAAATACACACCCAAGAAATGTGCCAAAATTATAATGGCCTGTGTCATATCACACAGTTTGACCATGAAAAGAAATAAGCCCATTGAAGAAGACTTGCATCTGCCTAGTGGGCACAGTGATGAGGACAATATGGAAAATGAGCATCCAATAGGAAATGTTGACTTGGAAACAGCAATGGAGCCCCGTTTAGCATTAATAGACTTTTGTTTTTGACCCACACAGTGATACTCATTTACACATGCCCTGTGAAAAAGATATGAAATGAAACAACAAACCACATAAATGTGTTAATATTCTCATTTTACTACACAATGATGCATATCAAAACACATTTCAAATGGTCTACTGCAGTATTCACATTTTCAACTCAAACAGTGTCAAGCCATTACAAATAAATCAAAAACAAATAAAGCCATTATAAATAAAGTAAATAAAGCAATTAATGTTAATCTTCTTGCAGATTACTTGCAGCAGTTAACTGGCAGCCCTAATTTAAAGAAATTATGATAGTAACTTAACAGGATTTAACTACAAATCCAGTATGTATCTTTTTTTTCTTTGTCTACAACTCTTTGCAGGCAAGCGACTGGCTTCAGAAATATAATTTTTCCGGTGGCATTTACCACATATATGTTCATGTGTACTTGATTCACAGGTGTCTAATGGACTTACGTGTATATATTCCTCTTCATATATATTGTTATCACTTAAATTATTTGCAGTGATTGAGCAGCCTTCTTCCAAAACATCAATATTGATAGTGTCCATCAGACTACCAGTCTGAATGTGATCAATTTGAACATATATATGGAATTTAATTCTTTCTTTTGATGCAGCTCAGCAGCAGTACCAGTTTGAGTTCTAATAGCTTCCAATGCATTTGCAATTCGGTTCATACGTGGAATTGCTATGTCAGTACAGTACTTTAATAAATTGTTATTCTATCTTTGTAACCTTAACATCTAATTTTCAGGGTAAACATGTGAATTACTGGGTATAGATTCAGTCTCTTGCGTGGAATGTTCTGCAGCTGCCTCACAAGTTAGTTCTTCAGACGCATCTTAAAAGACAATGCTATGTTAATTACAATGCAATGGTGGATTATTGTACATGTATTCACTGCTGCACATTAACAGTCTGTGTAGGATACCTAATTGTATATCCTGGAGTAATATGTTGTAACTAAGAAACACGTACAGTATCGGTCAATTGAGCTCCATTAGTCCGTATTATTAGCCTATTATCCCAGCAGATGCCCTTATCCAGGACAACTTACAATGGTTCTAAAGTATTACAATACAGTTAAGTGCAAGTACCTGAATGATACAAGTACATATTGCAACATGACAGATTTCACATGGATGAGAAATTATCAAGCAGTGTTGAATAATTTGATTTGAGGGTCAATTGAGATTTTATTTATTTATTTATTTATCTATTTATTAGGTTACTCAGCTACTTACGTTTTGCAGCATTCATCTGGACAGAAAGTCTTGTACACCCACACCATTCAATGCGTATTTGTTTATAAGGTGCAATACATTTAGTTCCATCTCAGTTAATTTTTCTTTGGGCACTGGTCCTCCACCTGCTCTTGTCTCGTATGCTCGAACATGTGCTTACTTGTCTTTTGTCCTTCTTTTAAGATCTGCACATTTTTTTTGTTTGCTTAGTGTTTCCTTTCACACTGGAGACTGCACGGATGTTGTCTCTGTTTTGATTCCATATTCTTTCTTTAGCTTTTGCTCCCAGCCTCAAGCTTCGTTGTCCAAATAGTTGTTCTTTGTGTTTAAGGAGTCCATCAATTCAAAGATCAGTTTGTTGGCTAGTGAAGTTTTCAATCTGCGGCTAGTGGAGTTTTCAATCCTTGCCCTGTCTTCTTTTGTTGTATTTCCTACTTCTTCAATTGTTTGTTCGTCCATAATAGCTCCTTCCCTCTACTACACAACTGAGCGCACACCTCACTTAAATAGGGTGGTTCATTACAAATTGGCCCCATGACGCATGCATACACCTGACTCCGGTTACAGCTGCGCTGTCCTGCACTGCCAGTCCTGGAGGACTGCAATCATTTAAAATCAAACAAGGTGAGCATAAAGTGGGTGCAGAATTTGAGCGCAAGTAGGACTGGATTGCACCATGTTTAAAATCCACCTGACAGTGCACAGCAGTGATACATTCAGTCCTGGGGCCATGCTTTTTAATTATAGTTTCTTTCAGGAAGAAGTTTGCAGATATGTCCTTCATTACAAATGTTAGTTGCAGATACGCACGGTTGAAAGGTCGCCACTTTCGACAGGGTGTTTGTGTCCCTTAACAAGCGATATTTATTGACAACATGCCATAATACAGGAACAAATGATTACTGCACTTTATCTGGTAATAACCCTTCTCCTTCCTTGTTTACAACACTCTGTGTGCAAGCTACCTTCAATCAATAAACTTCAGTCACACACTCTGCATGCACATCCTTTCCCATTTGTGTCAGTACACTCCATAACCTAACTTTTTTTTACAGTTTAGTAGTATTATTATTTAACTTCTTCAGGTAATTACTCCTCTCCTGTAACTTCTATCTTTCCTCAGCGTTGTTGTTTAAATGCTTCCTGTTCATCCTGGGCCACTCTTGACACTGAAAATTATTTGATTGTGTTTTATGCATGCCCACACAAAGTGGGGTGTAGCCCCCCTCAATTTTTTGTTCTGCCCCCCCTTCCACCTCATCATGGAAAGTCTGGAGCCGTTGTCATGGCAAGTTTGTCATGCCATCGCCACTGATTTGATGTGCTTTCATTACTTAGCTTGCATGCTTGTTGCACAGTAATTTTTCAAAAACAAAGACGGTGCGAGATGAATTATGTCCGTTAATTAATTAGGGTTTTTGAATAACTAGTTTAACCGAAGTTTACCACAGTGATTTAAAATAATTTTGCATTGTATGTTCAATTTTCATTAAAAAGTATTCACCGAAAACAAAGACGGTGCGAGCGAGTGTCAACATTTTTGACAAGGAATTTATATGTCCATTTTAATTTAATAGTTTTAATAAAATTAAGATTACTAGCGTACAGTTTTAATAGCATTACAGTGATAAATATTTGCTTTGTATTATTAAATGTCAATCATAAATTGTGTCATTGTAAGTGGTTACCCCCCCCCCCCCCCCCCCCCCCCTTATACCCCCGTGTCATTGTAAGTGGTTACCCCCCCCCCCCCCCCCCATATGTCTTATATGGCCCTCCAGTAAATGTAATTGAATACCCCTGGTCTCTACAGTAGTCACATCAGGAGCACAGCGTATAAGTACTAAAACTCACATTTATGAGTTTTATCGATTGGTGTCTAATGCTATAAATGCACAAATGCACTTATTGAGCATAAACTATTTTGTTTTAGATCCGTTTTTATCTGCTTTTACACAGATTAATTCTTCTTCACAATAACCTTTTTTTCTTCACAGAAACTATACAGTTGTGAATTCCAAGATCATTGCTATTACTGTAAGACCTGAACCTAAAATTGCGGAGTCCCTACTGGAGATAGAGTTAGCTCACCTGGCTAATGTGAGTACTAGATGATTGTTTTACACATGAGTTGCTACTGTACTGTTATAATAAATATTATTACAATACTCACTACTAAGTTGCCAAGTTAACTACCTTGTACTAGTTTCTTATTTAGTTTGCATGTGCATTGTTTGCTCCTTTGTCTTCACCGAGAAAATGGCATTATTTTTTGGACCAGTTATTAATCAATAACTGGTCTGACTGGTCCAGTCATTAATACGTGGCTGTCCTGGATTGGTTCTCTAGTTAGTGCTTACACTTGAAATTAGAACAATGTTGCCCTTTAGATAATCACTTCTGTGAAACTGAATGGCTCACAGATGTCTCCTAAGGTTATTTTGATTCCCAAGAATTATTTGGGCAGACGTTAACTGATTAGTAAGTCTCTTAAAGTTCATTCATTTTGCTTTTGGCATTTGAATTGTAAATCGCCCCTGGACTATAACTTTGATGTGCTAAAGATGATCTCACATGCAATTTATTAATAGTGATCATACCTTCTTTTTTTAGGGATCTGGGAATCCTTACTGTGCACTTTGGGACACCAGCATAATGTAAGTTGCATATGCATGTTTTGGACTCAAATAAATGTGTTTAGCAGTGGTACTTTCCTTTAACTATATATGCTGTTAAGTGTAATGAATATGTGTACATAAAGACACTGAAGGTTCTGTTTCTGTTTGCTGTATTGCTACACTGTGCAGTTTAATACGTCTGTGTTCACTGGGGAACTTGCACTACACAGTACTTATATTACTAACACACAATTCACCAAGGATTGTTATTTTTACTGGAGGAGTGACAATTCCTATCCAGACTGATTGTTGTTTGATGATAATAAACAAAAACAATCATGCGTTGTAAAGTGAATAGCGTTTGTAAATTCATAGTAAAATGTGATTTTACCATTAGTTAGCATTGTGTTCTGTCTTTTAAAACTTTTATATTACTTGAAGGTTCTTTAAATTAAGTTATCTTTTAGACTGCCTTTGTAGTATTAACAATGCACTCTATTTTTATCCAAACGGCAGTACCTTCCTATAGATTTGTTTAACAGCATTATGGGCCTGCCTTATAGGACTGCTGTAAACGTTTTCTTGTCAAGGGTAATTACCTTCACTGTACATAATAATGGAAGCAGATTAAGTGGACAAAGATTAAAGCATTTAAAATGGTATACATCATAAACATTTTCCAAAAAAAACGTATATGATTAAACAGGGCTTAACTTTATAATGTATTGAACTGTGGAATTAGTTCTGATGGCTTTACACACAAACAATAATCACTAATTGTAGCAAAACATTCCTTAAACAGTCTTTAAAGCTTGTGAATTCAGCTCTTGATGACTCATTGAAGAACTTGTTGCCACTTTTTCCAACAAAACACCTTTTAATATTTCAGGTTTTACTTGAGAAATAACACACATAGGTAACTTTTTTCCTTTATTTTTCATTCCCCTTCTTATTGTATAGCTTTACTGTCTACAGAAAACACTGGGCCAATTGATCTGCTTTGACAGTGTTAATAGTCAGTGGCAACATTCACATAGCTACCCTGTAAAACTAGAATTTGCTACTATTACTGCAGTAGTGTGTAACACGACCTAATGTTGCTAAGGAACGACTCCCTGGTGCCATACATTAGCTATAATCAGTTTGTATCGAACAAAGAAACATCGTCTTTCAAATTCCATGTATAAATTAAACATCTTTGAACAGTAAATACTTAAGCTGGGGCAATTTCCCAACTTATTTGCTGTGGAGAAAAAAAAAAAATGTATACCAGAGAAAAGTAGAATTCATGAAGAATTACATCATGGGAACTCAGTTACATATTTATTAGACAGTTTGAATCATTTTATTTATAAAAAGTGTGTCAGGTCCAAGTCACAATTAAGCTGGAGTTTATTACTTGGTGTACAGTATCATGTATTAAGCTCAATGAAAAATAGACTTTGCAAACAGCTTTACATTAAAAGATAGACTTAATAGAAACATAGCCCCTCTATCTATAGAACAGTTTAATTTAAATACTTTTAAGCTACAAGTAATACATTGTGTGAGTGGCTTTAAAGCAACATGGGGGTTGAGTTACTGCCAGATTTAGTATAAACGGCTTGTGAAGATATAAAAACCAAAGATGCAGCAAAGAAAGACATTTCCTATAGAAAAGAGAAGCTGTTTTCCGTTTCCAAGGCCTGAACATGGAAGGGATTTGAAAGCTGTCGAGTTACACTACACAAGTGGAGCTGATTCAGTCCTACAGCACTGGTATTTTTGATTCCCATGCTAAGACATGAATCAGATGTGCAAAAGCTTGTATCCTGCTTTTATTATTAGGCCCCGTGGTCTGTGGTTTGTTAACAGCAAAGCGACATGTTTTTGTTTTCATGTAAAGCATCACACTGTAAGTATGAAACACGACTAGAAGGTCTTCTTGTCAGATTCCTTCAGATTTCCTTCCTTTATATGTGAACAAAAATGGAACCATATTCATTTTAGTAAAAAGAAAAAATGACATTTCTGGTTTAATTGGCTTAATTTGCAATCCCATCAATAAAATAAAGATGTTCTGTTATTCATGCGAATGTCACATATTTTTACTTATGTCAAGAGAACTGCTCTTTCTTTAGGTTTTCTGTCTTTCCTTATTTCATGGTTCTTGTGATATTGTGACCCTTCAACTCTGTTGGCTCCACCTGCTTCTTTACTATACCAAACAAATTCAAATTCAAATGTATTTATTTAACCAGGATAGAACCTTTGAAAAATAGATCTCAAATTCAAGGGAGTCCTGACAAGATAAGGTGGCAAGAAATAAGATTATAAAATCAATTGCAAAAAAATAGTTCAAACAATCATAAAAAATAAAAAATAAAAAAACTGTAGTATTTTTGGTTTTACTAGTATTTAAAACCAACTTGTTGTTTACTAGTTCATTTTGTAATGCATCATTGTCTTTTTGAAATTCACTCAAACAATGTCCATTGACATAGAGGACTTCGTATTTACTGTAGTTAAAATATCCCTAATTGAAGTAAAAAATAAAAATAAAAAAAAACATAGCCATCAACAGAAAGAACTTCAACACAGCAATAACAGGTGTGTGTGGAGGTGATGTTGACATTCGAGGGTTAATTTAGCATTAGCTCGGAGGAGTTGGTAATGTAGACTGGCACGCATTATGCTGTGGTTTAAAATGCATGCAGCAATCTGAGGGCTGCTGACACTTCCTTAAAGCTCCATTAGGAATCTGTCATGTCTGATGGCTAATTAATATTCAGTGTGAATGTTATTCCATCTCCTGCTCCTCAATGAATAATCCAACATGCCACAGAATTTGTTTTGCTATTCATTTTAATTCTGCCCTTGCTTTACCCACTGTATCTTAACCTCTGCCACCTAAGTGGACGGATAGACATTGCAAACCTGGAAAATCATTAAATCAGGGTTTTTTTGTTTGTTTGTTTTGTTTTTTAAAGGACATTTTAGTTTAAGGCATATTTCAGCCTTTTATAAAAATGTAATCACTGGAACATTTGATAAATTCTAAGCAGTAAGAGTAAGTAGTGGGGTTCTGAAAACTATAGCGTTACACATCCCCACATGTCGCTACAACTGTTTAAATAATGTACCTGTAATTTTTCTTTTCATAGTTAATGTCCTGACAACTTTTTATACTTCTAACTTTAAATTCTGTTTCAAAACTCTTTTCAAAATGGCCGCTCTAGTGCAGGGATAGTGTGAGGATTATTGCCCTCATTGTCAAACAAGTAACACAGCAATAACGATCCCATGATGTAGTATGGGAAAGAAAAGCCAGAGCACTTTTTGTTATGATTTTTTTTTTTTTTTTTTAATCGCTCTTCCTTTAGTGATTTAGAGGACAGATCTCAAACCCCAGTGCACTAGAGCAGCCATTTTAGAAAGAACTTTGAAACATAATTTAAATTTATAAGTGTAAACAGTTGTCTGGATGTTAACAATGAAAAGAACAATTACAGGTACATAATTTAAACAGTTGTAGCAGCACGTGGGGACGGGTAACGCTATTATTTTTCGGAATCCCGTTACTTACTCTTACTTACTAAAATGATGATGTGTCAGGACAAAACTTGTGAAGACATAGAAAAGTGCTGTTCAACAAAAAACTAAAATGAATAATAATAAAAAAGAAAATTATATTTATCTCACATGTATCTGTGCCTATCCCTTTTAATCAAATCCTTTGTCATGTATTTGCTGAGAACTCGTTATGATCCTAATCTAATTCAGATATAGAGTTTAATAAATTACATGTTTAATTTTTAAACAATCCCCTGATGATCCATCAAAGGTTTTTAAAGAGATTTCCATCATTGTGAATGCAATTATTGTTTTTTTTTTTTTTTTTGAGGCAATGGAAAGGCTTCATTAAATATGGATACAATATAATGGTTCCTGTCTAAGATATTCTGTTTCATTCTATGCATTTTTCAGCTGTGTGTAATTGTAAAACAAAAGAATTATAAATTCTAAGGATCCATTTAGTTACCTTTTTATCAAATCTACTTTAGCTAAGGCAATTAAAAATGTAAGATAATGCTGGAATAAATGCTTTCAATTCACAAACTCTGTAAACATTAGCTCAGTAATACACATGTTTTAAATAGTGTTATAATAGAAGAGTATGGTTTTTGATACAAAAATTATTGCAAGAAAAAAAAAGCCAGCAACAAAAATATTTAATTGGGCCCTAAAAGAGTGGATTATAGAAATTATACGGACCTGTTATTATTCTATTGCACAATTCAATAAGCATTTAGCCACATGGAATATCTTCTTGACAACCTTATGTTTGCTTTAATTGAAAGCTCTTGTGTTAACATTCTGCAAGCCAGATAATGTTATCGAATGACACCTTTTAACAGGTAAATAATGAAAGACCTTATGCTGGATATTAACTTTTTCAATAACAGCACAGCTTCAGCATACTGCAAACTAAATTGACATGCTTCTCCTACTCCCTGCAAAAGTAGGAGGGTATGTTGCTAAACAGAATGGGTAAACTTGTGGGAGGCAGGGATGGGACTTTTTTGTAAACCTAACGATTTCCTACATGGTTACAAGAAAGGCATTTCAAAGTATTCCAGTTACATTGTACACCATTGTATTCATTTTTAGATGTTAGCTGTTTTATAACTTCCCCCATGGTCCAAATTTTACTTCAGTGCTGTTTTTGTCTCAGTTTAATATCCCATCTTACATAAGTAAAATTGTTGACATGAGTGAGAACTTACTGTACTGCTTTTGGGGTCAAAACAGCAGAAATCAGATAAAATAGCTTGGCCTACATATCCATGTAGCCCAGTAATACTTGCTGTGTTCTTTATCATCAAACAAAAAGAAAATAAGTACTTGCAGCTTATGGTTGTGTCTCCTAAAGAACTGCTTTCAGGGTAATTTAAGGATGTCCCTAAGAGAGGGCAACATCAATTACAGTAATTAATATGTCATCACTTTTCTTACGCTTCCTCTGTTTAAAAAAAGAACATGCTGTGAATCACTGACAGACACCCACTGCCTGTAAA
Source organism: Polyodon spathula (assembly GCF_017654505.1). NCBI lineage: Eukaryota > Metazoa > Chordata > Actinopteri > Acipenseriformes > Polyodontidae > Polyodon > Polyodon spathula. Next base: position 10,608,573 of record NC_054539.1, on the reverse strand, counting down.
ATTGGCCCTGGTGAATTTCCTCCACGCAATCTGAGCTTTTAAGAAGCAGGTGTACCACTTGAAATGGAAAATACTTGGAAAGGTAAAGGATGCTTAGGCGAAACACTTTCGGCACAGTAAAGTGGAACAGATAATGCTATCTTGCTTATTAATTGCACACCTTGAGTGCATGTCAGCTACTGGTAAGAAGTGCAAGAGTAGGGAATATGCTCAGCTTCCTGTGAAAGCAATTTGTGTGTTTGTGGAACCATGACAAGTCATTAAACAAGTTTAAAGTGTCTTAAAATAACTCTTTAGATCATGAACTGTCAAGCAGTCCTTATGGAATAGGTTCCTGTAACACCAACAGGCAGCCGTATCCTGTTACAGATTTGCTAAGTAGAGTAAGCATACTGTGAAGAGTTAAACTAAAACCTTAAGTGGATAATAAGGCTTGCACATCTCTTGTCATTCTTCTGTAGATAGTTTAGTTTTCCAGTCTTTTTTTTTTCTTTCTTTGACTCTAGTGAAGTTTATTTAATCTGCTACCACACTGTAGATTCAGTCCCTGTGCAACAGGTATAGGAACCCTTTCTAAAACATGAAACTTATTTACTGCAGATACTGAAGAAAGTTACATGGTGTCAGGTAGGCTCCTCATTCAACATTTCACCCTATATCTATTGATTCCGGTATTCAAAGTAGACAGAAACATGTTATTTACTGTTAGAGTTTGCTTTAATGGCCAAAAAATGGTGAATGTTTTTTGATCTCTAACTGTATATACAATACATTAAAATAAACTTCACATACAGTAGGGTTGTGCAGCAGTAGAACCCACAGTACATCAGACAATAATAACAAAATTCCATTTAGACACTCCTGTAACCTTTTCTGGAAGAAGATATTCAACTTTTTTTTTTTTTTTTTTTTTTTTTTAAAAACAAAATATTAGCGCTTTTAGGCTGATACGTGGCAAAACTGGATAACATAAAAAGGTTTAAGGAAAGAGTAAGCTGTTTCATAAATCGTCAACTTACATTTTGAGTGTATTTGTTTATTTTTGTTTTTGTAGTTTTTTTTTTTTTTTTTTTTTTTTTTTTTTTTTATCTTACACTATTAGCCTGCTTGTCTGAATTAATATTAAGAGCTTATGACCCAATTTTATTATTTGTACACAACCTTGTGTTATTAGAGGTCATCCCGACAGGACAGCCACTACATAGAAGCACAGGATGGATTACACCAGGGGGTTGCCAAGTGGCTCAACCAGTAAAGGCACTTCTATGTGAAATGCAGGGTGAGTTTGCCGGTTTTCAATCCTGGTTGTGCTGAGTTGCCGATTTTGGCTGGGGGCCCACAGGGAGCGCAGCATTGGCCTACGCTCTCTTATGGGCTGTGATGGAAAATGGCCAGTCATCCCAAGACGGAGACTTCTCAGGCTGGGCCCTTACCTTCAGGGTTTCAGTAGCTTGGTTGAATCCATTGCTTAGGTTCATGCAATTGGTTTGACAACAGGAAACTAAGTCACCCTTTGAGTTCTTTGATTGGTAAGAGGGTTGCATAGTGAGGCACAGTGTGTACTTGACTAAGATGTCCTACACATTTTAGGCATAAACCCTAAAAACAGGGTAACTCTTTTATTGGATATTTGTATTTTTTATGGGATATAACATGTACAGTGGAGCCACTTTAGACTGTCAAAGCTTTTTACTCCAAATCATCATTAGCTTTTTTTATCATTTATCATTTAGCAGATGCTTTTATCCAAAATAGCTATCCATTAGCTACTCAGATGTTCAATTTAGAGGTCTCAAGTTGTTTCTTATTAAAAGTAATTGGTGTGGTTTTCTTTTTTCTGTGAATAACAAATTGTGCTAATATCGGTTTAGAGTAGAATGCTTTTATAATTTAGAGTTACCTTGTGGTCAATTGTTGTATTAATGCACAAATCCTAAAACGGAAATTAAATGTTCTACCCAAAGGTATGTACAACAAACCCTTGTATATTGTATACGATTAGGAAAAATCACTATTATATTCTACCGCATACTTAGTATTTAACATTCAGTTTAAGGTTGTGTCAATTCTTTTTTTTTGTATGTACATAATTAAGCACAGTGGTAGCCATGGCCAGCTGTAAAAATGTGACTCAATATGCTTCTGAAAATTAATACATCATATTAAAATATTGGGTTAAATTTCCAGATTTATTTTCCACTTCTCTCTTTTTCTCCCAGCTTCCCTTTTTAATTTGATTAATCTTGGTCTCATTTATGCAGGCGAGACTGAAAGGCTATTTCTTAAATATTTGATGAATTCTTAATTAAGGAGCATTTTCATGAAAAGATTCTTGAGATTGACCACACTGGCTTCTTAAAAGAAACTTATATCAGGAAACTCGCGGCTCTCATTCCCCACATTTAATACAATTTACTTTAACAATGTTAAGACTATAGCTTCATCAAATTAGAAATTACAGACCGTATAGTAGTTGTGACAAGAAAAAAGTGGACAACTGCTAAAATAAAATGAAAAAATGTTAAGAAAATCAATTGACAGTATATTTTATTATGTGTAATATTGAATGTAGAATCACAGCAGAAGTTAACCAGCAATCAAGCCATGTGTGTCATAAAAACTGAGTCTGTAGAATTAACATATTATATTTTTAATTTAACAGGTTTCATTTTTATTTGACCAACTTGTCAAGACTAGACTTTCAGGACTGCATACATACAGACAACGGTAGTGAAAACTTCAAACACTAGAAATACCAGGACTTTCAGCCTTATTCAATCAATTCTTTGCAATTACCATCATAATTAAGAGCATAATAAACTGTTAAGTGTTTGGAAGATTGTTGTACATATATTCTGTAGGTGTGGATTTCCAGTGATTAAAATTCTTACAATTCAGCTTCAACCTCCAGAACTTTAGTGGAGGATAATTACTGTATTAAATTATTGTTTTCCTGTTTAGATACTTGGTCTCAGGCCCACTTGACAAAGGGTCTATTGTCTGACCATTGGATAAGACATTTTTAGTTAGACTAAGGGAGAGCTGCAAGGGCACATAAGGGGGAGGTAGTGAGTTGTAAATAAAGATGAACAATCAGAAGATAGGCAACTGGGTAATTTTTTAATGATTACTGTTTGACTGGGAGAGTGCTGTGGTAGGGGTTGTCCCTTCTAATTTTTCAAAATTCATGATCATGTTAATAATTATACTGTATACTGTTCCAAGACTTAATAGTACAAATTAATTGTACTATTTAAATTCAAATAACTATGATCAGCCTCTTTATTATTGGTGTGTCTCTAAATTTTTCAGCATGTGTTATTTTTGAAGATAAAGAGCTATTATGTCATGTTTGGAGTGTGATAACCGAAGAGCACCCAGTTGGGAGTTTGTGCAAGAGGACAGCGATAGCAGTGGGAAACTGCATCACACACTGAACAACAGTAAACATTTAAGTGCATTTGGGCATACAGAACAATAAATAATACACCAGTAATATATTCCTTCAGCAGTCCGTAATATATTTTGAAAACACCTATGTGCTCCTGATGAAATGCTAAAAGTTATAGTTTGAGAATTACATGGCAGCATGTGCTGTATAAATTTGTAAATGCTTTGAACAGCAGACTAGATAAAAATGATGATCAAATAATATTTATTGGTCATGACTAATCATATTTGTTTTGCTGTACAATTGTTAACAATGATGTCTTACTGTCATCACACTTTTTTTTCCCCCATACAATTTTAAATTGTGGTATGATTACATACTTCCAAGTTGACCCCATTTCACTTATATCAGTTATTGTGTATTTAACATACATGATTCATAGTCATATACCTTAACTTACTTCCACTTGACACAAGAAAAGTGGAAAGCATTTAATAAATAAATAAGAAGTCAGCACATTAAGCCACACTATTTAGAGTACTCTTACTTATGCTGGATAAGTGACCAAAGGTAATCCATCTTCTGTTCAGACAAATGCTCTGAATTGAGTCATTGCCATAGGATTTATTTGATGGTTTAGGAAATGTTTTTTTATTTTTTTATTTTTTTTTAAAGTCTTATCAGCTTCTTGATATGGCTGCAATAATGTGATCCATTTGTATAATAGAATTATTTCAAACTCTGTTTGGTTGTTTGTGCTTCAATAAAATGGCATTTCAAAGAAACCAGTGCAGTGCTTGTAACATTAAATTGCATTTAAATCTTGGCATGGGCACCTATTGTTATGTTATGTTTGATTTCTGTCAAAGAGGTCCACAAATATAGTTTTCCAGAGGGTTGAACAGGTACTGTTGTTGTTGTTATTTTTTTTTTTCTTTTTGATTGTATGTTCTGCTATTTTATTTTTACATAGATAGCTTAATTCATAGAATATATTGTTTCGTTCAACCTATCAGGATTGTAACTAAACTTTGTGTTTAAGGGCAGGAGTTTTTTTTTTTCTTTTTTAGTTAATTAGTTAGGGTTTCCCTTTACTGTTTTTAACCCACAGCGTAATATACTTGTTGTGGATATAAGCAATGTCCAATAATGCACCTGTTTATTGGATTCCACTAAGGCAGCTTATTATACACAGAGCCTTTATCTCTAGAAAGTCCTTCTTCCTGCATGACTGCCATTTATCAACATGCATTATGAGTCGGCTCATATAGGACAGAACTCATTTAAGTAGCCAGCAGATTATTGTTGTGTGGCCGCCAAATCTTGTTTTATTTGAGTTGTAAATATTGGACTGTGATATATTTGTTGGCCATCCATTAGGGGACTTTATTTCCTTTGGGTTTATGAAGGATTTGCAGACAAAAACAGATACAAATTACGAGGATTTCTCATTCAAAGTATTGTATTTATTTTCTCCCATGTTACAGTGGAAGGCATCAATCTGCTTAAGTGTTCATGTAGCACCATCAAGCATTGTGGATAACCTTGTAAAATGCATTTCTGTTGCCTTATCAATGTATTTTAACAACTGGCATGAATTAAAATGCTATTGGTGGGTTTATTTCTCACAATGAAAATGTGCATATGCACAATAATATATGCCTGGTGATAAAATGAAAAGAAATAGAGTTGGTTGTTTTTTTTCTTTAAAAAAATAAATCAGGTTGCATGTACCAAATTACTCTTATTGTTTGTTTTCTGTGTCGATGGTTTAAAAAGATCAGCTAAAAATGAAAAGGTCACCATGTCTCTAATGATGGCAGGAGTCGGTTTAAATGATTAGATTAATGTTTGCATTTATAACAATTGGAGTAGGACATGCTAGCACAGAGGTGTTCAGTTCTAGTTTATTGTGCACAAAAATATTCAAGAGATCTGGTTTTATATCATTCAGGGCAATGGACTAATAAGCAGTTTTATACTTGAGTTATAATAAAATGTTACCTGATTGAAGCCAAAGTAGTATATTAAGCAAACTAATCTAATGGAGAGCACTAAGAATGCTTTGGCTATTCTTTGTTCAGTATTTTGAATTTTAGCTGGACATTGTGTCAGGCTGTTGTGAACATGTGTGTTTATTGATTGTAAGTGGTTGCAGGTTTCTTTTTATGTTATCCTGCCATGAAAGGTTTAATTTAACCATTGAAAATAGTTTAAAGCATAATAGTTTAAAGGGGGTTCACAATATACAGCTTGGTAGTATTTTAGTTACAGTAGGTGTGAAAAAAAGATATTCACAAGTGATAAAACGAGAATAATTGACTACATGAATAGGCTCTCAAACATTTCAAATGATCATCGTCTTCCTGTTAGGCCATTTAAAATATATACAGGTGGACTACAGACAAATAGACTGCCAGTCAGTCTTCTAGATAGATAGATAGATAGATAGATAGATAGATAGATAGATAGATAGATAGATAGATAGATAGATAGATAGATAGATAGATAGATAGATAGATAGATAGATAGATAGATAGATAGATAGATAGATAGATGGAAAATGGAATTTTGGAAAATGATAATCTAATATTAAAGTCTGAATAACACAAGGTGAGAATTATTTATCTGCCTAGATGTACCTCAGATATATTTTCTCTGCGAGATTTCAAAGTGGGGGAAAAAAACCGTCTGTAATAAATAGAAGAAACGTGTTTTTCTTTCATTTTGCTTTTGCAAGAGAAAAAAAATATGCTGGGCTGCTACCATCATCGCTATTGCTGTGGGGTGGAATATAGTTAGGTTCTGCCGTGTAGTGGTATCAAAAGTGACAGAAACTAAACGTACAGCTAAAGCAAAAACAAAAACATCTAAAAATCGGATTAAAAATATAAAAATACTATTTGCAAGTGTGGAATAAAAAAAAAAAAAAAAAAAGCATTGGTGCCTTGATTGTCTTGTATTACAGAAACCCTCCCCTACACTGTAGTCCATGTAAACGGAATAGAGTATCAATCTGATGCTGTCCGTTTCCAGGGTGAAATTTTCCCTCAGGAAGCATCCAAAGGCTGCTAATTAGAAGAGCAAGGGGAAAAAAATAACAGCCAAAAAAAAAAAAAAAAGGACTTAAAAATAATAACAGTACATCAAATGTGATATACAGAAGAGTTCGTTTAATTTGAATCCAGAAGTATTGGTACAACAGACATTTTAATTTAACTACCTTTAGATGGATTAAAATGCACTGTTATTTCAGGAAATGGGTAGGTGTTCCTATGATGAGGACGCTGTACAGAGGAATTTAATCAATCAGAACCACCGTCGCTGGACAGCTCCGTCTTTTCTCGCATCTCTGAAATTATTTTTTTTTTCCTGTAAATATTCGTGTCATGATGTAATTAAACAAAACAAAGGGAAAAAAGAGTAGGTGCAACCCTGTTACGCATTGAAATGATGGCTGCTGTTGGAAACTATTTTGTTTAATTGAGCTTCTATCAGCTTTGACTAATTCTGCCTTTTCTTGCAGGAACGATTCTTGGGGATACTGGTCCTCCGAGGGATGTAAAACTGTGTTTACCGATGCATCCCATACGAAATGCTTATGTGATCGTGTCTCTACTTTCGCCATTTTGGCTCAGCAACCAAGAGAAACAGTAAGTATGATTGGGGGGGGAGGGGGGGGGGGGGGTGGCAGGGGGGGGGGGGGGGGGGGGGAGGCATATTGTGATGTAAAAACCTATAAACTGCACTCCACGACGTTCTGATGCTGTTCCAATTAAATGCATATGATAGGAATAATTAATGCTAGATTTATGGAATTACAGTGTGCAAAAGTTTCGAAGAAATTGTTGATAACGAAGTTCCGACTGTGATATATTCTGTTTCTGTTTGTAGATGCTGATTTGTATGATACGGTAGCATGGTTGTTTTAAATATACCTCACAAGTAATGTTATCTATGCGTTCTCCATAGCTTGTGAAAAGTGTAAACAGTGTATTCGGTGTCGTGTGTTTCAGTATACAATGATATAATGTTTTGTGTGTTTACTAAATGCTAAAGGTCTTGCTGCATCTGAGCTCAGATGTTAATACGTTTAACTACAGTACATGAGGTTTATGTATTTGTTATTTGTTATGTAATAAATAAATAAATAAATAAATAAATAAATAAATAAATAAAGGTCAAGTGGGTCTTTTACATAAAAACATAAATGGAAAAGATCCGTGTCATGCATATGACTAAATAACAGTTACAGACAAGGACAGAGATAGAGTTCTGATACTGTAAGCCACAGTGAAAATCATTCACCTGCAGAATTCTCAGATTAAAAGTAACACCCTTTTTCTTTTTTTTTTTTTTTTTTTTACAGAAATCCTTTATTTATATAATTGAACATTATTTATAAGAAACATGTGGAACAACCCCCAATATATAAGTCTTTAAAATCACTGCCTGTATGTTTAAGTATGTGTAATGCCTGCATGCATACATACATCAGATGTTTTTTGTTTGTTTTCCTGTGTCGGTAATTACACCATCTTCTTATATTCAGAGTCCCTGGATCACAGTCTGATACATTTATTATCTATTCTAGATGGTCTAAACGCTCAGGGTTATAATTATTTAATGTATAAGATCTCTATAACATTGCTTTACTAGCACTATGGGCCTATGGATTATTTAAAAAATGGATTGTGTAAAAAATAATGTTGTGCAGCAATACTTAACACTAATTCAGTGGTATATCTAATCAATTTAACTTCTTACAGCAAGAAGATGAATGAATGTCTAGCATCAGTCATTATTTTACACATCACACTCTGTAAACTCCATAAAGCTATTCACAGGATGACAAAATGTACTTTTGTTCATTTTACAAACTGTGCACTAAAATGCTTTGTGAATATGAAATATATATTTCTATGTGTACAGTCTTGGGGAGTAACATATTACTGTAATCTGATTCCATTTTTTCAGTAACTTGTAACTTGAATGGTTCCTTTTTCAGACAGGTAATGTAATGTGGTAATGGATTACATTTTATGCAAAAAAAAATTAATAATAGTTCATTTTCGTTACATTTGAAAAAAGGGCTACAGCTAGGTAAATCAGAAAGTGCTTTAACAATGCAAGTCAAATCGTACATGTATTGCTTGTCAAATCAATTCAATTGGTTGGAACTACGTATCTGCGGCCTGGAATTACAAAAGAGGGTGGGGCAAGGACAAAGAACTAACTTTCTGCAACTGTTACTGTAACTATTTTGTTAAAGTAAGTTGTAACTATAACAGATTACCTTTTTGAAAAGCATCTTCCCCAACATTGTACTGTTATAGATTAAATCTATACATTTCTTAATGACTGACAAAGAACATTTAAAGTAGTAGTAGGGCAAAGTTGTTTTTTTTTTTCTTCATTCAAACTTAAGTACATTTTTATCCAAAACGTGAAAACCTTAATGATAAGATACATTTATTTAAATAAAAAAAAAAACGTTTTGTTATAATATTAACACATTTAAGCAATTTAACCAGTTTCCTGTCTCTTAATGCAGTAAGTTCTGATATATTAGGTAATTAGACACAAAAACATACATTTCGTGATGGAAAAGTGCTAAATATAAAAGTTACAAAGCTTTGATAAGTAGTTGCTTAAATACAAATGGTCATATTCTTCTGCCATATTATTGGCACAGATTCAAAAGTGACCAGTTTTTTGTATTGAATTACAATCACATTGTAGATATTTCAGTAAGCTGAAAGTAGCTTTTTAATTAGATTTTTGGCCACAGCATCTGCATCTGCTTCCTTTTTTACTAAACATGTAATATTAAGTATTTCAATTCAGAAGGTAGGAATAATACAGTTAAAATAGGACTCAAAGATTAATAAAAGACTGATATATTTATATTAGTGAATCTGAGCTGCCAGAAATGCTGAGACTCTTTGTGGTCTGCACAAGATGGCATCTCTTATAAAAATAAGAGACAGCCTACACACAATATATTAACTTACAGTATAATTAGATTAGTGATAACAAAGGTACAGTACCAGAACAATCACAAACCCATTTACTCCAAAGTGGTGTGACCACCATTTCTTTCTGAAAGGCGTGAAACACCCATTAATGTAACAAAATACAAATTTAATTCAAGGACATTTGAGTATACTTATGATTGGTTTACCTCACATTTTGAGGGGTATATAATGACACTTTCCAGTAAAAGGCTTTGCAATTTCATCTAGTATACTTACCTATTAGACATCTTTAAAATTACTGTAGTTTACACTACCTGTACCGCTGTTAAAAGTTTGAATTTTTTTTTTTGTATTGATAAGTATGTAAAGAAAAAAAATCATTCAGAGGAACATTTGTTTTAAGGTGTCAGTGACTTGAAGATTACAAATTACATTACAAAATGTTATTAATATTTGCAGTGTTTATCATTTTGTACTCTAGACTTAAAAGTATACTTCTTAAACACACATACAATTTTGTTTTTACCAGTATATGGCGTGCCATGATCTCCCAAGCACTGACAGTTAGGATTACAGAGTTATGGTATTACCACTTAATTATTGATTAGTGTTTAAAGTTATAGACGGACAACCTTCTAGCTGCAGCTTTATTAATGATTAGGTTATTTGGTAATAGAGCAACATTCTCTGCATTGTGTTTATTTTACAGAGCATGGAGTACTCAGGCGTCCCTTCAGTTACATTAATAGTAGGCTGTGGTTTGTCTTGTTTGGCGTTGATCACCCTTACAGTGGTGTATGCAGTGCTATGGAGGTCAGTACTGTTTTAGTTGCCTAGAAATATACAGTATACTGTGTTTTGTGTTTCTGCAAATCCTGTATAATGTTGGATGGTGGAGGTTGAATTCTGTTTGTTAATTTACTTTTCTTATCTTGTTCCAGGTATATACGATCAGAAAGATCAATAATATTAATAAACTTCTGCTTGTCAATCATCTGCTCAAATATCCTAATACTGGTTGGACAGACCCAGACACAAAATCCGGTAATTAATTAAAAACTACATTATCTTTTTACAAAACTTTCATATTTTGTGTCATGTTTTCTATCATACAATGTAATAAAAAAACTGTAATAACAGCTTCTGCTATTTATTAGAAACTGATTGCAAAGTTTCCAATGGGCAGATTTAGGTCCACCGCGGCCACGTAATCTTGTAGTGTCTTATTCAGTAAAAGCACTTTGCATGAGTGCATGGTAAGTCAGCTTGCTCGGTGGTTCAAGTCCTGGTCGTGCTGGGTTTCTGATCTTGGCTAGGAGCTCGCTGGTAGCACTGCATTGTCCTGGCAGACTTCCCAGACTGGGCCCATGCCTCCAGGATTCGGTGGCTTTGTAACATTAGTTGCTTGGATTTAGCAGGTGAAAGAGACGGTTGACTTCACAGGGTGGGGAGATGACATTCAATTTGGGCATTTTAAAATTAATGATGATAAAATGTCATAAAATTTGGCCTTCGTAACGGTAGTGGAATGGTGAGTTATTATATGAGGTCCACGGATGTGAAATGTTAATCAACGATGTGTCCACCAGTTGTCTTGCTCTTCTATTTTTTAAAATATATATTTTTGCCAGCCTCACCCTCAGTCAATTATGTTGACTGCAAAGGGGGAAAAGCAATGGTATTTAGATGAACAGGGTTAGTCATAAATGTTTCGGTGCATTGAAAGAAGAACATCCTTTCACCGTTCAAACTGAAGTGGCACTTTCTCATTTCAAGTTTTTTGTAAGGCTAAATGTTTGCTTCCTTTTTTTATTATAAGTACCACTTATTGTTTCCCTGCAGTATATACTCGACAAATTATAGAATCTTGTCTCATAAGCTTCTCTCTGGTTAAAATGTATTTCTGTATATTGGGTTTAGCTTATTCTTGAAGGATAATTCAAATTGCAATTAAATGCCCTTATTACAAATGATTAAGTGTGTTTTGTGGAAGTGGCATAGTGATTTGACAGTTGCTGTTAAAGAATGGATTGAGCTGCCTTGTCAGAAATATTCTTGTTATATTAGGTGATTAAATGTCTCTCATTGCCACCGTAAGTGCACTCGACTAGAACTGCCATTAACTTCCAGTAGAATCCCTTGGTGTGAACCACTACCATAAAGAATAGTCCTGCCCCTTTTGGTGTGACAGCAGAGTCTGACAGTCCAGTGACCTGTTCATTTACAGCTATTAAAGTAGTCAGAGTTAAAAAAAAAAAAATCTCAGGAGATGAAAAACTCCCCATTAAAATGTAATTTTAGCCTAACAATATGTGGTGATAAAGAGAACTCTACATAGAATATCATATAGGGTTCTGTAGAAGACCAGCTGGAATGGCAAATTCCGTTTTTCAAAATGACCAATTCTGTTTTTTTTTTTTTTTTTTGGGGGGGGGGGGGGTCAGTTTTTACCAATTTATTAATAATTAACAACAACATTTGAACATAAATAACATTTTTACATTTTAAAAAATCTATTGAATTATTATTTTTTTTAAGTCCCTGAGATAATGTAGTTTTCAGGAAAAATCTTTCTTAAAGCAGTCCACTAGTAACAATGTACTGTAGATCAGTCAACAAATAAAGGTGTTTTCAAAAAAAAAAAAACAGCGTATTGCTGGCATTACAATATACAGATTAGTCTCAAATGAGGGGCATTATTACAAAAATATACAATTTTCATAAAATTACAAATTAAATACAATGTTCAGGACACTTTTCTCCCATCTGTAGTTTTGTCTGCAACAACGCAGACTGGTTTATGCTGTACTTGCTGTAAAACTGCTTGCATGTGTTTCTCATATACTCTGGACAGATAGAGTTGCTTTAGTTAGAGCAGGGCTCTTCAGCTAGTTGTTTGTTTTTTTTTGTTTGTTTGTTTGTTTGTTTTTTAATTTAAGGGGGCCAGATTGGCTAGTATTTTACTCTGCACATTTTTAAGCAATATTAAATATTGCATAAGTTAATGTTCATATATTGAACAAGACTTACACATTTTACCATATGAATAGTACTTTAATAATAGAACAGTGTGAGAATTTAAAGGAATACCATTACAGACATTTTAAAATGTATGACATATTAATAGTATAACTTAAGAGATCAGCGCTTCTAACCAATGTGCCCTCTGGATACGTATTTCCAAAAGCTCCTTGTTTGGTTTCCAAATGCCTTTTCATATTGTATTCCTCGCCCACTGACACACATTCATTGCACAGTAAACACACTGGCTTTATTTATTAAAGTAAGATAATATTACTAGTAAAAGTATTTATTGGTTCACTCATTGTTGAATGTACAATTTTCACCATTTTATTCTTACTACAGTAGCTACAGTAGAGAGAGGCCATGTTATAGCGGCACTAGTAAAAAATCACTCTTAGTATGTAGTATTATTAAAGAGTCAATGATAAATTTGAAATAATAAGTTATAAAGGTTTCACCTCAGCCACCGTGCCGTTTCCTTGTGTTGAGCGGGTGACAGAGTAACGAAGTTGCGATAATAAATAAATAAATGTTTTAGGTTGTTTTTTTGTTTTGTTTTTTTAAATCGGAGAGTTGACAATCGTTTTTTTACTTTTCACTTTTCTGTGTATACAACTACACAATTATTCCATAGAATAGAACTCTCACAAAACATCTAGTTGCTCTCACAAAACAGCTCGACTCACACAGCACATAGGCAGCGCCGCAACAGAGACACAGTCCATCCATGTGACACCCACAAAACCACCTGTTTAGATCCAATCATCTAAATAAACATACAAAAACGTTTAATGCAAGCATCATCGCTGGGCTTCTGAGTAGTGTAGTTTTCAAAGCAATCCATATTTTTTTTATCGGCAGCAGCAGTAATTTTTTAAAGGTGCGGTTGCAAAGCAACATTCCATTCCCAAAATGCCAATTTTGTTCCCAGTGTCTAATTCCACGATTCCATCCGTGATTCCGCGATTGTGGAAAATCAGTAGCCATAGATAGATAGATAGATAGATAGATAGATAGATAGATAGATAGATAGCACACAAGGGTTATAAAAGGCTTTTCTCACCTAATTTGTTTAGTTACTTGTTTCATGTAAGTATTTTGTTGCTTTCCTGTGCACATAAAACATGTATACTGTGTGTTGTTATTTACATTTTGATTCCAACTGGGCTTATACGTAATAGACAGCACCATCTGTTAGCCTTATGTTGTAATTATAAAAGTCAAATGTTCATTTTCTGCAGCTATTTTTGTTGCTGTCAAATTCTAGACATTCAAAATAGCAGATCAGACTGCCCTACATACAGTATGCATGTTTTTCTAAGACCTTGTGTGGATATAAATCTGTCAAAAGGGAAATACACAATCAGTGTTATATATGCAAACAAGTTTATATTTAAACATTTGTGATTCTTTTATACCCTTCAAACATTCAGTGACTTCATTGCTCAAATACTGGCAAGGTATGTCTAGACCATCAACAGGTTTGGCCTAATATGTTTTGACAACAACAGTGATGCATTAGCGTTAAATACATCCTTAAATTGTGTAACAGTTTTACTGTCCCCAGTATGATTAGGGATCTACATTTTTAATACCCACAAAATGTAATAACAGACACCAATAATTAGAGAAGAATTACATTAAAGTCCTTGGTGTTTATCTCCAGGCGGATTCATTATTGTTTCTGCTGGAGTTATTGCATTTGGCTTTTTATTTTATTACAAATTAAACTGAAAATGACAGTTCTTAGAACATACACATCTAGCTTGATGCCTGTTATTATTATTATTATTATTATTATTATTATTATTATTATTATTATTATTATTAGTAGTAGTAGTAGTAGTAGTAGTAGTAGTAGTAGTAGTAGTATTGTGCTTTCTAAAATTAAAAGATCACCCATTTCTAATTCTCAATAACACTGTTGCAACCCAGCATTCTTAAGCAAAACTGTACTGGATAGTAATATCAAATAGTGTGCATGCAATTCATTATTTAGCAAAGATATGTGGTATATCTGTAATGTCCTTTGAAAGCTACATATGTTCACATGTTGTGTGAATGCTTATGTTCTGTAGACATTTGAGAAGCCATCTAATCATCTTGGGAGATCCCTCGTCTTGTACAATGGCACAGCATCTTTACAAGTAAATAACAAGCATATGTGACAGACTTGTGTTGAAACATATACAGTAGAGGGAGGGCTCTTATACTGTAACTAAAATAGCATGAGATTTCTACAAAACTGAGCAGCATGCGATTCAAGTTCAAGAGGACATCTTCTATGGTGGTCTATCGAGGATAGCTTAACAGCAACCCTTGCCCTTTCTGAGCTCTGTGGGATAGCGAAAAGGACACGAGATAAACATGCTGCTGCCCAATACAGTGCTTTCAAAAGAGTGGGGATGCTGGGAAATAAGATACACCATGTAACAGAATGGCACCGTCAAGATTCAATAAAAGCGAGATTATCATATAGATATGTATAGACGTTAGTAGCATAGTTTAAAAGACCAAGGGCCAGATTTACTGAGCTGGGTTAATATTTGTCTTCATCCACAACTTTTTAACCTAAGTTTTTTTAGTTTTTTTATTTATTTATTTTTTTCTGGTAGACATTTCATTCCATTGTATTCAATGAGGTGACAACACTAAAATGTGTGTCTTAAGTGGGTTTTAAGGCAAAAACACCTTTTTGAGTTACAGATAAAATGTAAAACCCTATAAACTCATGCAGTTCCTTCCATAAATGCAGCGCCACTTTTACATAAACCCGGACTTGGTCAAGATTTAAAAACTAGATCACAGTACACATAACTCTCTCGTGTTATCTTTTTTTTTTTTTTTTTGTCTCTGAAAAAGCAATTTTTTTTTCAACCTAGACTTTGAAGCTAATGTCTGTAAATCTCATTATTATGCCCCAGCACCAACTTATTGAGTGCCTCTCCATGTTCAATATAGTGCTGACTGCCTAAGGCGTGGTTTCATTTTCCTTGTTTTAAATAGGCTCCTTCAATCACTTTCTGCTTTTTTTAAAGAAAATATATGTGATTAGATATTGTCCAGACTTGCCTTTCCTTCCTTCTCTTGGTTTTGTATTGTTGCATACCCATAAAGAATGCAAGACCTACATACATACAGTGTGTGTGTGTGTGTGTGTGTGTGTGTATATATATATATATATATATATATATATATATATATATATATATATATATATATATATATATATATATATATGGACTGGAGAGGAGGGCTATAGTGGAAACTTATTGACCTGAAGGAAGACCGGGGGCAAGGTTGGATAGTAAATGTTTGTGAGCCTTTTATTATGCCTTTTTCCACATATGAAAGTAAAACATAAACATGTTTGGCACGAATCTCTTAGTGCTTAGTAATATGCTACTACTAGTGCAACAGGTCACCACCTTTTCTGGGTCAAAATAGGTTTTATGAGTGCGATTCGCCAAATATTTTGGTCGCAAGTATTTGTGGCTTTACAGTATTTTGTTTAAATATAGCTGATACAGCATAAGTAAATAAATAAATAACATAAATAAATAAAAGAAAAGGTTTTTGAAGTTCATACCGCAAGTTTTTCTTTTCTTTTGTAGTATGTTTTGTAATTAATTTTCAGTTAAGTTACAGAATCGCTGTTCAGCAGCTTTTTCATTCAGCCATTTGATTTTGTTAAGAGTGGTGGTGGCGGGCATTCCTTTGAAAAGGGACAGGACTGACAGTGATGTGAATCAATCACATGACAGATGGAGACTATTGCCCAGTGGTGTAAGGATGTTAGGGAAATAGTCTATTTTCCTACTATGATGAGGTTTTAACCAATCATAGGCCAGAATTTCCAACCACTGACCATCGGTCATGCATTACAGATAGGAGTAGCTTAACATCATAAGAGCACAGCTTGAAAAGGGTTTTTACTGGGTGTGGGTTTTTCAGTTAGTTTCTATTAATAAAATTAACTGCAAATACAATGTGGACACCTTTTTCTTTTTTTGGTTCTTGGTTAGGGTTTTGATACTGAAAGCGATTGAAGTTCTTCACTACCACGCTATTCGCGATCTGAACTTTGTCAGTAACAGCATATTGTGTGAAAAGGTCCTGAACAAGGAATAGGAAGGTTTGATTGAAGTGGCTTCAGTTGATCCTCAGTGTCTGGAAAAATGTTAACTCTGTTTGATGGTTGCAACCTTGACAATGCCTTGGATTTATAAGTTTAATAGAACACAGATCACCAGCTGGTGAAAAAAAGTGATAGACTTCTGAAATGTCAGGTTGCTCAGTGTGTAACAGTGATGTGGATGCTGTAAGCTGGATAATGGTGATTTGATTGTCTGTTCTTTTACAAAACTGATCTGCCATCGGGCACCTTGAAGCTATAGCATGTTTGTAGACTCGTGATGAAGTGTTGCTACTTGCTGAAAAAATAGAATAGTGCTAAAATGGTGTTTAAATGTAAATCATCTTGGAATAGGAAGATCAAACAAGTGGTCTTGCAAAAGATACTGATCTCTTGCCTTACCTTATTAGCTGTTAGGATCACATATTATTTCCATGACCAATTTTAAACTGAAGCAAACATTTTAAAAAACTTTTGACTTTTTCTCTAGGTGGTTCATATGGCCAAATGCTCTAACTGTTTGTGAAGGTTGAAGTTCTCTTTTGTACTGGGAAGGATGTTAAATATACAGCAGTTTATAACAGTAATTGTAGTAGTGGCAGCTGGTCTGTGTATAATAAGATTAGTAACTCAATACATTGTTCAAAGCTAATTATCATACTAAATTGGATTTTGTGTTTGTTTTATAGCTCCAATTATTGTTGTCTGTGTCATTTGCGGTTGTTACAAGCCTGAAGGAATGGTGAATACAGGACTCCTGCCTGTTGTGATAGTATCATTCCAGTCATTCTATACTTCATTCTTGTCATAACAGATCTTCTGAAAGCTAAAACAAAACCAATATATTGGTTGTATTTGTATTATATTCAAAATCTGTAGGCAGTGTTTACTATTTAACTATGTTTTGCAATCAGGTCAGTGAACTAGTATTGCCATGTTGTTATATATCATTTATATTCCTCCTTGAAAGCATTCTTTGTTTGTGATGACCATTTTTACTTTTGGATGAGCAGAGATATTGCCAGAAAGCTCTTCACTTTCAATGCCATTAACATTATATCCTGAAGTTTTTTTTTTTTGTTTTTTTTTACCCACTGGCACTCAAGGCATTGTGGGAGTTCATGCAGAGAAGAATGTGAAAGTTTCCTTTATTTCAGCATGAAAATGCCATTGTTTTTCAAAGGACAGGTACTTTATTTTAAATGCCAATGTGCAACTAATTGTACATTATTGTGTTATGTATATTTACAGAAAAGGCTCATTATAGTTGGATACCTTTAAAGCCAGTGTATTACTTCACATACACAGTAGCAGGACCATTAGCAGATCACAACATTATCATAAATGGATTTGGAATATATAGTGGGCAGCTTTATAGCACACTGTTGATATCTTAGTGCTGAAAGGGATTGCCAGTGTTATTATATATGCTTTTATTCAAGCTCATGCTTGAGTGCCTCACTATCTCTGCACTCTAATGCCATTGCAGAAAATGGTGTAATTGAGGTTAACACTTGAACAGTCTGTAATCCACACATTGTAGTACTGACTGCACTTTAATAAAATTGAGTTCAGAGACAACTAACATGACGCACAACCCTACCCCATGAAGTCATGTGGGTCTAGCTCTATTGCACTTGGGAAATAGTAACATTTTTAATATTCAATGCTTCATTGAAGTACTGTATATTCATACACCTTTGCAATGCTGGAATTTGCACCACACACATTTTGTCTTCTTGAAGAATAATATGCAGCATCCTACTGTCCTGCATCTCTGGTTTCTTGAGACCTCTCTTCTTACCAGCTCCAGTGGTTCCATACAACATGAATGGGACCATATATTTAATTGTTAACTAGCCTTAGGTTTGGTATCGTCAGAAACTATTGACCAAAGCTGCAGGCTCTCTATGTACATATCACAACACGATTAACATGAGGGATCTTGCTGTTGAAAAACAGTAGTGGTGCGGCATATTCTGTTAGATGGAGATGCAGAATGGAGCAAGGTCTTTCTGTACATAGGTCAGAAAGAAAATAATATTGGCTAAATGAGAAAGTAATTGCAATGGAATACCTCACTGTATATTAGCTCATGTCCTTGGGGGTTCAGTCTTAAAGGTAATATGCAGCATACAGCCAGTAAGTATAACATCATTCATTGTGCGTTACTTCACTTTTTTACCAGGTTTTTCAGCCTAGCGTGTACTAGGTTCAGCACATACATAGCTATGGTGCAAACTAATTTACATTTGCCTGTTCCTAGTATTTAGCACATCTGGTTTATATCAGTGGTAGCTGTTAAAAAAAAAAAAAATACTGGTCATAGTAGTGACACATTTTTGCTCTGCAGGAGTCCATGACAGATATATGGCATTTCTAAGATAAGGAGGTCTATTCAGCAGATCTACATTCTGCCATTGTTAATTAAATTAGGATCAAACCTGTAGACTGTTATATTTAGATCCATTGAGGTCTGTTGAATAGACACCACTGCAGGTTTGAGCAAGGTTTTAGAGCTCAAAAGGATGCAGATATGGAGGATGTGCCCAGATCCTGCACAGTAAAGTAAACTGAATGCACTTTAAAACCAGCATTCCACTGTCGTCCCTGTGTCCAGCTTCTCTAACAGACATCTGCAAATAAACACACCTAATGGAACGTCATTCACATTTGTGCAGAGTACAATAGAAATCCAAATAAATAGTCTTCGGTGCTTTATTGTTCCTGATACTGATATCCCAATACTCAAATTAAACGTCTCCTGTGGCAGTCTTAAGATTAACGTTGTTGATCGATTGTAATTAAAGTTTTGACAGAGATAGTGACTGTTATTCCCAGTGAAATTGAGTTTATTAAGGTAAGATTCAGGACTCTAAAATAAATTACATGACATATACAGGTGCACTTCACTTATAACAGACTCCAAGGGTCAATGGAAATCAGTACTTATTAAACTGTAGAAAACTGTACATATTAAATGCAAAACATCTGCCCGTGGAACAGTAAAACTGTATGTATTAAACGGTATATATGTTATGAACGAGTCTGTATTAACCAGAGTAATTGCCCATTAAAACCCATGTTGTTTGGCAGGGACATGCCTCCTCAGTACGTTGTAAAGGGAACTCCATTCTACGAGGATCCGTTTTAAGTGGAGGGCACCTGTATATCCAAGCCTCGTAGTTTTGCCATTGCTTCAGCTCCTGCTCTTTAAGTTCATGAGCTGTAGACTGTTTGAGGGGTCACATGGCTCTTTGGTACATTGCTACAATCTGTAAATGATGTGGAAACTATAATAAGATGCAACATGAGAAACTACCTATATGATGACACTATCCTGGGAGACAGTCAGCATGGTTTTAGGAAAGGGAGATTGTGTCTAATTAGCCTGCGTAATTTTTTTGAGGGTGCAACATGGATCAACAATGGATAATTGCAAAGCATATGATATGGTTTATTTAAATTTCCAGAAAGATTTTGACAAAGTCCTACATAAAATATTCATTCTTATGCTGAACATAGTAGGGATTCAAGGAAATGCGTGTACATGTCTTAGGGAGGGGTTAGGAAATGCGTGTACATGGATTAGGGAGTGATTAACATGTAGAAAACAGAAAGTACTGATTAGAGGAAAAACCTCAAAATGGAGCAAGGTAATCAGTGGAGTACCACAGAGATCAGTATTAGATCCTCTGCTCTTCCTAATCTGCATTAATGACTCGGATTACTGTATAGTAAGCAAACTTGTTAAATTTGCAGACCACACAAAAATAGGAGGAATGGCAAACACTGTTGCAGCAGCAGAGGTCATTCAAAATGATCTAGACAGCATTCAGAACTGGGCAGACACATGGCAAATGACATTTAATATAGAAGGGGTGTAAGGGTGTAAGTGTAAGGCACTGCACACAGGCAATAAAAATGTACATTATAAATACTATATGGGAGACAGTGAAATTGTAGAAGGAATCTATGAAAAAAATCTAGGAGTTTATGTTGGCACAGAAATGTCTTCATCTAGACAATGTGAGGAAGCTATAAAGAAGACCAACAAAAGGCTCTGTTATATTGTGAAAAGTGTCGAATTTAAATCAAGGGAAGTAATGTTAAAACTTTACAATGCATTAGTGAGACTTAACCTTAAATATTGTGTTCAGTTCTGGTCACCTTGCTACAAAAAGGATATTGCTGCTCAAGAAAGAATGCAAAGAAGAGCGACCAGAATGATTTCCTTGTTTAAAAGGCATGTCATATGCACACAGGCTAAAAGAATCGAATCTGTTCAGTCTTGAACAAAGAAGACTACACAGCGATCTGATTCAAGCATTAAAAATTCTAAAAGTTATTAACAATGTCCCAAGGGACTTTTTCAACCTCTCAAATGGAGATTAGATAAGGGGCATTCAGAAAAGAAAATAGGAGGCACTTTTTTACACAGAGAATTGTGAGAGTCTGGAACCAACTCCCCAGTAATGTTGTTGAAGCTGACACCCTGGGATCCTTCAAGAAGCTGCTTGATGAGATTTTGGGATCAATAAGCTGCTAACAACCAAACAAGCAAGATAGGCCAAATGGCCTCCTCTCATTTCTTATGTTCTTATGTACACTCTCTAGAATTCAGGGGCTTTGCAGGAATATAAACCCTAGCTTACCAGTAAGTTACTCTAGAACACACCATGGTACACTATCATACAGTCCCAATACCTTTAAAAAGACAAGAGCGTCTACCAGATTTTGTAACCTCATATATTTTTACTGTGTATTTTATTGTCATTTGTTTGCTATGAACAAATCTAGATAGTATGTTTTTAAGGGATGTTCTTTATAAATATTTTAAATACGTCACTGTGAAACATCAGCAGAGTGCTATGTATTATATACAAGTGCAAAAATATATCTCTAAAAAAATATCTTTTTTTTTTTTGGTATTTATTTTAAGTGATTAGAAGTCATTTCTGTTTTACCAAACCCAAAATGGAATTTCACCAAACAGTTCCCATGTACAGTACTGGAGATGCATGTAGCTGTCGACTCCACAGCACAGTAGATAATTTAATATAAGATGACAGTTATTTAAAACTAATTGTAAATGCAGGTATCCTGTTACAAGAAAGATCACTATTACAAGTCAAGAGGGATACAAACGACCTCATTAGTATTTAGTCATCAGGCAGACTATGAAAGAAATATCGTTTTGCGTATGGATCTTACTACCTAAATGCTCTATAGCTCTGTTTCATTTCCGTGGTGTTTACCCCCATGGGTGATTTGTTGTCCCCTCATTAACTTCACTAAACACAATAAAAATACTGCTACTGTAGAGGTCTGCATACAACAGGTTTATGAGATTTAGAAAGTCAGCTGCTTCGATCATTATCAATAAAATAGACCCTTAATCTTCTGCAATCAAAAAAAAGCTATTTTCTGGTATAGAACATTTTACGACTGATTTAGTACAATGTAAATATAGCATGCATCTTATAAAGGTATAAAACTAACATTGCTTCTAGTAAAAAGGTATCTTTCTCTATTGGAAAAACGTAATATCCATTATATGTTATTGCAATAGCAAAACTAAACGATTTTTTTTTTTTTTTAATTCTGTTTATGCCCCATGGAGATTTTTAAACAAAGCAGATCATGGAATTGTATTAGGTGTAAGCCTCTAGTTAACCATGGCATTTCTTGATTTTTGTTAAACATTGTGTTTCATCCTTTAAGTACAGTACATCAATTATGAAAAACACTTTGAACTCGTAAAGAACTTGTTCTCATTAAATATTACATGACATAAAATCAAATTAAATATGAGTTTAAAAATCTCCTTTGGGGAGATCAATTTGTTAAGCACCTTCATCTCAGAGGATGCATTAGTTAGATAGTTCTGTCTTGGTAATTGAAATCCATGGCAGATCAACAAGACATGAGGTCTAACTAATACATTTATCCTCAGCACGCGTGGTACCTATATTTAAATGCTTGCTTTTCAATAAAGCTCAGCATATCATTAAATAAATTAAGCCAGTTTAGCACACAAATGCAAAACAACTTAAAAAAATGAAAAACTAAAACCACTTTCTGTCTGATAAATTGGAGTTTTACTAATGACACATGATTTGATGCAGACATGTCATTTATCAGCAAAACATATTACAAATATTAATGTTTTTAACAGGCAAAAGAAGAGTATAAATAGACATTTTTTGTATCACTTAGAAATAAGTACAGCAAACATTTGACTTATTGCTGCACTACTTGGTGCACTGCAATTAGGAACCTGGCAGCCGGTTTAGTTTGCTTCCTGTAAATGATTGAACACATTGCATAGAGCGGCATGATTTCTTTAAAATGTCTTCATTGAAAAAGATAACAGCTTTTCCGGTAAGCATTTAAATATTTAGGAACACTTATTGTGTAATAATGATCAATTGTGAATGTGACAGCGCAAGTTTTTTCTCCTTTAATAAATATTATGTTTAATCGTGAAATATCTTGAAATGCCTATTTTAATAACCTGACTGTGTCAGATAAGCTATTTATAACATTGAAACAAATATAGCCCTAACAATAAGCTGTGAGTTTTTAAGGTCATTTACTTTTACTTATTTCATTGTGGGAGTAGCATTTGTGAAAATATAAAACCCTGGTTTCCTACAGTAGCACTATTGGTTACTATATAAGGTTTAATAGTCATGGCTAACTTTTGGTTAACATTTTGAAAGGTATGATTAAAGAAAGAAAATAATCAAAGATGACTTACAGTATGTTGTTTTTTCGGTAGTTCAGAACTTCATTAAGTTTGTAAAAAGGTTATTTGTTCTTTAAAGGAATGCACCATTTCTCAGTTTTCTTAATAGCATATTACTGGTGAACAATAGCAAGAGTTGCAAAATGATCAACTATTGCACTACATATGATTAAATCTAACAAGATCGAAACTACATAAATCAAAGGAATAGGAAATAAATAAAGTGTAATGATGAAATCAGATAGTGATTCAAAAGAGTGGATCATAATACAGGGGAGCTGCCAAGCATTGAGTTTAACTCTCCAACCATTTTTAATGCACTGTAGTCTGACCAGAATCAAGCATAAAATGGTAAGCCTAATTCACCATTCTCTGTTCAGAATGGCGGTATATTTTTTTACAGTGTTCCTACAGAGACGTGCAATATCGGTAACAGATTATTCTGGATGCAGGAGAATACACCAGAAGGATTGGAAATCCATAGCAGGAGTGTCATAAGAGAGAAAGTCAGGGTCTACTGTATGTTATACCAAATTTCCAAATAAACTATTAAACCTCCTATGGGTTAATCATGCCTCATGGAAGAATCAAGTGTGCATGGTTTTAGCTGCAGAACTGAGAGATTGTTTCCCTGAGAACTGCAATGTGTTACAGTGAAAATACACAGAAGTTCAAAAGTGTCTGGAGAAACCTTTTTTTTTCCACATCAGCTTCCGTTGGGCAGTTTCTAAACAGTCGTCAAGCTTAAAAACAAGTGCAGTATTATTGTTGATACCTATATTCAGAATGATTATTTTGTGAATCTACTGTACATATTCAGAATACTGCTGGAATGCGTGCCTTTTAGAAAATATAGACGCTATTTCAATATTTATCTTGTGTTCTTGTAAGGCGTAGGGGTATGTATGTGTTTTTATTTTGTTTGTACTTTATTTTAAACAAGCCCTGTACATATATTCTTGTCAGCAGCATTACAATATGATTACATTTTAATGCCCCCATTTTTTGTTCTCCAGTTTAGTGAAGACATTTAAAATGTTGTTGTAGTGGTTTATGTAAAAAGTCCCTGTATATGTGGCAATACTGGCAAATCATTGTTGTCATGGCAGCAGATTGTGTGGCCTGAGGGGTGAAATTCTCAACAAAAAAGTGCAGGTATTTATATGTACAGCCGGGTGTAAATATTTATAAAATGGAGACAATCTGAGTGCCAATGAATAAATACCTTAAAAATGTATACATGTTGGTGCACGTTACATCTATAAATACAAAAAAAGCCTTAAAAAAGAACTGCTCAATTCACCATAAACAAAGAAGCCAGAAATACTGAAAGTTTTGTAACGTCTGCTTGTATCACTCAGTCATGTACTGTACTAAGTTAAACCTTAAATGACAAGCATTAAGAACGATTACACTATGCAGTAACTGCTGTAGAGAGGGAGTTTTGTTTCAAGATACCTTAATAAAAGGGATGATGTTATAAAAAACGGTATTAAAAAAAAATTGTGCTATGAAAAAATTATACAATGCACAATAGTGTCTAAAATACCCCTCAAGTGTATTATGTAACAGGCACTACTACTATTAATGATGTACTTGGCCATTTTAATCTCCATAGTATTCTTTGAAATCATCCCCATTCATTCCAGACTCTGGGTTCTTACCTACAACAAGACCTGGCCATGCTACAATAATAGCCTTTGATTAGAACATATATCCCTGTTTCTTTTATTTATTTTATGTTCTGTGTGTTTCTCTGTTGTGTTTCTGTGTAGATTAATTACCATGATCTATTCCAGAAAAAGATTAAACTCTATTTTTTTTTTTTTATTTGATCTCTGGTATTGTGGTTTCTGCACAAGAAACAAAGTAGCAAAAGACACATTTTCATAAAGTAATATCATTACTGTGGTTTACTACTGCCTTTTCTTTAGATGTGATCGCAAGTGGAAACTCACAATTAACTTAAATAAACTATTCAAAATGTTTCAGAAAAGGGGGAATTGTACAAAGAAAAAATACCTCATTGGTTTGTTTTTCATTTAATACTAGTATCACAAGAAAACAAAACGTTGATCACTATGCTTGACATGTACCTTGCAAGTTGTGCCAGTGTTAAAAGCGTGAAGCACGCCTGCATCTGTTTCCCGATCCTGACTCGCTTCTCAAATCTGAAGCTGCACTTTGATCCTGTTTTTTAAGTTATTGTTAATCCCTACTGTCCCACACATCACTTGCCATTTTTGAAAATTTTGCACAAATTCTGGCAATGTGGTAAATCGATGCAAGGCAAAACACGCTATATTTCTAATAGTTATCAACTATGTAATTTATAGCGAATACTGACATGGATTTTTGCCTTCAAATTCATGTGCAGCAATGTTCATTTTGAATATTCCACAGCCATACTAAAGAAAATAATTATTACTTCATAATAATGACAATTACTCCATATCGCTGTTTTCGCGTTGCACTGCTAAAGTCGTCTCTCATTGATCAACAAATGAGCTCTAACACAAAGCGAAATGGGTGGAGATTTGTGACTTGTGCAAAAATGAAATCTGATCAGAATGAAAGCCCAGCCAATCAACATGCAGTGATTATACTGATGTTAATGGTGGCCAATAGCAGCTAACAGAAACAGAATCAGTATGAGGAAACAGAATGCAAGTAGCATGAACTGTGCTGAATGAAAGCGTATTGGAGAAACGTTACGCTAGTGGACTCTGTGTGGATGAAAAGTAGGTTAAATATGTCCCAGTACCAAGTACTGGCATCAAAATAAGTCCCGGTACAGAGTAGCAGTGAGTACCAGCAGAATTTCACTCTGTGTGGCCTTCAAGCAATTTTTCAAAATACAGAAATAAACATATAAATGTAAATACTAAGATCATTTTACATTTCCTCCTTCTACTTACTAAGGGGATGGTGTTATTACTGTACATCATCCTAGTTACCATGGTTACAGAGACAGTGGGCTCAAAGACAACATCATCCAGCAGTCTGACTTTATAAATGGCACTATACAGAGTCAATTTCATTTAAGAACCCCAGAGTGCCTCCTCCCCTTGCTCCTCCTTCATATCTGTCTAACAATGATTGGAAGGAGGTTGTCATGCAAATCAAGTTCAGTCATCCTTCCCACAAAACAACAGGTGTGCATGCTTGCATATTCCCCTTGTATGGCATACATGTTGCATCTGTACATGTTACTTCTAGGCTAGCTTTATCAATCTTTTGAACCCCTTTTTATTTTTCTATGCTATATAATGAATTAAAATATATTACGACGATGTGACTAACAAATCCCGAGGCTTCAAAATCGACACTACTCAAAATTTGGCACGGATCACCTTTTTAGTTTTCCTCAAAGCTTGCAAATATCAGGTGTGGGTAGCTTGCAATTGATTATTCATGTGATAACCATGCATTTTAAATAACGCCTTTTCATCAGAATTTCTGTAAAACCCTTGGTACAGCAGCATTAGAGACAGAAATGAAACATTGAGGAGCTGGCTGGTAATGTGGAGATGCTACAGGCTGGGGCATTCCAATGTTGAGTAGCAGTTTAATAGAGCCATGTGATCATTAGCTGAGTATATATGTATATTGCACTGCAAGAATCTTCCAAACTCTGGGTTCTAAATTAAGTTTAAACCTTACAACACAAAAGTTAATTATAGAGTAAAAAGAAAAAGGGATAATTTCCTCATAACGAATTTCAATCTGTAATTCAACTATAACTAGTGACTCGAAGCTTTTAGGAAAACATGTCACACTATGATCCAGGTTTACAGTTTAAACTAAAATTATTTGTTTGGAGTTGCCTGGATCGTGTAAGTCATGTATGAAATAACAATATAAGCTTTAGATGAATGAATTACTATAGTTAAGGACAGGCAAGCTCTTTATTAGCAGTAGCTTTTGTGGTCTAATCCTGGGAGAATAAAACGATATTGTATTTTATAAGGTTATTTAACGTTTGCAGAGCTTAAAAGGATTTCCCTTCTTTGCAAAAATTCCCCACCATCACTCTATCTGATATGGTTACTGTATCTTTACTCTAATCTTAATGAAACAATGTTTGAATCATCTTCCCTTGTAACAAGCACGCCATTACAACACAGATGGAGACTATTGTGCAAATATGAACTATTGAAATCCATAGGGCATAATCCATGTGGTTTCATGCTTGCCATAACTTTATAACATTTGACTGCAACATAGATTTGACGATTAGATGGCATCTTACAAGAATCATAGACTGTTGCAACTAAATCATTATTAAATGAACGCGACTCAGTTCCCCTGTTGGAAATTAAATGTATTTGCTACTGTTCATTATGGATGGGATTGTAAGTCATAGTTGCCAAATGGGATACTTAAGGTTTTAAATTATCCATCTACTTAAACCTGCATCTAATAAAATGACTGTAATATAGTTTACATAATCTATCATGTCTTCTAAAAAGCCTTGCACTGAAAACTTGTTTTAGTTAGCAAGTGTAAGTTCTGTTGTGCACTAATTATGTTTTTTATTCTCTGTACAGTGCTTGTCATTTCTTTGTCATTAAAAAAGAAATCATTTTTAATGAAGGAAAGCAATTTCTGCCTTTTTTCTCTTTATTGACAGGGTGTCTGTGCAATGAGCACAGCATTTTTACACTTCTTCTTCTTGGCTTCATTCTGCTGGGTTTTGACAGAAGCTTGGCAGTCTTACATGGCTGTTACCGGGAAGGTCCGGACAAGGCTAATAAGGAAACGTTTCTTGTGCCTTGGATGGGGTGAGTCTCAAGCGCAGTTCTTCCTGAACAAATTCACACATATAATTTCTATTGGAAGCAGAGTATCTTTTTTATTCATATAATAAAACACATGCTTTACATGCTTTTCAATACATACTGCATGTGGAAACTAAAGACACAGAGCAAATCCTTTCCTTTCTTCACTAGCCCAATAGTACAGCTGCTTGTTGAGGCCATC
The DNA here is from genome assembly GCF_017654505.1 of Polyodon spathula. Taxonomy (NCBI): domain Eukaryota; kingdom Metazoa; phylum Chordata; class Actinopteri; order Acipenseriformes; family Polyodontidae; genus Polyodon; species Polyodon spathula. Next base: position 10,580,311 of record NC_054539.1, on the reverse strand, counting down.
AGAAAAAAATTAAAGAATTCTTCATTATTATCTCAGGATCTCGAGTAATCACTTCTGTTTTCACAATATCCCGAGAAGCATTACCTCGTGATCGCGAGATAACGGAATGGGTTTCTCAAGATCACAAGGTAACGATCCCATGATTTCGACGTAACAAAGGTTTTTTTTTGTTTTTTTCCAATAGCTTTAGTGAGCCGTCATAGAATAGTATGTGTGTTCACCTGTTTATATTATGAATAGTCCATTCAATGTGACAAGGATTATCATCCCATTCATAGGGCCAGTAGCCAGTGTGTACCTAATAACCTTTTAGCATGGAGTGATCAATGAATCATATAGGCTGATTATACATTTTCTATCCACAGTGATATGCAAACATAATTTGTTTTTGGTCTAAGAATGATTCAAATTTGAAAGGTATAATTATTGAGAAAGACAGGAAGGGGCATTTCAAATGTACACAGTGCTGTGATTTATTTCTCTGGTAACCTAGCAACACAGCAAGACTATCCAAGATTTCAGCAAAGTAAAGAACACGACAATTTGGATCGGTGTGTCGTACTGTCATAAACAAGGACTTGTTGGTTCCTTTCTAACACAGCTTACCAGCATTCTTTCCTGTTATCTTTTTGTGTACTTTGTCCTACATAGTAGGGCAAGAGTAATTTGCCACGGCAACGTCCCTACACAAGTAACTAGCTTTTTCATCGTATATTTAGCTTAGATGCACTTAGATGATGGATTGTGTTGCCGCAGCTGAGTGCGAATGTCGATTTTTCATTCTCGGTGTCCAGACCCGCCCCCCCCCGCTGGGGCAAGGGCGGGAAAGTTAGCAGGAAAGAAAAAACCAGATTCTTACTGTACGGTCTAAGTGTTAATGATACATTGATTCAATGCAAACCAATATGCCAGCTTACGAAAATTTGTAAATGTCGTATGCATCATGACGACCTATGAATAAAAGAGGTACTCACTCGAAACCCCAAGTTCTGCAATAAACAAAAACATTTAAGTAATTTGTACACACACAAACACACACACACACACACACACACTGTCACACACGCACACACAAAGAAGGAGATTGGCAGTCGATCATATAAAAGCTTATACTCTGAAGGCAGCTCCCCATGCAACATTAATTGCTGGAGTTCTTTAAAGTCCTCTCATGTAGTGAAGGGCTACCAGAGTATCAGAATTTAATTGTATTTGTTTTATTGAATATGGTAACATTATCATAACAAGGGCAACTGTGGGACGTTTCTATAACAAAAACGAAACAAAATGAAACAAAGGCTTTTTAATTAGAATTTTGACTTACTTAAGATAGACATGCTTTCAATGTGCACCTGCAGCTAGAGGAATGCATTATTTCATTTCAGACATACTGTACTGCGCTGGGCAAGGGAAAATTTGGGGTTTACAGATTACAGAATACAAATTCATATGCAGTACTTAATCACACGGTTAAGTGGAATAGATACATTTCATTATAGCAAACAATAACCAGGCTAACAAAAAAGCTTATAAATGATGTAGATTCAGATATACAATAAGTATGATGTATATGAGGTAGAGAATTACTGTACATGCACATCAGGATATGAGTTTTAATTTAATCACAGTGGACTAGATTCTCAAATCTATTTACTCCAACCAGTCATTAGGACAGTTGTTTTTTTTTTTGTTTTGTTTGTTTTTTTTTATCAATGGAAAAAACACCAATTCTTTGTCTAAAACAAATAAGAAACAATTTAATACTTAATTCAAGTTTATTGGATGCATTTTTTCCCCTATCTGAAAAACTTGCTAATGGCAAACTGGAAACCTTTGAGAATGTACCCCTGCGTGTTTATAATGACACATTTGTTTTCCCTGGTGAGAAGACTGGGCTCAATAGTGCCTTGTGTCAGTCCACTATTATCTCACCAGTGGCTATAAAGTGATATATGTGTTTGAATCAATTGAATTGATTATGAGAAGCTTTGTGGCAAACTAAGTTGGCAGACATCTTTAGAAAGCATTTGGACCCATGGGGATGTGCAGACAGTACTTCCTGTGCGCATACCTATTCTATAAGCATTAAAGAGCTAGAAAGGTTTGCTCACCTAATTGAGGGAAAGTATATAAATGGGATCTCTCTAACCAAAGTTTTTTTTTTTTTTTTTTTTCTTCAGGATTACCAGCATTAGTTGTTGCCATTTCCATGGGATTTACAAAGGCTAAAGGCTATGGAACACCTCAGTAGTAAGTATTTTAATTATGCAGTAATAGTTGCAGAAATGTTCCATTTTTTTAGCCTGGAATGTTTGTTTTTTGGGGTGCGTTGTGCATGTTAAGGGCAGGTTCAAATTCTTAATTATGAATTTCTGAGCACACACATTGACTGAAATGTTAATATACATTGTGGTGTTTTCTGCAAGAAAGAGGTATTCAATAGGGGATAACAGTGGAACACAGCCAACGGCCTCAGGCTCATAACTCCAGACACAGCCACGAAGAACCCAGTCAGGTATTCAGTGCATGACAAAGCACAGAGAAGGTCTGTGCTGGCAAGGAAGTTAATAAGGCACCTCAAAGGGACAGCAGATTAAGATTCCTGTTTTTAGCACACAGGCATGTGTAGCATACTGTCAGACAGGGATAGATAGCCTGCCGTATTTAATAACTGCAAATAATCTGTGTTGAAATTAATTATAAGGGCTTACACTAGGTACCTGTGAGAAAGTGTGTGAAACCTCTAGCAGATCATTTTGTTTAATAGATAGCTCTCTTTTTTGGGTGTGTTTTAAAAAGAAAAATAAATGTATTTATTTATAGTGGATTCAGCATTGCGAAATGCATGTATGCTGGAAAAATGTTTCAAGCATCATACCAATATTAAAACGTGTGTGGCTGTGTATTCACTAGCCTTGCCATCCTTTTAGTGCTATTTACTGTGGATGTCAGCTGACTCTTTAAACTAAATGATAGTGCTGGGGGATTTTGTAGTCTAGTTAAAGGGTTACAAGTTGCTTTATTTACAAATTCTTAAACAAAATGTTCTACTAAAGGTTCCTTTATGGTCTCTAATTTCTTATGATTTGTGTTCCTGTTAAACATGAATATATTAAGTGTGTTCTGTCAGCAGTTTATTCCCCTGTAAACCTTTTCATGTAGAACTATGCCATATGGCAGAATTCTCCAGACAGTAGATAATAATATAACTGTATACTTGGTCTCTGCACCATTAATTTAAAACCCAGTGTTAATTTTTATGAGTAAGCTGTTGTTGTCTTGTGTTCTTTCTAGCTGCTGGCTGTCTCTTGAAGGAGGACTTTTATATGCCTTTGTTGGACCCGCAGCTGCTGTTGTTCTGGTAAACATATGTGTCATCAGAAATAGAGAAAATAACAGAGTAACTTAGAAGTTAATATTGTCAGTCGACACCTAAAGCCAGTTCTAAATCCTCCTTTGATATATAATAATATGCAGGATATTAATTAATCATGTTTTGCAGCTTTGAATGCACAATAGTTTGGGGTGTAAAAAGTAATCAGACATTAATAATAGAATCGCTCTTCCAGATGGCATACTGTCATTAAGAAGCTGAAGTGTAATTGAGTAAAACTAAAATCAAAATATAAATGTTGACATGACATTCTTGTTTAAATTCATATAAACTGTCACATCAGTGTAAATGTTTAACAAAACTAAATCACAGCAACTCAGAATGTGCAATGATTGTAATTAACAAAAGACATATTGGGAGCAGGAAAAGACTGTCTGGACCATCACATTTCTGCCCTTCTACCACAAAGGGATTAACCTTGAAAAATCAGTAAAAACGATGTTCTTCTTAGGATGTTTACTAAACAATATTTTTTAGAGAATGGGTTCAGTTAATTAAGGGGAATATTTTTGACAGTAGTTTTTTAAGCCTGGAATTTACAGCATGTTAGCTTCTGGAGGCTTTACTGTAAACATTCAGTCCATTCAATCCAGGGACCTCATACTAACCATGCGCTTAATTCTTGAGTCAAGCCACCCAGAGCCACGTTCCAAACAGATCTTTAATTGTTTAATTGTTCAAAGTAATTATAGACCTCATTTGAACAAGATCCCAGAACAGAATGGACTGAAAGAATCACAACTTGTAGAATGTGTACCACAGATATTAAAAAAAAAAGTGATATGACACCAGTAGTTTGGGTAGGCTTTATGCTAGAACATTTTGCTAGAGCAGTTTCCCTTACTGAAAGATGGTTAGAAAACTGGCACAGTCATCACTATTCAACATGCACTGAAAACCAAACTGACAGGTGATGAAATAGACACCCGTTTTGTTGCTGCACAGGGTAAATCCTCAAGGAGATGACAGAAAGGTACCACACACTTGTCCTGGAAGTACAGTTTCCTGTCAGAATTTGGTGATTTTTTCAATCTAGCTCCTGATTGGTCAGCCCTTGGTTGCCTGGTGAGGTAATTTTGAAAATGCTGGACATTAGACAGAGCTGTCTAGATACACTATCAATTATCACAGCTCAGTACATTTTTACTTTCTAAACTTTAATACAGTATTTTTACTTCATAGTGGTGTGAACAGGGTTGGGAGAGTTGTCAACATGGTGGCCAATATTGTTGTTATTGGAAAATCACTTGGGGGGGGGGGGGGGTGTTTAGAAAGCAATTGTGTTGGGCAGATACTGGCCATTGATAATGCTGAGAGAAAAAAAATTGAACAGGGAATAGATATATAGAAAAAGTCAACCAGAGGAAATTAAATATTGTTTTGAAGTGTATTTCCTGGAAGCAGATGTGCCATGATACACTACAGTATGTCCACAGAATGAGATTAAGAATAGAATAGTGGATAATATAGAATAGGAAAGAAGAAACAACAGCCAAAGAATATGAGTGATGGAAAAAAAATTGCAAGGACAACAGAGTTGGGTTTGTTAGCGAGACTCGCAGACTGAAAAACTTGAAGCAGTCGGCAAAGTAGACCACGATAGGAGAAGAGGTCACTGAGGTCTAAAAGGCTATTCCAGGAGAAAGCATCACCCCTGTAGGGATTGCCAAAGCATTGTTTTGTATCATATACATGAAATGTCACAACCAGCAGCACCAGTGTTGACTTACCCAAGAGCTAGCAGACGGCACAAAACAATTGTATGGTCATAAAGAGAAGCCATGAAAGACATAAAAATGTCAGCTCGTGAGGGAGTAATATTACAACAGTATGGTTCTGAAGAAAGGTGACTAGTGTGTGGGGACCTAGTTCACATCAACACCTAAAACATGGTGTGTAGATGTCACGTGTAGATTGGCTAAGATGACTGCAACACTCATAAAATAAAGGAGACTTAATTCAGTGTGACAGCTGATGAAGAGTCACTGCAATACCTGGAAAGGTCATCTCCATCTCTAGTCAGGGGAGAATTAAATCAGCCGTCATTTGGAATATGCCTGAAAGCCAACATGGATGTTTCCTTAGTAGAGGATATGAATACAAAATGTATACTGGAATAGATGCATGGGGGTTTGGGCATCGGGCATGTTTAACAATCGATGAGTAGCTATGATGCTTTACATTTAGACTTCACTTACACTGATGTATGAGGCAAAGTTCAAACATTAATCTGAATGATCCCAGGCAGTTAAGAGCAAGAAAGATGTTGTAAAATATGGTAATGTAAGTAGGTAACGAAGAAATAGTGAACTGGATTAGATTACTTTAAGAAATGACATGCCAGTTTACTGTATTTAGGGGTCCCTGGGAGGCGTAGGGATTAAGTTTCACAAAACTAAGGGCAGATTGACAATTCCAGTTGATGTTTAAGAATTATTTATATACAATATATAGTATACAAATTATATAAAGCGATACATTCAACAAAGCATATCACTGGTTGAATTTGCATTTCCACTGGTTAGTGTTTGTTTCAAGTTAAAAAATTAATTTAATTATTGATGTCTGAATGCTAGTTTTCTTCAATGTTAATATATTTTCTCTTAAGATAACATGCTGCTATTAAATGAATATGTTGCTAATATTTGTTGTCTTCCAGATCACCTTTGTAAACTAGATGAATAATAGACAACAATAATAATAATACAAGTATATAGGCTATTTTTACAAAATGGGTTTCTGTTTTCACAGGTCAACATGGTGATAGGCATTCTGGTTTTCAATAAACTTGTATCCAGAGATGGGATCTTAGATAAACAATTGAAACACAGAGCAGGGTACGTAGATAGAATGCAAATATAAATAATGTACCATATCTTTTATAGTCTACTGTTGTTTATAAAATGGAAATTAGGCAATTTCTCCTTGCTATTGTAAAATGAATGTCAAAGTCCTTGGAAGAAATATAATATTATTAGCTGTGCTGCTTGTTTGGCAGTATCATTCAATGATGGGAATGTTTACTGTTGTATAGTATAATAGTGCATCTGTCTGTTAAAAGGCATAATCTGATTTGTGACTTTTCTTCAAATGACAGTTTTGCAAGCATGGCAACATTGTGCTTTTTTTGTTTGTTTGTATTATTTACAGGCAGATGAGCGAGCCCCATGCAGGTTTAACATTAAAGTGTGCCAAATGTGGAGTTGTTTCAACAACAGCTTTATCTGCTACTACTGCCAGCAACGCCATGTAAGTCTCTTGTATTGGCAGTTGACTACACTGTTTGAATTTTTAAATGACATTAGGGAATTTAAATAGCTGGTCTAGCAGGGAATATGGCTAAAAATAAAATGGAGTTAAAAATAGACACTGGTGCATTTTATCATAAAACATTTCACACTGGAAAACATGGTATAATGGTGAAAAAGAAATGTTACATGCATGTACCTTCACAGGAGATGAGGTCCACACTATATAGTGAGGCAATCCAAAATTGTTCAGGTATGCAAGTTATTGACCTTTTGCAAACATGTCACCAAGTCACGTGACCCAATGTGTGGTCAGCTATTTTGGACGGTAAGCTTCACTAACCATTTCGACAGCAAGTTTTGCAAACCATGACAAGTGTATTTTTAGACAAAAAAAAAAGAGTGTGTGTTATAAACTGTACATGCAGTCCGAAACATCTCAGGGATGGACTTTTACACTGTCAGGTGAAGTCAGCCATCCCGAAGGTGCACACCGTGAGAGATATATCGATGCACGCTCATGATGGACTCATCTGACATGTGCATGCCATTGTTTATGCCAGTGGTTCTCAACTCTGGTCCTGGAAGACCCCTATGCCTGGTGGTTTTCGTTCTAACTGTGCTCTCAATTTCAAATTCAGCCCTTAATTAAACTAATAATTGTAGACCTTTTCAATCATTTTAAGCTTTTAAACAGGTGGAGATAGTTCAGAAAAGTGTTCAATTAATTAAGTTTGTTATTCAGTGTTCCAAAAATAAACAATAGCTCAGTGCCATTTACAGAAAAGTTTCCAAATCGTATAACTCAATGCAAATATATCCACAAACAAAGGAAAATAATTTAAACCGATTGTATTGTTCTATTACGTTTTCTAACTTTTGTACAAGGGACCCATTCTTAACTCTATGTGATGGAGTCATGCTCGGAAGAGTGCAGTATTCCTGGTGCAGTAATCCTGGTATGCAGGTTCTCGTTCACAAATTCATTAATATGGAACCCAGACCATGTTTTATGAGGAAAGTGGTCAGGGACTGGGCAGTCCTGACATCTGTAGGAAGGTCATTCCACCACTAAGGCGCGAGGGTAGAGAAGGAGCGGGCTCTGGAGGCAGGGGAGCATAGAGGAGGTACAGCCAGTCTTCTAGGTCAAGGCAGAGTGGACAGGTCGGGTGGGGGGTGTAGGGAGAGATGGAGCTGGAGGTAGCTGGGTGCAGTCTGGTCAAGGCATCGGTAGGCGAGTACAAGAGTCTTGAACTGGATGCGAGTGGTGATTGGGAGCCAGTGAAGTGAGCAGAGCAGTGGAGTAGCGTGGGAGAAGCAAGACAGAGAGAACATCAGGCAAGCAGTAGAGTTCTGGATGAGCTGGAGCGGACAGGATAAAACATTCAAATTACCAGATTTTCCAGTGAGAAAAACATATTTTGATCATGATTATGACAAATATAACGCTGAACTGGAATGATAGCATAATAAACTCTTCTATGAGATTGGAAAAAAAAAACATTACAAATCTTAGTGTTCGCTACATAAATGGCTGTAACTTGTTGGCTCCCAGCTTTCCTATTTACTGCAGAAATCCACTTTTTTCATCTTTCAGGATCCTTCAGGAAATGATAAAAAGAAAAACCTGGCTTTTGGCCTTGTCTGTTGGTGCATCCAACAGCACAACACAAAATAACCATCTTCAAAACTTACACTGGCAACATCTGTGTGAATATGCCGTCCAGGGCTTCTTGCAGTCCAAAATGGCCGACAAGCACGGTCACTTGATCTGTGACTTCACATGCAAAAGGGCAATACTCATGTTGAACGTTACACACAGGGTGCCTTTTTACACAAGGTGTACATTATGTTGCAAGAATTATTGTAGTCCTAAAGTATTTTTGAAGTAAGCTCCAAATCAACATGTCTAAACATGTGTAGGGACCTGTTTGTTTTTTTTTCCTTCAAAAGAGACCTTTAGGCTGACACCCCCATGTCATATCAGTGTTGTGGGGGACTCAGGCTTCCGGGTGTCAAGCAAACCAGCACACTTCAGGAGAATCTTGTTGACTGTTATAAAAATAGCTTTTAACAACATAAAACCTTTTCTGAATTCCCCACCATGTTCACTTTGGCTTTCTCTCTCTTACAAGGTAATATTAAATAATTCTCAGATCCGAGCTAAGTCTGTCCTTGAGTGGCTTACACAAGCCTGATTCAGTAATCTTATTTGAATTCTTCTTCTTTTCTGTTTGCTCAGGGCATCCCTGTGGAGTTCGTGTGTGGTGTTGCCGCTCCTTGCACTAACCTGGATGTCAGCAGTCCTGGCAATGACAGATAAACGATCCATACTGTTTCAGATACTCTTTGCAGTGTTTGATTCATTGCAGGGATTTGTTATTGTCATGGTCCACTGTATCCTCAGAAAAGAAGTAAGAGTAAATAAAAGGAATTAACTGCAAGAATGTTCCTTTGACTGGCATGGTGTTTCTTTTGCCAGGCTCTTTGTTAAAGACAAACTGAGATGCAGTTTTGTAAATCTGTAGATGCCATTTTGTAAACCTTAGCAACAGTATCCTATGGTGCATTGTACCAAACCATATTATCCTCTTTCTCTTGGATTGCTGTTGCTACCTGCCAAGCTATTTCTCTTCAGCACATATATAGCTACTGTACATATAGTATGAGCATTTAGAAAAAGCTACACTTTTTGTGGTTTGCTGGACAGTTTATTTTTATCTTATTGTCACAGGGAGAGTTTAATAAGTTATGTTTATTGCTTTCAATGTGTCATGCACATCTATAGAAGTGGTGAAATATATGTATTTTTATTACAGGTCCAAGTTGCATTCAGATGCAGACTAAGGAACTGTCAAGATCCAATCAATGTTGATTCGGCTGGTTCTTTTCCAAATGGGCATGCACAGATCATGGTTAGACTGACCTTTATTCTTTCATCCACAATGTACTTAAAAGAAAAAGAATTGCAACCGGTTAAAGTTAATTTTCCAAAGTCAAACAGCATATTTATTGTAGCTTAAGGAAAAGTTCAGGAAAATACTTTATTTACAGAAACATCACATTTTTGTATTTGAGAAACATAGCAGCAGAGTATGGTATGGAGAATATACATTTTTAACATCATTACCTCAAAATCACCCAGAAATGAACAGATCACAAAAGCTGGTTATGCTATTTAAATGATTCTACATTTAGATGATTCGGCATGTACTGTTTGTAGATTTGTCTACACAGTAAGAAACATTAAGAAACACTTCCAATTCCTAATTCTTATTTTCTCCATGTTTTAAACCAGGCCTACAAGTCACCATGGGTAATGTCCTGACATTATTCATAAACTAACAAATGTCCTGCATTTGTTCTTATGACCTTGAATTTGTGTTATCCTATTTGCCTAATTTATTAAGAGGTTTTGTTTAATCTGAAGCGATTGCTTCAGATGAAGAATTGCTATCTTGGTGTTTATCTTCTCCATACCCCACTCTGGATGAACTGTAATTACAGGCTGGTTATAAACTTACTGCTTAACTAATGGCTGCAATTTAGACAGTTTGCTGCTGGAGTGAAAACTGCAATTTGCTTTAAGTTATTCATTACGTGTGTCAGTTAGCTTTTTTATCTTGCATCCTGGATTGCTATAATAATGTAATGTTCTCTATGTGTCCTTTGAAATGAGATGTCAGTATCTTCATTCCTAGTTAATGCAGTCACTGTGAACTTTTTAATAATAGTATAATTCTGCTCATGTTTTTTAGTGAAAGCGTGGGTTTTGCTGTGGCTGTGGCGCTCAATTCAGTTGCTCATTTCTAATTAAAGTATTACATGGGTCAGCTTTAAGAAGCTGCAACAGCAGTGTTATACACTCTAGATTTAAGTGATCAAGTGTGTGTAAAAAGCACATACCTTTGCCTATGAACAAATTAATGTATGATGGTCATAAAATTGTATGGCCAAGATTTGGAAATTTATTCATTTCCTAAATAAAATATTTACATACATTCAAAAAAAGCCTTACATAAGCATTAAGTAAATGGCAAACTCATAAAGAAATTTAGCAGGTTTTAACCAGCAAAAGTACAATCAACTTATTGTGTCTCAACAGACAGACTTTGAGAAAGATGTGGACATAGCTTGTCGATCAGGTAAGGCACACAAGGTTTACTTTATCAAATTAGGTGCTAATTATTATAGATGTCAAATGCTTGACAGCCATTAAAATCCGTTCAGTTTTTACCCAAAAGGTTGACATTGTGTAAATAGTAAATACTCAAGGTTTTCAGTAACAAATTATTTTTTTTTAAATAGTTATACAAATGTATAGCTACTAGCATCTCTCCAATTCTATAGATATCTATATATATATATATATATATATATATATATATATATATATATATATATATATATATATACTTAGTATTATATTAATAACATAGAGTAATACATCCACATAGATTGATTAATGTAGGTAGAGTAATACATCCACATTGTTAATAAAGGCTATGATCTTATAGTGGCTGTCCTGTATAGTAATACTTAACAAATCGATACTAGAATATGAAAAAAATAAGCCCAGTCAGAATTTGTTTTTTTTAAAAGCATTTTTATTGTTATTTTTATTTTAGTAAATGTAACAAATTGTCACCTAAAAACCCTTGTTTCGGGCCACTGTCAGTCATATATCTGAAAACACAAGACAGCTGAGCTGTGTTTGCAGCATTGGTTTCTTCATCTACCATTAGAGCTACGCACTTGGCTTGCTATCGGCTTTTATTGCATCTAGCAGAATCTGAGACACCGAAGAGATTAAATTGTTCTGAAACTTGTTACCCGAGAATTCTGCGGCTATTGACAAGTGATTGCTTAACATGCAGTCATAATCAGAAATCAGAGAAAGTAATTCCACATAATTACCTTTATATGAGGAATTGGTTCCTTCATTGTGCCAGTTATTGCTTACCAAGGTAAACAACAGAATCAATTGAGCGTAGAACCTCACATTTTTTTCTTACTTGCCTATTGTGATGTATTCTGCTCATCCAGTTGAACATCAATCCAGGTTTGTCCAAAAGTTTTGAGTGTAACAGTGGCTTGCAAGTGAGTTTGGGAACGCTCATGTTTTTGTGCTGACATCGTTAGACATATTGCCTGTTCCATATCGCCTTTTCTGTACTGAACAAAAGACAGTTCCAGCAGTATCATTTGCTAACTGTTTTTGGAAGTGGCGAGTGTATCTGTTTCACTTCCTATGTCTGTTCAGGTATTTGTGGTGTATACCTCCCTTTTTTAACAATGTCCAAATTTTTTAAGAAAGTTGTTCTTGAAAATTGATTCTTAACCAAATCGACTACAATGTCTCCATTGTCTGGTGCCATTTTTTTTTTTAATTTGTAAAAAGCAATTCGAAATATTTCTTCGAAATTCTCACTAACGGTCTCTGAAATAAACAATATCATGTGAAATTCAGCTATTCATACACCACTTACCCTAGCATATGTATATCCCACCTTTGCTCACTAATGATTGGACAGATGCAAAACCAGGACAGATCTTTGACTTTCCCTTTGGTTAAACTCCCAAGACCTTCAACTGAAACGGGTACCTTCAACGGTTTATGTCTCGCCTCTGCTCACTCATCATTGGACAAATGCATAACAAGGGGCAGATCTTTGACTCACATTGGTTAAACCTACTCAAGACCGAGGCAAAGAATACCTTCAATTGTTTATGTCCTGCCTCCACTTACTTATGATTGGACTGCCGCGGTGAAAATGTAGATTTTCTATTGGTTGATTTTATTTTATGTAAAAAAATAATAATTCTGCATAATTAAACTGTAAACTCGCACTCCTAGCACTCCTGTCTTGTCCCTCTTAGCATACCATAATTAATTTTCTGTGGCACCATTTTAGTGCATGCCAGGATTGAATGTATGTAGTCATCGTTTGAATTTACAATTAGTCACGGAACCACATTATGTAGCAAAGCACTCAAACTGAAGGACTTGTTAATTGGAAGTTAATTTTTTTTTTCAAACTTCCTGACAGTTCATTGGATTGAAAGAGGGTTACTTGTATCTACTGTCAAAGGGCATTCCAGTATCACAGAAGTGCATCTAATCTGTTGTATAACCTTCATACTAAACATGCTTTCACTTCTTAAAATACACTTTCAGGGCCTTAGCCAGCCATGTTAAAGTTTTGTCCCATGGATGTTCTTTTGGACTTAGGTCAGGAGAAAAAGCTAGCCACAGCAAGGCCTCGACATTGTTTTCTTGAAGTCATGCAATTATAGTTCTAGCACTGTGTGGTCTTGTGTTGTCCTTCTGGAAATTGACACTTCCGGATTGGCTTGCAGGAATGGAAAAACGATTGCCTCGAGGACTTCATAAATGTGTTGCCAAGCAGTAAGGTTACCCTCAATCTGCACCAAAGGCGTTCTTGTGTTAAAGGAGATTCCTCCCCACATCATCACACTTCCACCGCACGACGTGTAGGTGACCCTTTGCCTTCCAGGACGTGGCCTGTCCCTCACAGAGCCGGTTTCCTGGTTTCTCTGGACTAGTCTACTGATTCTTGAAGCAGAACATCTCTGGGCAACTTCTCTCACAGACAGGCCGCCTTCAATCATGCCGATAGCAACCAGACGATCTTCATTACTCAGCTGGGACATGGTTGTATCTTTCGTTGTTGAGCTAATTAAAATCATGTCTTTTTGAATGGCTATTTATACATATTCTTAATCAACTCATTTTGGCAATTTTAACTCAAATACCAAACACTGAGCACCTGGTGTTTTTGTGCATCAGTGTATATATATATATATATATATATATATATATATATATATATATATATACACATACACACTATCAGTCAAAAGTTTTAGAACACCCACATTTTTCCAGTTTTTATTGAAATTTAAGCAGTCCAGTGAATAACCTGAAATGGTACAAAGGTAAGCGGTAAACTGCCAGAGGTTAAAAAAAAAGTTTAGGTTAAAAAAAACTGAAAAATAATGTACATTTCAGAATTATACAAAAAGGCCTTTTTCAGGGAACAAGTAATGGGTTAACAATTTACAGCTGTTCTGCAGCAATGTGAGTAAATTAAGCCTTGAAAGTTGATGCTAACAATTTCTATAGGTGTCCCAACTTTTGTTGATTACTTACAAACCCTCTGTCTGTATAAAAGCAGCGTTGGAACAGACTGTGTTACTACATCCTCTTAAGCATTATTTGGACAGTATCGTACTGCAGGAAGTAGTATATTGCTATCATAATGGGGAGAAAAAGGCAATTAACAAAGGAAGATAGACAGACCATTATAACCCTTAAAAGTGTAGATCTTTCCTTAGAGAAATTGCAAAGAAAGCCAAGGTGTCAGTGAGTACAGTTTCCTACACCATCAAAAGGCACTTGGAAACTGGAGGAAACTCTGACAGGAAGAGGTCTGGCAGACCCAAAGCCACAACAGAATCAGAAGACAAGTTTCTGAGAGTCAACAGCTTGTGTGATAGACAGCTCACAGGACAACAGCTTCAAGCACAGCTTAACACTGGTCGAAGTAAGCAAGTCTCATTTTCAACTGTGAAGAGAAGACTTCAAGCTGCAGGTTTGACAGGATGAGTGACAGTAAAAAGCCATTGCTAAAATGGCAAAATAAGAAAAAGAGGCTTGCCTGGGCCATGAAGCACCGCCAATGCGGCTCTTTTGCTGGATCCAGAGTCGGCAACTTGCACAGAGTTAGTGGCACCCTGAACCAAAACGGCTACCACAGCATTTTGCAGCGCCATGCAATACCCTCTGTTATATGCCTAGGTGGTCAGGGGTTCATCCTACAGCAAGATAATAACCCAAAACATACCTCCAGTCTATGTCAGAACTACCTTAGAAGAAAAGAACAAGACTTTAGACATCAAATCATGGAATGGCCAGCACAGTCTCCAGACTTAAATCCCATCGAGCTGGTTTGGAATGAACTGGACAGAAGGGTGAAAGCAGAGCAACCTACAAGTGCAACACATTTGTGGGAACTTCTGCAACAGTGTTGGGAAGAACTTTCCAAACAGTATTTGATTTTCATTGTAGAAAGAATGCCACGAGTGTGTTCGGCTGTTATATCTGCAAAAGGTGGCTACATTGATGAGTCAAAAATTTTGATTATATTTTGTTAAACAAAATGATTCCATGATTTCTTTTTTATCTCCAATTGTTTATTTGGTCTATGCTCTAATTTCAGAGTACATCGAGACATTAAACTTACATATATATTATATAATATATATATATATATATATATATATATATATATATTATATATATATATATATAATATATATCATATTGGTTTCTTCACCTCCCTTTGCCAAATCGAATCCATATCCATCAGCTTACTAGGGGGCAGAAGGGCAGTTGCAATTATTTGCAACATAATAGTTGTAACACATTCCATTAATGATAACAGAACCATACTGAATGAACTAATACACACTGCTAAGCCATAATGCTTCATTATCAGGACAATTGTGAATGTTTTCCATATCTTGTAGTCAATGCTGGTTATATGTAATCCATTTTTAAAGTCCTGTATTATTCAAGATAAAAACAATAACACAGCATCATGAACATAGCATTTGCTGGTTAAGTGTATGAACATTGATACACTCAATCCAAAACACCTGCTTAAATCGAAATATTTCTATATGGCTGGTATCTGGCTGTCTGTTTAAAAATAATATTTACTGTATATCAAAGTAGGAGCTGAACAAACACGTTGAAGGTCTTTTCAATGCTTTGTGATTCAACCCTTTAGAAAATGTGTTTATTACACAGGAGGCCTTCATAGATTTGTTTTTGAGCAAGGCTTGTTCTAAACCATCAAGGTCAAACATATTGATTGACTTTTAGAAAGCCAAGAGGTTTTTTTTTGTTTGTTTGTTTGTTTGTTTTTTTTTTAAACTGCATGCGTTTTTAATGAACGTAATCAACAATTAGTGCAAACTGCAAAGCAAAGACTTGATTGAGTTCAAATGTGAATGTCCGGTAGCATTTGCTAAATGCTAAAATTAAACAGTAGATTTGTTCTGCTTTTTTTTTTTTTTTTTTTTTGTGATGCACATTCTTGTTGCCATGGTGATGCTGTATTTCAGTAACCAAGCAGGGTTTCTCGCACCCTGTGGTCAGCTGATAACAAGTCTTATCAGAGTGAACAATGGTAAATGGATTGTACTGTACTGTGTTCCCCCTTCAATTCACTGGAAACTGCATGAAACCATTGCTTGTGAATTATTTTAAAGCATTTATAACCCTTGTACATTGAGCCTTGTTTTTCGAATAAATCTTTAATTGTATACAGTGATGGTATCTAGCCAATTTGATTGTGTACAAAATGTAGTTTAATCAAGCATGCATATTTTTAGCATGTTCTCTTAATTCACTTTATTTAAAGAAACTACTTACTAATTATTGACATGTTATTTTGCATTTCCAGTTCTGTTAGGCATTCCAGGCTGTGAGTATACAGCTACTTGCATACTGCAATAATAACTCCAGACTTAATTATGTCTGATTATGAGCGCAAGCCGGAGTTAAGAGACCGAGAAAGGATGCATGTTTTTTTTTTTGGTTTTTTTATGTGCAATTTCTTTTAAAACTGAGTGATTGTGATACTTAGTACTAATGTTTTCTAAATATTCATTAACTTTGTAATTACCCAGATGCATAGCCATGCCCTGTTTGCTGGAGCTTGTCTGTAATATCTTGTCTTGTGTAGAAACTACCCTTGCATTAATAACAATTTTGCCCAAGTGCATTTCTGCTTGGCTTTCTGAACATGAAAATTAAGACTCCGGTACACACTGTGTTTATGGAAGGATGCAAGCAATAGGTCAAAATAGTCAAAACATTGATAAAAGCATAGAATACTTAACTGTAAGGGCACTGTTTTCTACAGATGTATTGACCTCTTATAAAGATTAATAAATGTATAAGAATTACAGTGCAAAAAAGTGTGGCGGTATTTCACTACTGTCTAAATAAGTGTGCTTAAAAAAATAACATTTGACATTATATCTGAAGGGTTTAAACCATTATTATTTCAAAACAGTCTAAATATCAAGCTGTATTTTACTTCTAAAAATGTAAATTGTTGTTTTAATAACATTAATAAAAGTGGTTCGGGATCAGGGCTCATTGTGCTAAAACAAATAACAAAAAAAAGGTAATGAAATATATTTTGTGTGCATTTTTTCAACTCTAATGTACGCAATTAAAAAATAAATTAAGCAAAATGCAAAAGGATTTTGGAATACACTGCCCATTGCCCTTATCAAATGACTGCAAGAACTGAGCAGCAGTCTCTGCTCTCCTTTTGAAAATGTTTATTAGATTGAGGAAATGGTAGAAGCTAGAAAATTGCCACTGGCTACCAATAGGAGCTCAGCTTTATTCTGTCTAACTGTCTTGGTTTTAAATGAGTGAATTCTACCGGCAGTTGTATTTAGGGCAAACAAGAGGCTGATTTCATAAAATGGAAGTGTATGTGACAAATCCAGTAGGAATAGGAAGATACAAGTGAATCATAGTGATGTGCAAAATTTGAATTTCTTTTTATAATGAATGTCAAATTCCCTTGATTTTTACAGTGGCACATGCTCACCTGTACAGCAGAAAGCAGTCAATGAGGCTTGCCAAAGTGAAGAGTTAAAAAAAAAAAAAAACTGCAGCTTTGCTTACACTTAAGTCAACAGTTTGCAGTTCAAGGACACTTTTATTAAACTTTTATTTTCTTTAAAACTGGTTCTTAAGTTTCTCTGTGGGTCACGTGGTGCAGTCAGATTGATCAGTGCATCACATACATGTCCACCCTCTTCTCTGATATTTCTAAATTCCCGCCAACAGAGTCATGCAACCAACGTGCTGCAAAACCAAACATAATTCCCTTCTATGGCATATTGTACTACTGGGTTGTAAACTGTAGTAACTGGGAATGTAACATCGTTCATTACAACCACTCATTTACCATTTCTCTGTGCCTCAGTCCCACTCAACTTTAAATGTGGAACTTCACCTGGAGCAAAATGAAAATCTGTTGCAAAAGAATATCCAAAAATAACCAACAACAGTCAGAAACAGTAAAGAACAGTGCTTGTACTACAGCTACAATCTAAAACTACTCCAGCTTAACTGTGGGAGTGTCAGGTCTTATTACCAGCAACAGAAAGCAGGGCCATCTGGTACCAGAGGAAGCAATGAATATCTGTCCGCCACATTGCACATGAATAACAACAACTGCAAAACTTGTAAATTTCAAAATCAACAAGAATTAAGTTAAAGGAATACTTAATACACTGTAGTTGCCTAATAATTATTTGTCATCAGTTTATTATCCAATGGTATGTTTTTGTAATGATCATTATTACTGTTGAAGTCTGAGCAAGGTGGGATATTTGTTAGGTCACGCATTAAGTGTTGTAAAGTTGTAAGTGATGGCAAGGACGTTAAAATCTTTTTCAGTATTAATCAACGTGCTGCATCTTCAGAGAGAGGTCTTATAGTTTTGATGTTGCAATAAACTTGGATTATCATTATGAAGAATTAAGTCAGTAAAAAAACAGGTTCATTAGGCATTTATGTATGTGTGTGTGTGTGTGTGTGTGTGTGTATATATATATATATACACACATACACACATTTATGTCATTCCTTTTTTCTTTCATTTGGCAGTTCTTCACAAAGATCTGGGACCGTGCAGGGCTGCCACGATAACAGGAACCCTCTCTAGGATTTCTTTGAATGATGATGAAGATGAAAAGGGTCCCGAAGGCATGAGCTATTCAAACTTGCCGGGAAACATCATCTCCAAGGTTCTCATCCAGCAACCATCAGGACTTCATATGTCCATGGGAATGAACGAACGGACTGACCAGTGCATCAACGACAACAGCAGCGATTTGAGGCGAACAGTTTATCTGTGTACAGATGATAACCTGAGGGCAGGAGATGCAGAGCTGATGCATCCACAAGGCCAGATGATGGAGAGTGACTACATTGTGATGCCAAGAGGCTCAGCAAATGCTCAGTCTCTCATGAAAGATGATAGCAAATTCAATATTGGCATGGATACCTTACCACACGAAAGGCTAATGCATTATAAAGTGAATCCCGAATTCAATAGGAATGCTCCTGTAATGGATCATATTAACATGAATTTAGAGCAGCAATTTGCTGCACAGGAACAAATGCAAAACATGCAGTTTGAACCGCGAACAGCAGTAAAAAACTTTCTTGCAGAAATGGAAGAAAATGCAGGCTTATCAAGAAGTGAAACTGGGTCTACGATATCTATGAGCTCTTTAGAGGCGAGTACAAATTTAAGTTTGTTTACCATCTAAAAACATTAAATCAATACTTGTTGACGTATTTGATTTCATTATTTTCTTTTATTGAACATAATGACATTTCTTTTAATTATTTTTAACAGAGAAGGAAGTCACGCTATTCTGACTTAGACTTTGAAGTGAGTATGATCATTACAGTGACATCTTTAGGTTGGAGTGTAATGTATATAACAAAACATTTCAAAAAATAACATTGACACTGTGAATTCAATTGTTCATTTTTTTTTTATTTTTAGAAAGTAATGCACACAAGAAAACGACACATGGAGCTATTCCAGGAACTCAATCAGAAATTTCAAACTTTGGACCGATTTAGAGATATACCAAATATGGGCAGTATGGTGAGTAACAGGAAGCTGCTGAAAAAAAAAAATGTATCCCAGAATTAAGACATCTTTTTTTTTTTTTTTTTTTTTTTTTTTTTTTCCCATAATATTGGTTCCTTGCACAACTCTGCTCTCTTGGTGATTTGAAGGGATTAGTAATGATCCCACTAATGCATTCATTCAAAGAATAGCCTGCATACAAAATGTTACCTTGCAGAGAAAATGTAGCTTTTAAAGATTGCAAAAATAGGGTGAGAGACAGGGCTGCATAGCTGTTCAGCCACATTAGACAGCTTTTCAGAAAGAGCTGCATTCACTAAAAGTAAATCAGAGTTAGTCATGTCACTAATCTCTCCTTGATAGCAAACATAAGCTGTTTTTTATTATTTTAAGAGCTTACAGTAAATATTGTTTTTATTATATGCTTAAGGTTATATAATTGACATTGTATATATAAAGAGCATAACACGGGGTAAACAATACCTTCAGTTATTTATGACAAAACTCTTAAGATTAACTATGTGTTTGGTTATAAGGTATAGACGATTAACATTTAAATTAGCAATAATTGTATTGCATTAAACCCTTAGGAGACAGCCTTGTGGTTACACACCCCCTTACCTATTCCTGTTTGGCATTTAAAAGGTTGCTATCCAAGAGAGTAAGCAAGTCAAATACATTATGTTTTAATGTAAAAGTATGGCACATCTTCTTTATACATCAGATAACAAGCGGAAGCCCTGCCACACTTTTTATGCCACTTTATTTACTGTAACATATAATTTCATCCCATGATTGGTATTGCCCATAATTACAGTATTTAAACTATATATATATATATATATATATATATATATATATATATATATATATATATATATATATATATATATATAGTATATTTTTAGAAAAATTCTGACGATTGATATTATAATTCCTTTCAAAGAGTGGAAAGTCATGGACCCTATCTTCTTCTGGGCATAGGCGAGGGCACCTAAGTGTAAGTCATTTTAAAGTTATTGCTTTCATGCACGCCAAGCACTGTACCTGGTCGTCTTCCCCCAAATTTCAATCAGTCTTTCTCTAAATGTAATTTAGCTCTTGTTGCTTGGTAACCACTGCAGAGGCATTTGTAACTCATAACCCTGTTTTTTTTGCTTTCTTTCTAAAGTACAGTGCACCAAAAATCATTTATGGAAATGGTTAGCATCCTTAATGCATTAATTCTGACTAAAGCATACCAGAGCCCCTTTCCATAAGCATGTTAGATTAACGCGAGAATAAAATGGAATAAAAAAAAGTGGCAGGGTTTTGAATAAAACCCAGTCTGACGGATACAGAAAGGGCACCAAAGCAACACACTATATTATTTATGCTTCTCTTTTTCTGCTTCTGTTTACAGGAAAAGGCAACGCCAAACAAGAATCCATGGGATAGTTACAGCACCCCCTGTGAATATCAGAATTACGCTACAATGAATGTGTCAGAGACAGATGCAAAGGATATGTTAGAAATGACAGCAGCAGAATGGGAAAAGTGTGTTAGCTTACCTTTAGATGTCCAAGAAGGAGATTTTCAAACAGAAGTTTAAAAGAGGAGACCAGTTTGCTTGCACTGACAACATGAAAGACCTTTTACAGCCTGACATACATATCTGGACTTTATAAGTATGGCAGGGACATAATGTGCCAATAAGTAAATGTCAGTGTTTCATTGTATTCTCACTGATGTACTTAGTGAGACAACCAGGTGTACAATAATAATTACCATCATGTGTTTAAGTACCTGTGGAATGAGTTGGTAAGGTAATCTTTCTAGATAAAACCTCAAGCAACGGTTCATGTTGTAACAGCTTCACTGGGTTTAGTTTTCCAGGAACTTCACCCTGAAGCACAATGTAGATATTTATGCAGGTTTTTAAAGTTTATAACAGTCTGTTTGGCCATTACTACACTTTTTACTTTATAATATACAAAAGCAAAGTTTTTTCTGTCATTTAAATGAATGTTTGTTGAGCTACATTCTTCATTGCTTTAAATGCAATAAAGGTAATACTCACTTTTATATGAATAATATATTTCACATCTTTATTACTGCAGGCTTTACTTGAAAGCTTCATAGCTTTCTTGACTGCAGTCCTGTATAAAATATTTAAAATGTTGTATGGTGTAAATAAACTTTTGTCTACATATGTTTTACTTGTGCCATTTATTTTAGTCACATTTAAGACCAGAGAAAGTGTAGAGAAAATGTTATAATCAAAAAATAAATGTAAATAAAAAAGTGAATTATGTTCTTACTGCTTCAGAGGATTTGTCTGAACTCAATGCTGAGCTCAGCAGCTTTAGCTGCAAAAATCAATTTGTCCCATGTAAACATAAAGGGCCCAATTGAATTAACTTTTAGCAATAAACAGTGCAAAGGAGCAATTTATATTTTTATCTGATTAGCAGCTGATGAATAAAAATGCTCTGTTTATACAACATGAAATGTTACAATTTTACATGAATTGTGCCTAGTCCGGGTTACTATAACAATACAATTATTTGGCATTCTGATTTCATCTTGGTTCACCATGTTGGATTACATTCTCAAAGCTATTAACTAAATTGCCATCAGCACAGTGTTTTTAGATAGTACATGGTTTTGTTTCTCGTTTTAAAGTTGTAGTTGGTGGGTTTTTTTTTTCCTAAAGATAAAAACAGCTTTGAGAATCCAGCCCATTAGGAATGCTTTATATAGTACTGTTACTAGATGTCTCAGTGTAGCCACTCAGGTATTAAGGACCAGGTAACACAAGACTAATACAAGAATTGACACATAGTGATTCAAGATGAAATGTCTTTGAACGATACCTCTCCTAATGTATTGTCTGTTTTCCCAAATACTGCTTTAGGGTGGTTTGAGAGTAATCAAGAAAAATCAACCCTATTTGTTCTAATTACTTGTCATTATTATCAAGAATAGTCTTGGTGCAAAAGGCATTAGTGCATTCACAATCAAGTTTGATTTGGCCCAGCACAGCCAGATTAAGAGCAGAATCATGGGTGGTTTTGTGATCAGTCCAGAAAGACCAAACAATTGAACTGTCCACAGAAACAGGACACCAGGTAAATATACGGTACCAGGAATCTCAGAGGACCATAGCTAAGAAATTAGGAATTGCTGAAGGTTCTGCAGGTTTGAGTTAATTTTATAGGATGATGTAAAATTTGTGGCCATAACTATAGTAGCAAGGATGTGTTAGCAGCTGTTTATCATAATTGGCCTCTTCCGTCAAAGTCATATTATTTATAAGCCAAAGACTTTATACTGATAAATATATTTACTGAAAGTAAAACAGTGGTGGAGTAACATTGTGTGAACAGGATCATGTCACTGGCAAGCTGTTTCTAACCAGGAAGAGACTCAGACACGAGAACTGCAGGCTTAAACGTGCTGTTGTGCTTCTTAATAATACATTACAAAACAATAAACAAAACAAATAACAAATACCCATAATGGGCAAAACAAAGTTTAACCAAAGCTATAAACATTTTTAAAGTTTACATACCCCAATGGAAATTTCTAATTTTAGAAAAAACCTTGCTTTTGTGGATGAGGAAAAAAGTTGCACGAAATAGATGTCTACAACTATTTATTTCAGCATTTTTTTTGCAAAAATCCAAATTGTAGCCAAACTATGCCAAAAAAGGTATTGCACCTTGAGAATTTAGTTTTAATTTACTAAATCACCTAACATATGCACAGGTTATTTATATCAAGTTATTTATATACTGGGCAAGAACAATGAGAGATCACCAAGTAGTAAAAGTGTAACAGTGTATTTATAATAAAACTATCAAATACTTACTGGTTATAGTCTGTGCAAATACCTGCAAATAGCAGGCAGGACTATTCCATAGGCAAGAAGGTAGATTATAATACAGTACAAAGAAACAGATCAAAGGGAAACTTTTACAGTCACATTCAGTTAAATAGGGGCAAGTTATTGTCATGGAATTATTCAGAACAGAGACCATTAATAAACAAATAAATGACTCTCAGACAATAAACCAGCATTGTTATATAAAGTACAATTACTCAATCAAATATTCTAGTAGCAGCAATTAAAGATAGAATTCAGGCTGGAGAGTTAGTAGCAGTGAGGTAGTTAAATAGAGTTTAGTATAGGGGAGTAACAATTAGCAGCAATGGAGTAGTTACATAAAGGATATTATATATATATATATATCTTCAGCATTTAAACAGCACTTCAAAACACATACCTTCACCATGACACACCATGAACACCGGCATACAATCTCATAACTAAATCTACATTAGCACCCATGAACACCTATTTAATACTGGAGCCTTAATTGACCAGTTAACCGTTGATTCAATTGACAGCTCCAACCACATTCCCACGTGTGCTTTAACCCCCTCCGTGCTACCCACTACTCCCCAGACAACACACACCAATACCCTGACAGGGCTTCCACTCTGCCGTGCTGCCACACACCACACTAATAATAATAATACACACCATACAAAATACACAGGGGCGGGGGTACCCCATAACACATTGGAACACAGATTTGCAGTAAGGTTTCTATTACAATCATGGATACATGTTGCTGTTGGTCGCAACCCTGGAGCTACTGTAACAGAGGGAGAGTGGAGTGGAAGAGCAGAGATGCTAAAAGCAACGCAACAAAATGGATAATATGGGATCAAGTTTAAAAGCAATGAGATGCTGGTTACTTTGCTTAAAAGGACATGGGTCTGTAACATGGGGATTTCACCATATGTTATTGGCTTATAGCTTGGATGAACACCCTAATGATGACGTCATGTTTATATGCACTTTAAACAAAAAAGTCTGAGAGATGTGTTAATCACATTCACACTGGTAATGCTTTTCATTTCAGTTCCCTAATTAAACACATTTTTTTTTCTATCTGAATTCATCAATACTGTGGCTAATTTAGTTTTCATACATTGCTAGTATATACATTAAAATAAATTGGATTAAACCCTTATAAAAACTCTTTTATGTGGGGAGCAGGTATTACCTTTAATGCTGAAGGGATAACTGATGAGTGCTGGAGAAGCTCTGATTTAGAATAATTAAACTGTACTGCAGATATCGTTCTTGAACAATGCATCAGTCACCACCTTGGAATGACCCAACAACAAATTGAATTAAAATGTTACACATGCACAGAACTGCTTAAAACGTAAAAGGCAATGAAATTTAGCAAAAGATTATATCACAGTCGCAAAATCTCAATGGTTTCTCCCCCTTGTGCAAAGTGGCCTGTAGTGTGCAGATGCAGGAGTGATGCAGAGATCAATGAAAGGCAGACAACAAGAATCCAAAGTGCAAGGAGGTTTATTTATAATCCTGGTCTCGTGTCCAGATCACTCTAGGCATCTACTAATAATAACAAGCAACAATTAGAGACTAGACAAAGCAAACAGAACACTCATGTACGATATTTTTTAACATGGGTCGTTTCCTTAACCATAAACTAAGGAACAGATCATGTCGCTCCGTCTCCTTATTATACCGTCACTCTTGACCTCTTGGTAAACAACTGCAACCACTCCTCCAATCCACAGCTGCCACATTGTTTCCCTTCCGGGTCAAGAAGTTAGTGCACCATAGCTCTGTCCCCTTTCTAGATGACCGACTTCCTGTTAACCCCGGGAATGAATTGTCAGTCATCAGTGACGTGGGTAACCATTTAAGTCAGGGCTTTATGTTGTGTTTATTAAAGACTCATGAAAAGGCGGCAGAACTCAGTGTCCTTAATTTATAGAGAGCATATATAGAGTTTATTTTTATAGATATAGATTTTATTATGCAAGTAAGCAGGCACAAGTAGCCATTATTGCTCATTGTTTAGCTCCACAGTATTAAGCAATGTTATCTATGCATACAGTTAGGAATACTGCGTGCCCCTTTATATCACTTACTTTATACACTTTTGAAACAACAGTTTACAGATCTTTATAACCAATTAACAATATACTTGAATTATAAAGGATGTTAACATTAATAACAGCAGTGTGGGAGGGCCAAAGCCCTATGTGTAAATAGTGTATTTCAAAGGTGAGTCCATGAAATCCATATATATATTCATGACTGATCTCTGTCCATAGTGCTGATCCCCTTTTCATGACTGATCTCTGTCCACAGTGCTTATCCCATATTCATGACTGATCTCTGTCTACGGTGCTGATCCCCCTTTCATGACTGATCTCTGTCCACAGTGCTAATCCCCCTTTCATGACTGATCTCTGTACACGGTGCTGATCCCCCTTTCATGACTGATCTCTGTCCACGGTGCTGATCCTGTTTTCATGACTGATCTCTGTCCACGGTGCTGATCCTGTTTTCATGACTGATCTCTGTCCACGGTGCTGATCCTGTTTTCCTGACTGATCTCTGTCCATGGTGCTGATCTTGTTTTCATGACTGATCTCTGTCCACGGTGCTGATCCTGTTTTCATGACTGATCTCTGTCCACAGTGTTTATAGTGTTTTCATGCCGTTGTGCTGGCATCCTACGACGTTCATGTAACTTCCATCTGGCACATCTCTGCCACCTAATCTCCCAGTAACAGCACATCTGCTATAAATATAAATTGTATTATTTGTAAATAAACAAAGAAAGCATTACACTGAGAAGGAAGTTGAAAAAGGATGAGAAGAAATGCATACTAAAACAGAATATAAACACAATTATTGATGAGCTAGCACTAAATTCCATCTGAACTATTATGAAATAAACATCTATTTATAATACACATTCCACATTTATTCATATTAAAAAGTTAACCCGCTTGAGTCTGTACTAACTGATAGCTTGAATACACAGCTTTGGTCTACTAAGGAATTCAACTTGTCATTGTGAACAAGTCCTTTGCCAGTGTTTCCGAGTGAAGACAATATGTTGACTATTAAAGTCTGTTATTTTCGGTCCCGCAATTAAAATTCTAATTGAAATTCAATTATAGGAGTTTGCAGATGAGACGTTACTCGCATGGATGCTCAAAAGATTCTAACGGCGTGGGCTAATACAAAAGTGCTGGAAAAACACATTTCTGGCACATGTTCAGACAATATTTGAAAACATTAACAGTAGTTACAGATTATTGTTACTTGGTTACTTATTTTAACTTTGTTACTATATATATATATATATATATATATATATATATATATATATATATATATATATATATATATATATATATATATATATATAAAATTTATGGGACAAAATATATCTGCAGTTATTTCTTCACTATTAGATTTTTTAATAAAACAAAAAAAAAACATAGTGGAAATGTTTAGTAGAGCAAAAGTGCTGGACATCTGTCACTAAATTCCAGTGTATGCTTTAGTAATTTATAATTTTATAATGTAGTCTCAGAGAGTCAATCACGAATAACAGTAGGCCCTTACAAGCTAAAATGTTTTTGATGGTAATAAATGGCAATTTTCATTTCAATGCCAGTGTTCAGCAGACATCACAGAATGTGAGTTATTTTAAGCTTGTTTTGAGGCTGAATATGCTAGCAGACACAGATGAAAAAGATTTAAACATGTATCACAAATTGATGATATTGAATTTATTTTTCTTTCACGGTTATCAAAATGCATTTCATCATGATAGCGTGGATTTGACAGTCTGTCCTACTTTATTGTGCATGTTCTGTGTGTGCAATTTCTGCCTTGATCGTTAGTTTTCACAATGTATCTACCAATGCAACCTTGTTTTGTCTTAGCTACTATAATTACATTAATCTATAATCATTGTTTTTTTGTATTGATTCAAACGAACAGTTCTATTCAATCTCCCACCAGCCAGGACTCCTAAGGAAAACACTAACTTGGCAGGTGGGAGCTGTTTGTACCACATATATGAAGATAGACATTGCCTGTATTTATTCAATAATACTGCTAGGATACTCTGAAACAATGGCCGTTGTCTTAATAAATATAAAATATTTTGCATAATCATTTTAGTACCAGATTGTACTGTATTCCTGTAACTTGATTGTTTCCCTGTACTCTGGTGGCATCGTTCAAACAGAGCTTGTTTTTGTGCATAAGTGACAATTGCGAATGGTCAGTCAATTCCATTTGGACAGCATATTATTTAGTCATCTGAGCTTTAAAGTTATTTTATTTTTTACTTACACTGTGATTTAACATTGTAAAGCAGTGTATGGTACATTGACTGCACTTTAGAAGGATGGAAAGGGGAGTATGTGGAGATATCTTTTGGATTACAAAATGCTGTATGGTACATAATTTATAATCATATATAACACTTTTGAAAACTGTCCACTTTGCTAATTGTGCTGCAATCCAATTAATACCTTATGCAGATCTGCAAGAGATTTGGGTGTCCACAACATTTTTGATGATCTATATTTATATCATGGTTCTGGGCAGGCCAGACCCAAACCAACAAGCTTCCATATGTTTGCTGTCAATCCCAATATGTTTTTACAAGGTCAGCAGTGTGTTTTCATGTCAAGTCATCTTGGGATAACAAGTCTGCATCACTGAACTGGGTTCCGGATGGTAAATATTGTCTGCACCTTGCAGCCATCAGCGTCACATCTATTTTTAGGAATTTTCCAACACCCCTCTTGGAGACACAGACCCACTATCTACTATGACTGTTAGTACTGTACATCCATATCCTAATATTTGAAAAAATACCATTGGGAGACCAGTATAATACACTGATACTGAATTACCTTTAAAAAAACATGTCAGAAGCAGCATTTCCAGGAAACAAAAATTACAAATGGCATTGATATATGAAGGGTGTCCTTCCCTACTACTGTGTTAAGAATGCTTAGGAACCACCACTATGGTAAAAATAACTGACAGGGAAGTGATGCTATGCCATATACTGTGCACAGCACAACACAGAGGATTAATGCAGGACTCACAACCCTCTATCTCAAATACTACAGCTATGACTAGAAGTTTTGCATTATCTCATAGAATTAATACATTTTGCTTCATGCAGTTTCCCATATACATTTCAAAATCTAAATACTGTACTACTATTATGACTTCTGGTAGGCTTTTGCAATATCATTTTGTAGTTTCTTTGATTACATGATATTAAATAAAAGATCTAAATTATGTTCATATAGATTATTTTCAATCCTAAAAATTTTTTGGCCATAGCTGCATTCATCTAAAGGACCAGTTATCACAGCCCAGGAGATGCCTGTTGTTCTTCCTCTGCCTGTTACACTATGATAGCTATTGGACAAAAACTTCTACTTTTAAATACACTGCTATATATATATATTCAAATCCATGATTTATTCTTACATGATGTAATGGTGTTCTATATATTGTGACATCATTTTTACTTATATCTTTAAATCTATATTTATTCTAATTAACATTATTTTATATAAACTTATATTATCATGCAATGCTGGCTCTGAGGATCAGCCTTGATTTGGCCTGCCCACCGCATCAGCATGCACAGATTTTGAATTAATTTTGTTTATTTATTTATTTGCAACTTTTATATATTTATTGGAATTAATGAGTTCATTCGTTTCTGTTGAGTCCCACTGGCATACTTGTGTTCAGTCTGTTTATCCATTTACTTTCTTTTATTCTTTTATATGTCGCATTGTCTAATTTTAGCTGTTCTAATACTACAGACCTTACCTTACATCATTTCTGTCAAGTCCTTGACTGGTGAAGTGATGTACTATTGGTTCCTTTATTGTTTTATTTCTAATTAATGAAAGGTGGTTCTGAATTATTTTATATAAGTTGTTGAAGTCTCTCCAAAATATTTTATTTCATCACATTTTTCACAGGCTATTACATAAACAACATTGCTATTTTTTCAATAGATATTAGTATTTAGTGGATATGTGTTGTTCTCTATTTTTATAATCTAGTAGATCATCTCTTTTTAGTTTATCCACTTTTCTTAACTCTGTCTCTATAATTCTTTCTTTGTATCCCAGAGAAAAATGACCACATTTTCCATCCCTGCCTTCCCTACCGAAAAAGTATTACATATTACATATTTGATTTACAGTTTTATTTTCATACACACAAAAAAAAGCAAAATTTCTGTTTGGTGTAAAGGCCAACACTGATTTCTGCACTTACTTAGAGTAGAGTAAGAATTAGAGTAAGTAGAGTAAAAATTATCACAACCCTATTGTAACCTAATGCCTTGACAGTATGGGAGACATTGACAGGTACAGGAATTATTTTTTTGGGATATAATAAACAAGATCTTGCTGTGGGTTGCATGGCTGTTATTTAACTGAATCATATTTAATAATTTGCTTTTAAATTGGTAAAACAGCCTCACTAGACCTTTAATAATATTAATTTAATAATATAATTTACCTATAGGCCCACCACATTAATGAGTGACTGAAATACTTTTTTTTTTTTTTTTTTTTTTTTTTAGCTGTGATGTACTGGTATAACAGTTTTATATGCTGTTGGCATGGGGTCTAGGGTTAACAGAGCAACATGCTGCCTGTTAAGATACAACAGGAAGGAAATGGGATGGCAACTGGCATCTTTGGTCTGTCGTCAAGGAAAATATACTTTATACCTGCAGATTGCTACTTAATGCAAAAGACCTGCTGCTTCTGACAAGTGGCAACATTTTATATCTGGATTGGCACTAAAGGAGGTAAACACTGACAGAATCATTGTTAGTGAGGTCAACTGTAAATTGAATTCTGTCAATGCACACGGCTAGCTGGAGCAGAAAGAGAGAGAGAGAGAGAAAGAGAGAGAGAGAGAAAACACAAATGTTAGTTACATTATCTGCAACCTAGAAACTGGAATAAAACACTATGGAGCATTTAAAGCTACAAATGATAATCTACAGATAAAACAAACAAGAAGTGGTCTGAATCTCCAGCCCGCTGAGTTGATTAAGCTTGCATAGTGTTTATAAATTGAAGGATGCTCAATGCATGCATACATAAATACGCCTGGGGAGATAATGCATAATTAATCGAATTTCCATTTCCATTCACTCCCCTTTTACATGTTATTCTTATATTATGCAGCACTCTTAACTAAACTAATTTGGCAGACAGATCTAGTCTGTCAGTGATTCTTAGAGGGTCATATAAAGATAGGCCTAGTGCTAACAGTTGAGGCTGCAAAATCCAAATTACCACCACCAAATATTTTGCACCGTAGCCCATATAAGCTTAAGAGCAATGCAAATTACTCAACACGCACAAATAATCGCTGCACCAGTATGTGTACCACAGCAGCCATCCTGATGCCAATGACAGGTCTCTAAAGTTATGTGGTTATATACAGGTCTTGATTACTCGCTTCTACAATGGTTTATACCTTGTAAAAAGAGGAGCAAAGTTATGGGAGGGTCAACAACTGCCCAAGTGCAAGGCAACATCTTTACATCTCATTATAATGTTTGAGCCTGCTTAGTATTCCGCCCAATTCCATGCTGTATTCTTCATTTGAATACATGTTAACATCATGAAAACCATCATGAATGGTGAAAACCACTCTTTACATATGCCAAATTTTTAATAACCGCTAAAGTCCCGCTTTATGGACACTAAACACAGTTTGCACATGCAAAAATGCAGATTGTGGCAGCAACATGGATATTTCACAGACACAAATCACTTTGCACGTATCCTTACATCAGCCCCTTAATGTATTTGCCAGCATGAACACAACAAACTGGATTTAATGCTTCTACAGAGTCTAAAAAAGACCATTGCATGCTTAAATCAATGGTATGCTGATAGACTGTTGATGGAAATTATTATATTTATGTGGTACAATTGCATCTTCAAGACAGGTGCCTCATCTAAACTTTGAACTAGAAGCCACAGCTATTTTGCATATTCACTTCATTTTTAGTAAAAATGTGTTATGCACTGAAGCAACAGGGTTTTATTCTAGCTGCTCATTCACTTGGCTTTTAAAATTGGAAATCTCTATCGACAATTGTTATGGTTATTAGAACTCAATCTTATTTTTGGAGAAGAGAGAGGTTCTTTGATTTTCAGGAGGTCTAGTGATGCCCTTTTAACAAATGTAAAGGCCCAGTAATTATAAGAGAGTGAAAGGGTTAAAAATCCTGCTTTCTGAGTGACTGCTAAATTAAGTTTAGAAATGTTAGGGAAAGCCTGCATCACATGTCACCTAATTATCCAAACAGGTGCCTCCTTTACATTTGATTTTTCACTCCCCTGCCTTCCCATTGTATGTCTCTAGTTCTATCCTCAGGGAGTTCTGGTTGCCTTGTCCACTTGGTTAGGCAATTGTCAACCGCTGATGATTTTCATTACATGAGAGTAGATGTTAAAACTTCATGCTGATTTGAACTCGACTCTCGCCAAGATAAGCAACAACTAAGATGTAACTTTGCATAAACTAATGTGATCTATTTGCATCTCCATCCATTTGATGATGTAGATATCCTTCTGCCTGGTGTTGATGGCTGAAATGTAATGCTGTGCGACACAACTCTTGGCCACTGAATCCGACATCTCTGAGAAACTGGGTTGTAAAGTGCACCACAAATAATCGACAACCCACCGCCACTGGGTAAACCCGGACTCTCTATCCGCACTGTTCCTTTTAGTGGCTAGTTGAGCATACCTCAGCTTCTTCCTCTCGTACGCCTCCTCCACATCATCCTCCCATGGCACTGTTAACTCTGCCAGGTGAACAAGGCATGCTGATCCAGACCACATGACAATATCTGGTCAAAGCCTAGTGGTGACAGTCTCAGGTGGAAAAATAAGCAGTTGACCAACATCTGCCAGCAACTTCCATTTATCCTGGGCGAGTCTTGGTTTTAACACCTTTTCTTGGCAGTTGCTGCCCTGGATGGAGACATGTTCTCTTTTGTGTGTAATGTTTAGATGAAACTATTGCCAACTTATTGGTGGCACTTTTCTTCCAATACTAAGGCCAAACATCGCAGCAACTGGTGATGACTGGTGACTACCAACTTCCTCCATTGAGCTGGGGCTGCCTTGTGCCATGTAGGAGGAGCTGAACTGAGACCAAGACCTCCTCTTCCATGCTGAACTTCCCCATGATATCACCAATTCGAAGGGCAGCCTTTGCATCTTCCATTGCTTTCTTTGCCGCCCACTTTCTTCCAGTTTTCAACACAGGTGCTACCTCCCTTACGCATTTGACGCATGACTCTACTAATGTTATTTCTAGTCGGACCTTGGCACACTTAAACTCCTCGGTTAGAATGAAGACTGGTAGCTGCAGTATTCCTTTACCATAACGTCCCACTCTGCTGAGGCAGGGTGGAATTCCAAACCATTTCCTGACATGTATGAACTGATTAAAACTTCCAGCTTCTCTACTGTTGACAAAGAAATCTTGTACACAGTCAGTGGGCACAGAAGCAGACCAAACTGAAAGCACCAGTGTTTTAGTTTGGCTGGTAAAGCACTGCTGTCTATGCTCGTCGACCCTTCCACTGCTTGTTGTCTAACTTCTCCCACACGAACTGTGTCCTTTAGATCCCTGTCAAATCCTTACCAATAAAATCCATGCAATTAATTTAAGTTGCCGGGTGTTTTCCTGATCTCCTGAACTCGTACAAGTGCCAAATAAATGACAGATTCTTTGTCACATTGCAGTACTTTGCCTTTATCTCTGTAATAACACTGCCTCCTTGACAGAGCTAATACAGAATTAGGATACAAGATTATCCCTGATCCATTGAGCTCATTATGCACACACATATACAATATAATCCAATTCTTGATGACATTGTATTTTCTTGTCTTTGAGGTAACAAGAAATTGCCCTAAATTCATGTTATGGTTACTAATGTCACTACAGGATTGACACAGGAGAGTAAACATAAATTTGGGCCTGCAGTCTTGAAATAACCTCAAACTAGTGTATCATTGTGCAGGCAAGTACATCTCTACAAAGCTGAAAGTGTCATATAAAAAGCTTCTTTTTCACTCTCTGTCAGGTCACATTACGTCTGATCGACCTTGAAGGCTTCATTGTTTATGTATGGTCTTCTCCCCTGGCAACCTCCAGAGGAAATGGATTTCACTTAGTGAATGGATAAGATACTGAGATCAAGCCATGTTATAAAACAAAGATAGCAAACACAGACACATATTGTCGATGAGGATTACTTGAAGGCACGAAGGAAACAAGATGAAAACTTTATGAAGATCCTCACACAAAAGTATTTACCTGCTTTTTACACACTGATAGTAGCTCAAGCAGAGGAAAATCTACAGTAGAGAAGAATACTGTATGTACTGTAGACCCCAGACCTGTAAGGCATACATACTGCAGCAGTACATCTTACAGTTAATACTTGAGGGGAATAATCTGGTTGGATTTCACACACTGTTCAGATACAGGGTTTGTAGTCTTGAAACCCACTACTACACAGAGCTTCATTTAAAAAGTGCTCTGTGTTACTAGATTACTAATAATATATGTAATAAGAAATAATAAAATAAACACAATGTCATCACTACTGAGAGTGCTTTGTAGTTATAGATGATAATTAAGTATAGAATTAACTACAATGCTGTGTGTGTGTGTGTGTATGTGTGTGTGTGTGTAAAAATTGAGACCACTGCAAAATTATCAGTTTCTCTGGTTTTACTATTTATAGGTATGTGTTTGGATAAAATGAACATTTTTGTTTTATTCTATAAACTACTGACAACATTTCTCCCAAATTCCAAATAAAAATATTGTCATTTAGAGCATTTATTTGCAGAAAATGACAACTGGTCAAAATAACAAAAAAGATGCAGTGTTGTCAGACCTCGAATAATGCAAAGAAAATAAGTTCATATTCATTTTTAAACAACACAATACTAATGTTTTAACTTAGGAAGAGTTCAGAAATCAATATTTGGTGGAATAACCCTGATTTTCAATCACAGCTTTCATGTGTCTTGGCATGCTCTCCACCAGTCTTTCACATTGATGTTGGGTGACTTTATGCCACTCCTGGGGCAAAAATTCAAGCAGCTCGGCTTTGTTTGATGGCTTGTGACCATCCAGGTTTTCAATGGGGTTCAGGTCTGGAGATTGGGCTGGCCATGACAGGGTCTTGATCTGGTGGTCCTCCATCCACACCTTGATTGACCTGGCTGTGTGGCATGGAGCATTGTCCTGCTAGAAAAAACAATCCTCAGAGTTGGGGAACATTGTCAGAGCAGAAGGAAGCAAGTTTTCATCCAGGACAACCTTGTACTGGGCTTGATTCATGCGTCCTTCACAAAGACAAATCTGCCCGATTCCAGCCTTGCTAAAGCACCCCCAGATCATCACCGATCCTCCACCACATTTCACAGTGGGTGCGAGACCCTGTGGCTTGTAGGCCTCTCCAGGTCTCCGTCTAGCCATTAGACGACCAGGTGTTGGGCAAAGCTGAAAATTGGACTCATCAGAGAAGATGACCTTACTCCAGTCCTCTATGGTCCAATCCTTATGGTCTTTTGCAAACCTCAGCCTGGCTCTTATTTGCTTCTCATTGATGAAGGGCTTTTTTCTAGCTTTGCACGACTTCAGCCCTGCCCCTAGGAGCCTGTTTCAAACAGTCCTCGCCGTGCACTTCACCCCAGTTGCCGTTTGCCATTCTTTTTGTAGGTCACTTGATGTCATCCTACAGTTGCTGAGTGATATTCAATTGAGTTGGCGGTCATCCAGGTCAGTGGAGAGTTGTTTTCGCCCTCTGCCGATCTGTAGTTTTGTTGTCCCCAATGTGTGCTGCTTGACCTTGTTCTTATGAACCACCGTCTTTGAAATTTTAAGGATGGAAGTAACCCGACACTCATTGTATCCCTCTGCCAGTAAAGCCAGAATTGAACCCTTCTTTTCCTCACTCAGAACTTTCCTTTTCAACTCTTTGGGCATGGTCAATAGTTATTTTTTGATTCCAATTACTTTTGAGGTACTACTAGCACTGTTTTGCCATCCAGCTGGTTCTATTGCAAGAGGATAGTGATGACCACAGGAGTGGTTTTTATACTTTTCCTCGTTAAATAAGATTTGGTTCAGGTGATCCCCTAATCAGTACCTCATTCAGTAGAATGAGGTGTGCCTTTGTTGGAATTCAACAGACACTGGAATGGAATGGCTGCCATACATGTAGAGATGCTGATTTAAGAAAAAATTGCAGTGGTCTCTTAATTTTTTTCCAGAGCTGTATATGTATGTATGTATGTATGTATGTATGTATGTATGTATGTATGTATATATATATATATATATATATATATATATATATATATATATATATATATATATATATATATATACACACACACACACACACACACACACTGAGTGTACAAACCATTAGGAACACCTGCTATTTCCATGAAATAGACTGACAAGGTGAATCCAGGTGAAAGCTATGATCCCTTATTGATGTAACCGGTTAAATCCACTTGAATCAGTGTAGATGAAGGGGAGACAGGTTGAAGAAGGATTTTTAAGCATTTAACCATTGAGACATGGATTGTGTATGTGTGCCATTCAGAGGGTAAATGGGCAAGACAAAAGATTTAAGTGCCTTTGAATGGGGTATGGTAGTAGATGCCAGGCACGCCAGTTTGAGTGTTTCCAGAACTGCAACGTTGCTGGATTTTTCACACTCAACAGTTTCCCATGTGTATCAAGGATGGTCCACCACCCAAAGGCCATCCATCCAACGGCATGCTAGAGGTCGAAAATGGCTCATTGATGAAAGAAGCTAAAGGAGGCTGACATGAATTGTGCAGAGCAACAGACGGACTACAGTTAGTCAACTGACTGTCCAGTACAACATTGGTGTCGAAAGACCCATAAAAAAAAAGCCATACCTCCAACGTGGAAACAAGGCCAAGCGACTCAACTATGCATGAAAACACAGGAACTGGGGTGCAGAAAAATGGCAGCAGCTGATCTGGACTGATGAGTCAAAATTTGAAATATTTGTCTGTAGCA
Organism: Polyodon spathula; assembly: GCF_017654505.1. Lineage (NCBI taxonomy): Eukaryota > Metazoa > Chordata > Actinopteri > Acipenseriformes > Polyodontidae > Polyodon > Polyodon spathula. The sequence goes on along the minus strand of NC_054539.1, from coordinate 10,543,930 downwards.
GAAGGCAGTTTGTTCGATGAAGGGCTGGAGAGCGGTACACAAATGAGTGTCTGCAGGCAACAGTGAAGCATGGTGCAGGTTCCTTGCAAGTTTGGGGCTGCACTTCTGCAAATTGAGTTGGGGATTTGGTCAGAATTAATGGTCTCCTCAATGCTGAAGAGGCCCTGGCAGATACTTATCCATCATGCAATACCATCAGGGAGGCATCTGATTGGCCCCAAATTTATTCTGCAGCATGACAACGACCCCAAACATACAGCAAAAGTCATTAAGAACTATCTTCAGCGTAAAGAAGAACAAGGAGTCCTGGAAGTGATGGTATGGCCCCCACAGAGCCCTGATCTCAACATCATCGAGTCTGTCTGGGATTACATGAAGAGAGAGAAGCAACTGAGGCTGCCTAAATCCACAGAAGAACTGTGGTTAGTTCTCCAAGATGTTTGGCCAACCTACCTGCCGAGTTCCTTCAAAAACTGTGTGCAAGTGTACCTAAAAGAATTGATGCTGTTTTGAAGGCAAAGGGTGGTCACACCAAATATTGATTTGATGTAGATTTTTCTTCTGTTCACACACTTTGCATTTTGTTAATTGATAAATATAAGCTACTAACATGTCTATTTTTGAAAGCATTCTTACTTTACAACATTTTTTCACACCTGCCTAAAATTTTTGCACAGTACTATATATATATATATATCAGTGGAGGCTCCTATGGAGGCAGGCGAGGCAGTGCTGGCAATGGAACAAGAAACATGCAAGGTTGCAGCTGTCTGTATATTGGATGGATATGTACAGTTGAAGTCACATATTAAGCCAATGAAACACGAGGCTACTTTTACAGGCAACTGTTGTATCAAAAGAATTGTTGGCAACAAAGTTGCTTCAACTTCTATGCAACACCAGGCAACTTCCAAGGGCAACTTCATTAAATTTTTACATACTTTTTACCCAGCATGTGTCATTAGAATATGATGTAAATAAAAACTACGTTATATAATGTTTGAATACACAGTAATTTTGCATTTTATTGTATCTAACTATAATAATGCTATCTCATGCTAATCAAACCGTCAGTTTTGCATTGATCATGTAAGGCAATTTTAAAAATCACTAACGCTAGTAATCAAGGAGATTTACAGGGGTTTCCAAACATACTACATATACAACATTACACAGTGTAACATGCTATATATCCAACAAAGTTTTTTTAGGTGGCTGTGGTTGTCCCTCACTTGTACCCGCTTCCCTCTTTCTAATATGGGGTTCACCCACATACTCTATTCCCAGGTTTCATAGTACGGTCTAGGCCTTATCGTTATTTGAGCTTTGTGAAATAATTTAGCCAAGCTATAACATAAATAACATAATTTTACAAAAAAATATAGATAACTTAATTTCAAACTATTCGATCAATATAATCTCTTCATTTGTTCCCAAGTGCGGTCTCAGTTTGGTAGCCATGTATTACTTATTTTTTTCAGGCAGCGTCTTGAGGTCACATGATATAAATCTGGTTCATGATTGGCTGTTACACCAAAGTTGCCAGTGACAGTTTAAAGATGAGGCACCAAAATCAAAAGTGTCTCATTTTGAGCAACTTTGAAAAAACACCTTGATAATGTTGCATGCAACTTGTCGCTGCAACAGTTGCTTGAAATAATTGCTTTAAAGTTGCTTGGTGTTACACCAGCCCCTTGATGAATCATTGCTTTACTAAGTATGCTCAATTATGGAAGTAGAAGGCATTTCTACCATTATGAATTAAAATTCATAATGGTAGGAACATTTAAAAAAAAAAAAAACATCTGGGACAACAAAATAAACTGTGTCACTGCTAGATAGCATGGAAAAGCCCTTGACTGTTTATTCCTATTGAACCAAAATTAAATGAGAAGGCAGCGTTTTTGACATGCGTGGATTAAAGGAGTTTTCCTCCACATTTCTACTGAATGGAAACACCTTTCAGCGTGTACCAGATAAACTACTATTCCCAGAAGACACTGCATGCCCGTATGTCCATTGCAATGCGACACCGGTAGCATCAGTAAAGTGAGATAGATTTTCAGTTTCTCAGTTTTTCACTCTTTTTTTGCCTGTTCAGTATAAAATAATTTTATTGGTCATTTATTTAAGTTTTGCAAATTAAGGCAACAGCTTTGTGCTATATCCTGACATAAATTAATAGTACAATGTATGTTGAAATTTGATTTGCTTGTGGCCTTTTTGATGAAGCAACTTTACTTTTAAATACTTAACCCAGAGGTTAAGTATGCAAAGTTTTACTTCAATTGGCACAATGGTTTCAGAAAAGATGTTTCAATGGTTGACAAATCCAGTATGGCCACCGGTGCAGTTGGATAGAGTTGGATAGAGTCCTACATATGTTCCATAGTCAACATGACCCTATCTGCACTTTGTATGTAGTTAAAAGCCAGTTTTGCATTTGACCTTTAGGAGAAGTCATAGGTCACTGGCAAGGGCATTTTTGGATAATGCACATATGGTTTCCTATATGTGTTCCATAAGTAACCATGACTGTGTATACACTCTGTAAAGTGTTATAAGCTATTATATCTGACCTTAAGGGGAGGTCAAAGGTCATAATCAAGGTAATTCTTTAGTAGACCATATATGGGTTCCTATATGTGTTCCATAGTAACCATTACTTTATCTCCACTCTGTAAGTAGTTATCAGCTAGTTTTTACATTTGACCTTAAGAAGAGTGCAAAGGTCATGTTCATGGCATTTTCTGAATAGAGCACCTATGGGTTCATATCTGTGTTCCAACCTAACCATGACCCTATTTGCACTCTCTAAGGAGTTAAAAGCTAGTTTTGCATTTGACCTTAATGAGGGTTAATGGTAAAGATCAAGGTAATTTTTGCATACATTAATTACCATAGGCCTCTACTACTCTGTGAAGATTCATGCGTCTACAACATTCTACCTTAGATAAATATTGAAATATATTTAAATAGTGTAAATTGACCTTAACTGAAATTAGATTGGCTCGCGGCTGCCATGCTTTTTTTAATGTACGACTTGTCTTGAACAAACTTGATAAACAGCCTTGTCAAGGTTATGTATGCAAAGTTTCGCTTCAGTCAGCATAACAGTTTCAGAGATGTTAGAATATTTTTGACAAATCAAATATGGCCACCGATCCATGTGACCAAATCGACTTCTCTTGAACAAATCTAAATATAGGGCATAAGGGTAGTCTGTGCCCCAAGTTTTACATCTCTACCATAAGGGCTTTCGGAGAAGATTTTTTTTAATTGTCCAAAATTCTTGAAAAATGCAATATGGCCACCAAACTATGTGACCTATGACCTTAATTTTCGTGCTGGCACAACTTGTCACTGGCCTCTACCATCGTGTGAATGGTGCAAAGGTGTTGATATTTAAAAATTTGCCGTAATAATAATAATCTCAATAACAAGAGGGTTCCACAGCAATTTCCTTGCTAATAACCCCTAATAATATGAAAGGTGTTGTCAGTCAGAATACAATAATAAGATTATATTGCTGCTGGGGGCTTAAGGGGATCCTGAGCACTGTGCTTTTTTTCTGCCTCCCCGTTTTGTTGGCCACCAGCAAATAGGTACTGCACAAATCACACTATTACTGCCATGGGTCGAACCCATGAGGCAAATACCATGGCTGAAAGATGCCCATATTTGGAATGTGTGTACACACTTCTCCATTTAATCATCTTAAAAATAGCAACAACAAAAGAATTCCAGTACGTGTGTAAATTAAAACCCCAAATGTTCATCCACTATAGTGAATGCTATTTCATTAGGGTTGTATATGATGTAGAACAAAAGCTTATTTGTGTTGTACCAATTTATGGGTGCCGTTAAGTAACCTACTGTTCAGCGTACTGTTTCCTTGTTATCACAACACGATGTGTCCCCGACACAGGGGATCAAATCTAGACCTTACGGTTACAACATCTAAACTAGCACAAAAGTTACAAAATGTCCTGGAGATGTTTTGTCAGCATTATTTGCATGTGCAGGCAACTCAGGTTTAAAGAGATTTAATCACAGCAGGCATCAGGAGAAACAAAAAGGATGCAAACTGGATGGTATCTGTTACTGTCGTCTTATTAAGCAACAATTCCCACAAGAGATGCATAAATAAGGAACACACAGTTGCTGCCAGTGACAGAGGAAGGGCTGGAGAGATTTCAGGCAAAAAGGAGACAATAACTTTGAAAAGTACTCACCACTAAGAGAAATCAGAATATCATTTTAAAACATTGCCTGGAAAACAGCACGCTACTGTATCTCTTACCTGAATGGAGAAAATAGTCAATAATTTTTGGTAAGAAGCCATAATTATTTTCAATAGCCATATTAATCAAAAGACCCAGCAAGAATATTTACCCTCAGTTACTACAGAGAAATACAAAAGTGAATTTGTACCTTATTCAATAATGAACACAGTTAACAAAATAGATCTAACCCGTTGGATCTAATCAGATTTATCAAAATTACTTAAAATACCAAGATTATGCAATGGATCATTAAATTCTGGGTTGATATACGGCTAAAATAAAAATAAAAGATTTCGTTTTATATATATATATATATATATATATATATATATATATATATATCAATCTTTATTTTATATAGCACCTTTCATAGTGGACCACCATCACAAAGCACTTTAAAAGATGCAGTAACAAGAAGAAAATCCATAATACTTCAAATACAGAGAAATGCATAATACATTAAATACAGTGACAAGTACATAATACATAATAGTAGTATTAAATAGTATGTCACTAATACATGTATAATTATAGTACTTTATCATGAAATTATGTACTTTATCACGTATAGTAGCACTATCATTATGTGCTATATTATATATATAATATATATATATATATATATATATATATATTATATATATATATATATATATATATATATATATATATATACACACACACACACACACCACACACACACACACAGTATATATTTGCTGCTAAAATACCCAAATCACAGGTACAATATATACTATTCAAAATTCAGATAATCGTATTGTTTCAATGCTTGATAACACCGTGTAACAAATTTTTTTTTTGTTTTGTTCCTGGGTAGTAAGTGTTATTTTCTAATTGCTTATGCCTCAAAAGTATAGAAAATGGCTATTATTCCCCACAAACTTTGCTTTTGTGACCAGGACAGTGATATTTTGAAATTTACCTATTTTTCAGAACATTCCAGATAGATTCAGTGCTGAGTAAACTTGGAGTAACTTCAAGAACTTTCTAGAACTTCCCAGTAATAAAAATAGTAGTATAAATACAGGGGCCTTAAGCCCACCAGTTCAGTTCAGTTCCAGCTGCCTAGCAGAGTGCGGCTGGGAGGTCATAGGAGACTTCAAAATGGTGGCATTCCTGATGGGTCTCCAAGGCGGTTTTACCAAGTTTCCCTGCTATCTTTGCCTTTGGGACAGCAGGGACACCAAGGCGCACTACCACAGGCGGGACTGGTCACAGCAGACCGAGTTCTCTGTGGGGAGGAACAACGTCAAGTGGGAGCCACTGGTGGACCCCCGGAAGGTGCTGATGCCACCACTGCACATCAAATTGGGCCTTATGAAACAATTTGCCAGAGCTCTAGATAAGGAGTCGGCAGCCTTCAAGTACCTTCAAGACTTCTTCCCTAAGCTGTCTGAGGCAAAGGTCAAAGCCGGTGTCTTCGTTGGACCACAGATAAAGAAGATCCTGGAGTGCAATGAATTCCCCAAGAAGCTCACTAGTAAGGAGAAAGCGGCTTGGAACAGCTTTGTCGCAGTGGTTCAGGGCTTCCTGGGCAATCACAAGGCCGAAAACTATGTGGAGCTGGTTGAGACTCTGGTGCAGAACTACGGCACAATGGGCTGTAGGATGTCCTCAAAGTCCATATCCTTGATGCTCATCTTGATAAATTCAAGGAGAACATGGGAGCGTACTCAGAGAAGCAAGGCGAGCGCTTCCACCAGGATATACTGGACTTTGAACGCCGCTACCAAGGACAGTATAACGAGAACATGATGGGAGACTGCATTTGGGGGCTGATTCATGAAAGTGATTTACAGTATAATCGTAAATCTCGAAAAACTACTCGCTTCTAAATCTTTTGTAGTCATTTTTGTATTACTTTAGTATAAATACGTTTTCTCACCGGAAATATGTAAATTTCAAAATATCACTGTCCTGGTCACAAAAGCAAAGTTTGTGGGGAATAATAGCCATTTTCTATGCTTTTGAGGCATAAGCAATTAGGAAATAACACTTACTACCCAGGAACAAAAATTGTGTTACATAGTGTAATATTTCTGTGCAGGTAATAATGTATCTACTTCAAATTCATAGATAAAATGTAATGCTATCTGGCATAAATTAATACATGTATACCTTAATTTGAGCTAGATACATCAATACCTGCACAGAAATATTACGAAGCACTGAAAATGTACAGCATATAACTGTAATAATTGATCTGCTGCAACCAGGTTTCACCAAGACCTTTTCACATGCTCTCTACAGAGATTTCCATTTGTATTTCATATTGTATTTACCACAGCTGTAAAGGTGGTAGCAGCACCAGCATTCAAGATAAACATGACTTACAATAACTTAACCTTTCTCTTGGCAGGACAATTTGACCTTCCATCACTGTGTTGCTGAGGGGACCAGTCTTCGTGAAGAGTCATTATTTTTGGCTTGTCCATCTGTTCAGTCTGTTTAACCATCAATAACATTAATTATGGTTAAATGGGATGAGGAAGATGTCAAAGGAAAAGAGCTACATATAAAAACATATAACAGACATATGCAGTGCGGCTGAGTGCTACAGCTGAAACAGGCCATTCTGTCATGAGCTCTAGAGATGAACTCGATGTGAAGTAATGTAAACTTCAAAATATACAAAGAAATGCACAGTCATGCCATCTCTCTGAAAAATAACATGCTTGTTTAAAGTAATATGAATTTGAAAAAGCTACAACTAACAATTGATTCAAATACAACAAATATATTTAGAAATACTCAAAGAAACTTTGTAAATTTAATAATAAACATTTTAACTTTGTCATTGATTTTATAACGTTTCTTATAGTTTTTTTTTTCTAAATTTTGGAGTATGTTATATTTATGGATAAAACAAGTATATGGAAAAATAAGATTAGCAATATAACTGGAATTTCTACCGGCAAAATTGACAAGAATGATTCGTGAGTGTTCTTTAAACTTCTTCTTCGATTTTTTTTTTTTTTTTTTTTTTTTCAAAAATTTATCAAATTGTATCATGTTATGGTGGGTAGTTGTATTTTAAAAAGTTTAAAGGGTTCTACAAACACTTTAGTTTATCTGATACACAGGATGCACGGATGGTTAGTATTTAACCCTTTGCAGTCCTATGTTGGACCAGGTCTGACATTATAATTTTCTCTTTCCAGTCCGATATCAGACCCTGTCGAACATCATCAAAAAGACGTAAAGCACAGGTCTCCAGTCATTTTTTTTTTCTCTGGAAAAAGCTAAGAAAACTTTTCAATGGCCGAGTGAGACCGATAGGATCCGAATGAAGCCAAAAAAAAAAAAAGAAGGGCGTGTCTGATCCAGCACTCCGTGAATATCATGTGCAGAGCTTTTTTTTTTTTTTTTTTTTTTTTTTTTTAATTTAGTCATGCTGTCCTCCGAAGCGTGTGCCGTCAGCTGACCGCTTCCTTACACACTGCGGATTCACCATACAGCTGCCCAGGAGCTACATTGTAGGAGGACAATGCAGCTCCCGGGGCAGCTAACAGGCAAGCCCACAGGCGCCTGGCCAGACTACAGAGGTCGCTGGTGCGCAGTGAGCCAAGGACACTCTGGCCGACCTAGACCCCTCCCCCCCGGTGACGCTCAGCCAATTGAGCACCGCCTCCTGGGAACTCCCATCCACGGTCGGCTGTGAACTAGTCCAGACTTAAACCGGTGACATCTAGGCTATAGGGCGCATCCTGCACTCATGCAGAGCGCCTTTACTGGATGTGCCACTTGGGAGCCCCTACAGAGCTTTTTGAGATGTTATGGTAATCAAATAATAAATTGGAGTTTGGTGATAAAACGAGTGATCAGGAGAGGATACCTATAAAGAGGTATGTGACAAATACAGCTTGGCTGGAGATACAGTATTGAGTGTCCTTTTGCGATTCAGTGCCTTTTAAACCTGTTTTACTCTGGGGAAAAAAAAACTAATTAAACAGTGTGTGTAAAATAAACAGCGCGTGTGAAAATAAATTGGACCTGACACGCCCGACAATCACTGAATAAATGGACCGGAAAGAGTTAATCTCAATCTGTTCGTGAACACTGAAGAGAATTGTAAGAAAAGGATGGAGGCCCTCTCTTTAACAGCCCATAGCAACTATACATTCCTACCCAGAAGAAGCCCCTCAGGCCTACGTTCCTATCTAATTCCTCTTGTATTTGCAAAAGACAATATATTTCTTACAGTCTATAAAATCCTTCAGAATCAGTTATCATACTTTATGTCGTTGGGTATATTCCACAGCTAAATTATGTGTGAATAAACATAATTGTGATTGTTACAATATATAACTGCAGTACACACAACATTAGGCTTTAAATCATAACCCTGGTTCCCTGAAATACAAATATTATCAGTAATGGAATAACATTGCATACTTGAAAGGGAACACAAGGTTCATTAAATGCAAAGCAAGTTTGCTGCAAACACTGCAATGTTTTCTATAACCTTGCAATAAAACATGATGACTGTGGTTTTCAAAATATGAAATTACAATCAACCTTTTCCATTCCAAACCGTATATTTTTTTTTAAATTTATTTCTCAGTTATCTGCTTCTTCTATGATACTGTGAGAACATCACTTTAAAGATGTGTCCTACTCTTGAAACCTGCGACTGCTGTTCTTAAAAATGTTAGGTTATTATCAAAACCCTGGTTGCCTGAAATAGAAATGGCACGATGCCCAAAACAGACAGACAATCAAACCACAGCGAACACTAAACAAACAAGTATCATGCTGAGCTCTTTCAGACACATAGCAATTGTTGATAGCTTTTGAGTTCCTCTCCTCTCGCTCTCTTACTTCCTCACTGTACACCCAACCTTGAGTGTGTGATTTGTGCATATATATATATAGTGATGGAGTGTACATTCCAGAGCAATATTGGTCAGCTGTGAGGCCGTGGCTGTAAGGAATGCACACTCCATCACGGTAAAGGTTGTACTGAAGGTTTCAAAGGAAACAAATAATAAAATGTGAAGACAACATAAACTAACAAAGAAATTAAATAATATAATGTTCTTGTGGTTAAAACTAAAGATGGGATAATTGATTAACTACTGAATGATAATGGTGTGATAAATAAATGAGTTAAAATAATTAAATCTGTATCAGTAAGTAGGTCTTATTTAGTAGAGCCTATACATGGGGGGGTATTAGGACCCAGTAAAGGTTACTAGAGGTGGAACAAACTCCAGGTTGATTCAATAAACCAATTAATTATGTTTAAAGGGTGTGAGTGTGTGTGTTTCAGGGTGGGTGATAGTAGGAGTTGATTGGGAGAGTTGGAGAGCAAGAGAATGGATTATTATTACGGTGAAACTGGGCTGAACTATTGGAAAAGGTATTTGGATTACGATTTGGTTTTGGTGACGAGGCAACAGGCTTAGCCTGCCTTGTTATTAGTTAGGAAAATAATAAGTGTTTAGTTTAGGACCCGAGAACGGGGTAGGTTTTGTTCGTTTTGGTTTCAAATAAAACCACGCTCCGGCGTGTTTCATTTCAAGTACGGCTTTTGTTTGGATTTGTTCAACTATTTTACACAACACAATGTCTTTAACCTGGACACACACACACACACAGCTGTGCAGGGACTCAATTGCTAATTAATAATTCACTTGAATCCCGGAACAGTCTGCAAGTGAACTAATTTGTGCAATCCCCGTGCCTAAATACAAATATAAATTTTAAATCACCCGTGCTACATAACCCACACTCTGTGCACCAATACATACATATAAACAATAACACACCACATAAAAACACAAAATATGCAGAGGGGCAGGGGTACCCTGCCACAGTTCTCTTTCAAGTATTAAATGTAACCATTACCGAATGGTTCAGTATACCCAAGCCATCGCAAGAACAAGATTGCTGCACGACTGGAATTATACAAGGCTAAGCCAAGAGGCTGCCTTGTGAGTTACCATTCGGAACCCTAGTAATTAGCTAAGGTGAAAAAAATGAGGGAGAAACTTGCCTCTATGCCTGTGTTGTAAGGGTCGACTGGGAAGCCGCACTTAACACTAGTTCCAAAACCAGGGTTTTGAGGATTCACAATATTAAGCCTGTAAAACCTAGTGAAGGTATAAGGAATAGTCCACACCGCTGCATTGCATATGTCCTTGACAGTTACACCCTGGAATAAAGCCCACGAAGCTGCCACGACCCTGGTGGAATGGATAGTGAGCTTTTCTGGAGGAGCAAGTTGGCCAGCTCATAGGCAGTCATGACCCGAGTCCGCTAACCACTTGGACAGCCGTTACTTAGACAGAGATTGACCATGGGACTTCACTCCATCGCAGAAAAAAAAATTGTTCGGACTGCCTCTAACTTTTTGTCCTGTCACCACAGTACGCCAGGGTCCGAACTGGGCAGAGTGTATGGAGTTGTTGCTCTCTCAGACTGGAAAGGAGGTGGATGTAAAGCCGCCAATTCCACCGATTGGTTGACATAGAATGCCGAGATAGTCTTCGGCAAAAAGATATGATTGGTACGGCATGTGACCTTTGTCCTGGCCCTTGTAAAAAATTAAGCAGGCTTTCACGCTAGAAAATGCTTGCATCTCCCTCACCCACTTTGCGGAGGTGATAGCAAGCAAGAAAGCCACTTAGAGAGACAATATTTCAGCTCCGCTGAATGCAAGGGCTCAAATGGAGACTTTATGAGTGCATTAAGCACCACGTTTAGCCTCCAGCGAAGAACAATGTTCTTCATAGGTGGCCAAAGCAGCAGAGCCCCTTTCAAAAATTGCTGTGAACTTAACATGGCAAGATGAAATAGCTGCCAGGTTGACCTTTAATGTGGAGGGGGATTTCCCCTTCCTCAAATAGCTATTGCACAAATTGCACAATTACTGTAATGGGACAAGTTGTGGGGTCGAACCCTTGAGGCAGACACCATGTTTGAGACGCCCCACTTGTAGCCAAACTTGGAATGCGTGGTTGCTGCCCTGGCATTTTGTAGGGTGTCAATAACCCTGTTGGACAGACCCAGATGGCTCATATGCAGCCGTTCAGGGTCCAGGCTCAGCGCTGCAGGCTCGATGGGTTGGGCTGCCATAAAGTCCATGCCTGACTGAGCAGGTCACAGCACTTGGACAGTCTCAATACTCAGGTCTTTAGGAGGTAAATACCCATTCTGTAATTGTTACATTTTGTACTTGAACGGGAATTGTCTTTTTTTTTTTTTTTTTGGATGGTTTGGAGTTCTGTTCTAGCTCTGTTGAAGTGATCTTTCCTATTTTCCTTCTCATATCTAGTCTTTGATCTGAAGCATCAAAAGATATTTAAAAGCAATTTTTTTTTTTTTTTTTTAAACAAAACAAAGACTTTACTGAGGCCATAAATACAATGATAGTATTACCTACAGAAAAAGATTATTCTGTGTACACCAGGAAAAAAAAAAAAAAAAGTATTAATTTTTCCCTTGTTATGTACTTCCTCACTCATATATTCTGAGAGTGGGTGGATATCTCTGCAGGGACAACAACATTGTGGGCTGAAGATGAGACTGGGGGCAGGCCACAAGAAGGTACAATTAGGCATACTAATTTGGGCAGGGGGTGGTCTCTTTGAAACTACTGAACCATGGTGCCTATCTAGTCAATGTGGCAAGCTGTTTTCTGGTGTGAAGCAGCAGGTAATAACAGACGGGTGCAAGGCTAATGATGGACAGCAACGTCAGATGATTGCGAAGCAGAAACAGGCAATACAATAAAGCCAAAGAGCACTTCAGGGTGAAAAGCATGGCAATTAAAATCCAAGGGCTTAACCACTGCAGATCCATGCACATGCTCAGCTCTACCGTTCAGGTGCAATAGCAGCATTCTAGGAAGAGATTTGCTTATTCAACAGTGCCGGTAATTAGAAGTAATACGGTATTAGTAATACGGTCCTGATTTTCTCTTTTTTTTACCATACATTTATCATTTACATTCCAGAAACAGGCTTAGTAACAGTAATGAACTCTAAACAATGCAAGCACACAATATTTGTAAAAATTATGTTTAAAAAAAAAAACAAAAACAAAAAAAAAAAACTGGTGCAGGCTACAAACTGGAACAACTTGTGTGAAAAAAAAAAAAATCAAGGCATTAGTACAGGCAGGTTATACAGGCAACAATGGTTGAATAAATTTGATATTCTACCTGACTAACAAATTACTGCTCTGTCAATGTCTGTCAGGATGCTTCCCTGAGCAACAACTGAACTATAGAATTGGCAGCAAATTTTTTCACTGGGTCTTCTTCCCTTGCCCACTGGAAAATATTCTGTAAAGAACCCACCTGTGACCAATTATTAAAAAATTAAAAATGTTGTCTTAAGTTTAACAATGCCCCGATTCCACTTTATGTTAGTTACACAGTAGTGAACAATCTCTTGGTTAGAATGGAGGTGGACAGCATTATAAGTGCGTTGGAAATCAAGTATTATCAGCAGTGTTTCATGGTGGAATTCTCCTTCCTATCCCTTTAGCTTGAAAAGATTGACTTTAATGAGTCGAACAGAAAAAATACCATAACCTCTGCTACTGAGGAAGCTATCCATTCAAAGATGGTTAGTATTTTCTAAGCAAATAAACCCTAAATAAGCAAATTATGTTTTGTCATTGCAAAGACTTTACAAAGTAAAAAAAAAAAAGGACACAAAGAGTATATTGGAATGTTTATATGTATGGTTGTAATTAAAGTTGCTAGTGGAGATAGAACTATATAAATATTGAACACATTTTTGGATAGTATATGTTTTTAGAATAGTGTGTTTCTTAAAAGGTTCATTTAACAACAAAATGTATTTTTTTAGAACAATTTGCAGATTTTATTTTTCACTTTGACATTATGGACTTTTTTTGTGTTGATCAGTGGCAAAAACTCTTAATTAAATCAATTTTGATTCCACGTTGTAACACAATAAAATGTGGAAAAGTCCAAGGGGGGTGAATACATTTGAGAGCCACTGTATATTTTTTTTTTGCCTTGCTGGTGACTTCCTTTAATGCCCTCCCTATCTCCAGGATGTGCTTTGAAACAACTACAATTGTACCTAGTTTCAAAGTCTAGGGAATATTAGAACAATATTGATTTTACTGTTGGTTATTCATCAATCAGACATACCAGTTTCCTGTTCTTCTCTGTTAAATATTTAAACAGAACTGATAGACATTATTCAGACATTAAGAAAGGTAGCCTCCAAATTTACATGATCTAAGCCAACTAATACTCTGCTGACATTTCAAAAGAAAATGTTACAGTAAATTTGGCAATCAAGTGTATTTTCAGGTGTAACCTACTTACATTTGCTAGGCGTGATAACCCCATTACTGCAACATTTTGTCAGTCACACTCTTTTAACCTTTCTGTTTGCAATGGTGTAAACTGTTATAATATTGAGACATACTATATATAAAAGGTAGGTTTTCAAGGCACATTTGAAAATTATTGCACACTTACTCTACAGACAGCATTTTTTTCATTAAATTTAAGATTATTGGTCAGGACACTACTATTCATTCTCACCAAGTCTATTTAACTTAACTGTAAATACATGTAAACTAACACATGATGTCCTACTGCACTGATATTGAGTTAATTGACTCTTCATAAAGCTTCACATAAAAGTTAAACTAATGTTTAAAGATATATTTTTTAAGTTGGTCTGTGTGGATCTAAAAAGTTTAATATTCATAAAACTGTTTCATGCATAGAAAAAGACACAATTGAAGTTACATAACACTGTTTTATATAACTTATGTAACTCTTTATTAGAATAAGTGCAAAAAGACAACTGCTGCAAACAAACTAGTTTTCTTTACCACAGAATACAAAACATCTGCAGTTCATTTATAAGACCATGATATTCATGCTCACAATATGAAACATCTTACATCCTTTGTTTCATCTAAACTAATTGCAAAGCATAAATTTTAGACAACACATTATAATAAAGTAAATTAGTTAATTGTAACCTAAACATTTAAAAGAAACTTACAGTGCAAGTTGCAACTACATTACTATACCTGTCATATTTTATATATCAATTCAAGTTAATAGTCTTATTTGTAAATCAGCAGATAGCGAGGATTTAATGCTATCAGAAATCTAGTATAATATTTGTCAACAACAAAAGTATCTGTATTCTTGATTAAACAATACTGTAATTTACATAGTGAAGAAAAGCATAGTAAAAAGGAAAAACAAACCAAAAAACATCTAAACAAATATCACATTTTTAAATCTGTAATACACACCACACACAAGGACATATTTTCAGCAATTTGATTAATTTGATACCCCCCCCCCCCCCCCCCAAAAAAAATTTTCAATGTGGAAATGAAACTTGTAAGTACCATAAGTTTTCTATCATAAGGTTCTACACCTGCAAGAATTCATCATCACTCATGTCAGAGTCATCTTCTTCCACTTCTCCTTCAATTACAGATTTCTTTCCTTTGCAGCAAGACACAACTAATCCAATAAGGAAAAACTGTAACACACAAGAGAAATTATATACATATTGGTTTGCAAAACTGTCTCATTCAAAAAGACTTTAACAAAAAAATATTCTTAAGCTTAAAACAAGTATATCTGGGACATACTCCCCACTGCTGTTAATGCAAATTTAGAGACGATAAACTCAATATACAGCACCTCCAGATTATGATACTAATAATTCTGATTCAACCAGTTAGTGGTTCTTTAGGTTTATGTAAAACTTTAAAAAGGTGTGACATGCATACAGTATAGTTGGTTGTCTCCAATTTGTTTACGTAACTACTTAAACGGTTTACAGCATTAATTAACACTAAGAAATCAATTCAATCAATCATTAAATCTCAGGTCTTCCTGCATGTACACCTATTTCAAGTTCTACAATCTATGTATATATTTTTGGTTTGTTTTTCTTAATCTGTGTGCGTAGGTTCTCACATCGTCAGCCCCCATATGATGCTGTTGGCATCTGCTGTAGTAAAAAACAATTTTCTAGACAGAAAATGTCCAGAACATGCTTAGAACATTTCTTAACATGCTGTAAGTAAACAGACAAATGCACTTACCGCAATGAAAGCCCAGTTACCAAAGTAATAGATGCTGCTGAAGAACCAAAACTTATGAAGAAAGAGATATGTCCTTGTGATTGTGCACTGATCTGTAACATATGTCAGAGAAAATGGTATTAGTTGATTAAACATACATGTACAGATCAGTGCTTAGTTCAATAATAAAAAAAGAGAATTAAAAAAAGAAAGTGGATGATCTTTTAGTGTAAAAGCCAAGCAACATGAGTGGAAACTGGCTAATAGCTACTTGCATTTACAGTAATACAGGTAGGTGAAATTGAATTCCATTTTTGTTCATCAAGCTTAAATATTAAAAAAAAAATAATAATAATATGGATAACCAAATGTCTTAAGAATTGTAACCAAGTGTTCTCGCATGTCAATACATGCAAGGAGCTATCCGAAGAAGCGAAGAGGGTGGATTTTAGTAGTGCCTTTGTGAAATGCTCTCAGGTACTTATATAAAAGGACATTATATAAATGTAATTGGTATGGTATTGCTATTACTACAAAAGACTGTTTATTGTCTTGCAGCTCTGCTGCTTCCCACAAGATGAACATGGGTACTGTAGGAAATCAGCACATTCGGAAAGATGCTTTGAGCATAAATTAACATTTCTGAATCTGTGAGAGGCAGCGCCTGCATTGGAAAGAGTCTCAGACCTTTAAAATGAGGTCCTACTTGTGTATTTCTGGTAGACCACATTAGGAGATAGCCTTGAATGGCAGGGTTTTGGAATGCTGCTACTGCGCTGAAGACATACCTACCTTGGTGCAACAAACAAACCTTTTGACACAAAATCTTTACAAAATACAAGAAACGGCGACATCGAAGGCACAAGAACCTATTTTCCAACACACACACACACACACACACACACACATATATATATATATATATATATATATATATATATATATATATATATATATATATATATATATATATAATGTATGTGTGTGTGTGTGTGGATCAGATGCATGAGACCAGAGCTGTTTAGGGTTATGTTGCCCTGGTCGCCACTTTGCTGGCCATTCAAGCCTCAGTGAATAGCCCCATCTTGTGCCACATGATCAGGGTGCCTGGGACAAATAATTTGAATGTTTTTTTTTTTGCATATTCAATTATATAATTTATTTATTTATTGGTTGCTTTTGGTCCCTTGATATATATGGTCTTATAAATGAACTGCAGATGTTTTGTATTCTGTGGTAAAGAAAACTAGTTTGTTTGCAGTTGTCTTTTTGCACTTATTCTAATAAAGAGTTACATAAGTTATATAAAACAGTGTTATGTAACTTCAATTGTGTCTTTTTCTATGCATGAAACAGTTTTATGAATATTAAACTTTTTAGATCCACACAGACCAACTTAAAAAATATATCTTTAAACATTAGTTTAACTTTTATTTATTAAACATTTATATATTAGTTTAAACGTTGTTTTCTGTTGCAACTGACAGATTGAGGGTGGCCAACATGACTAAAAAAAAAAAAAAAAAAAAAAAAAAAAAAAAAAAAAAAAAAAAAACAATTACTAAATGTGAAAATAGCTTGGACCCTAAAAGAGCTTGCACACGAAGCTTGTGAGACATGCCACTCTCTACAGAATATTATACAGAAAGTAAACTACTTCTACAACCTGATCCTTTGTGATGAAGCTGTAAAAATATGCTGATTTTCAAACAAAATGAAATAAAACTAGCAACACAGAACAGAAGGCTAGTATGGCACAACACTAACATTGCTTTAAAAAAATAAATAAATAAAAAATGTTGAAAAGAAAAAAGTTAATTTGATTATATGAAGATGTTTTATGCTACATATCAATCATGTGTGCATGGACTAAATGATTATCTGGTAAAGCAATAAAAAAAACAAAACCAAAAAAAAAAAAAACACATACAACAGGATTAAAAACTAGGGCTATCAGAGGGGCTCACCGAGAGTCAATCTAGTTAAAGACGCTGAGAAGGAAGCGCAGTCGACTGAGTCATGAACACAGTCTGTGGTTTCGTGTAGCAGGCATCGACCTATTTTTCCGGTAAATGAAACAAACCCTGAGAGACTTCCTCCTTGAAGAGGGACTCGGCATTAACTCCGTATTCTCAGTTGGTGGGAAACCAGCAGGGATTCCTTCTCCTCTTTGCACAACAGCAAACCCTACTGGCCAGACACCAAGCACATTCAGAGTGGATAAAAAGCGAGGCTGATCTGTTCTGTGGGATCGGTAGCCTGTCCGTCTCTGTGCCGGATTGCACTGCATAAGAGAGATTCTGGCTTTAGGTCACTAAAAATAAACAATAAAATAAAAACTAGGACAGTCAAGCGATAAAAAAGAAAATAATCCTGATTAATCCTGTTTTTAAATCGCATATTTAATTGATACAATTACTGCAGCCATCTCATTTAAGTTTGTTTTATTCCTGATGCTATCATCATCCAAAAAACAACCCAGCATAAAAATCTATTCTTTACTATTTCTGGATTCTCTTTATAGTTTTATATTTATTTACAATTCAGTATTGTTGTTACATAGTATAAACCAACTGCTAAATCACAATGGAATCAGTTTATTACTCCCCTTACTAGGAATGTCACGGTATCAAATTGACGATATGGTAACCGTCAAAAAATATACGGTTATAGCTGTACCGCGTATAATGTCATTTTTTTTGTAATCCATTTTTTAAATGGCTATTTAAAGAAATACACCCAAGTCAAGTCATTTTTTTTAGCTCCAGCTCACACAGGCTCAACAAAATAATGCTGCTTTTTTATTTCAAATTACTGTGGAGAAACTCCAAAATATTAACATTTTTTGGGCTCAGTCTGGAACGATAGGGGGTAAGGATGTGACCACTGCAACTGAATACCCTCTTTATCTTTATCAGCTTGGACAGCATACTATTAGTTAAGAGAAGTAAAGTTTTACCTAGCAATAGCCAATCAAGTGTGTTTTAAGACATGCAGTGCCTGCCCACTGATCTCTCTGCAGAGTACAAAACTTAATGATAAGACGGCGCCTGCAAATAGTATTTTTTTTTGGACTGCATGTTAACAGCAACAAACACAAAGGAAAAAGAAAAGTTAAGGTGGGTATGACACCGTTGCAAAGTTAAGCGGCATCTAGGGGGCTTTTTTTTTTTAAATGGGAATAAAACTGTATTCATTTTTTAATACATAAAACCAAAATCCCTACGACACTATCAACATGAGGAGACAGCAACATCTTGACAATACCATTTAAAATAAAAATATAATAAGCTGGATTCATGGGTTTGCAGCGATCCTGAATTTCTAAACGAGTACTCTGTCGAAATTGACAGGTTTCATTTGCTGTTGTATTGTAAACTACTAGAGTGTATTCTGAGAATTGAAAGCATGTTTAGCACACAGGTGGTACAGCAGACTAGATGTACGTCTGTGATACTGGAACTCACTTTGACAGTAGATGCAAGTAACCCTCTTTCTATCCAATGAACTGTCAGAATGTTTTTAAAAAAATGTCCCATTCACGTCCTTCAGTTTGAGTGCTCTGCTACACAATGCAGTTCCGTGACCAGATTTATATTCACTCGATGACTACAAGCATTCAATCCCGGCATGCACTAAAATGGTGCCGCCGAAAATGAATTACAGTTTGCTAAGAGGGTCTGTTCAATTGCAATTAAAGACTTGCATCTAAGCAAAAGTGTAATCATTGCATAAAATACAGATTTCAAATGGAAGAATGCATACTTTTATAATAAAATGGTCAATGTCAGAGCACTTAATCATTTTAAAAACAGGATCACGCAAATCCGATAGATAATGTCATCTGATATACATTTGATAATTACTGTGAGAGTTAGGCATTTGAAACTTAAAGCAGAGGATTTAGGTCAGTATGTGGCTGAAGCTCCATCCATTAAAACAGAATTTATGTTCAATGTGCACATTTTTACATTTAGTATAATATTTAATAAGTAGCAAGAAAATAACATTAGAATTAAAGACCATGTTTTAGAGGAGAACAATATATTGTGTGTGCAAGCACACTATTGCACAGACTTGGTATGCAATCTTTGCTTGATGCCAGGCTTGCGTGCGAAGGGAATAGAGCAGAAGGGAATACTATGGTGGCAGGAAATTGTAAGTGATCAGGACGTAAAAATAAATAAATAAATAAACAAAGGAAAATAGTGATGAAGTAGTCAGAGAGGACAGGGAATGCAATCACTTTTTAGACCCAACAAATGAAATATGAATGAAATATTTTTTTTACCTAAGCATGTGTTAAAAGTAATTTATTAAAAAAAAAAAAAAAAAAAAAAAAAAAAAAACCACCAAAAACCAACAACAAACAAACAAACAAACAAAAAAAACACACACATGAATAGAGCGAGAAATTCAGGAAGCTGAATACTGGATGCGACTTGGAGTTGTCATCCATAAAACAAACAGATCTTGGCTTCCTGAAATTGGCAATAAAGTCGAAAGGGTTGCTCTGATTGGTATGGTGGCATAGTCTGAGTTAGGGTCCTAACATATAGAGTATATATTATAATGCTTTTGGCAGCCAGCAATAAGGAAGCCACATTTAGGTAGGAGATCAACGTAAAGGTCACTGGGGCATTTATCCTGAGGAATTAAAAGTATAGTACAGTACTGTAGCTTTGGTGCTTTTACTAAAACATCATAATGGTACAGGAATGCTCAAATAAATACATACAACATACAGATTTGTTTTAATGTTTAAAAATCGCCGGTCCAATCAAAAGTGAGTGCAGGCAGGACATAAATATGCTAGGGTAAGCAGTGAAGAAATAGCTGAATTTTGAATTTTGATATTGCTTATTATAGACCGTAGAGTTATATTTAGAACTTCGAAGTAATGCAGTAATCAGTAATGTATCTGCCCGTCACAAATCTGCCCTAACCGTTTATGCATCACAAGTAATCTCTTTAGCAATGTTAGTTTATAATTGAACAGAGAAGATTAGTTCAGAGAGATTGTAGATCCTACCAAAATTTTCATACACTGTTTTGTTACGTGCTCAACCATTGTTGGTAGTGTCACGTGAGCTGTTCAGTGTGTTGGTAGTGTCACGTGAGCTATATATATATATATATATATATATATATATATATATATATATATATATATATATATATATATATACACACACACACACACACACACACACAAAAATATACACAAGTCAAATACGTATTAAATTGTACTACAAGCAAAGTGTTTCATTTCAATGAATACTAAATCAATTTGCCAAGCAGTTTGTAAAAAAATAAACAAAAAAAAGAAAAAGTATATGAAGGGTTAACCTGCTGTAGAGCCAACCTTTAGCCACCAGACTGATACAGAACAAATGGGGATGATGCGCAGACTCCCCCACCATCTGCAGCTCTCCAGCTGCTCATCTGAATTACAGAGAATCTAAATGAGATTCACAGATGGTTCTCAACAGTGGTCTGCCTAAACTAATTATTGCATACACTACTGACCTGTTTCACCTTCAAACAACAACTCTTAATCAAACAACTTATGTAGTTTCCAGTTACAATTAGCCATAGCATTAGCAGTTACTTCCAAATGTAAGGCGTTATCTATGATGGATTGACTTTCTTCATATACTATTAAAGAAAAAAAAAAAACAGTGCAGATGAGTAGAATTGATGTTTAGAGTAGAATTGATGTTTTCCCCCCCTCTAAAAGAAGAGGTAATTTTAGAATCCTAAACTTCTCAGTCTTTTGGTATACAGAGGAGAGAAAAGGTACGTATGGATGGGTTAGTATATTACTGAATGTATGTTTTAGGATATTGGTAGAAAAATAGAAACAAAACAATCAAAGCATGTAATGTTAGGTTATTACCATAACCCTGGTTCCCTGAAATAGAAATGTCTTATGTCTGAATCATAACCATCTGAACCATCTAGGTGATGTAAAAGTTTTGGCCATAGCTGAACTTTCACACTGAATGTGCAGCATCATTTGTGAAAGTAAGCAAAAGTTGTGAAATTAGGCAGGCTGTATCAATTGGTACCATACCAATGATAGAATCTGATCTAAAAAAAAATCAGGTCATTTTAGGTCACAAGCAAAATCTAACAGGAACCTTCACTTTGATCCAAGTAAACTGTTTAGGAGAGATTACCAGTTGAAATAGTGGTGGCTGGTTTCTGGCAAAATAAAGAAGAAATACATTGATACTGTAGGAATGTTACTTTTGATTATGAAATACATTTGAACAACTTGCATAGCAAGACCATACACCTCTGTATAATATAAAAGTAGTTTGGCATGTTAAGTGTCTTATTAATGTCATACTTCTACTTTTGCATGAAGTGGGTTTATACTTAGTTGATGTTGACATCTACGCTAAAGCATCCTTTCCTAAGGAACATAATCAGCTACCTGCCTATTTTATAATATGGCACCTCTGATGAAAACTGAATTTCACTGCTTCAATGCATTTCTAAAAATAAAAGCTACATAATCCTGCAAAGTCAGTAGTCCATTGATGTTGTTCTGGTATCATTTCAGTACAGTTTTTTGTTTTTTATTTGTTAAAACTGCATTGCTATTTGGGACAAACAAGGCTGTGGGTAATACATGGGTGACATTACTGTAAAAAATTATCTGGCGGTATAATAATTCCAACAACATAATTTAATGATTTGTTTAACTCTGCTAAAAGAGCATTCAGAATTGCAGTTTTTTTCTTCTACCTTACAAAATAAATAAATACATAAATAATAATAATAATAATAATAAATAATAATAACACCAAATCCATACTTAAAAGTTTATACATTTATTTTAACCTGTAAAGTCTTATCTGCTACAACTGAGGGCACGGGAAAGCAGACTTGATATTCTTTACTTTAATAGATCGATATGGTAACAAACATTATCCTGAGCAAATGCATCATTCAAGTCAAACTAATCAGTTTGCATCAAGCATAGTTAGAAGTCAACAAAGTAACATCCAAGCAAATAGGCAGAAGCCAACAATGATTAGTGACTTGATCAGTGACATATTCAATTCAATAAAATCACAGATAACCCAAGTTACATAGAGCACTTGAAAGTCCAATAGTAAAAGTACCAGTAATCTGTATTTTAACATGGCCAGGACAGGCATTCTCTCTTCATTTCAATAGCCAATCTGATGTTACTAACATGATGAAAAGATCATGAAGGCCTCTAGCCTGCTTGTTGTCCCCAAGCATAATTGCACCACACTTGGAGAACGCTCATTTAGCTTCATGCTCCGACTCTTTGGAACTCTCACCAAGCTTTCATGCGTGATGCCCCCACCATCACTCACTTTAAATCAACTCAAGACCCACTTGTTCTCTCTTGCTTTTGCATTTTAAGCCCGATATCTGCTACTAGCTGCCATGTTGCTGCTACTATCTCATGTATTATGTTACTATCATATATTATGCACTTTTCACTGTAATTAATGTACCATTTCATGTATTATGCTACAATCATGTATTATGCACTTTCCACTATATTTAATGTATTACACTTTTTTAGTTTTTTTTTTTTTTTTTTTTTTTTTTTTTTTTTTTTTTTAATGTATATCATGAATTCTGTATTTAAAGTATTACGGATTTTCTTCTTGTTACTGCATCTTGTAAAGTGCTTTGTGATGGTTGTCCACTATGAAAAGCATACATAAAAATAAAAACTGATTGATTTAAAAAACGCTGCTAGGTGAAGTAAGAACCACTGATTATGTTTTTAATCCTAAATGTATCCCGTCATTGGCTTCTAAGTGGCTTATCTAGAAAAAGCACTACTGTGTGGAGTGCAGGTTAAGTCGTGTGATTGGGAGCTTGCTGGTTTGAATCCTGGTTGTGGCAAGCTTTAATTTCTCACTGGGGGCCCCAGAGAAAAAGTTCAAATTAGCCTTGGTGCTCCTTGGGGTTAGGGAATCTAAGTAGAAACTAGCTAGACTGGGCCTCATCTGCAGGGTTCAGTAGTTTGGCAACATCTGCTGCATACATTTGGCTGGACGAAAGAAGCAACAGAGGTTGTGCTTTGATCTTCTTAATTGGCAAGTGTGTTGCAGTTGTGAGGTGACAAGCAAACTGGGTGAAAATATTGGACAATCTAAATGTATTCTTACATTCACCACTTTTATTGTCTTCTCAAGAGTTTTAGTGCAGTGATTGCGTTCATCAATTAGCTATTAAATCACTGAAGGCAATTAATTATAGTAAAAAAAAAAAAATCATATTGTGCACGTCTCAAGTTCTCAAACAAACAAATAAATAATAATAAAAAAATTAAAACTGATCCACATACCTGAATTACTAATTAAACTAAGTAACTCAACTGAAGATGCTTATTCAGATCATATTTAGATACTTCTAATCTGACCATGTTTTTTACTGCAAGGTTTGGGGTCATGCATACAGTAAACTGAGTACAAGGAACTTCCTAAGTTCCTAATGTTTAAGATTCATATAGAACTAGGGTCATTGAGCAGAAGTACAGAAGTTTCCACTTCAATGGTTTCTAAATTAGAAGGCTAAGAAGATTAGGGTATTTGGATCATGGTCTGAAATTAGAAGCTTGCCTCCTGTGCAAGCCATTATGGGGTTGATGTTGCATACAGTAACACAGGTACATAAAAAGTTGGTGTGTGTAATGAATCACACAGCCTATTAAAATTGTTCATTATATGATAGTAATTATCCTTCAAATACACCATCAGCCAATACATTTTAAAAAGCAATGGACTACAGAATTAGGTGTGTTGAATGCAGCAAAAGCTTTCGATTCTAACATTCCTGTACTGTATACCATCTTTACTATACAGACTAGGGCAACTGCATAGGTGTTATAGTATGATGTATGATGTCCAAATTCTAATCTGGCATTTGTATCATAATACATTTATGATTTTTAGGTAATGGATTACTTATTTTATTTAGACATTTACACACACACACATAAAATATACACACACACATAGATAGTAAATTGAACATGGTACAATTATGCAAGGGGATATAGACTGTAGCAACCATCACTAAAACTATACCACCACCCTCTATAAAAAAAGGGTAAAATAAAAACATAAAATAAACTTCACACCACCTTATTTAATGTACAAAGATTCAGACTAACACAGTACCACATTTGTCTTGCTATCCTTTTAAGATCCTAAAGGATAAACTTTTGTCCCCAGTCGTACACGAAATTTCTTCGTCTAAAAAAAAACCCAAAAAACAAAACCACACACACTCGTGGGGATGTTGTGTTTTTTTTGAGTGAGAGCGCGGGGGAGGGGTTGGTTTTTCTTTGATTCTCTCTTCTTTTTTTTCTTTGATTTTTGAGCGGGGGGCGGGGGCTGACGTTGGGGGGGTGTGTTTTTGGCGTGTGTGAATAAAAAAAACAACCCCCCCCCCCCCCCATTGTGCTTGGTGGGCGCTTGGGGGTTTTTTTGTTTTTTGGGTTGTTTTTAGGTCCTGGTGGGTTTTGGTTTTGCGGCGGTCGTTTTGGTGGGTGGGGGTGGGGGTTGTGGTTTGCGCAGTTTGTACGGTTGGGAATTTGGATTTTGGGGGGTGGTGGGTCTGAGGGACTTTGCGTGAGTGGTTTTGTGGCGATTGTGGGGGGCTGGTTGGTGTTGGTGTTGGAGGTGGGGTTTTTTGGTGTGGGGGGCTTTGGGCTTTTTTGGGGTGTTGTGTCTTTTGTATTGGATTTTTTTGAGAATCATTATTTGTGGGGGGGGGGTGGTTCGATTTTTATTTTGATTTGGGTTTTGGGGGTCTGGCCTGGGTTGTTGTCGGGGGTGCGGGTGTGGGGGTGGGGGGGCGGTGATGGGGGTGTTGTGGGACGGGTGGTGTGGTTGCATGTGGTGTGCTTTTTGCTTGGGTTTTTGTTTTTTGTGGTTTGGTTTGATATCGGCGGTTTTTTTTTTGTTTGTGCGCGGGTGGGCCAGCTTTAAAGACTAAACTCTTCAATTCTTCTTCCACTCTGACAAGAAAGGATTTTATCTCTTTAATTTGAGAAGCCCTGTCAGGTGTTATTTTTCTTCTAATAACCTCCCTTTCACATTATCTGTCCTGAGCGTACCAATAACGATAATGTTTGACATCAGACGAGTTATTCTAAAGACATGAAAGTTTAATGTTAAGAGGAGTTTAACCCATTTGAGGTCTTGACAAGAGCAGATGGCATTAATGTACATACCATAGAAATCAAATAGCTGGTACATTCTTTCGACTTCTATTTTGTCTAGTTTTGAATGAAATCATTTGTCAAGAGTCACTTTTTTGTAAGATGATTAGCGTTATAAAACATCAGCCAATACATACTACAAAAGTAAAAGAACTACAGAATTAGATTAACAAAATGCAGAAAAACTATTCAGAAAGTTGTCTAAAAACCGCATAAAAAGGGCAACATATAATCCAGTGAGATTGTTAATATACAACAGGTATACCAGGATTTGGGTTTTAAATCACAAAAATAGTGATCAGAGTCACTATTATAAAAATAATGAGGGGCATAAAATACGCAGAAACATGACCTCAACATAGAATCCATATTGGGTCAGAGGTCAAGGTCACCGACATATTTAGCATGCATGGTTTATAACACTGCAAATATGAAGTCAGGACTAGTTAAAACAGTTTTGGAGATATGAGTAAAAGGCATCTTGATGTAACAGATTACAGATTGTGAGGTGAACTGTAATGATTTTTACAAATCTGCAATTAACTGTTATGTAGTACAATTGATACACACAACACAGTGTACTTCCCCCTAAAGGATTTAGGCCAGGGAAGTTTGCCAGGGTGTTTCTAGCTCTTAATACATAATTAAATGAGATAACTGATGTTATTTTCGCAACCTGTAAGTTAAACAGGTACATGCACAATTTTTTTATTTTATTTCTCTCAACAGTAAAAAAAATACCTGATCACCCAGTAAAGAGTATTTCAATATTAAGCTGCAACTAATATGAAACCTTTACTTTGTAATCCAACAAAAGGCATTTCTGTCTTCCAAATATACTTATGAAATCAATCAATGCATAGATTTTCATGACTCCCAGCACAATGAATAAATTCCTAGGACACAAAAACATGATAAACACTTATTCACAAGATCATTACCTTAAACACACAAGCCTGCTTTGTAGATGCAAGCTGTGTAAACACCAACCAGCAGTCCTTGTTGGCCAATGTCCAAAACGTCAGATCCATAACAGATAACATTGAAAACCCTTCATCAGGTAAAAGTAGGTTTAAGAAGAAATAGATAAGGTTTCTATTCCAGGTTTCAGATTTAAAAAAAAATTAAAAAAAGGATTGTGTATATCCCCACGTACGTCTTTATAACAATGTATAACTGTCAGGTTTTCGTAACAAAATAGCAAAAACTATATTATTTCCATGTTGCCACCCCCTACATTTATCATCCATAACACTCAATTATACAAACCTTCGGTGAAACAAAGGGCTAGATTCTCAAAATAATATAGTCAGTGCAGACAAATCAGGCTATTGCTGGATGTAATATATACTGTTTAAAAAAAAGTTTCGAGAAATTAAATGTAGCACATGCTGTCAAGTTAGACATTAAATTGTTCTAGGAATAGAATATAATTTTGTGTTTTGCAGTATGCAAGAAATTAATTTTGTTTGTTGAAATGTGCAATTCAAAAGGAGTTGATCATTGCCCCATTCCTGAGTAGAATCAATTGAGGTTGATAAAATATTGTCAATTTTGTAGATCACGTCTAAACTAAATGAATATGGTAAAACTAATCCGATAAATTAGTTGTTGGAATGTTGGATTCCGTTATGAATGGGAACTTGAATGAATTCTCTTGCATTTTGATACGAAATGTGAATGCTTGCAATGAGAAACGACTATTGAAAACACTAATGCAAAATATAACTAAGAACATAAGAACATAAGAAAGTTTACAAACGAGAGGAGGCCATTCAGACCATCTTGCTCGTTTGGTTGTTAGTAGCTTATTGATCCCAAAATCTCATCAAGCAGCTTCTTGAAGGATCCCAGGGTGTCAGCTTCAACAACATTACTGGGGAGTTGATTCCAGACCCTCACAATTCTCTGTGTAAAAAAGTGTCTCCTATTTTCTGTTCTGAATGCCCCTTTTTCTAAACTCCATTTGTGACCCCTGGTCCTTGTTTCTTTTTTCAGGCTGAAAAAAGTCCCTTGGGTCGACACTGTCAATACCTTTTAGAATTTTGAATGCTTGAATTAGATCGCCACGTAGTCTTCTTTGTTCAAGACTGAACAGATTCAATTCTTTTAGCCTGTCTGCATATGACATGCCTTTTAAGCCCGGAATAATTCTGGTCGCTCTTCTTTGCACTCTTTCTAGAGCAGCAATATCTTTTTTATAGCGAGGTGACCAGAACTGAACACAATATTCAAGATGAGATCTTACTAGTGCATTGTACAGTTTTAACATTACTTCCCTTGATTTAAATTCAACACTTTTCACAATGTATCCGAGCATCTTGTTAGCCTTTTTTATAGCTTTCCCACATTGTCTAGATGAAGACATTTCTGAGTCAACAAAAACTCCTAGGTCTTTTTCATAGATTCCTTCTCCAATTTCAATATCTCCCATATGATATTTATAATGTACATTTTTATTTCCTGCGTGCAGTACCTTACACTTTTCTCTATTAAATGTCATTTGCCATGTGTCTGCCCAGTTCTGAATCTTGTCTAGATCATTTTGAATGACCTTTGCTGCTGCAACAGTGTTTGCCACTCCTCCTACTTTTGTGTCGTCTGCAAATTTAACAAGTTTGCTTACTATACCAGAATCTAAATCATTAATGTAGATTAGGAATAGCAGAGGACCTAATACTGATCCCTGTGGTACACCGCTGGTTACCACACTCCATTCTGAGGTTTTTCCTCTAATCAGTACTTTCTGTTTTCTACATGTTAACCACTCCCTAATCCATGTACATGTGTTTCCTTGAATCCCTACTGCGTTCAGTTTGAGAATTAATCTTTTGTGCGGGACTTTGTCAAAAGCTTTCTGGAAATCTAAATAAACCATGTCATATGCTTTGCAATTATCCATTATCGATGTTGCATCCTCAAAAAAAATCAAGCAAGTTAGTTAGGCACGATCTCCCTTTCCTAAAACCATGTTGACTGTCTCCCAGGACCCTGTTACCATATAGGTAATTTTCCATTTTGGATCTTATTATAGTTTCCATAAGTTTGCATATAATAGAAGTCAGGCTTACTGGTCTGTAGTTACCTGGTTCAGTTTTGTTTCCCTTTTTGTGGATCGGTATTACGTTTGCAATTTTCCAGTCTGTCGGTACCACCCCTGTGTCAAGAGACTGCTGCATGATCTTGGTTAGCGGTTTGTAAATTACTTCTTTCATTTCTTTGAGTACTACTGGGAGGATCTCATCAGGCCCAGGGGATTTGTTTATTTAACACTTCTGCCTCAGTTATGCTAAAGTTATTTAAAACTGGATAGGAACTGGATGACATGTGGGGCATGTTGTCAGTATCTTCCTTTGTAAAAACTTGTGAAAAGTAATCATTTAACATATTTGCTATTTTTTTTTCTTCATCTACGATTTTGCCATTTGTATCTCTTAAACATTTAATCTCCTCTTTGAATGTTCTCTTGCTGTTGTAATATTGGAAAAACATTTTGGAATTGGTTTTAGCTCCCTTAGCAATGTTTATTTCTATTTCTCTCTTGGCCTTTCTAACTTCCTTTTTGACTTGCGTTTGCAGTTCTGTGTACTCTTTCTGCGTACTTTCTTTTTGGTCCTTTTTTAATGCTCTGTAAAGTGCCTTTTTTCGCTGAATATTTTTTTTAATTGATTTAATTTTTAACTGTGTGATCAACCAGAATTAACATTAGGATATTAGCCATTTACACTAATAATGTTGTGGTCGTTGTAATCGTTTGACTAAGAAATCAATGCACTATATACTATTCATGCACATCTAACCAATCGCCTTTCCTTTCTGTAATATTAGGTTAGTTGTGCACCGTTTTTATTCTTAAATAAAATCTTGTTTAAAATTTTTGATACATCGTGTGACTCGATTATTGTCAAGGGAATTCGGGTTCTACATGTCACAGAACTTATTTATTTTTAAATAAATTCTATACCTAATTCACTACACTCCAGATCATTACTAGCAAAATGTTGTCAGAAAGACCCAAATAAAGTTACTAAGCAAGAAATAAACAACACAAACATTTAATTAATGGTCCTCATTAGTTATTTATTAAATGTTAGAATTGTAATAGGTGTTTTTTAAATAAGTAGCTTTAACAAGCAGCTGGAGGGAAAGCTTGGAAAATCTAGCCCAAAGTCTGTTATACCCGATGCAGAGCTACGAATAATGTCCCCTACACCCTGGTAAGAGTTAATGAGGATGAACCGCAGAGCTTCAGACACCTGCTCACCAAGACATTTCTTTCCTTAAAAATGGCCAAATCAGTCATCTCCTATTAACTATCATAACCTGCATGTGAGAATATATTCTGGGGCAGAGACAAGGGAAAATGTGTTGGAAGAAATATGTTGTTCTTGGGGAAATACACTACATACTGTACATGGGTGGAGTTCAGTAAAAACTGGTCTTGCCACAAAATACTATTTAAATTGTAGGCCTATATTACTTACTGCGGATATATGAAAATGCTTTTGAGTAATATATATATATATATATATTTATATATAACAAAAAACAAACATTAAAGTGGACAGACAATTAGTTGTCATCAGGCTAAATCAAATATTCATTTTAATTTGTTTCCTTAACAGTGTACTATTCAAAATACACAAAGCATAGGGCAAATAAGAGATATCTTGATGTCTTGTAGTCATGGAAACAAAACAGATTCTGCAGAAACACAAAAAGCAAACACAGTGAATGTATTGCTAATGAACAGGGACGCATCTGTATTCCTCTGTATACTGCAAATATATTCCTTTGAAAGCAAAACAGGACTTTTCTGTTTTACTTATTTTAAACCTTTATTTAATTGTGATGCATCCGACACATCTGAAAATCTAACTGCAAACATGGCTAACTTCTCATGAGCAAAAGACCGCTGTAATTTTAATTAAGTAACTATATAACATCTTGAGTACCTTTGCATTAGTCCCTTCATCTCTGGCTGACATGCATTGAAACTGCTTTTTCCTCCTAATTTATAAGCCAGGTCCTGGCCACAAGTGGTTGGAGGTTATTCTGTCAAATCTATTCAACTTTACATGACAATTACCGGTGAAGCCTCCTTCTTTCAAAATATCTTTCTGTAAACATGAAGTATTCAGTGAGCTTGACCTTTTTTTCAGGATGATACAAATTATTCCGAGAAACAAACAGTACGATGTTCTCCTGACCAAAAAGGAAAAGTGAAGTGCAAAAAAACCTAAGAAATCATGCAGTGAGATTCAGAAATACAAAAGGCAACAAGGAATCAAAGTAGCTACAGATGACTGGAAGATCAATTTTCTTTAAAAAGAAGGATGGAACACCCATCAAGAAAGAATACAAAAAACATGAACCACAGGAGAAAAAGTTCTCAAAATGTTTGTCAAAAACATCCTGCAAGTTTCTATAATTGTACTACATATACTACTACCACTGTGTATTTCACGGGTCATCAGTTCCAGGCCTTAACTGCACCTTTCTCCTTTATTCATTTTAAAACAATTCAAAATTCTCTGAACAGGACTTCTAGGAATACAAAATGACACACAAGGGAACAAGCTGCATTTCAAACAGCCTTTTTAAAACAACGACCCACCGCCACATTGACTACCATTTCAGCAAAAAGACAAATGCACTCCAAACCTTTATAAAATGTATTTGTCACCTGGAAGTAATTGTTTGAACCAAATAAAGTCACTGAAGCTTTGAAGATCCAAGACAAAGGAAACCGTAAATATTCAAACCTTGAAGCAACTCTACAACAATGACTTGGAGACAGTGAAATAATCAAGACAAGGAGCTGAATGGTGGGACACAGTCTAAAGTCAACTCTTCAGCTAAGGTTAACAGTGAGGAAAATGATATTGCAATTGCATCAACACAGTAGTGTACAGGTGGAGCATTATTTCTGGGATTTAAAAACTTCAAGAATGATATATTCATTGAAATATTGATTTTAAATAAAACTTGGAGGAACTTCCATCTACATTTTACGAATATTTCCAATTATCTGGATCTGTATGATTCTCTACTGTTGTTTCGACTTCGATCACTAGTGGCCATTCATACTAACTCAGAAACAGAGAATCACACAGAACACGCATATTAAGAGAAGTTTAGCATGTAAGAAATACAATATTATGACATATATGTTAACCGAGAAGAATGACAGAAGCATTTAACCAAAAACTATTCGTATTTTGAATTCAGGTGCTTCAGAGCATTTAGGACCAAGTGGTCAGTACAATAAGGATCCGATATGCAGACCGGGAAACAAATTTCACTGTCTGTCTATAAACACATGTCATTTCATTTATTTATATCCAAATCATTTTGTCAGGTGGGTATTTTTCTAAAGGTATGAAATATATTTACAACCCCAATCTCTGTGTCATTTATATATTTACTGCAGGAGGATTTATTACAAAATATTTAGTAAACAAGTTAATTGGAAGGTTTTAATTTGATAACACAGATGAACTGATGTGCAGACACATTTATAAATTGTACCACAGGTTAGTCAAGAAATGCAAATTAATTTTGGATGTGTGCATTTTACACTTTGGTTATTTTAATTTAATCTCAACTGACCTATAGCTAAAAAATAATTCATTTTTGAATATTCCTGTCACGTTATTTTTTTTTCTTCTTAACACAAGCCTACTATGAATTAATTTATAGAAAATATACATGACTATAATCTTATTAAATTTCCACTTTCCCTGCATTTATTTAGGTCTGCAGTGAACGTCGTCTTGAACTGTGCAACATATGCTGGGACGTCATCCAAGTGCTGACTCGGGAGCAGAGAAAACAAACACACACTGTCCTCACAAGCATGTGTTGTCAGCCAACCACTTCTTTTCACACTGCAGACTCACCGTGCAGCCACCTCAGAGCTACTGCGTTATCTTCTGACACTGCTCTGCGCAGATTACAGGCAAGCCCACAGGCGCCCAGCCAGATCAGGCTGTTTCGCTAGTGTGCGGTGAGCAGAGGACACCCTGGCCAACCTAAGCAACCTCTCGCCGGGCAGTGCTCGGACAATTCTGCACCGCCCCCTGGGAGCTCCCGACCATGGTCAGCAAAGCAACAGAACACTACTTAGTCAGCTGACTTCTCCCTAATCACCTCCTGCTTTAGTGCAGGAATATCAGTTTACCTTTTAACGCGTTATTTGGAAAAGGGTTACAGAAAAGTACGCTATAACGGACAGAAAACCCCAAAATTAAATTTTTTTGACCCTCACACAAACCGCAAAAAAGATCACATTCCAAACTGCTCTCGCGTGTACTCAAGCAGATGCAGGACTCTACCCCCAGGTGAGTTACGGAGTGAGAAAGATGGACAGAAAGCATCATTTTAGTATTCTTTGCCCTGCTTTACGGACTGCAGATAATGAAACTTGTTCACTAGCTCAAAAGGTGCAATTGTTAAAACAAAACAAAAAAAAAAAAAAAAAAAAACTGTTTAAATATGTAATAATAATAATAATAATAATAATAATAATAATAATAATAATATTTACTACTGGTGCAAAATTATAGTAATTATGTTGAAGTAAGAGATTTTTGTTTTTTATTTTTACAGTAGATAAACCAATGAGAAAATCAGTTCTAAAATATTGTTTTACTCCACCCTCATGTAACTAATCTAACTGTGACCGCCGCAAACCAAATATGTCAGATTTTGCATTCATGTAAAACTCAAGATTCCAAGCTGCCAGCAGATGGAAGGGTGTGGGGCACGATGAAGTCAATAGGGGGGCACGGAGAACCAGACTGGAGTCTTGAGTTACAGAGCCAATCCTGTGGTGTAATGACAGCCATTCAGTGGGCACAGGACAAGGGACAGCATAATTGTATAAAATAAAGCTCTTCTCTTTCTTAATAAACAAATAAAATTACATTAGAGTATTGTAGAATTTCCTATTTATACCTGCCCCTCAAACAGACTTACTGATAAAAAGAATTAGTAGTTTTAAAGGATAATCAACTTATTTTTCTCAATACAGATTTAACAAACTAAATCTAATATAATCTGTCATCTGAATTCTCTCCTATTTTAAAGTGCATCAAAAGGGTAGAGAACAATGGATTCCATTACTAGTCAACAGAGTGAAAGACTATAAAATCAATTTTCCTAAACTTAAGGGATTCCTCTATTATCAGGCAGATGATTTACGTTTGTAGGTTATTCCCTTTTCACTTTAGTGGCAAGATTTAATGGAGATTGATAAGCCTTCAAAAATACTGGAACCAGTTACAACATATTTTTCTTATATAGCAGTAGAATAGTTAAGGGAACACTTGGTGTTTAGCACAGAAGACATGCAACTGTAAATTTACATTATTGATTAACCATCTTGAAAAATACGCCATATAGTACTTTTCTGGTGTACTGTATATTGTGTTTTAATATAACTTTGATACATGCCAAAACATGTAATTGGAAAGATAAAATATGGAGAGTAGTGCTGAGGGGGGAGAGTGTGGGCACTAAAATGGTGGATTCTGGCACATTTTTGCCTGGTTTAAGCATGTGCTAGAATAGTAGTGTGCTTGAAGTGTCTGACAAAGTACTCCATTAGTGCAATGAAGGAGCTTTACTTCAGCACTGCTCACAACAAGGCAAGATCAAGAAGAAAAATAATTTTGGAGCATCAAGGCCTCTGTAATACAAGACCAGCTAAAAATGTTTGTGGAATTGGTGACCACACCTTTAACTGTGTAGTAATATGGGAAACAGCATGCTGCAGCTCCCATGCTCAGCATTAGTCAAGTTCTGATCTGACAGCATGTAAACACATTATTTGTCAGTAAAAACTACAGTAATTTTCATTTTGAATTCCCTAAATATTTCCTTTTTTTTCTCTGCAGTACACTTCCTAATTTCAGGTCGCAAGTATGTACATGCATTCTGTTTTCACCTTTCTGGTCAGTTTGAGAAATATACTTTGTTACATATTATTTAACAGTTGGCTAGGGAAGAAAATCATATGGACACAGGGCAAACAGAGTTATAGAGGGAAGGAGAGTGTTGATAGTTTTAAATGTCATTATCTTGGCACAACAGGGTCACACGTCTACAAGCAGAGACATGCTAGATATACAGCTATCATATAAAATGAGAGAGAAACCAATACAAATGACTTGCTTTTACAGATAACAGTAACAAGAGACTGGCTGGTAAGTGGCTTTTGTATGACACAGTGAATATGTGACCACAGACTGGGGGGGAGACAGGACAGAACAGACTGTAACACAGTGAGGTTGGCAAGCCCACCTCAAAACACTATGACAAGGTTTAAACTTGAAATCCCCAGGAGGGAGAGGACCCACAGAGCACATTCTGTATAGCAGATTCGTTTTGGCAAATAATGTTTGTTAAGAATTTGGGCTTATAAAATACAGTAATGAATATGCAAAAAATACATATATGGCAACACATATATACATACACACATATACACACACAGTAGTGTGCAAAAGTTTTAGGCAGGTGTGAAAAAATTTCAAAAATGCTTTCAAAAATAGACATGTTAATAGTTTATATTTATCAATTAACAAAATGCAAAGTGAGTGAACAGAAGAAAAATCTACATCAAATCAATATTTAATGTGACCACCCTTTGCCTTCAAAACTGCATCAATTCTTCTAGGTACACTTGCACACAGTTTTTGAAGGAACTCTGCAGGTAGGTTGGCCCAAACATCTTGGAGAACTAACCAC
This sequence comes from Polyodon spathula, assembly GCF_017654505.1. Lineage (NCBI taxonomy): Eukaryota > Metazoa > Chordata > Actinopteri > Acipenseriformes > Polyodontidae > Polyodon > Polyodon spathula. The sequence goes on along the minus strand of NC_054539.1, from coordinate 10,508,590 downwards.
AGTTTTCTGTGGATTTAGGCAGCCTCAGTTGCTTTTCTCTCCATGTAATCCCAGACAGACTCGATGATGTTGAGATCAGGGCTCTGTGGGGGCCATACCATCACTTCCAGGACTCCTTGTTCTTCTTTACGCTGAAGATAGTTCTTAATGACTTTTGCTGTATGTTTGGGGTCATTGTCAGGCTGCAGAATAAATTTGGGGCCAATCAGATGCCTCCCTGATGGTACTGCATGATGGATAAGTATCTGCCTGTACTTCTCAGCACTGAGGAGACCATTAATTCTGACCAAATCCCCAACTCCATTTGCAGAAATGCAGCGCAAAACTTGCAAGGAACCTCCACCACGCTTCACTGTTGCCTGCAGACACTCATTTGTGTACCACTCTCCAGCCCTTCGGCAAACAAACTGCCTTCCGCTACAGCCAAACATTTCAAATTTTGACATCAGTCCAGACCACCTGCTGCCATTTTTCTGCACCCCAGTTCCTGTGTTTTCGTGCATAGTTGAGTTTTTGGCCGCAAGTCTTTCGTGAAGGCCACTTCTGACCAGACAGTACATGGGTGTACCAGGGTGCCACTGTTTTCTGCCAATTCTGAGCTGATGGCATTGCTGGACATCTTCCGATTGTGAAGGGAAGTAAGCATGATGTGTCTTTCATCTGCTGCAGTAAGTTTCCTTGGCCGACCACTGTGTCTACGGTCCTCAACGTTGCCCGTTTCTTTGTGCTTCTTCAAAAGAGCTTGGACAGCACATCTGGAAACCCCTGTCTGCCTTGAAATTTCTGCCTGGGAGAGACCTTGCTGATGCAGTATAACTACCTTGTGTCTTGTTGCTGTGGTCAGTCTTGCCATGGTGTATGACTTTTGACAGTAAACTGTCTTCAGCAACCTCTCCTTGTTAGCTGAGTTTGGCTGTTCCTCACCCAGTTTTAATCCTCCTACACAGCTGTTTCTGTTTCAGTTAATGATTGTGTTTCAACCTACATATTGAATTGTTTGGTATAATTGTTTAACCATACACATGACTATATGCCTACAAAATCCCAGACTCTGTGCAAGTGTACCTAGAAGAACTCAGACTCGAGTCACAATTTTTGATTCTCATCAAACAACTCGACTTGACGCGATGCTCAAAAGACGTGACTCGACTCTTGCACAAAAGTTTCCATCTGATTCGAGTCATTGTCTTTCTTTTAAAATACATTTTAAAAATAAAAACACGCAGAGTGGCATTCCCTCTCGACAAGCAGTCATCTCGTAGCATAAACAGAACAGGCTTGTGCAGTGAACGTCAAGACCGTTGCTAAGGAAACACTTATGATCAAAATGTCATAAGCTACAAGCTGGAATCAAGTATAACATGAGGCGGGAAGATGACATCGGTTTAAGTTAACTGTATATTTGACAATATGGAAAGCGGCACACTGAAAGTACCTGCGGTGGTAGAGATCTCTTTTAAAGATTGCACTATTGACCGGGAGAACAACAAGCAGGCTGTATCTTGTCTACACTTTAAAGCAAAAAATATGCGAAAAACTTGGAAAATCGTCTAACTTCACCCAACATTTGAAGACTAAGCACACTGACCAGTAAGTAATTTTTACTGAAGTTAATATTAACATAACAGTATAAAAAATGTGTCTGTATAATGCATACCTGCGCCAAGTCTCCCGTTTTGACCAGTTTTTTGGACCAGTCAGGGACAGAACATTTAGGACCGAGGTACAGTAATTATTAATACTAGTACATAGATTCAGAGTACAATGGAACCCCCCGCATTTTAATAAATGAATTACGCTTCCCATCGTCTGGGTGACGTGCGTTTCATTTCCCCCACTCACGTGACACTGGCAAGTCAACAATGCAGCTCATCCAGGATGGGCTGTGTTCATTCCGAAATGAGAGCACCTGAACCCACTGTGCACATGCGCAGTAGCAACCAGCTGTCAGCCAGGACTGGTTACTATTATTTAAAAAAGGTCTGGATGGTGCGCAGCCTGGTAGCGAACACAGCTATCAGTGTGTGTGTGTCAAGATAACCAAGGTTAAGTATGAACTACTCAAAATTTTGTCTCTGTCTTGCAGTGTTGCTTTGCAAAACGACAGAACATTTAAGCCGTTTCCATATTGCTATTCTAATTATTTTAAAAGTATCTAAAGTTGATTGATCTATCTTCATCTATCTTTATTTTTACATTTGATTTCACATTCCACATATATTGTTGTTTTCATATTTTTATGCAGAACTGCTTCAACTCAGTGACATGTGTGGGTTTTCGAGCATAGACTACTCGTTTCAGGTCCTGCCTCAAAGGGGTTTAGGTCTGGACTTTGACTAGGCAATTCCAAAACTTCAAATTTTTGTTCAACCATTCTGATGTAGACTTGCTTGTTTGTTTCGGATCATTGTCTTGCTGCATGACCCAGCTGCGCTTCAGCTTCAGCTCACGGACGGATGGCTCAACATTCTCCTGTAGAATTCTCTGATACAGAGCAGAATTCATGGTTCCTTCAGTGATGGCAAGTTGAAGTCCTGATGCAGAAAAGCATCCCCAAATCATGACATGATCTAACCAATTTACTGAACCCTGGAAACAAAGGCCCACCCTGGGAAGTCTAGGTCAATCATCTGACCAGTTGGAATTGCTGAAGCATGATGAAGTGAACCATACCAAGCCAACATAACCTACAGGAGAACAAAAGCACAGCAACGCTCAGCATGAATAGCCTCTCTGCACTCCAAACTTTGGTGTTTACAAGGTGAGCCACAGAGGACCCCAGTTGTGTAGACTTCTGTAAATATACTCTGTTGTTATGTATCAGATACTACAAAGAGTAGCCTCTTTAAAATGATTTATTCCTATAAAATGTTTTTATTCTTTACAAATTTAATACCTGAAAATGTATTCTGTCTAACTTTATTTTAACCTCTTGCATGAGGATAAGCACACCGTATAATTTGATCTTTTTTTTTTTTAAAATTTTCCTAGGGATAAAATAATCCTAATGAGGCATGTTAGCCTCTTGTTCCTTTTTTTTCTGTCCACGTGTGTGTCAATCAAAAAGTGGCAAACTTATATACAGTCGGTAGAAACTCTCCGGTTCCAGGAGGAGCTTTAATTGCCAAGCTACATTTAACTCATAGCTCTTGGAGATGTACTGTTTTAAGATGTAGAACTAGAAATTACAAATAAAGTGCACATTTTCAAAGCATTTATGTAGTCTTTAATGAGCATATTCAAAAAGGCTTAAGATTAGAATCCTGCAATATTTAGATGGGCGTCTTTAAATATTATCAGAATCCTGACTGTGGACGCTCAAAATTCTGAAGAATGCAGTTCTAAATGGATGTAAGACTGAAGTTTATGCTGACAGAAGCAAAGGAATGTGTAAATAAAACTTTAAGATTGAAGTTCCATTGTTAGCGACAGGTTTTGTTTCATATACTGTATTTGCCCTTATTTCACAATAAAAAATAATAATAAAAAAAAAGATATTAAATGCGTTACACTGAAATGTGTGGTATGGTGAGGTCATTTATGGTGGACTTTATTTTTTCCCCCAGATACTTTATATACATATACAAAAAGCATTTTTTTGCAAGTTATTGTAAGTAGAATACCAAGAAGTTTTTGTTAAGGCATGTGAGATTTACTTGAGATTCTATATATATCGGTTATTATAAACATTTTCCCAGGAACCAGTCCTGTCCAATAGGCTAATACTAATGGAATTCTGATATTAGCAACTCCACGCTGCTGATTGACAACTTTATTATTAGTTGCTAGTGCTACAGAGCGCACTTGCATGATTTATGTTCATACTTCATGCAGCTTTTATAAACACACTAACTTCGCAATTGCGTATTTCTGCCGGACTGAATCGTGGCTTTGAAACTAGCTTTGAAGCGGCACGCAAAATTGAGATGGATTTACAGCGGGATGTGGTACATTATAAAAAGCAGACAATGTTGGACAATTTCTTATTTTACAAATGGTGTTCTTTAGAACTGATTGTAAGTACAACACATTTTTTTATATTTGCTTTACTCATTGTAAGGACAATTGTAGCACATCATTGTGTAGTTCTATCTAAGCCTACTCCTTTTTTTTGTTTGTTTTACACATGCGTGAAGTAAACAGTTCTATGTTTGGGCATTTCGTGTTTCTCATGTACATTTAACACTAAACATTTAAAGCACATGTATTTCAGTGTCATTTGAACAATACAGTATATCCTTCCATATAATTACATTTTAAAAACAGGGGCTTTTCGCTTATTGGCAACTTTTTGCTAGGAAGCGAGAGTTTGTTAATAAACAGCATCTACTGTGTAATACACACACACATACACACAAAAGTCTTGGGTGTGTTGCATTTATCTACTCTGATGCATTATGAGCATCAACAATTTACTGAAAGCCTTCACTAGTGTTTTCTACTATTAGAACAACCTTGACTTGCATAAAGAAGGAAAAACAGAGTGAAATATAGCTTGCATCACTTGATTTTCAAGGTGTGGTATCAGAAGCATAATCAACAAGTACAGAGAAACATCATCTGTAAATGACAAACTCAGGACTGGAAGACCCAAAAAGCTGTCTAACAAGAATAAGCAATACCTGAACATAACATCCTTAAGGAATAGAAAGACGATAAACTTTAAATTGACAACAGAACTGGAAGGCGGCACAGGTGTCGTTGTCCATCTATTAACAGTCCAAAGCACTTTTGACCATTGTTCCATAGTCCAATTTCTGTGTTCTTGTGCATATTTTAGCCTTTTAGTCTTGTTCCCCTTTCTTAACAGAGGTATTCTTAACGCAACACATCCTTTAAGTCCTGATTTTAAGAGTGACCTTCGTACCAGTAATGTTGATCTGATGGACAACGACACCCATGCCTTCTGCCATTTCTGCTGTCTATATATTTTAAAAGGCTAATAAAAATAAACACGCATACATATGTGAAATTCGTGGATACTATCCTAACAATGAGAACACATGTATCTTTGACATGTATATGAATTAAGCTTTTACTCACCTTCAGGGGCATCTGCATCACAATTCTTGATCACTCTGGCTGTTGAATTTCCTTGCATTGCTTCAATAGATGGAACTTTGCTCTGGTCAAAAAGATCATTCACTTAACTTAATGCATTATTACAATTAATATATGCTTAATTTTTATCTATCTATCTATCTAGATAGATAGACTGGAGAGGAAGGCTATAGTAGAAAATGACTGACCAGACAAGATTATTGTTACCGACAGGGAGCTATAATGCCCGTGGCCGCAGACCTCGAGCACTATAGCCCCTATTCGGTAACAATACCGTCTGTGTCTGGTTTGCCGACTGCTGCATAATCCAGTTTATATCCCACCCATATAATCCAGTTTATATCCCACCCATATTTGTTTTCGTCAAGTTGAAAGAAAACAATGATATTTTAATCATTTTCTGTTAAAATCACAGAATTGGTGTTCGGACATTTTCTCTTGCAGAGTACAGGGGACAGCAAGGCGTTCCTTTAAAAAGGGGTGGGACTGACCGTGACGTGAACCAATCATGACAGGTCGACACTATTGACCGATAGTGCAAGGATGTCATGGCAATAGTTCAATCTATTTTTCCTCCTATGATGAGGTTTTAACCAATCACATACATATATATATATATATATATATATATATATATATATATATATATATATATATATATATATATATATATATATATATATATATATATACACACACACACACACATACAGTACTCCCCCTTTATAACACTGTAGTTGGGAGCCAAAGTTAAGAGGCCATGTTATTTATGTTCTGCTTTATAACGAGAATATTGGTGTTAGTGTAATGGCATTATGGGCCACATGGGAGCCATGACCGTACCGCCTTATAACATGTTCCACAGTATAAAGGGGGCGCACTAAGTATAATAAATAAATAAATACACTTGATAATAGGCTGGGATAAATCCAAACACACTTTATCTAGCTGATGTAGAATGTTAATATTTTGTTTTAAGAGGAGTATAACATTCCTTTAACTTTATGTTATACCCTTCTTAAATTCCATCTAGAAAACGGAATACACAATCTAGCACTACCCGTCTTTACTGCATGAAACATATTGAAACAAAGAAAAAAAAAATTGCAACAGCTGTGTCAGTGTGATCTGTACCTCTTTTAAGTACTTCTGACTTCCATACATGACGTATTGAGGTGCAAGGCTGTACATCATGTAGCTGGTGTGAAGAACAATGAGCAGGAGGATCATGCACAGGAAGAGGAGAGCCTGGGGTCGGGTTCTTCCTGGTCTAATCTTGTACAACTGTCATAAAAACAAAAAGAAAATATAACAGAGTTAATAGAGCCACATAACATTAACTTTAAAATTCCCCAATCCATCAACATGCCATCATTTCAATTAGAATACACCTCCACCTTAATATAGAGAGATTCATATATATAAAGAGATTTTTTAATCTTAGAATATTAAAATATAATATTATACGTTTGCAAAAAAAAAAAAAATACCTGGTGTTCAAAACTAGGTAACAAACAACAAATAATAATAAATATGGTACCCTTATCCAGAAGAACCATATGCCCATATTCCGTATCCCTGCCACAGATGTGAAGACAAAATACATCGTAATGACTGTAATCATGATGTAATCCAAAGGAAAAACCTGAAAGCAAATCAAAGAAACACAAATCACTTCTACAGCATGCTATATAAAAACAAAAGAAAATGAGGAATAGATTATAGGGATCTACTAATAATAGTTGTACAGAAATACACTAGGTTTGGAAGGCTGGTTAGGAGTTCAATACATAGTTAAGCAAATCTACAATCTGCATAGAGCAGAATTCTGTTTAATCCCACAGTATCCTATTTGTCAGTTTGATGGTAATCATAAGTATTATCGCAATATATAAAAATGTCCAACGGTCAATAAATGGGCTCCACAAGCCTTGTAGATTTAGCCTTGTAACCACACAGCACTAAGAGTATCTTGTTTAAGTTCACAGTGCTTTGTCGTCTGTTAGAAAATTAGGACAGAGCAACTAAGGTTGTTCACAGGGTAAGTCACCCTACTAGAGAGAATAATAATAATAATAATAATAATAATAATAATAATAATAATAATAATAATAATAATAATAATATGGAGAGCAACAATCTAATAGTCGCCACCACTTACACCGTATGGGGTTATTTCAGGCAGCCGTTTATTATAGGATGAACAGCATTTGCCATTCCCACCAATTTCAATAACGGTTTATATCGTTTCGAGCTATATTTCAGGCAAACTCAGCTGTTCAGATCTCGTTACGTGCCATTGACAGATATAAATAGCAAACACACTACTCTACAGCAGCTGGCTGGCTGTGTGGGTAGAGTGTGGGGCTCTGATTCCTAGGGGTGTGGGTTCAAACCCCATATTAGGATCCTGGGCTTTCCTTTCCTTTATGTTGTTGAAGCTGACAATGTTGTTGAAGCTGACACCCTGGGATCCTTCAAGAAGCTGCTTGATGAGATTTTGGGATCAATAAGCTACTAACAACCAAACGAGCAAGATGGGCCGAATGGCCTCCTCTCGTTTGTAAACTTTCTTATGTTCTTATGTTCTTATGTACTATATATTGTAGTAATCGCTCTTACTAATCCAGAAATCAGCTGTTTTTACCTCGTTAATTTACCATTCACATTGATTTCAATAAAAAGGTAACATTTTACTGTAGTAGAAAAAGCCTGGCAGATCAATCAATCAGCTGTTTGCACCTCGTTACCAAGCGATTACCCCTGTACTGTACCTTGGCTATTTAATCCATGTATACAATGTCAGGTTTATTTATAGTTTGAAAAAATAAATAAATAACACACTGACTGCAACAGTAAGGAAGCATAGCTGGAAAGAGAAAAGTGATTAGCTCAGCAAGAAAATTCTGTGTAAATAAAATGTCTCTGTTAGATGCTGTGTGCTTGGTAAAGCATGCTTGGAACTCTGTCAGTTAGCAAACAATGCAATGTTGCTTCAAAAAAGCTAGGCAGTGTGGGAATGGACCCGATTATGGACTGGGGAAGGGGATGAGAGTACTAATAATGTGTGTTTGTAAACTGCGCTATTCTTGTTCAGATCTGTTAGCATTCTCTGTGTGTTTTAATGCTTGTGTGACTAGAGCTGAAAGACAGCCTGGGTGCGAGTGCATCACTGAGGGGGGGTGGGAGCAGGTCTGACATGAACAGTCAGAGATAGGGAGTGTTGGACCAATGAGTGAGGAAGGGGGAGGGACTGTGTGTGTGTGTGTGTGTGTGTGTGGAGATGACAGTTTGAAAGAGAGAAGCTGGATCTGGCGGCAGGAGAGCCATCGTTCACTACAAGCTAAAAAAAATTATAAAAAGGATAGTGGTTTCCTACTGCTTTGAACCACAACTGTTATCTGTCTCATTATATATGTATATATATATATATATATATATATATATATATATATATAGTTTAATTTTTATAAAATTACTTTTGTTTAAATGGTATATTTAAAGTTAACGTCCGTCATACTAATCAAAAAATAAATAATCTACTAAATTATTAATATTATTATTATTATTATTATTATTATTATGGTTTGGTTCTGTCCATGTCATTTACAAATCACTGCAATTTCAATTATATTATTACCATAACAATTATGGAACATACAGAATAAAAAATTATTTGCAATATCACTGTCAAACTAATAAGAGTTGATTTGGCTCTCTTCCTTGTTTCTGGAATGTTTATCCTCATTTGTCGTATGCTACTGCTTAGAGGTGCCATAATTTGGTTTTCCTCTTTGAAATCAGTATAATAAACGTTGCCCTTTAGAACCACATGACATGCAAGCTGATTTAAGCAATGTTAAGAAAACTGTAATGCAAAGTAAGTTAGAAATGAACTAATTTTCCCAAGTTCTGCAAGCATAAAGTAAAATTGCATTTAAAACTTCATCACTACCAAAGCAATAAAAATTAAGATTATTTTATGTGAAAAATATAGAAAGTACTTGCATACTTACAGGCTGTAATGCTAACAACAACTCATTTAGTGGGTTGGTAAAATTAGTCCCAAAGATTATGAATCCAGTGTTGATTCCAGCAGAATGCATGGCTTTATCCAAGCTGTAAACAACATGTAATATTAATGAACTCTTCATCATCAGTAGAAATGCAGACTTATCAAACAGCTGAGTAAAAATTACATTAGTGACAGTGACACAAACCCCACCCCCCCACAATTCAAATTAACAAGTTTGGATTTTGTTGTTAACTTTAAAGTTAAAATATGTACCTAATCCACAAGGTCAACTGAAGATTAATTGATCAAGTGAACTGTACAGTATATAGACATTGCAATCAAACTAGGGAAGTTCCTTTCATTTAGATATGGGTACTACATGCATTTTAAGTGGACGAGAGAAATGGGTTCTCCAAAAAAAATAAAACCACACACAAAAAATCAAATTTTTGTTTTTTATTTATACAGCATAACCTCGGCATACTCACTTTGATATGAAAAGTGCAATGACAAACAACACAGCCACCAGGATTAAAAACACTCCAATAGCAATCTGAAAAAGAAAAAAAAAAAAAAATAGGGTTTTACGACAATTTAGAATTTGCTGGGCTTTGATAATAATGCTGGTACTTTACCCACAAATTGAGAAGCATTCTCTAAAAAAGTAAAGCATGTCATATGCATGTATGGTAGGCACCGCTTCTGTATATATTTGATGCCAGAGATATCCACAGACCTGCTGGGGGTTACTAAGCTGCTTAACTAGACATTAGTGCAAATAATTCTGGACCCATGTACTGCAGTAAAGCTGTGCATAAGAACAGCCAAGTATACTTGTAAAGCCTTTGCTTGGCTATGAATCCAAAAGATCCATTTTAGGTGCGCATAATCTACATCTCCCCAATAACCTGACAGACCATGTTTAGCATTAACTTGCTGCAACAAATTCCACACAAAGTTTCATCAGAATAAGGAAAGTAGTTCCCAAGGTATAGTCTCTAATAATTTCGCCAATTACCTGTCAGTAGCATAAAAGGTCCTTGATCTTCAAATATTGTTTGCTTAAACTGGTCTGCTTGAAGGTGTGATGCCAACAATTACCATAACACGTATAAAATAAATATATTTGCAAGCACATCCCTGGACTAGATAATAACTTATTTTAATTAATTAAGTAAATGCTTTTTAAGGTGTCCATATGTTTTTTGTTTATGCTCTTGTAAAATAATAACAAATGGTCTCACTGTAAATACATATTTAAATTTTTAAACCCTAGGGATATTTTCCTCAGGCCATAGATTTACTTCATACTACAAACCAAGCACAGCCGATCTGCCGAAGACATTCTTAATTTACAGGATAATGTAGCACTCATCATAGTAGAGCAATTTCAAGTTAATTGTCTTGGAGTCCCGAATGTGATGCTAGTCAACAGAACACCGTCAGGGTACTAATCGCTGAAGTATAATGTTATGAAAAAACACAAAAAAGTCCCTTTCCTTCTGTCAAAAGTGATTATATCAGAAGAGAATAGCTTTCCCTCTGTGTGTAACCAATAATAAAAAATAAAAAAACACAATATTAACACACTAGTGTTTTGTAACACATTAGCTATGGATTTGCATATGGATTTTTTTTTTTTTTTTTTTTTTTTTTTTTTTTTTTTTTTTAAAACAGATCAAACAGTATTAACACTATCCAGTGTTAAATCACATTGACCAGTGTAGGTTAGTGCCAGTGCTATTTGTTGTAGTAGAAATGCCTGCTGTGTTAGACATTAATGCTTTTCGCTGCCATAACATATGTACAGTACCTACATAACATGGAGGAATTCATTAGCGAGACAGAATTAACTAAATCACCTTCAGGATATCATAAGAGAAAACAACATTGCACTCTTGGTACAAATGAGAACAACCATATGGGCGAATACGACCAGAATATGCTGCTGCAGCATAGATTTATATTTAACATATACATATTTTTTTTCTTCTTGTACCATGCAGTAAAATAAAATAGCTACAGTACAGTACGTACAAGTAACAGAACACATTTTCATGCCAAGCAAGCACAACCACATTTACCACTGGATAGCTTTGATAAAACCTTATTTGACCAAGCCAAAGAATGTACATTTACAACAGTAAGAATAGAATGTAAACTATTATTATTATTATTATTATTATTATTATTATTATTATTATATAAAAAACACCCCAAATTGCACTAGTGTGTGTATATATTAAAATATATTAACACAATTTGAGTCTGCACTGACTTAGAAACTATTTAGTGGCAATATTAAACTAACAGGAAAACAAAATGGTAAAAATTGTACTTGGAGTCTGAATTTGTACTGTCAATATAGTGTATTGGTTGCCAAACATAAAATGAATTATATATTCTAAACTCCTCTGAATGATCATAGTTCCCTACTTTAGAAAAAATATTTGTTCTCTTAATGGAGTTCACCTTTAAAGGTTGAAGGGCACTGCAGAATTTTGTGCAGTAGTTCTTTTCAGCAGTTTCCAGGTGCCTGTGTCTTCTTCGAAGCATCTGCAATTTTTCTTCCAGCTGCTGCAGGGACCGTCTGTCCCTTGTGGATAAGGGACGGCCATCACTGCACTATTAGAAAATTAAGAATCAACATGTCATTAAAAATAAATTTAAAAAAATAACCAATTGTAAAAAAAACAAAAAAACAACCACACAACACTTGCTACATGTCATAGTATTTGATCATTCCTGATATCAGGTGACCTCATCAGGTAGCAAAAACATTAACCATTACATTTAATTAAAACATAGATGTTCAAGCTAACAGTAAAGGATATGATATCAGATACACTAGTACAAAATATTTGATAGAAGACACAACAAAATAAAAATAAATACTAAAATTACAGCAAACCTTAGATTTGATGTTATCTATCTGTTGCTCTACTTCTTCAATGTCTTCCATGTTCTCCAAGCGCTCGTAGACAACACTTCTGGTGCCTTTTATCAGATTTAGTGGTAGGACGGACATACCATAAGCCTAGGAACATTTAAAAGTAGTAGTGAAAAATGTACAGTTCAATCAAAAATGTAACAGTACTGTGATGGAAAAAAAAGTGTTGTATCTGAAGTAAAAGCAGCCAATTCATGTGTATAAAGTGTCTTTTCATGCAGTCTTTTGCTATTTTGTACAAATATTTTCTAAACTGCAAACATTTTCCTAGTGTAATCTGTATTCTATTTGTATGTTCCAAACAAATAGAATCCTGGTCTGAAACAAAAAGTGTATATATATATATATATATATATATATATATATATATATATATATATATATATATATATACACACACACACACACACACACACACACACACATATACACACACACACACACACACTGGATTTTAGTTTCCTTATTGCAATTAGTTGCCAAATAGTGCCCCCTTGTGACAGTTGGATATATTTATTTCTGCTTGCTAGAAAATTATTTTATCACAAATATTACCACATACATAGCACAATATTGCGAAAAACTATTATGGAATTTAACAGGTTTACACCAAACTTTATGTTGGTTATAATTTAGTATGAAGCCCTGGGTGTTTTATCCACAGATAATGTAAAAGGTTTAAATAGATTGGGATGAAGATGTGAAAAGTGATGCAATTGCTTTAGACAAGGAAGTCATAAGACAACAATTTGCTGCGAAGAGCAAGTGATTGGTAAGAGCTTCCTTGCTGACCACAAGGTGGAACAGACTTGGCACTCTGGAGGCAATCTGAGCTCCATAACTATCAGAATAGCTGCCTGTCTCAAATAAAATGTGAAAATGCCAAAGAGCATGCTAGTTGGAGTAGAAGCTAATAACAACCTTAAATCATCTCAGAAGGATTACCAAGCTCTTGAAAAAATAATACATTTCAGATGCTGAAGGGTATGAGAACGCTAGGGTGTGCTTCGAGTCAATTCACTAGATTCTCATTTCCAGGGGCTTGTATTTGTATTATAATTATTCCACAAATCAAATTAGTTTGGTAGTTTTCTTTCTCATGTGGAGATTGGCCCAAACGATACAACCAAAACCACATTTAATCACAATTGAAAGGCTGCTCGGATTTCATTGTACAACAGCTTCTGCTGTCTTGACTTAGGGCTGATTACACAGGTCAACAACATCCCAAAATACTGACTAACATAATGATGGTCATCTCAAATGAGTTTACTTGTAGCAGTCAGTGTACAATACAATAGATCCATGGGTTTGTCAATCATGGTGCGTATAATATTATGGTGTCTTCCAACTTAATACCAAAGCAGAAAAATGGCCAATTGCATTTGGGTGCTTGAGGTTGGATAGTATTTCCACTGGAATTGAAGGATCTCTCTCTGGCAAATAGCAAAACCTTGCACATGATGTGATACAGTACAGGCAATAACAAGACAATTACAGAGGTCCACCCCAATAACAGGAAGTCAATATGACAGCTACCTCATGTTATCTATCTATAAAAGTCAGTTAAGTAAAATGCAATACTTATTAAAATGCTACTAATTATTCATAACATTCATATTATGTAATACTCAACAACAAATTAAAAAGAAAAAAATGAATGCAAAAAACCAATTCACACACTAGGGGAAAAAAAGCATATTACAAAAATGCTTTGAAATCTGTTACAGGAAAAGAGCCAAGATTACTTTAAAATCAACAATATCGTAAGCATGGAATGTAGAAGTCATTACCCTACTTGCTGCATTTAAAAAATTTCAAATCCCAGGTTGTACAGTTAAATTAAGTCATACGGATTGGTACATCTGTAATAATGCAAATTTTTAAATATAAATTAAGTTAAAGAATAGCCAATGGCTACAGCTAATTGAGCATGGCGGTTTCTAAGCAGACACAACATTCATGGATAATGAGATGCACCCTGCTCATGTAAAGGAATTAATCAATAAATAAGCAGATTCTGTAAGAAATACCAAATCTGGTGAAGAATGCATTGAAATTCCCACTGTTAGCAGCCTTAAAGCTGTCATATTATTTCAATCTCAGTAATGTCAGTGGAACCAATGAGGCATGCTCTAATTACACCTCAGACATCAAAGGTCCCTCAACAGAAGCAGCTGAGCATTTTACAAGGAATATCTCCTTCTTTCCATTAAATGGCAAGATATGAGCTTAATTTGTGTGTGTGTGTATATATATATATATATATATATATATATATATATATATATATATATACACACACACACACACACACACACACACTGTGAGAGCACATTAAATATGTCTTATATCAGGAAGTCTGCTGATGCTTTTATAAATTTCCAACACTGAGTAAACAGATACCAGCTTAGACTTTATATTCCAAAACTGTCTTGTTTTTGTTAATTGTTGTGCTGCAGAAATGCATAAATACATACTCCTAATGCATCAATGGGGTACCAGAAGATTAACAATATCAAGAATAACTCATGCAATCATTTCCATATCTCAGATTTCATGAAAGCCCTGTGTTTGTTTTTAACTTGGTCCCCATATGAAGAGGCTGTTTTAAAATATCCTGAAAAAATAAATGTAAAAAAAAAAAAAAATAGTATCTTAATCGAAATAATAGCTACTTCTGTCACCAATATGTTCTTCCTTACACCTTGAGCCGTTTATTTTACAGCCACACACACACATCAAAAGATGGGCTTCTAAAAATAAAACACATGCTGAAAAAACAGGTATCGAGACGGACAAAGCCCCAACCCCCCCATGTCCACAGGTCTCATTTTTTCAGTTTTTATGATGTTATTAACTTAAGGGTTGGTTTATACTTCCCACTGCGACCCAATTTTTGGTCTCAGTCAGTGGTCTCTGACTGTCGCACTGCATCAAGCTGTATCCTTTTTTTAAAAAGTTGTACGCCCTTTTCTTGTGTGTCTGCGACAGCAAAACGTACAGGATCAGATAATGTAGAAAAAAAATCCAACATTTGTTGCATGGTCACAAGCAAGTGAAGCGTGATAGAGCAAGTTTTTGAGGATCTCTTAATAGAAGAGGTTCATAAACATGAATAGGATTTTAAACTTGCCCCTAAACTGAATGAAACTGAAGCATAAATGAACCTTTGCTAAAATGAATAGTGCTATATTGTGTGTGTGTGTGTGTGTGTGTGTGTGTGTGTGTGTGTGTGTGTGTGTGTGTGTGTGTGTGTGTGTGTGTGTGTGTGTGTGTGTGTGTGTGTGTGTGTGTGTGTGTGTGTGTGTGTGTGTGTGTGTGTGTGTGTGTACACACACACACAGTGGCTTGCGAAAGTACTGACCCCCCTTGGCATTTTTCCTATTTTGTTGCCTTACAACCTGGAATTAAAATGGATTTTTATTTGGATTTCATGTAATGGACATACACAAAATAGTCCAAATTGGTGAAGTGAAATGAAAAAAATAACTTGTTTAAAAAAATTCTAAAAAATAAATAACGGAAAAGTGGTGCGTGCATATGTATTCACCCCCTTTGCTATTAAGCCTCTAAATAAGATCTGGTGCAACCAATTACCTTCAGAAGTCACATAATTAGTTAAATAAAGTCCACCTGTGTGCAATCTAAGTGTCACATGATCTCAGTATATATACACACCTGTTCTGAAAGGCCCCAGAGTCTGCAACACCACTAAGCAAGGGGCACCACCAAGCAAGCAGCACCATGAAGACCAAGGAGCTCTCCAAACAGGTCAGGGACAAAGTTGTGGAGAAGTACAGATCAGGGTTGGGTTATAAAAAAATATCCGAAACTTTGAACATCCCACGGAGCACCATTAAAGCCATTATTAAAAAATGGAAAGAATATGGCACCACAACAAACCTGGCAAGAGAGGGCCGCCCACCAAAACTCACAGACCAGGCAAGGAGGGCATTAATCAGAGAGGCAACAAAGAGACCAAAGATAACCCTGAAGGAGCTGCAAAGTTCCACAGCGGAGATTGGAGTATCTGTCCATAGGACCACTTTAAGCCGTACACTCCACAGAGCTGGGCTTTACGGAAGAGTGGCCAGAAAAAAGCCATTGCTTAAAGAAAAAAATAAGCAAACACGTTTGGTGTTTGCCAAAAGGCATGTGGGAGACTCCCCAAACATATGGAAGAAGGTACTCTGGTCAGATGAGACTAAAATTGAGCTTTTTGGCCATCAAGGAAAACGCTATGTCTGGCGCAAACCCAACACCTCTCATCACCCCGAGAACACCATCCCCACAGTGAAGCATGGTGGTGGCAGCATCATGCTGTGGGGATGTTTTTCATCGGCAGGGACTGGGAAACTGGTCAGAATTGAAGGAATGATGGATGGCGCTAAATACAGGGAAATTCTTGAGGGAAACCTGTTTCAGTCTTCCAGAGATTTGAGACTGGGACGGAGGTTCACCTTCCAGCAGGACAATGACCCTAAGCATACTGCTAAAGCAACACTCGAGTGGTTTAAGGGGAAACATTTAAATGTCTTGGAATGGCCTAGTCAAAGCCCAGACCTCAATCCAATTGAGAATCTGTGGTATGACTTAAAGATTGCTGTACACCAGCAGAAACCATCCAACTTGAAGGAGCTGGAGCAGTTTTGCCTTGAAGAATGGACAAAAATCCCAGTGGCTAGATGTGCCAAGCTTATAGATACATACCCCAAGAGACTTGCAGCTGTAATTGCTGCAAAAGGTGGCTCTACAAAGTATTGACTTTGGGGGGGTGAATACTTATGCACGCTCAAGTTTTCTGTTTTTTTGTCTTATTTCTTGTTTGTTTCACAATAAAAAATATTTTGCATCTTCAAAGTGGTAGGCATGTTGTGTAAATCAAATGATACAAACCCCCAGAAAATCCATTTTAATTCCAGGTTGTAAGGCAACAAAATAGGAAAAATGCCAAGGGGGGTCAATACTTTCGCAAGCCACTGTATGTATATGTGTGTGTGTGTGTGTGTGTGTGTGTGTGTGTGTGTATATATATATATATATATATATATATATATATATATATATATATATATATATATATATATATATATATATATTCAATATATATATATAAAATTGAGTCACTAATAAGTTAACATCAATACTAATAAGTTAACATCAATATTTATTTTCTGTTCATTACTATTAAACCTCCCATAACATGCAATTACTCTCCCAATCAAATCAGTATTGTTGCTCAGCTGTTCAGTATGTCTGATGGGGGGCAGTATGAAGAACAGCTGATCAGTTTTAATTGTTTGCTGCTCATAGTAATTCAGCAACAGTATTCATTTTAGCAAATATATAGGAGCCAATTTACACATCCACTTAATTCAGTGTAAAGGCAATTTTAAAATCCTGTTCTGTCTCAGAGTGTCCCAGGATTGTGGAGCCTGTTGGCAACCCTGGTCAAAAGTTGACACTCTGCAGTAAAGCAGACTGGCTGAAAGTATGACCAAAAGCTACGATAACTTTGCACAGTCAAAAAGTCTGCGAACTCAGAGGTGTTTCAATCCACCTGGTGCACCCGTAGACGTGTCTGCAGCTAACGTACAGCTCTGGTCTGCAAGAGAAGTATAAACCAACCTTAACAGAGCTGTATAAAACAAAACACATTTAGGAAAACTTCAACATTATTACAATAATGATGCCAGAACTTGCCACTTACCTGCACTTCTTACTTCCTTGTTAAAATGTAGATAAGCCTACATTTTGTTTGAAATAGAAATGCAAGTAGCAGCAGGTGGCATCTGCCATCCAAGACATTTCATTTAATGTATAATTATAGATTAAATACTGGCAACTGCAGAAAAACATGAAGAAAACAAAATTTAAAAAAGAGAAATCCAATAAAACATGTTCAGCTTTGGGAACAAGTACAGTGTGACTGTATAGCAGAATT
This sequence comes from Polyodon spathula, assembly GCF_017654505.1. Taxonomy (NCBI): domain Eukaryota; kingdom Metazoa; phylum Chordata; class Actinopteri; order Acipenseriformes; family Polyodontidae; genus Polyodon; species Polyodon spathula. The sequence goes on along the minus strand of NC_054539.1, from coordinate 10,490,617 downwards.
GAAAAAAAAGCTTCAACTCATAATGGATCTGGAGCTTGCAGATTGAACACACAAAAAAAGTAACTACTGTTTATATGTTAAATACGCATTTCGTTTAAGTATTCAAAAAGAAAGTGTCAAATTATTAAAGTAATGCTGACATGCATATTTATTCAGTACAGATCATAAACCAATGGGTGCAATAGGGCATGTGTGACTTACAGCCTTTCTCGTTACTAGGATTAATGGTGAACCACTTCAATAATTTCAAACTATTTTTAGACGACAATTATTACATCATTCTTTTTTCAGATGCTTGCTGCTTTTTTTGTAGCTGAATTTCTGGAATTATATCTCAAAAGAACTTCTGCTAGCTTTCAGATCCTAAACACCTGTTTCGATTAAGGACATATATTAAGGACAATATGTAGTTTGCTACACAATTTAGAATACATACTGTATTGGAGATCTGGTAAAACCAATATGGTTAAAGTCCAGTGGTTAAAGTAGTGGGCTTGTAACCAGGAAGTATCCGGTTCAAATCCCAGCTCAGCCACTGATCCCAGCAAGTCACTTAACCTCCTTGTGCTCTGTCTTTTGGGTGAGACGTTCTTGTAAGTGACTCTGCAGCTGTTGCACAGTTCACACACCCTAGTCTTGTAGCTTGTAAAGCGCTTTGTGATATAAAAATAAAGATTATTATTATTATTATCATTGAATAAACATCCGAACAAATATTTGACATTTATTTGGATACAAAAATCTGATGTTTGTATTCGCTAGGAATAACAAAAACACCTTGCACTTATTTTCTGCCTCACCAGAAGTTGCGTGATAGTTTAAAAAAAACAAAACTTTGTGTAACACATACACTATATATATATATATATATATATATATATATATATATATATATATATATATATATATATATATACATAGTCGAAGGCCATCTAGGTCAAAAAAGCGTTGTGCTGCTTTACAGCAAGTCATAATCTCATGGGACAGAAAAAGGCAATCTTGTCTTTCTGAAATGCTTCACTTAAATAGTGCCCAACTTGCTGGAAATGTTGTGAAGTGATTTTTTATTTCCTTCGTTTCACAACATCATTTCCATGTTTGTTTTATTTGAAGTGTTTAAAGTAAAATTTCAGGCACAAGGCACAAGTAAACCTCATGTTATTACTTTATGAAAATGTGTCGATGGCCACTGTTTACTGGGAAGAAACGGCAATGGCAAGGAATGAAAAAAAATAGTATCAAATAAATAAAATGCACTATTTATTTCGGGAATAAACAAAACAATGTTTAATGTGAACTGCTATTTAACATCCTTTGTTTTGTAGTTAATTCAATGGGGTAAAGTAAGGCCTACACAACATATTTTTTACTCCTGGGATATTTTTCTGCTTTAACGTGTTACATATTGTAATGTCTTGCAGTAAAATAAAGGCACTCGCATAGGGTCCACACCCCCCTGCTGCTGCTAAGCAGTCTCTGACTGCTTTCAGAGCAATACAATGGCTTTTACAGTACACCCTCGCTATAACAAAACTGTTGGGGTCTAAGCCTTTTGTTCATTATAAAATTGAGGGGTTCATTATAGTGAAAGGACAATCAAAATGAACAATAGGCTGTTGGGAGTAAGTTAATGAGATGATATTGTGAATAAAAGTAGAATTACATGTACCTGTTCATTTCATGAACGCAGTATTCTGCCTTCGTTAAAGAATTAAAACACAGTACAAAAAGCAAAAATCCTGAATCTAAGCTAAACTTATTTTTTAAATAAATAAATAAATAAATAAATAAATCTGACATGAATCATTTCAAAGTGTACCAAATGCAAATCCAACATGCAAGAATCCCAAACCAAGCTTTTATTCCCAATCAACCCAACATGAAAAAATGTACATGAAAAGTTAATCAGATCCTGAAGTTTTTTTCTTTAATCAATTTCACTTTTTTGACAACCCATATTCATGACAAAGATAAGTCTGCCTCACTCCTTTTTTCAAAACGATCAATATAGTTTCCAGCTTTGTTGCAACTTAAAATTATTTTTTGTTTCGAAGGCAGTTACACAGCACACACTTTTTATTAAGACAAAAGAGTTTACTTAACTACGAGGTGGCATCCTGTGCCTACAGACTGGGATGTTGACAGCGTGTGTTTATTTTATCTTTTTTTATTTGGGGTCCAGGGACCAGGTTCGTTATATTGAAGGGAGTTATAGCGAGGGTGTACTGTGTTACTTTTTGAAAACAAGCGGATACCCAAACGAATATTTAAAATTATGAGCAAATATCAGAACATGAAAATTCAGTGTTCATCCTGGCACCAATTAAAATTTTACACATTTTTCTTATTCCACTAAACCTTAAGGTGTTAGTAGAACATTGGGGAAGTAATGAGAATCGCTATGATTTATAGTGAGAGGTTCACATAACTGCTGCAACAGTATGCACTACAAGCACACCGATTAAAAGGAGATGTGTGCTGCTTTTTGAACAAATGTGTACTTCTGTTCTGGGTTCAAAGAAGCAAAAAAGCACATTTATTAATAAGCAAGACTAAAAGGAAAGATCAAGTGTTTATGTGGCTGCCTAAAAATCAATTAATCTTATTTATCATAAGTTGAGTCATTGGGCTAGATTTATCAAAGTCTTTATACCATTTTACTGTACGTAAAAGAAAAATAAAACTGTAAATGTCTGTGAAGCAGGTGTAATTCACATGAATCCTTAAAATTAACATTACAGGTCCAATTCTGATCACAGGTAAGGCACTAAATGCCAAGACAAAAGTAATTTGTGCCAAATTATGGGGCACTGTTTGGGTGCCAACTAGCACAAATCAAACTTTGCCCTGTGAAGCGATTTTGGCAAACATTTTACCAAAGCGATTTTGAAGATGGGGCTAACGTTGACCTTTACGATCCGGACAAACATCCTGGGAATTTTGGAATATTTAGTTAATTCAATTTGTACATACATTAGTGCAGTTAGCCCTGCAACTTAACAGGCTTTTTTAGTTTTTGGTACTTCATGTGCTTTATTTGGCTTTTCAAACTTACCACTGTTACAGTGCGACATTACACTTCAACGTTTTACACCTGATAAAAAACAGTTCTATTTACCTCTAGACAGCACGTGAGGTTTATTTTAATTCAGTTCATCAATAACTTACCTTTTCTCGAGCTTTGTAATAGCCCATAGACTACTTGTTACCACTTTCATATTCTAAAAAGGACACGTCACTCAAACAAATATGAATACAAAATAAGTTTGCATAGAATAAAAATTACAAGCATGCAAAACGTTTTAAAAACATTTACAGGTTTCTTTTCATATGAATGACCAAATGTTTATGTCTCCTCATTCCTTACTCTTGTGTTACTCACTAGAACCATCATATATCCTATATTCTTTATTTTTTTTGCGTTATGGCCACTGTTTTCTAAAAAACACTGCAAGAGATAATAGCAACAAATATCAGTATTTGTTTGTTGACAAGGGTGGGCCTGCAAGGTTAGTGGACAAGGTGGGATATGTGCGTGAGTGAGAGAGTGGGTGAATGTTTGGGTTTGAAAGTGAGGCTTCAGTTCCGTGTTAGGTGTGGGTTCTGAGGCTATAAAGAGAGCGAAAGAAAGTGCAAATGCAGTTACTCGTAAAAGTTGATATGTTACAGGGCAATAGGGCGATTGTTCAGCCTGTTTTGTTATTTTGCTCCCAGGTTTCCCTTCCCTTGCTTTTATTTCTTTGTAAAATAAAATTGGCTTGAGCCTTAAAGAATTACACCTGCTTCACCTCCATCCATGGAAACCCTAAAAACGCTACAATATTTATAAAAATAATAAAACTGGAGTTGAGAAAAGTCTAACAAATTAACTCCCAACTGTAGTTTTAATTTCCTAAGAATTTAATAAATTCTTCAAACTACTACTTTACACAATGGTCCATGATTAAAATATGACACAGACACAGAACTTGAATGTACAGCATTTACTGCCATCCTAATTTCTTAAGACAGGAGGGTGACACTAGATAAGTGACTTTTTTTCTTAATTTTGAAATTGCCAATATATATATAATTTTTTTACCCCATTTTCTCCCCAATTTTAAATGCACAATTTTAAGCCTGGCTTACCACTGCAACCCCCATGCTGACTCAGGTGCCCTCCCAAACCCAGGAGGCGCTCAGACAATTGTGTGCTACCCCCTGCGAACTCCCATCCACCGCCGGCAGTGAAATAGCCAGGACCTGAACCAGCAACCTCCAGGCTCCATGCGGAGCACCTTTACTGGATACACCATTCAGGATCCCCACAAATAGCGATTCTTGAACGTGGAAAGTTGTTCTTTAAAATGCATGCAGGCTTGTAGAGCACATACTGTTTTATGCATTTTTTGTATGTTTGTTTGTGTCTATGAAAGCTAACTAAACTAAACAGACACAGATTTCTCCAAGAACTGATGTGTGGATATCAACTGCTAAATAATAACAGGTTTGTCAGTAGCACACATGCCAAAAAGTTGATGATCATGATCTATATCAACAGAATATTGTGGAAGAAGAAATGGCAATAGTTGGATACGTGGTACCAAGGCAAGGTATAGGCCATTATAATGAACTATTTATAATACAAATGTAAGTGTGAATTATACATTTAAGAATGTCTTTCCATACTGGTTTCCAGACTCCCCAAATCTTCACTACTGTAAACAACTGCATCTATTTATAACCTTTATTCCACCTAACTGGATTAGTTACAGAATCACACAAGATTAGTTACAAATGAAATGAAACAGGCAGTGTTACTGTCATGTTCTTCCATTTTATTACACATTCTGCTGCAGTCTTTTTTTTTTTTTTTTTTGTGTCACACCACTGGCACATCGGAAGACACTGAACAGGTTAAACATGTATTAGAATACTTAAGATTATCTTTCATTCCAACATACAGGTCACATTGTACTGATAAAGTCCTTTTCACCAGTACATGGAAATCAACATTAATGAAGTGGCAGCAACCACTGGCCCTTTTTCCTACTTACTGTGTAAGTGATCGCTGCCAGCATTCCAATCAAGGTCATGGAGCTAATGGAGAATGACAGGGCAGCCAAGCAATCTGCAAAGCAACAGAGAAATGCAACCGAGACTTATCTTTAAACTGCAAAACAGAGAACCTCCAAAAAACTGCTACAGTGCTTTTTGTTGCTATTCATATAATAAGAGTATTCAAATAATATTAATAACAATAAAAGTGATCAGTAACTAAAAACTTTCCAAGAAGGTTACTTTAAGGACTCAAAAGTTCTTTGTTAATGGCTTTGGATTATTACCAGTTCACAAAAATGTAGGAGATCTAGAAGCTAGAAGCTAGTACAACAAAACAAAAGTAAAGTAAATTCACTTTGAGCACCTATCAGACTGGAGTTTGCAATATTTTCTGGAAGCATGACATAAAAAAAGGACCCAAATTATAAATGATTTTGTCCACTCAATGTTAAAAATGTGAAATGTAATATGCAGCACAGTCTCCACAGAGGAGTTATCTCCACCTGGTGATGTGGAGATAAAATTGACTGTGAGTCACAAAGTTAATTGGTGAAGTTTAGCCTCAAGTGAGCAGCTTCCAATAAACTGAAATAAAAATATGACCGGTCTTAACTGTCTTTGAAAGATGATTACTGCACATTGAGGATTTGTATGAGAGGGCATGGCTTCAGTTAAAGGCATCTAGAAGCATGTCCATCTGGGAAGAACAAGTCAATAAAAATATCCACTTCCACATCAGGGACCAGTCCATTCCCACAGTGACTGACAAGGCAGTGAAGAGCCCAGGGAAGTGGCATCAGCTGAGCCCAAGAGGATTGCGGCAGATGGACTCGCATGGATCAACTGTGACATGCCTGAGCAGTTGAGGGTCTGGCGATTAATTTTGGCCTCCTGCCCAGATTGCTATGGCCACTGGGTATGACAGACTGGAATAAAATGCACAGCAGCATCATCAGAGACTTAAACACACCACTAGGTGTTCAGTCAGGTCTGAATGACATTCACCTCCATGGAAGGGCAAATCAAAACTTTTAACAGCTCTGGAGTTCAGTTTCCAGAAGATGCTGTGTTATCTGAACCAATTAGTAGCAAAATAACCTGTAGGACATAAGGATAAAACAAGGTTGTAGGGCTGTGCAGAAAACTTGAATTCTTTGCCTCTCTTTAAGGGTCAAAGCATGTCACCGGCTGCAAAGTATGGCAATGGGGGAAGCAGTCGGCTGGATAACAGGAAAGAAGGCATTGAAGGGAGGGTAAAATTTCACTCCAGGGTGAACTGACCAAGAACGTACAAGACAGAGATTGCAAGCTGTGATTTCTTGAACCTAGTGTATCACTAGGTATCATGGATTTTAGAAATGCAAATACAACTGTTTGTTTCTTTCAAAACTGCAAAATGTAGATATGTAGGAAATACAAGTGAATGACAGATAAGAATTCAGGAATTAGTTTCTTAGCTACAACTACCAAATAAAAGATTTGTTTGGAACATAAACATATTTTTTTGCTCCAGAAAACACTGCATGTAAATCTGAAAGGAGATAAGTCTTGTGTTTTGATATACTGGTGCAATATGCATATAAAACATTTCAACTTTCAGACGGGGGCTTCATAAAATATAAACACACATACTGCAGGCAAAACATGGACTTATTCTATTTATTATTTATGTTACTTACGGCTACTCCCAAGTTCCTCAAACAAATACTGAACTTTTTCCCACTGAGTGGAGTTTTGATTGGTTGGTGCTTCCAGTGGCACAAATGCTCTGCAAAAAAAATAAATATATAGATTAGTGTAATTGTTCTACACAAGTAGAATACAGTATTTAAGGGTAGCTTTTTCAAATTTTGTTTATTTCCACACTCAGTCACCTTAACTATAACATATAAACCGTTCCCAAAAGGGTCAAACTGACCTAAAATAAACACTTTTTTTAGCCTTCTTTTCAATGCCACTTTTAAACACACCAAATCAATAACACCTGCCACCATTATTTTTCAGTCTAACAAATAATTTAATAAAGGAATAAGGCCTGAAAAACAACACATTGTAAATTGTAGATGGGAAGTCAGATTTGAAAAACTAGGTACAAATATAAATGTCATTTTTAGCAGTAATTATAGTAAATAATAATAATAATAATAATAATAATAATAATGTAGATACATCTTAATCCCAGAATGTATGCTCTATTCAAACATTGGGCATATTGTGCTGGAAATTTTATTTTGTAAGCATATTCATTTACACTTGACGTTCTTTGCAACAGTGTTTTAGAATTCCAATCATATGCAATATGTTTGTTTATTCCAAAACAACAATACCACAAAAAAAGACCTATATACTGACCACATTTACATGTATATTTAACTATTGATCTACAGACAGAAAAGTTAATTAAGATCTCAGCTCCAGTATTATAACTAGTACCGGTACTACAACCTGTAACTGATTTAAGGCTGTGGACATTAGTGTCGTGCATAACAATTATAAACTCTTAAGGCTGCAATGCAAATTGATAGGATTTTAACTTCTATGCAAGGTCAAATATGAAGGCTGAGAGACTTTTCATTTATGTATACAAGTACGTGCTGCTGTATGACTCATGTACAGTACATACAAATAAAGCCCTCAGCAAGGCTTCTGGCCCGTGGTAAGGCTCCCTTCTTTTGTTTTTTTACCAGGAGGTGTTGTTATATAACCAAGCAAGGCCAGTAAGTGTATTCTGCTGTTCTGAAAATTCAAACTGGCCTTGAATGAACACCATATTTTGTATATAAACATCTGTCTTCCCCCCACTGAGTTTTGCCAAGATGTTAATTCTGATCACATTACAAGTCAAAGGGCTACTGCATCATCGCTGAGCACCTGCTGTGCTCCATCCAGGGATGCGAAATGGAGCACTACTAAGGCTGCGACCATCCTTTCACCTTACAAATAATAGATGATCTGACAAAATTGCATGGTTAAATTAACTTCTATTCAGGGCCTATCCTTCCCATAATATAATTGATTTATTGTACATTTGAGGCTTTGGGCAGCAATGATTTTCATAATGCACGCAAGTAGTATGTTTGCAAAATTCAGACTTAACTCAGAGAAGATGCAGGAGTCCAAGGACAGAACAAAATACTAATTATTTTATACTAGAACTCTGGCAACAAAAAAGTATATAATTGACAGTTCTTCATAAATGACTTTAATTAAGGCTGTACTGACACATAGCAAAGGACAGCACTTTATTCAGCTAAAACGGTTATTACAGCACCTACTTTTGCTACAGTGTGATGGGGACACCCTGAATAAAAAATCAAGGGCACCTATGAAAATAGGATGTTAAACACTATTATTGTGAATAAAAAAAAAAAAAAAAAAAACACAAGCACAAAACAGGTTTCCCAAAAATCACCAATTAGAAAGTAACTGCAGTTGTAAAATGATCTGTTATAAGACATCATAATGTGCAGTTATAACATTCATAATACCCTCTTCTCTTTAATAAAAGAATGCATCTCCAACTGATTGATGATTCTCAAAGCATAGAACCCAGGTAAGATCAATAAATAACAAGGGCAGTAGAGTAATATATTCAACACTGTTTCTAGGTTGAAATAGGGGATACAATGTAAGCACAAGTCCTTAACTTTAAATTCAAACCAAGTCATACAACAGGAGAAGAAAGCAAAATAAAAAAATCCTAGCTTATAAGTGATCAAACCATGCTACAGAAGAGATACCGTATGCATCCAAGAACAGAACACTGCAATATCAAATAAGTACTGTAGCATACCAGGTAAAGTCTACTTCATTCATGATGCAACAGTACCAAGGGTTTACTGGAATCCTGCAGTTACCACTGTAAACCAAATACAACCATTTCATTGTCTCCACAAAATTGTTATTTATTTAATTGCAATCATTTAATAAGCCCAGAACAATGAGAGGCAACAAATCACATAATCTTAATTTATGGTTAGGCCATACAGGATGAATCGAGACACTGAGAATGAAGCTGACTTAATGTACACTAGGTGATAAGGGACCCTGTTTTAAATCTGTAGTATTATTCAAAATCACAAATGAAACTTAAAAAAAAAAATTCATAACATAATCGATTTCATAACATAAAATATTGGCAGAATTCCTCTGGCCTAAAATGTATAAATTTGATTTTTTGCAGACCTCGTTTCACTGTAGATAGTAATTGTAATTAAAAAAAAAATCGCCTCTAAGCCAGTCAAGAGTATTTAGATCCACTGCTCTTTAGATCCCAATGATTTTAAGCTTTGTGAATATGGGGCAATATTGGGTAAACACAATTAAATTAAATTAAAGAAGAAATCCTAACAACCCTTTAGGCCAGTGGTAGGCAGCCTTGGCTCTTCGAATCAATTCCACTGCAGGACTTTGTTCCAAAGAGATCTTTAATTATTCAATTAACCCCCAATTAAATAAATTAAAAGGTCTGGTTGGAACAAAATAGATTGAAAGAACCAGGGTGGCCTACCCTGCTTTAGGCCACCCTGGAGCTCAAGTGGAAGGGCTTGCTCGGAGAGCTGGATAAAAATTCCCCACAGGGCTCAATTTGTCTCCAAGGCTTGTGTTTGTCATCCCTGGTCTAAAGTATAGCCTGTTCAAAAGGTAAATAAAAAAAGAGTAAATTATTTCTGGCACAGTAAGGAAGCCCTTTTTCAAAATTAGTCCACACAATCAGACGACTTATTTTTCTGATTAAACACAATGCTTCAACTTGTGTTTTATTTAATGGTCCAGTGCACATTAAAATTATATGACTTCAAATTGTAAGCATGCTACTATTGCTTAGCTACAAACAGGGCTAGACACAAACTGTTTGCTTTAGGAGCCAATGGTTCCTGGGCCAAAACAATGGTCGCCAAATCCAACTGTTGGGTGCCGCTTTAGGAGCAAGTTGGTTGCTACCATATTCAACTGCTTAAAATACAACAGCAGCTTGTTATGATATTAAAACAGTAACTTACTATTGTACTCGTTTGTTGGCTCACTGTGCCGAAGGGCTGCAAAGATTAACTAATGACTGCAATCAACTCAGCACATGTTTATATTTGAGATAAGTTTTAAGTTTCCAAACTATTTTCTTTACTGTTTTTTATTATGGTGACCTCTTCAATTGTCACGCCTACTTTTTTGGCGAAAGAGAAATCATCTTACCATTTCAACTAGGGAAGTGCAATTATATCGTCAAACTCCCGACGGTAATACAGCCCCTCTGGACTTCCAGCCATCTGCATTCGATCAGATCGTTACTCTACTTCTCACACTTTAGTTTGATATATGTGCTATGGCATCTCCTAGGGCATTTATAAATACCAACTTATATTTTTATGGGGAGAGGCAGCATTTCTTGTGTTGGAGGCGCTAATGGTACCTAACCCCAAAAAAACATTTTTTTAGGAGCATTAGCAACCAATATAGTCGCAGTCCACTGCCCTGTAAGATCATTATGCATATACCATACAGCCCTGCTGAACACAAACACTGTAAATCAGAGGTTATATAGAACACTATAGCAAAAGTTCAAAACATATAACTCCATGGACCTTGACATGCACCACTATGGATTTTATCAAGTTGTCTTTGTAGCACTTAATTAAACAGACCTGTGACACAGCAAAAAAAAAAAAAGCTTGCTCCAAGCAGTTACAAAATGCCTGCAGCTTATATGTAGCCTATTTAACACAAACGCAACTCAAACCCATGATGGTGAGTGAGCAATGAAAGATTATGGTGGGGGTGTGGGCAGAGATTTCATGTAGCATGTCTAAAATAGGCTTTTATTAAAATTAAAGATTCAGTGAAGCGCCACGAGAGTCCACTTTGACTGATGCCAATTTGAAGCCGTGTCATAATGAGACGCATCATCTAAACCTTTATCATGAACCTGAATAGACAGCAAAAAATAAAACAATCAATCTTGACACTACTGTTGCACAGAAATAAAAAATAAAAAAAAACATGTTTTGACCTTGCAAAACAAAATGTAATCTATCCAAATTGCACCTCAATGCCGCTTGAATATTTAACATAGCATTTATTTACCATACATAGTCACATTAACAATAGGGCAGTATACAAAGGGTTGAATGTTCTAGCTGAACACTGTCAATGCTATAAAAACAACAAACTGAACATCAGTTGCATGAAAATGGAATCTCTATTACTACAACAACTTAAAAGTTGTTACACTTAAATCCATTTTGAAATTGCTATACAAAACTGAAAATGAAAATAAAATCTATGTTACAGAACAGGCTACTACTGGTCAACAGTGTTAAGGGGGGGGGGGGGGGGGGGGGCACTGGTTAATTAGGAACTTCTCTCAACTGCTGGGCAGAGAAGCTTACCTCTTTAGTACTGTGTCCTTCGTGAATGCAAAGTATGTGTTACTACATATACAGAAAATGTGTGCAAAATCCTTCCAAAAACACTTACCCGATTAGGAGAAGAGCAGTGCAAACTATCATAAATCCAAGGGTATACTTCAGGGCATTTTTAACTTGCTGTGAAGAAAACATATCAATTTGTATTTACCAAGTGAAGAGGGTGTACTAATTAGTGTTTTACATATCATCCATAAATTCAAAACAACCAATCACAAACACTGAAGCCTAAAGGTTAGTCCGTTTTATATTGCTACACATGTTTACAATAGTTAAACAAGTTGCACAAGCCACATTTATAGTTGCTGTTATAGTTGCACAAACTACAGAAAAAATAGACAATGCATATTTATACATTTATACTTATGCTATTTTCTATACGTTTTACAGAAGTTTAAACTAGGAGCACAGCCAAGCCAGTTCAGTAAATTATGCATATAGTTCATTGTCCGTAGCTATGAAGAGAGACATACTGTGCTGGACTGTACTAGTCATTTATCAAAAGTAGATTATTCTGCTCTTGTATGAAGGTTGTTCCACCTTGTATACACAAATGAACATATTTCCATGGCAGGATACTACACCTCTCGTTATTATTAACAGATTTAGCTGCCAACACATTCTGCAGGTTAGAGAATCTGAATTTTCACCGCTGTAGGTCAATGTGTGTGTACTTAGACAAAGACACAGAAACCTTCACACAGGTGCCATGTCAGAAGCATTTACAAAATTACTGTATGCACAGGTTAAAATCACTGTGGGGATTGACTTGATCAATATTGGGTTGCAATGCTGATTAAAAGCGATTAACCCCCCCCCCCCCCCCCACACACACACACACTTACCGAGCACCTGTTGATGTTATCATCGTCCTTTTCTTCATAATAGAAGTAAACAAAGGGGATCCACAGGAAAATGCAGAACAGAATAATGGAGTACAATGCTAGAAAGAAAAGGAACAATAAAGTTATAGTCTTACATTCAACTGACCTTCTAAAAAGACCACTGACAAGTTCCTTGGTTCCAAGAATTCAACCCAAAGAACCTGTTGGAGTTTTTTTTTTTTTTTTTTTTTTTTATGACCAGGTCCATTTTCCTTCCCTTGGTGTTGATGGGTCTTTAGGTTTTTGATACATCAGGTATCTTGTGTATCTAAAACGTATCTTTTAAACGCACAAAACACAGCAGTAATATTCGGACAGAGGTCAAGGTTAAGGGGGCAATAACAAAGGCTTAGTAAACAAATTTTAGAAGCTGACATACAACTCAAACGCTTTATGATTGTTCTTCAAATGTGAATTTTTGCATTTCATTCTAGTGATGTTCGAATACATCCAGACATTTTTTAGACTACTGCAGTTCCTTTTCACAAACTACAGAAATCAAAAACTGTAGTATATGGTGACAATCTACTACAACACAGCAATCTGACTGTTAAAGGATGCAAGGTGTATAATATACAAGGCTTGGTACCAATTGTTCACCATCTCTATTGACACTGTATCTACTTACATTTACAAACTAACACTGCAGGACCGAGTTAAGAAAATGTGACTATTCACCAATTTCAATTTTACAGATTTCTTGCCATATCTTCAGCTCTTTACATAAATTATCGGGGGTTTTTTTGTTTTTTTTTCTTCAATTAAAAACTTTGGGCTACAAAGAAACAAAAATAGACCTAATCTTCCATGACTTAAATATGGCAAAGGAAACCACATTATTGCAGAGAAAATATGTTGAGAAGTTTCTAAAGGACTCATCTATTTGTGTACACATTCACACAGTAATATTCTTTTAGACACAAGTTAACAAAATTACAACCATATGGATCTAAAAATGACTACCCCCTGTACATCTCACCAATAATACTCTGCCAGTAAAGAAACCTGCTATGGTACAATTAATGCAAGCCAAACTGTCTGGCTTGCCTGGTACAGTTGTTATTCCTTGCAGAAGACAGAGTCTTACAGTCCTTTTCATCTGTCTTATCAGAAAGCCATCAAGGCAACACACAGGATTAAATAAACCAGCGTTCATCGTTCTTCTAAGAAGTACGTCAAGTGCTGCTTACAACCTTTTCAATCCCAGCTGACCCATGAGAGGAAACAAACACGATATAGAAACTATACAACACACCACAAGCATATGGCGAGGGTTATTTCAATGGACAATATTAATCATAAATGTATGAATATTTACAAACCAAGGGAATAGTCCAAAAGGCATTACAGCACCATCCTTCAAGCTATTACCAGAGCTATAGTAATGCTTAGAAAAGCACCTCTGACCACAGACACATTGTATCTAATGAATCCCCTTGGCAACATTTTTAAAACATAAAAAAAATAGTTAAATAAAATGCTAAACTGTGAAGTTGTATTAAATTCATCATTTAAAAGCACCAGGTGTGGCCACCTTTGATCACAGTACTGCATTCTGTTCATTGGAAAACATAACCTTTGTCTTCTTAAATAAACTGTTTGTAAGAGAACGGGGGAGGAGGCACACAAAACTGAATATTGATCTCGCTCTTTTTTTTTTCTTGAAAAGAAACAAAAGCATAATGTAAGGCAGAGGTTTGCAAACTTTTTTGTTGGTGGACCACCTGATTTTTTTTTTTGGATCTTGGCAAACCACACAATAACAGTATTGGTGACTGAAAAATAAGCACTTTTTTTTAAATCACTACAATACTAAAAAGTAACCGTAGACTTACATTTCTTTGTTTCAATTCAATGGATGGGTTTGTTTCTGTGAGCAAATGTAGTTTTAAAATTGGAGTTTTAAAGAATGGTTCTACTTTACTTTTCATGAACATAAATTTACCAAAAGGGGAACACATTTAAAAAAAAAAATACAGCAGAAATTGATTTATGTGAATAAAATATCTGTGAAGTTACAACACACCCATGAGGTAGCACCACAGTCTGAGCTACGAATGTCCAGCTATAATCTTCATTTATAAAACGGAATGATTGGATGGTGCACACCGATTGGCTGTTGAGGATTTGTTATCATGCAAAATAGTATAATGCATGGCAGAATTAATTTTTGCCCTACCACAGTTCAATTAATAAATTATCAATACACAATATATAAAACTCGCAATAAATATAGGTTTACACTGATATTAAAAATGAGTGCCATTCACTCAATAAGAGGAATGACAATGCACAAATGCATAGAATTACAAGCAGCAAAATCTCAATTTGGGTGAAAAAAAAACTTAAAAAAAATAGAGACAGATTGGCATGATCAAATGCTTGGTCACTAACAAGGCTAACATTGCAGGTTATATCAGCTCTGTTTATTGAGCGAACATGTTATACACAAAAATTCCCTAACAAATACATTTTAGACACTGCAAAACTACATACGACAGAGAATTTAGACTTCCATAATTATGTAACCTTCCACGGACCACTTAAAAGGAGCTGGCGGACCACAGATTGAGAACCACCAACGTAAGGGAACTTGCAACTGCATTCACACAGTTTGTAAACATGAAGTAAAATGGATATGTGAAACTGTGTGATCTCTATTATTGATGTGGTAAAAACAATGTGGCAGTGTAACGGCTGAAAATGTGCACTGTAATACAACATTCACATTAGGTTAGTGTTTAGAAAACCCTGACAATGGATGTATGCAAGCTTCAATTGGTAATTTTTTTTTTTTTTTTTACACTCATTGCTGACTTGAAACTGCACTACAGTAATCCATCACATAGCCGACTGTGGTGGAACCAGAGTAAGGGCGGGTATGTAAAAAGTTGGATGAATTAATCCTATTTTAAATACCATTATACGCAGCTGTAACAATTAAAATATTCACACAATTATTTTTTTGTGATTCAGCTTTTAGTAGGGAACTCCACTAAATTCCTGGTTTAGAAAGATACAGGGTATTAATGCTTGTGCTAGAGTAGCCGTCTACCGTGTGCACTTGCTGCTGAATGACAGGCAGGAGATCGAGATGGAGTTTGAAGTTGATACACCCAACAGTCGAACAGGATTTATTTACATATCAACACACTTAACATCTCACGTGACACTACCAAAAACAGCTACGCACGGAGCACATACAACGCAGCGCACAAAAACCTTGGTAGGATCTACAATATCTGAACTAATCTTCTCTGTTCAATAATAAAATAAGTGGCTTAAGAGGTTGACCATGGTGGATAAACGGTTTAGAGCAGCTATGTGACGGGTGGATACGCGACGGATTACTATATTTGGTTAATAACATGTGTTAAATAAAATAAAACTGCTAATGTTGCAAAAACTAGTAGCCTTTTCTCTTTGATGTAAAGACCTTGATCCCTCTGGCAGATAGACTTTTTTTTTTCTTTATGCGAGATATAACATGCCCAACTGACAATCAACTGTGACCTGTCCTCTGCAAATTGAAATGAATAGACGCAGTCTGGCACAGTCCCCTACAATATTACTAACAACTGAACTACTGTTACCCACTCTCTCCCTCCCCATTTTTACATACAACCACAAATTTACCAGCAACATTTTAATAATGTACCAAATTGCTTAGAATTCATACTCACTCTACATTACAATTTAGCAAGATTCCAAGAGCAAACCATGCAAGGAAATATTAAAAGAGCTCTGCAGATATGTGCAAGCAATATCACATGTTGTTGTTTTAAGCTTCAGGGATTTCGTTTTACAGCACCCACTTTGCCGCCCACTTAAACAAATTACTAAGCACTACTTGCTTGAAAATATAGGACTATTAGTCTCATGCAACACAATGTCAAAAGGAATATAAAATGGAAGTTCCAGGTAGTCCTGAATATTTTAAATGAGCCGCCTACAGTCGTGCACCACACTGATAAGAAACACACATTCAACGCATGAGCTCTATCAGTTTTTATTTTATGTAAATTATTTTTCAATAGCAATACTACACTGCGTGCGGACTCTATGAGGTCTTTGGAACTGTGAATCTGACAGTAGCATGAAACTTTTGATTTTGAGTCACTGAAAACCAAATTGCATAAAACCTTGGCCTCACCTTAGTGTGGAAGTCGTGGATCTGTTAAAATGAAATGCTATTTATAGGATTGATCGCACAGCTGCTTTTTAAAAAATGTTATATGTAGTTTTGTTTAAGCAACAAGTTAAATATTAGGTTGCAAGAAGAATTAGAGCTCAATACGCTCTTTTATACACATGTTCAGCTTATTTAGATGCCTGTGAGGGGCTATTCACGAGTCAAACAACACGGGTCTGTTTCTCATTTTGCTCCAGTGTTTTAACATTGCCAAGTACTTTACATATAGTGAAATGGGGTTGCATGGTAACCATATACTGGACATAAATTTTTTATCATCTGGGAGGTGGTTTTAAATATAAATAGATAACGTACTGTACTGTTTTTAAATGGCGGAAAGCAAAAGATCTTGTTGATCACTGAACTTTTTTTTTTTATCTATAGGATAGATTTATATTCAATTCTTCAATTTTACAAAAGACAAGCCTATATTTCACTTTAATAGGAGGTTCTGGCCAATTTATCATTTTCCTTAGAAGAACCAAGCACAGTGAATAGTACTGTAATTGACTGCCAGAAATTTGTAAATCTGTGCAGTCTACCAGTCTATTAGTTGTTTGCCCTGTGCAAGGTGTGCTAGAGTAGAAATCAAAAGATGATTCTAGTTTACAACTTGCAGCTGTAACAAATTCTCACACACAAACCACAGGTCACACAGTGGTTAAGAAAGCATTTGGTAAAAATCGAAGACAGGGTTGTACTACTTCTAGTAACCATTTAATTACAGGCGCTAGAGAATCAAGGTATCTCTACAAACAAATTGCCATGAAGGCATCTTTTTTTTTTTTTTTTTTTTTTTTTTTTAATTGTTAGTGTTATTGGAGCCTTCAGGAGTACAACAAGATCAATATTAGCTTTGCAGAAACTGATTCAACCAATTCAAATTCTAAACAGTATTGTATTTAAGAAAAAAAAGGTTCTCTCTGCTTTGCTTATTTGTTCTCTTGGAATAGCTTTTGATACTGCATGGTTAAGACAATTTAGACTTTTTTTTTCAAACAAGAAAACTATTCTGCTGAAACACCAGCGACTGGTATTGGTTAGAGAGACTGATTAATTCACTAGCCTTTACATAATTCATAAACCACTATGTTATGTATTGTAAAAACTAATTCAGATAAGTAATTTGTTATTAGTATCAATATCGTCTATTTTGGTTATATGGTTCTTATTTAAGAAATCTGCTTCCCAGGCTATTTTAAAAAGTATATCAGAGTAATCTGAGGAGTGATAAACTACAAACAATGCAGTAAACTTAACTGATAACATAAATAAGTTATAACATACTAATAGGGAGAAACGGTTTAAAAAAAATAAAATCATTTTACATAATACATTCGGTTGTCAACATCAAATCAATCTTTATTTTATATAGTACCTTTCATTGTGGACCACCATCACAAAGCTCTTTACAAGAAGCAGTAACAACAAGAAAATAATATATTACTCTCTCATTTTCTCTGTCCAGACTTAAGGAGATTATGCTTGTAATAATCCTAAACAGCACATTTCTTCAAAAGGAGACACCAGTCTGTAATGTACAAATACACACAAAAAATACAATGCTGCAATAAAAAAAAAAAAAAAAAAAAAAATGCAAATGTCACCTTCAACTGTCAATTTTCATGGTTGGAACACAAAGCTAATTATTAAAGTTAGAAAGTACTTGGCCGCCACCTACTGGTGAGTTGATGCAAAACTAGCTGTAGAAAGCATTTAAAAAAAAACACATAGATAAATAAAACTGTGAATGTTAATAAAATGCTTTAAAAGAGAAATATGAATTGATGTAAAACCAACCAATGTAAAATAAATGCTTTATACAACAACATTTTCATCTTGTTGCCAAGATTCTCTCTCAGCAGCTCTGCAACCTTTCCTGTTCATCTGAAGCAATCACATTTAACTGGACATCCTCCCCCCACCCAGAAGCATCCATGCACAACTAACATCTGCATAAGCTTTGTGTCTTGGGCATGGCTTACTATTATTTGTACTTGTGCAAATCAATTCATTAAGTGCTTGGACTCAAAGAAAAGCGCACGATTGCCCTTTGGTGTTTCCACTACATAATGTGCATATTATGTTAGTTTTGTGTGCATTTTATATATTAACTTTTATCATGTGTTTTGCTGTGCTACCAAGTACTGTGCTGACTGACTGCGACAGTGTTAAAGATCCCGCAGGGACATGCAGTACATTTTTGCTCAACTTTTGCATTATATACTTTATTGCTCTTTTCAAACTGTGATCAATACCTAATTGTGTATTCCCACTGCAAAAAAAAAAATGGTTCTCAGTGAAATGCACACACCATGTTTCACACATCAATTAAAATAGATTCAATTTTCTTTCTTAGCACTATTCCCCTTTTTAATCTGTTGAAGATTACTTGACTTGTATGCTATATTTCAAGTTGGAATGTGCAGATATCAAACAACATGCTAAATTTTTACCTAAATAAGACTATTACGTTTTGTTTGTACTCCTTTAAAATAGTGTGTTATATAGGGGTGAAACAATTAATCAATACTTTGATTACTGATCATCTATACTTAAATTTCCAGAGCTTCGATTACATATTGGTGAATCAATGCATCAAATTAGAA
Source organism: Polyodon spathula (assembly GCF_017654505.1). Lineage (NCBI taxonomy): Eukaryota > Metazoa > Chordata > Actinopteri > Acipenseriformes > Polyodontidae > Polyodon > Polyodon spathula. The sequence continues at coordinate 10,471,470 of NC_054539.1, read as the reverse complement.
CCCAGTTTGAAGTCTCCTGTTACCGGTTTGCATTAAAACCTTGAGTGTGTGAGAGTGCACTTCTTTTAGTGCTAGTACAGTAGATTAGCACGTTGCTAGGATACACACTTTAGGCCTCTACATTCGCCTTGGACAAGCCAAATCATAAGTAGGGCTATTCACGTTTTCTTGATTTAAAAATTAAGGCAATACACGTTTATTTATTTCAAATTTATTAAAATCTACTGATTACCTTCTTTTGTTTCAAAGCATGTTGCGTATGGATTACATGGCAATATTATAGAACAACAAGCTGAATTTAGTACGACAGTTAAATTAGTAAGGATTTGTGAGATTAATTAAAATGTTTTGCTTTGCTTTTGGACATAAAATGTTAACAGTAATGAACAACCATAATTCAGATAGAAATTAGTTCTGTTAATATAGTATCTATTATTACAATGTTAAAAGGGACATATCTGATGCGAAGTATGCATATTCTTTTCAGTTGTTAAACAAGTCTTGTGTGTGTATATGTATATATATATATATATATATATATATATATATATATATATATATATATATATATATATATATATATAAAAAAAAAAAGGAAAAAAAAAAATAATTAGAATATAAGTTGTGCCTTATTGTTTAACTGTTTTTAGTTACTGGCTCTTCTGTTAAAAAATGATTATCATTGATAAATGTCTATACGATAATAGAATATGAAATAAGGGTGTCAATAGTATAACACTGGTACTTTATTACTATGACTGCTATTATAATACTAACCTTAACAATTTATATAAATAAAAAGCTCCTGTAGGCCTTGAGGGGAACAATACTTCAGCTTTTCAGTATGTAGGCACCTGCTAGGTACATTCAGAAAAAAGTGTAGGTCGAGGTATTTCTATTGAACATTAAAATAAAACACCTTACTACAGTTTCTTGCACCTTTTTCTGTGCCTCGACTCCTAGCTTCATTAAATCTTGAGCACATACACAATATAATTTTGAAAACAAGTCATCTGAATGCTTGCCAGCCACTGCAGAGCTCACAGTATAGTTTATGACTTCAGATTGATCCATGTCCAATTTTGTTAAGGACAGTGGAGGTTAAATGGAAAAGGGAAAGCTAAGGTAGTACATCAACATTTTAAAACATGGTTGGAGATGACATTCAGTGCTGTAGTAGTTCCAAACTCTTTGGTTTCTGTTGGCCCCAAGCAGTATGTTATTTATCAATGTCTAATTCATCTGTAAGCATTTATTTATTTATTTACAAAAAGTTTTACTGCAGGAAAAGCACCCACTTTCACCATTTACCTTAATCACAATTGATTTAAAATTTAAAGGTAAAACAATATAATAGATCAGCCCTCATCTCCATGTAATTCAGCAAATATTAAGAGTTTCCAACAGGGAAAGCTGGTTGGCACAACATCTGCTAAATAAGCAATAACATGAGTAGTAATATAATCCACGCCTCAGTTATGCTAAGATGCAGGGTTACATCACTGGAGAAGTGGGTAGAACAGCTCTGCGGACATTCAAAGCAGAATTAAATTTCAGGATTTTCCAGTCTTGGTAAAGCAAGGAAGTATTTTCTTAAGTGTGTTAATATCTGGACCACTAATGGGGACATTGTAAATTCAAGTACAAAACCACTGTTATCTGTCAGGAAAACAAGAACAGACGTGGCAGTAAAGCCACTTATACAGTATGTCTGGTGCATCTTATAAAATGGGTATTTTAAATATTCGATCCTGATTGGTCAAAACGGGTCACATGTGGGTATGAATATTACAGCATTTTCCCATGGGTTGAAAATTTTTCAAAAAGGGGTGAATCACTTGTAGATAGCCATACACCACTAGAAAAAACAAAACGGTAGCCATATTCAAATTTATAATGAACATGATTAACCACATTTAATATATAATTTTGAAAAAACATCTAGCCATATTTAAATTTGCAATAAAGATGACTGACTCAAATTTTGAACTTTTAGGAAACCAAACTCTACATGAGATTTTGAATGAGTCTGACTAAATATAGCCAGATGTGGCAAAGAAGGTCTGTGTGATTGTCCTGCTACACTTCCTCAGACAACGACAAGGACAACAATCAAGCAAACACCATGTTGCTTGAAATCGCTTGCTACAGCTCCACCTACTGTTCAGAATGAACATCTAAGAAAAGGGCCTGTAAATCTTCAAAGCTGCAATCGATAAATAGTGCTTCTTGTTTTTAATCAGTTCAATGTTTATTAAAATAATAATAATAAATTTAATGCTTTTTTTTTTTTTTTTTAAACAATTAGACATACAAAATATATTTTGATAGTTTTAAAATGGTCCCATTTTCAAATGGCCATTGAAACAAAATTGCAGAAATCTTGCCTGTTGTGCACTCCCATTTGACATATTCTTACTGAAAATATGCAGTTTTGAAAGAAACATGTCCTTAATATGCACGCTTTGACCTCATTCATTGTAATACATTTCCTGTGAGTAAGATGTGTATTAAATTGAAATGCATGTTTGCTATAACACGTTTCTTTCAAAACTGCACATTTGAGACCCAAGTAGCAAAACATGCAAGATTTATGAAATTATTTATGAAATTGTTGTTACTTTTGTTAGCAATAATCTCTATAAGGGTATTGCAGGTCCACCAATCTAAATTCTATGCTGCATGGCAACAGACAACCATTTCTGCCTTACAATACAGTTATTTCAGCCAGTTAGAATCTCTTTCATGATCTCACTAGCTAATGCATGACCAGTTGTGTCGACTTTGTTTTTGTTTTCTAAACGATAAATTCTGCACAACTGGCAATAGGCACCTTGCAGTCAGCCTTAAAATAGATGACAAGGAATGAATGGGTATAAAGACTGAACTGCTCCATCAAAAACATTGCTTGTCCTATGCCTGTTCCGTAGACTTCAGTTTGAAGTGCCAGTCCAGCACATTACAGAAGTACAAATGTTTAAAAGCTGCAAATAAATAAATAAATAAATACTTACTATAATATCCATATAATACTGTGTCCTCAACTTGCTCTCTTGTGAGATTGCTTGCAGCCCACTCCTTTATGGGAGAAAAGATGATGTTTAAAATTATACATTAAAAGTTTGAACATAGCAGATCAGGGAATGTACAGTTGTTTGAGCATTAAACAAAACCAAACTGGTGTTTACAGAAGCCATAACATTGAAGGGGACACTAGTTTGCAAGTTGGTTGTTATGTGGTCACTACATGTTGTTTATTTAAACTAGCATCCCTGGACACGAGTCTGTCTGAAGCGGGCAGCCCCATCGCTGATTTATTTATTTTTTTCAATTTGTTGAAATCATGCAAGGAATACAGCTGCTTTGTTCGAGGTGCATGCTTCGGAATGTTCGTAAGCTCATGCTCTGCGTTGTACTTCCTGCTGTTGAGTACTGGAAAACATGGACACAGGAAAGTCTTGGATCTGACTGGGGATTGATAAAAGGGGTCATCAGGAAAATGGCAATACTAAAAATGTTAAAAAAAAAAAAAAAAAAAAAATAATAATACTTTTTGTAGATTTCCAGTTCATCGCATAAGTAACATTGATGTATAAATAACCTTTTTTTATTATTTATTTACAGTGGTTTGCAGACGTACTCACCCCCCTGCAAAGTTTTCAAATTTTGTTGGCACCCAAGCGTACTCCACAACGCTTTTAAAATTAGACTTTTCATATAGAATCTACACAAACTACTCCACACTAAAAGTAAAAAAATGCTTATAGAATATAAGTAAGATCTACAGAGAAAAACAGACTAATTTCAGATGCATAAGTATTCACCCCCTTTGCTACTGCAGCCCTAAATCAGCTCTGGTGCAAACGATTTGTTTGAAAGGTCACAAAATTAGTGGAATTGTTTCAGCCTGTGTGTACTCAAAGTGGTTTAACTTGGCGATAATTTCCCTTGGGTATATAAAGGCTTTCAAGCTCCAGCTCACATAGTGATCCAGCAAAGCAACCATGAAGACCAAGGAGCTTTTGATACAAGTCAGGGATAAAGTGGTAGAGAGGCACAGAGCAGAAGGGTACAATAAAATTTCTATGCCGCTGTGAAAGGGTGAGGAATTCATTGACACGAGACACAAAGTTGTATTACTAAACACAACTCGGGTGCACGAGGTGGCATTAAAGGTCCTCCAATCCCAGATACCAGCAATAGTAAACCCCCCCCCCCCCCCCCCCCCCCCCCCCCCCGACCTGGCTCTCAGCCACTCAAGAGGGGGGAAAAGCCCACTCACCCTCCCTCACACCTCTCTGTGTCACTGCCATAACTGACAGGCAGATATTGTAAGGTTGCTGCCTTCTTCCTGCAGCACTATGAATACACCAAAAAAGAGTCAGCACAGATCTCGCCACTGCTACAGGCGCCGGTTATCCCTGTCAGCACAGTGAAGTCCATCATTAAGAAGTGGAAGATGCATCATACCACCCAGACACTACCAAGATCAGGTCACCCTCCCAAACTGAGCAGCCAGGGAAGCAGAAAACTGGTTTGGGATGTCACTCTGAAGCCAACAACTACCTTGAGAGATCTGCAAAGTTCTGTGTCTGAGATGGGAGTCAGCGTTCACACATCAACAATAAGCCGGCCCCTACACAAAGCTGGCCTGTATGGACGTGTGGCAAGAAAGAAGCCATTACTCAAAAAGCCTAATCCTAAAGCATGTATGTAGTTTGTGAAAAAGCATGTAGATGATACTGCAGACATGTGAAAAAGGTTTTGTGCTCAGACGAGACAAAAATTTTAAGCATTATGTAAGACGCAAGCCCAACACTGCACATCACCCAGTCAACACCCAACTGTCAAGCATGGTGATAGCAGCATCATGTTATGGGGATGCTATTCTTCAGCAGGGACTGGGAAAAGGGGAGAATGGATGATGCAAAGTACAGGCGAATCCTTGAGGAAAACCTGTTTCAAGTTAGTCAAGACTCTGAAACTGGGGAGGAAATTCACATTTCAGCAGGACAATCACCCAAAGCACAAAGCCAAAGCCACACTGGAGTGATTGAACAAGAAGAGAATTAATGTTCTTGAGTGGCCCAGTCAAAGCCTTGACTTGAAGACAATCGAAAATTTATGGCGAGACTTGAAGATTGCAGTCCATCGACAATCTTATCAGAGCTGGAGCAATTTTCCAATAAAGAATGGGCAAACATTTCACCATCCTACTGTGCAAAGCTAGTACAGACCTATCCAAAAAGACTCATAGCAGTAATTGCTGCAAAAAGTGTTTCTACCAAGTACTGACTTAAGGGGCTGAATACTTATGCAACCACTAAATTTCATTTTGTACATTTTCTTTCCAAGTTTCGCTGACATTTAACCTCCTCCTCATATAACAGTGTTCAGTTTAACCACGACAACTTTTAATAAAAAAGAAAGTTTGTTTGAAGAACTGTGCATAAAGTATTTGTAATTCAACAAAATGTGACATTGGTAGGGGGTGAATACTTCTGCATGCAACTATTTATTTATTTTTACAGGGTATGATCATATAGCTTTTGAAAAGTGTCTTTCAGTAAACAAAAAAATAAATAAATAGTATGATATGGCTAGGAGAACACTGTTTGTAGGGCAAATCTCAGATGAATTAGTGTTATTCATTTTCAAATAAACAGACAAAGTATCAAAAGACAATGACATGATTTTAAAAAGGGCTTCATATATTTAGTAAGTATCAGTTAACCTTCATTAATCTCCATTTGTTCTCTTTGTCTTTCTTTGTAAAGTAGTCAGTATGTTGATTAAGAAAGACACTACGTCCAAACAGTATTATGAACAAGTCCAGTTTGTTTAACATATTCATCATTTAATAGATATTTAACTTTCATATCAGGATTTTCATACTATTTAAACAATCACAATCCAGTTGCAGAAACCACAGTTTCTCTCTCTTTCTCGCTAGCCAGGAATTCAAAGACAGTTTTAAAACCTTCAAAGGTTCGTCAGACACCATTCACGCACTGTGTGAATGGCATTTTCGAACCTGGCATCGTTAAGCGGTACTGTGATCGATCGCTGTATACTGTGAGCTATACATGGCACGTGTCAAATGGCAAAAGATAGGTTGTGGCTATCATATTGTGTGCATTGTCGGTACCAATTGTAGTTAACTTGCCTTATATATCCCACACTTTTGCAACATCCAAGAAAAATGTGGGAATGCATTCTCAGCAGAATAGTCATCAATTTGCACCCGACATGGGATCGTAGAAATTTCAAAATGCACATCTACATCTGTCGAAGGTCAGATTGGCTAAACTCTACCCAGATATGGACCCCCACCTGGGACAGGTGCAAACAAGAACCTGCCTCACATCTGTACTCGACTCAAGTACTTAAAGTACCAATCAATCCTTCCCCACTTACAGCTCTCTGGCGTTATACCCCGTGATTCCTTAACAAAGTTACAATATGACACCCCAGTCTTTGCCAGCTTGTTGGTAAGGAGCCTGATTTTAATGGTCTGAAAAACAAGCTGCCCCATCCCCTCACGTACATTTGGATAGGGATCATCTATATTTTCTGAAATTGGAAAAAAATCAAAATACACTGAGGGGGATCCGGGGAAGTACTGTTCCAGGCATGGCAACTTTTTCCGCTGTATCTTGACCAACTCAGGCTGACTCCAATCCCATCACTGAAAGCTTGATTTTTCTCCCTTCTCCCTTCTTTCTCTGTTGTTTTGGGGTTTGTTTCTTGAGCAGCTTGTCTTTCATCTGTTCGACTCATTGTTATATTAATGAAAATACAATCAATATTTTAATAAAATGCACTTGAAGGTTCAGTAAATCTGGCCTTGAAAAACCATCTTTTAATAAATCAATTATTTGTTCCCATTTTTTGTATGATGCATTGATGATTTTGTAAATGTATATACAGATGTTTTAAAGATTTTGTGATTGTTTTTTTCTGAAAACTGGAAAAACAGTAAACAGTCAGAAAAAAGTGTCTATTTTCACTTTCACTCTGCTGAGTAATTACATTTTGCAAAATCTTGAATCTGTTCAGATGTACACAATATATATATATATATAATCTCGTGTTATTTTGTTGTTTTTGACATTACTTCCCTTTTTTGCATTATTTTAAGCATGCATCTCAGGGGAACTGAAAGGTGCTACAATAGCAGCTGAAGGAGTTTAAAATGACATACTACATGTAAAAAAAAAAATCAACAGAGGGGCTCTCATGTAATTGTGTCTAATTTAATTTATGTTGGAAAAGTACAGTATAAGGATCAGTTTAATGAAAATAAATTGACAGGGAAGACAATAACATATTTGACAGAGGCTAGGTCAAGAGATTCAGTTAGAGGAATGACTCCCAGCAATGTAAATGAGACACCGTAGGAGAAGGCAACACTGTACATCAGGTCTATAACTACACATCTGAACCAACATGATACAGTTATGTGCTTTGTGTAATTTTGTCCAGTCAATCTCCATGCCACAGCTACACAAGTCTCAAATCTGCAGATTTTAAATAAACACATTACTCAATAATAAATCTGTATTTTCATTTTAAAAACATGATATCTGATACCGTATTAGGTAAAAGTTCTCAGCTTCCATGTCTTGTCCTCAGAAAATCTATTCCATCTTCTGGGTCAAAACATGTTACTGTCTGAAAGCATGCCAGTTAACAGGGGAAGCAGCTGGACAGTTAATAACAGGAAAGAAGCCACTGAAGGGAAGCCGTCTAGGTGAAACAACCATGTGCAAGACTATTTGAATACAAGGCTTGCAAACAGAGATTTCTTTAACTAAAAGCTTCTTTTAAAACTGCAAAATTAAATTATACAACAAATAGAAGTGAACAGGTAAGATTTATGGAATTATGTTAGCTACAACCATTTACAATATTTTATTTTGAAAGAAGAAAGTATGACTTACAATTTAAAATTAATTCTTTACCTGTTTAATAGCCATTAAAGTGTGTTCTATATAATTTTTGGCTTCTGTTTATATAACTATTTACTATGCTGAATTTCCGTGGCGAGGCGTTTAAAAATGACCACTAGAGGTTTGCAACTTTGAAACAATTTTATATTGCTGTATTTCTCCCCAAATTCCCGTGGTTCCCAACCTTTTTCATTGTAGGGACCACCCTGGTGTTTGGATTTTTCCCACTTGACCACTTGCAGATGCATTTTTCACAGTAACATTTTGAAACACATTTTTGTGTGTAAATGTACATGTAGAAAGTAAAGCATTTATATAACGTACCTAATTTAAGGGCTTGAATCTCGGCTACCAGGTCAGCAAGGAACGATGTTGTTTTGCGCATTGAAAGTTACTGATAGTTAAATTCCTGTTTCTTTTGTTTACATTTTTTTTTTCATTGTGAATGCTTTGTAGATAAATGGCGTCTCAATTTTGCAAGTTTAAGAGTTATGTTTGACAAAACCTTCTGTCAAATAATTAGAGTTCCACGTTTCCGGTTAAATCCGAATCTTACCAAAAGATTACAGGATTGATTTATTTTTATCTGGATGTTGGTTTTTACTGATTTATAAATTGATTTTTGTCTATTCAATATTTTCCAGGTACTATTTTCTGGGAAATGCACAATATTTTGATTAAAATGCTGTTGTATTTTGACTCTGACATTGTAATAAGCAGCCCTACACTGTATTCTAGGACACAGCAGACATTTAGACGTCAGAGGACCAAATAACATTCAAATGTGATTCTCTGTCACTTCAAACACATTATCACCTGATTATGTTGGCCAATCAAACTCTGATTATTGTAGCAATTGCTGGGCTTAGTAACTAGTAGCTTGATCCAAAACTAACTTGAAATACTTACACGAAAATATAATGGGTTTAGTGGATGAGGAATGGCGAGAAAACATAAATCAGTTTATGAACATTCAAAAGAATAATGTTTCAAAACATACAAAAAGCAAAAATAGCAGAAGTGGGTCAGGTGAGGCAGAGGGTGCATAGCACTGCAAATACTGCTGCATTGAGGACAAGTTCATGCTGACAATAAAAGAACATACCGATAAACAACACCTTAAACTAAAACAATAAAGTGAACTGTGAGACGAGCAATCCGTTCATGCTGCTTTTACACATGCTTTAACAAAGAGAAATGTTACGTGTTAATGAGTTTGTCACAGCGCTGTGCTTTGCTGGACAGCCACTGTTTATTACAGAGTATGTATTGGTGACTTAGTGCGACAGTAAATACTGTCTAACACCGACACTCTTAATCGTAAATATCTGACAGAAAATGGTGATGATTTAGTTGGTAAACTTATGGAAGGCAACGATTGAAACGTCCAGTGTGATTTTTAACGCATCTCCCGATGGCTTGCAGCATCCAGTTCTGTCAATTTTCTTTTCTTTTTATGATTTCAAGGCGAATAAACCTGGCTTGTTTTGTGCTGATGTCATGTTCGTACCTTCTGTAGATCCTATTTCCATCAGCACATCGAATGGCTAAGACACTTGGGCTTTGGTCATCCTTGGATCCAGTAAATGTAAATGTGCTGGCTCCTGCAACCGTTACCTTGTAACACCGGAATACGGAGACGAGGTGGGTGGGAAGCAATTCGAAAAATTTAAAAATGAGTGTGCAACATGTTTCTTTCCACTTCGTGGTGTCATTTGTAAAAAAAATATTTCTACAGCCCGTAAATCATTAGCCCACAGAAATCCACTGGGAAGACAATGAGCAGGTTTTAAATAAATAAATAAATAAATAAACAAACTGCGACTACTCGCAGTCAACCATTTTGTTTTTTCGTACCATGAGCAATTAAAAAGGCAATTTGGTTTTGGTCCTCCCTGCTGAAGATCCAATTTAGGCTTTGGATGACCTTTATTCTTATTTTTTTCCGCAATTGAAAGCGAGGAAAATGGCATGTGAATTAAAAATTGACAATGTACTGTATGGAAATCGAAACTTTAAGTGTAGCCACACGTGACCCATAACCTGCCTGGGAACAGATACGTCAATATTAAATCTAATTATGAGTGGTAGAGGCTAGCCGCAATCTTGCGTCATGTAGCCAATACAAATACATTAAAACTTGACAGAAAGAGGGTGATTGTATGTTGAAGACTCACAGAATCCCACCTATTTCGAGGCTACATTAGCCAATACAGCAGACATTTATTCTGTTAACCCCTTTTCAAGTAAGATTTTTCATATTGGAATTTTCCCTCCATATATACGTATGTCTGCAGAAATCACTCAGATGTCTCATAAGTAACTGTCTCAAAAGTGACAGTCTGAAGAACAGACTCTCCAACAAATTTCCACAATTTAAATCGTTAATCATGTCAAAAATAAGCATGATCCAGGTTGCATATTATTTGCATTACAGTGAGTGGTCAAATGGTGAGAAGAAAATTAATTTTTTTTTTTTAAAAAGTGTTTAAAATAACATACCTTGTAAGTGCCATTTGACTCTTTCATATAGGATACCAAGAATATGTCCACTGGAAGAAGTGCTGAAGTTATCAATGCAATGGCAAGCGCACATATTGCTGTTATAGTAGAGATCACTTCACTTTCCTGTCGACTTTGGTACTTTCGTATGTAAATCCAACAAAATGCCAAAATTGCCTGCAAAATAATAAAAATAACATTAGCAGCATAAATAAATCTATGGATTACATGGTTGATCATTGTTGCCCATGACCCCTTAAGTGTGATAACAAACGAATTAGCACCAGCTGCCCCCTCTGTTTTTTGTTTTGTTTTTTTGATATTCATATTTAAATTCAGGACATACAGATAAAATGATGTATACTGTTGCCAAAAAAAATAAATAAATACATGAAAATGTATCTTTCTGGTGCTGTATCAAATCATTTTTTGTGTAGTAGGTAACGTGGACTGAATGGGAGTCGCATTAACTTCTACGCTATAGGATTTTCTTTAAAATATCTGCATATTCAAAATTCCAAAAGTATAACACCAAAAATATTTCAATAGAAGAAAATGGGGGCCTGTGAAAATATTGGAAATGCTAATAAAAGTTGATTCGGTTTGTACCCACACCTTGAACAAAATATGCAATGTAAAGTAAGAGTTCTGCTCTCTAAACAGTACACCGATTTGATTATGAAGCTTTTCCAAATTTTCTGAAAGAAAAAACAGCATCAATTTATATTTTACATTATAAAATTTGTATGGAAAACACAGCTCAGTTATTTCTTGACTTTTGTATAAAAACTGGAACACTCAGAAAAAGGGCCCAAAAGTGGTCCATGATATTATTTTTTATCACTACTTATTATTGTTGTTGTTTTGTTATACATAGCGATATATATATATATATATATATATATATATATATATATATATATATATATATATATATATATATATATATGTGAATTTTGCAAAACAAGTGTAATCCTAGAAATGTAGTGTTAGAATATCATTTAGGCAATATAAAATTGTTAGACATACTGTGCGGAACAGAGAGTCTCTTACTTTGCATAAATATTAATGTATCTATAATTGGGTACAACATGTACTAGAACAATTAGAATATGCATTATATGGTGGTATCAAATATTGTTTCAGAACAGATAATAAACTAAATGCAGCATGTTGCTGGTCATCTAAAGTTCACCATGGGCAATTTTGGTGATTGAATCACATTTTTATTCTGGGCCAAACTGTATGAACACAAGTAGGTACACATTTAAATGCAACACTTACAATAGCAGCTACAGTGCCCTGACCAATGGTGGTGGTCCTAGAATATTTTTGCCCAGCACTTGATGCCATCACCCAAAAAACTTTACACTACAGAATTGCAGTGGCTTTAAAACAACCCATACTAGTTCATTAATTGGCTGTTAGTAACCCTGATTACAGTTTGTATTTATGTATTTTTCATATGCATATATGTTGTCTTTTTTTCTTGCTTCTTCTAAACTCAGCATGAATAATACAGACATGTTTTACTTAGGTTTATTGTAGCATGGTATATTGTAGCTAATTCTGTAACTGAAGAATGCTCTGCACTACAGTATAGTCTACAACCAACAACAATATAGTGAAGGCACAGAACACGTGTGAACTCAGTCTATACTGTGCAGTTTAGCCTTTATTTCCTTTTTTGGTGGCTTTTTCACTAGTAAAAAACACAGCTTAAAAGGTCATTATTGTTATATAAGTTGATATATCGGGCTTCTGTATAGTTTGTTTACCGATTAATACTAAGGGAAGTTGTGTTTGAAAACAGTGGCGGTACTTGGAGGCTTTTGATGCCATGGTAACTCCACACGTATTTCTATTTAAATTTACTTTTGTGATATAATTTCATACATAAAGATGTAACTATATACTATTGCTTTATATTTAAAACTTCAGGCATCAGGGTATTGAGTCTATTTGTCAATTTATTTCACTGTATCTTGCTGTATTTCTTCTAAAACCATAAACCGTAGGTCATTCATTCCTTTATATTATAATGTACCTTTAGCTGATCGTATGCGACTTACTTAATTTTGTTACGATTTTGGCAAAATATAGCATAAACAATAAAATATAGCATACAGCTAGTTTTGCATGACGGGTTTCTAAAGACTGAAGATTTGTTTCTTTATTTCCGATTCAACGTTTATCTTTATCAAATACATTGGCATCATATATAGTAGATTGTTGTCAAACTTTTTTTTCTGATAACACAAAATAATGCCGAGAATGGAACTGCAATTTAGGACACACATTATTCCATAGTGTACGTTTTAGTTTATCTTCTGTAAAAGTACAAAAGCAGCATTCTTCAGTTTTGTTTTGTTTTGTTTTTTTTCGATTTCTGCCAAGTTGTACGTTTATGCGTCGGCCTCTGAGCTCTAATGGCCCTGCTTATTTAAGAACGAAAAGTCTACCTGGGAAGAACATTTCAAAGCATATTCAAATTTAAGACGGGTGGTTAATCTATTATCAAACTCGTTTTACAAAGAATTTCACTACTGTATTGTCTGCAGGTGTGTGGGCTTACCAGAAGCACAAGTCCAAAAATGGACCAGCCGAGCACAGACTCTGACAGCAACGCAACGTCCGCCATCTTCACTTCCTGCAACAAACACGCAGCCCACGTGTGTTGCCTGACGTCATTGCAGCAAAGCGGAGGCAGGGCAAGTTTTCAAACTGTGTGACTGACCTTTGACCGTCATATTAATTCCCGAAGTCAACACTGACTGCAGAGCACCTTTCCCCGGTGACCCGAACGTGATTCGCCTAATCTATTTGTACAAGTACGTCTGCTATACAAAGCCTGTTTCAATGCGTTTAGTGAAAAAAACACACATTCAGATTTGTATCTTTCTGTCCAAAAGCGTTAGGGAGCATTGGAGTGAAAAATATTGTGTGTATGTGTTTATTCGCCGACTTGACTGAAGCCCAATGATTCCACTAAATTGCAAAAAAAATAAAATAAAATAAAAAATCCTACCCTAACCTATATATATATATATATATATATATATATATATATATATATATATATATATATATATATATATATATATACTGTTTGGCACTGTATCCTTGTTATGTCTATTATGTACTTTAATGACTACCGTTCCCGTGTATTGGACGTGTAGTTGTCGTCGTCAAGTAAATTCATTTAACTGTACCTTGAATTGGATGTCTTATAGTACAGACACCGAGGGGCCAAACCTTAGTGTTTGGAAATCACCGTCAGATGGCGATTGCAGTTTACCAGTGTTAGTCCACTTGATGCGTCTAACTAGTGGATTAAGCAGGTTTAGTTCACTTGATTGGATTAAAGTTAGTCCACATATTAACCCCCATTGCAGCGTACCAGACGATAATCACCACAGGTGGATCATCCACTAAATTGGACTAAACAATAGCATGGATACAGTTTGCCAGTAAGTGGTAGATTTACAGATAGAATGACACTTTAAAAGCAATTGATTCTCTTCCAGATTAATATTTTTTTCTTCTGCTTAATATTTCAAGATCAATGGCCCTAGATGAGAGATGTTTTATTAAATGATTTTCACATTCATATTCAATTATCTTAAGCTTTGGGAGAATCATTGTGTTCCAGCACTTCATTAATCTAAGTTTGGTAATGAGGGGAATTAGGGCACTGCTTTAAGATGATAAAATAACTTTAAAAAAATATTTTGCTCCCCAGTTATTTAATTACAAGATATTTACACTCCCCATTGTTGCATTGTTATTAAAACAGAATGACTTGAGTTCTTTTTTATATTAAATATGCATTCCTACAGTTGTATATGAATCTAATCTGGGCTTGGCCTTTCACCCAATCTACTTTATATAACCCCAGTCATTTTCATTTTTTTATTGTTACTCCCCATATAATTTTATACCACATGCAGACAGAAAACATTGCTATTTTATATATATATATAAAATGCAACAACGATAACAATTTTAAAAATGCACACAGCACTTGCTAAGGATCAAATGAGCATTTGTATTGATTAAGTCTGTACATTTAGATGTGGGTCTCTTTCCATCAGGATTGAGGATCATTTGTGAAGAAAGCTGAGAAATCCTGTTTTCTATAACAATAATGTGTTCTTTTTTAAAGGTTGACACTCAAGAATATTTGCAAATATAGATTGAAGTCATTTTAAACCATAAAAAATCATATTTTACTCTAGATAGTAGTGACTGCTAGGTGGTCAGTTTTTAGACCTTCAGAAAATGCTTTTCTCAGCCCTTGTACAACCCTATTGCAAAGGTAAAAGGGATTGAAGCCTATTCCATCTGATATAGGTACACATCAGTAGCCTTTAAACACGCATTTCAACCTGTGGTACATGTACCAGTTCTGGTGCATGACAGACTTGCAACTGGTATGCAGCAGCAGTTGTCTTTATGATGATATGATTTCTCAACCAAAATATTCCCTTACTTAATCATAATGTATCACCCTGTCTGTATCACTGAATCATAGAGAAATGAGACATTATGATGAGAGGTATTTGCTGTGGGCTTTCAAAGTTACTGATGAGAGACAAAAGCAGCCACTCTGTGTTGTTGATTGTGGTGAATGCTTGTAAAATGACTAGATGATGCCGTCACATTTTCAGTGATACCTTGCATACCAAAACAAAAAGAAAACTGGTTGTAATGGGGTAGGTCTCTGTTTTACAACAGTTTAAGATTGCACAGTTACTGGTACACCTGGTGGGCCCTGCTGGAAACATTGGTACTTGAGATGAAAAGGTTGAAATCCACTGATCTAGTGTGTACATCACTGACAGGATGTGAACCTACCTTTTGGAGACTGCTGTAGCTCTTTTGAGACCACATCTTCTGCAGCAACCCTGTAATCTTCAGGTCAGTTGTATTAGTGATGTTAATAGCACAGTAGGGATCTAATCCTGCTTGCCCTTTTCAAAGTAGCTGAGGAGTGTGTCCAAATTGAAAAATGTTCAGTGCAATTTCTTTTTTCATCAGTGCACATGCAGCTGCAGCATTCTTTGCTCAAAAGAACAAGAACAAACCTACTTACTATGTACAGTGAGTATTGCTCATTTCAAAATTAAAAACAGATTTTTATATTTCTTGACTGCCTTTCTAAGGAACTTTAAATTAAACTTTTACTCATGTGTGGCCTTAATTTGGTTTTTATCTTGGTTCCTTAGAGACGATAGCTGCTATAAATTCCTTATAGGTAGCATGCTACTGAATTATTCTCAGAAGGGAATTCTACAGAATTCAGGAATTCCTTATGTTTTTGCGTGGAGGTTGCAGTCCAAATAACCAACGGATTACAACAGATTAAAGTGTCATGACAGAGAGTGGAAGTGGTTAATTCCAAACCCACAAAAATAACATTAATCCCAAAAGGGCATTACGACAGGTGATGGGATTATTTTCCCATTCCATTGTAACATTTATGCCACCTGACAAGGATCTGTTCTCTTGTATCTAGCACCTGTCAATTTTCTATTTTGTAATGTCCTATTTGCTCTATATGAATGCCACCTGACTACCACAAACCGCAGACTGATTTAGAATTTATAATGGAGCTGGAGATCCTACTGTAAAACCAAAGCCTTATCAAACCTAAGAAATTGATTTTACCAAGCTATTGATCCCTGGAAGTGTGGTGCAGCCTGGCTAGCTACCTGGGCCCGACCCTTTTTTGGCCTTCCTGTTTTCCCAAATATCCAGTTACAACTACTTAGAATACAGACCACAACCGACTGGCATTGGGGTTTGCTGTTGTCACTTATCTGTCTTTTTTGCAAATAAAGGTTCCCATTTAATTAGCATAAGGATCTTATTTTAGTGTCATTTTTGTTTTTATTGTAAGGGGAACACTTTCAATTGAGTATTATTTATAATTACAATCAGACTTTCAGTAACCTTATTCCAGCCTAAGTGGTAGGAGATGTTCTTTACAGATGCAGGTAGCTTTAAATGTAAACTTTACTAATGTCTGGTAACCTTGTGTTTGACAACATTTTGTTGCACATAAAACATTACCCTTGTAATTTACCCATTAAGGGGTCTAAAATCTTGTAGTGTCAATGTTCATTTGGACAGGGTGCCATGTTAAAAAAAAATGGAACCTCCAACCTGGACTTATCAGCATAATTAATTATGTGAAACATGAGCTACATGCTACTAAACTCTTACCTTTTTTTTTAATCTTTTTCAAAATGTGTACAAAATTTAAAAGTCATATTTTATAAGGGAAACAAATGTATACTGCACCTTGTAGGTCCTATAAATATTTATAATTCTAGATCCCACACTATCTATGTTAAACATTAACTTTCTATTGGCACTTTTTTTTTTTTTGCAGTTCTATTCTCAAGACAATAAAGACTGATGTTATAAAGGATCAATCACAATATTATTATAAAATAATAAATTTAGGTGTTCCTCAAATACCATTACTATTTTTGCAAGGATATTCAGAATAAGAAAGTTCTTTAAACTTTTACAATCCAGTAATGACCCAAGGGGTACAATGGTTATATAGGCAGGATGGGAGACTGCTATTTTTTTATTTATTTTTTATTTAGATTGTCTGGGTAGTTGGTCATTTGAATCTTTTTAAAGATACAGGTTGTGTTGTATTATTTTAGTCACTTTCATGCATGTTTATAGGATTCCACCTGCATTAAGTGTTGCATGGAAATACAAAACTAATGCTTTATGTAAATGGATAGATTCAAATAACGGAAATGCCACTGAAACCTTGCGCTTGGTCTTGTTCAATCTATAATTAGCATTAACTTACCTCGCTGCCAGCAATGGTGATCACTTCACAAGCAGTGGTTAAGCAGTTGCTATAGCAATGAAACAACCCAATGACAGGCAATGGAAAATATCAGTATATTATGTTTTGTGGTTATTATCTTCTATACCAGAGTAATTAATAAGACAGACTCCACATAAAGGGATCACTGCTCAAATGGGAAGTAACCCACAGTTTTAGAATTCCACCCACAGGAACATTGTTTTACTGATACCAAACTATTCGTTTTGGCCTGCACTGCTATTGAATTTACATTTCTTAAACAGCTTGTCATCACAAAGGTGAATTATACTGGCTTATACTGCCAATATTTTATTGTAGTAATACTATCTGCCTACTAGGTGGAGCTGTTCTGTTGTATCGGCAGGCTTTTTCTAAGCTAATAGCAAGTGTAACCACCCTCGGGGCCAGCTTTAATATTTCCGTGCAAGATGAATATACAGTAATACCTAGGCAAGTTGTGGAAAGGCTATTTGTTTTCATGTCTTGACTATGTTAATACTAGTTTAACTATTGGTTTTATTTTTCTTCTTATTCTAACAAAATTGATCAGCAAGCTATTGGTTGTGTAATTGGAATATCCTGTAGCTGGCAATGGGAAGTCCTAAATTGATTTTATTAAAAACGACACTAAATTGCAATGTTGTTGGTTACTCAATAGGGGTTTCATTTTGTAGATGAGGTATTAAAACAAAAATAATTTTAGAGTAAACGTTTGCTATTAAAAAACAAAAAACAAAAACCTTTAAGTATTTGAAAATCTGGCACCATTGAATGTTCATTGTTATGGATAGGATACCTTTATACATTCTGTAACCAAACTCTTGATAGATAAAGGCAAGTTTTTGGCAGACAAAGTCCCTGTCTGCTTGTGTCTCAGTTTTTACCTAGAGTACTGCCAGAAACTTTGCCACTGAAAGCATGCTTCATAACCCTTCTGTATAATTTGGTATTAATAAGTTATTGTTAGTTGTTTTTTCTGTTTTCGCTGCATTATGTCTACAGCTATGGTCAAACGTTTTGCATCGCCTAGTATTTCAGGATTGAGACATAACTGAAAAAAGCTATATGAACATAAATGAGATCTTTTATTTAGCATCATGTACTTAAAGAAACTACAAAATGAGATCGCAAAAGTCTACCAGAAGCCATAATAGTAGTACAGTATTTCATGTTAGATTTTGAAATGTCCCAATTTAAATTTTTGTCAGTGTTTCGCTAAAGATATGGAAAAGATGTTAACATGACATTATTCAGCAGGTTTCATTCGACTTTATAAAGCTAATTCTATAGCGTGACTCAAAACATTTGGCCATAGCTGTGTATTCATTGACCTGTAACAACTGAAATTGTTGAATGGCATTTTGTGCAGTTACTGTTGGTAATTCATTATTTTGACATAATAGTGATGCAAGAACAACAATGTTTAACAATGTTATTTTTTTAATGACTGTGAAGTGAGACGATAACAAAATATAATTAATAATTGAAAACTCTATGATTTATATTTACTTTCCTTTCATTATTTTGCATTCCTCTGGGCCATGACTCAAAATCTAAATGGAATATTAAATAGACCATCAGCCATCTGCAATGCAGACTAATAGATAATAATGTCACCCTGCTGTAACAATAGTCCAAACCAAGTTTGTTTTTCTATTAGTTGACGAACAATTCTTGTACATAAAATTTTGTAATAAACATCTAACCGGTCCAGCACTAAAACTAGCACACACATTACAGAATGACAGGATGTGCAACAATAAAATGTAATAACCCTCACTTTGAATAATGAAAATAGAGAAGATTCTGGACTGGGAAGGGATAAAGAAGCCACAACTATACTCTTTCACCTTTCCCGATGAACGGCCTTGACTGCTGTATTTATCTTCTAGTAAAACGGTAACAATAAAGGGAAAATTACAGTTATGAGGGGCTGAAATGGTAATAACTGACACCCAGACAGAATTATATACTGTAGGACCCTTGACTATGTTCTAAGAACATAACATGTCGACAAATGAGCTATAGAAGCCTTGTGTGCCAAGCTTCAGGATGCTCAAGTTGCCTTGCAAAAATAATTGCATGAAGCATTGTACAATCACATCACCTTTGTGGGCCATTTAAATAGACCTTGACTGTTGTTGAAATGACATAATGTTTTCTACCATTGTCAGGAATTCTGCAGTTTGGTCTGGTGCAAATCAGCCTTAAAAATGAATCACTGATCATTGCATTCTTTCTCTAGAACAGTGGTCATTCCAGACCAGTTCAGGACTGTGTTCCAGCAAGATTCTATATTACTTAAATGATCCTTAGCAGGTTCAGAGAAAACTAAATAGGATGGATAGGCCATTGGGGACCAAAAGTGAGAATCACTGCTCTACAAAAAAATGTCAAGGTTCCAGGACAAAGAGACTTGATTGCCGTGTTCTACAAGAGTTGCGGCTGTCCACCCTTTTCTAGAAATGCTCATACGCACACACTATGACAAAAGAAACACGTGCACAACAAAAAAACAAAAAACACTTATAACATACACCGTTAAGTTGTGGTTATACTCTGCGTACTATTACTTGGCGAGATGTTCAAAATAAAGGTCTACACCCTCACACTTACCCTCAGCCCACACAGCAGACCCTTACCCCTGGACCTTGGTCCCCCCACTTTTAGAAAGGCTCTGGCACCATTGATCAGGTTAATCTACTGAACATGCACAATGCATTAACATCATGCGTCCCTGAAAAAATCCTCCCTGTAGAGGTGTCATTTAGGAAGAGAGTCCAGATTGCTTTGAATTGCAGCCTACAGTCATTTTTCAGCAACTTCATTAAAAAATTGAACAGTTGTTCGTATCTTGGGCTAGTGCTTAATAGTATTAACGAATTACCTTATTTAACTGTATTTCAATTTAAGAAGCACCAAACCAATGGTTGAGGAACAGGAACTGGCACACAGTACAGCTCCGAAAGCAGGCAGCACTTCAATTGAAACATTGTATAAATCTATACCTTGTTTCCATGGACAGCCAACTCAAGTTGACGCGAATATGCTCAAATTGGTCTGAATTCTCCCAAAAGTCAAGTTGACCGACAACTCGAATTGGTGAAAAAATGTGGTGTTTCCAAGCTTTTCTGAGTTACCCAAGTTATCGCGTGAGTTGGGCAGGAAATACTAACGATTTTCCCCAGAATACTTACGATTTAAATGTCAAGATGTGAATTTGCTGCAGACGGTATTGTAGTCAAATTGTCCTCCTGGTTATAAGCCTTTTTCTTTCTTTCTTTCTCTTTCTCTCATTGCATGTGACAAAGAAAAGCCATACTTGTATTCACGAACGCCGGTGTGTAATTAGGAGAATTTATTTTGGCTTTATTGGTGATCAGACGCTTGCATACCGTGCTCGTAGCGATCAGGCCTTTTGGCAGACTGGTATGCAGAACGGATTAAAGGAGCACTGCACAAGGGAAATAATGTGTCAGATGTCAAAGTGGATATGAGAAAGGCAGAGATGAAGCCAATTTTATTGAAAGCATTAAAAATAAACTGGACATTTCCATCAAAGGATTTAAAAACTCGAATCGATCTGATGAGATCAGAAACCCAGATTCACTATAAACTGTGCCTGTTTATAGAAGGACTGTTCTTTTTTATGTTAAGCATTTTTTGTGTTCTTTTTTTTACAAGGGTTTAATTAAGTAACAGCCACAATTGTTTATGTTAGAAAGTCTGTAACAAAATGGTTGATTGTTATTGTCGATATGTTACAGATACTACTTTAGGCTGTACACACACAGCCTAAATATGGTTGCGAGTTCACCTTTTGCTCTTAATAAGGTTTAAGTACACACATAGTTCGGTGGCAAAAGGCAGTGAAAACTGCACTAATCCTGTTCGGAACAAGTAGCAACATCGATTATTAATTCAGTTTGGTTAGTTAATGTGCAGCAACTGTGTGTGTATGAAAACTGAACTAAAACAACCAAATGCATGTTGTGTAATGGTGGGCCGAGTTCAGCTGTTAGTTTAAACAGGGAGTGCACTCACTTCAGTAATGAAAGGTGTGCGTGTACAACAAACAACCACAGCGACTGTCGTTTGTTAATACGGTTGTCACGCTAACCGAAGTGTGTGCATGAGGCCTTTCTGAAGACACCCAGTTTGCAGGTATTACAAAGTCCATAAACAAAACAAAACGTTAAATAAATTAGTTCTGCACCGTATAAAACTGAGCTGATTTTACCAGTGCTTGCTAGTCTATTAACCAGTCTGAAATGATTTTGAAGCAAACTGAAGCATTTTCGTTTCAGCTTTATAATGTAAAGTTTTCGCACGTGGCAATGCTGTCACATGCTAAGTTTTAAAATTGAGAGATAGGAAATGGTAAAAGTTTACCAGAACCTTAAAATGAAGTGCCATATAACTTAAGAACTATAAATAATGTAACTGATTAGAAGACCATCTTTGTTGTGCAAGCTGCTGCAGTGACATTGTAGATATTATAACGATCTGTAAACGTGATATGTTTTAGCAGGCAGATTTCATTAAGTAAACTTTTTTTTTTAATGTTTTTGGAATTAATAGTATAAAAGCAAAACTGCGTTGCATTTTTCTTTGTGAAAGTTTTAAGTTAAAAACGCCAATTCAAAAACAGTCAATCCTCCAAGATAACAAATCCACCGAATTTAACAACAGCCAAAATGTCCCCTTGTTTTAACACGGTATGTTCCCGCCCCTTAGATTGACATTTGGAATTCAAACTACAATTCAGGCCAGCCCAAGCAGTGAAATAAGACCAGAGAATTCGGGCTCCCATAATAATTGGGAGCCAACTCGAAATTTACAGTTTGATATTTAAAGTGTTACACATTTCATTAGGTTGTTACATTGTGGAAATCATGTTGGTTTCTATCGAATCTGTTAAATAATGGTTAAAATAACAATTAAAAAACGATTGAGTGCGAACAGCCAATCAGCTGCCAGATCTAGCAGGCTGCTATTTTGGATAGATGCCCGCTCGAACGTTGACGTGAATAGCTGTTAATTATATTTTAAAATCAATCCGTAGCAATACCAGCTTTTTTCCCTTGACATTCTAATCTACAACTAATCTGATAACATTAAAAGCCCGTATTAATTCAATTTGGCGTTGCCCTCGTATTGACGCCGCTGTCATATATCAGCTTTGTAATAGAGGCCGCCCTCGAATAAACGCCGCTATCAATAAAGCAACATTTAAGGTTTTTTTTTTTTCTCCCCCTACTAAAAAAACACACACAGTAAACAAACAAATGCGCAACACTGACTATGTACATGTATCTCCCCCGAAGAGACGGGAGCCTAAATCTAGCACGTAAATTACAAACTAATGTACACACACATAGTAAGCTCATTTTATTTTATGGTAGTGCAGTTATGAAAGAAAATCCAAGATAAACTGCAAACGGAACAGCAGTTCTGAAGTTCTTATAGGTGCTTTTGTTTTCAGTTCAATTGAAATTCTCGTACTCAATCCTCTTCAAATAAAAACAACTGGTTTACTATCTATGAGAAGATTTAGTTTCGGTTTCTCTTGCAGAGAAATTACAAACAAGCAAGTTACAGTGAGAAAAAAATAACCGAGTAGGATTTATGAGTTTTTACAGAAATCAGGTTGATATTCTGAGATAATCTTTGGTGCAGAAAAACATTACGTCACACTCTTGGATTTAACTGCCACACCAACATTGCCCCGCCCCTTAACAACCAATACACACTCCTG
The DNA here is from genome assembly GCF_017654505.1 of Polyodon spathula. Classification (NCBI taxonomy): domain Eukaryota; kingdom Metazoa; phylum Chordata; class Actinopteri; order Acipenseriformes; family Polyodontidae; genus Polyodon; species Polyodon spathula. Next base: position 10,448,399 of record NC_054539.1, on the reverse strand, counting down.
ATTCGCTAGTACAGTACTCCCCTGACCTTCCAACTCCCACCTAATAGGCTCTCGTTAACTGTCAGTAAATGTACTGTATTCAAGCCCCCAAAACACACAGGAGTGTAGCGCTGCAGATCGGAGCCGCTCACGGCGTCGCTTCTAAAATGCCTTACAGCATGTAATAAAACATTGCAGCGTTTGTAAAGCATAGTATTAGTAAAGGGCCGCAGTCATTTTGATCAATTTAAAATAAACGCCGCGGCACCAAACTGAAGTAATACGGTGCTTAAACATACTTTCTGACGCTGCTCTAGAGACAAGGGAACTCATGCCTGTAACAGGACACTATAATGAAGGCTCAATTCGCAGCTACTGGGCAGCAAACCAACAGAGGAGACACGACTGGTCCACAATTCTGTCATCGGCAAGATCCAAACAACACCCTCCATAGCCAGTCAAACTCCCAACCCTGTTTCAGTTCTTTCAGCACCACTTGCTGCCTGCTTGAGTGACGTCCGCCTCCAACAACAAGTTTCGAGTCACACTCAATACTACACGGCCTATTCAACAATTGTACATGTCCAGATAAATTATAATAAAAAAATGGGTAGGCCCCAATAAATAAATATGTTAGCAATAATAATAATAATAATAACGTTTTCTCTACGTGTATGTCGTTTTTCTATTCTCATTATGTTAGGGACTATTTTCCTCAGCGGAATGTTAACTGGCAAAATATCAGTAAATATAGGTTTTAACGGGTTTTTGTTTTTGTTTTTTTAAAGAGAAAATAAATCGTTTTCTAATAGCGACAAAATACTAATACGAATTATGCGATAGAGGCTCTGGATGCGGGCTCTACCGTGTGGTAGATGACATAGACTTCCGTTAGCGCCTCGCCTTCGGCTCGGGACGCATAACTCCAGTCGCGGTCATCTACCACAAGGTAGAGCCTGCACCGATAGGCGCTATCGCATAATTCCTATTAGTATTTTGTTCCAGCCTTTTTATCTGATAACAATCAATAACATTGTAAAATATGCATATTTATTTATACAGTTCCTCCAATGAGACTAACGTGTCTCGTTGTGCCACTGCGCATGTTTCCAATGTTGTTTAATTTAAGAAATACACATTTAAACAAAACATTAAGTCGCCATTGGCTGGTTCTACTAGTCGGAAGAGAGGAGTTGACCGTTATTTTTGTGACGTAGGTCACGCATCAGATGGATTCCTCCTGAGACCGAAGCAAAAAATTGGTTGTTTCTGGTATAAGCGCATACTGTATCTTATTTTCCAATATTTTATCCACTTCTATCTAACACAGTAAACTTTGAGGTCGTGAGTCGCATTAATAGCGTCCAACAGTTGAAAAGACTGGAATGGTAATTTGTAGCATCTGAAATTGTATTTCGTTCCACAATTGTGAATGAAGACATTATAAACTTTTTTTTTTTTTTTTTTTTAATCAATCAAGAAGCGTTCACAAATGCTGCAAGCTTTCATAGAAACAAATATGCATTTACACATAGCTTTCAAAAAAGCGTAGCAAATGCTCTCTACATGCTCGTGTACACCAAATGTATCTGAGGAGTAAACGCCACACGCCCTGTTAAAAATGAAGAAATTGTTTGTTTGCAGAATTATTAGTTAGTCCTATTTTTAGAATTGATACACTGAAGCACGCATAACTTTACAATGATAACTAACGTAAGACACACACACACACACACACACACACACACACACACACACACACATATATATATATATATATATATATATATATATATATATATATATATATATATATATTATTATAAAATTGTTCTTATAAATTGTGTTTATGAAATAAACATGCCCCTTTTTATTGAACTGTATTTCACACAAACATGTATATTATAAATAACTTGTTAGTACCATATTTCCTTATTGCCCTGTGTTTCACATAAACATGTATGTTATAAATAACTTGTTTGTACCAAATATCCGCTATATTTATTTTTCAGATTGCAAGAAGATACTTGCAAACGATAGTGTTCACGTGCATATTGAATAGGCGTGTGTGTATAAATGTTATGTGCATGCTGTTGTATTTAATTGTTTTGTTTTTCTCTGAAACAAAGGTTAAAAGTACATCTTTAATTCCACAGTGCCAATGCTGGTGGCGGTCCTAACTAAGGTATTTTAGTAATGAGTGAGTGGGAGGGTCAGGCTGTGTGTGACTATAAGGACTTGGATCCAAGAAGGAGATCCCATTCTTACTTTTTAGTTGCAGTCTACTTCAGAATCACAGCTGACTGCTAAACACGTGTGTATGCTTCTTACAGGATTTTTGCTGTGGGGAAACTTGGTACATGTAAGTGTGTAGCTATCTATCTCTCTCTCTCTCTCTCTCTCTCTCTCTCTCTCTCTCTCTCTCTCTCTCTCTCTCTCTATCTATCTATCTATCTATCTATCTCTATATATATATATATATATATATATATATATATATATATATATATATATATATATGTGTGTGTGTGTGTGTGTGTGTGTGTGTGTGTGTGTTTGTTTGTATTATTGTAGCAGTTTTTGTTATATAGTGTATTAGCTTGCCTTCTGTAATAGTGGTTGATATGTACAGTAGGCTGTTGTGCTATTGTGATGTTATTGGCAATTTACAGGTAAATAAGTCATCTATGAAAAGGCTGTACTTAGTATATTGTTTGCAATACAGCTGTACATTTTGTTTTTAAATCTATGATCTACTTTATGTTGTGAAGTTATTTTAAAATGCCCTCTACAGTCCAGCAGTGTTATAGGCGGTTAATGTCTTCATATGAGACCAGGGTTGTTGATGCTCTTGATTTATGAGCGTTTTGTTTAAAAGCTAACATTATCTCTGAGGTTATTATTATTACAGCCAAGTAGTATAGGGTTTTTTTGTTTTTTTGTTTTGTTTTGTTTTTTGTAATTTACTGTGCTTTTAAGGTAGTATAGGCAAATTCCTTACTATAGTGAAAAAAAAAAACATTTACTGTGAGTGTTTTATGTGATGGGCAGATTATGGCATTCATAATTGTATTGCAAGTAGGTTTTGCATGCAGCTATGAAACAGTATAAATTGTAAAAAAAAAAGTTTTAAAGTTGTATCAGACTTGGGATATAATGGGATAACTTGTCAAAATATAATCTAATCACTTTATATATTGTAACTGTGGAACTGTTTAGTGCGGTAGAAAAATAAAAGAAGTACGGTACCAAAGAGCAGGAGCTGCGGTTTTATCAGTATATCGATGCAGTTGTTAAGCTATATGGAAAATGTAAACAATATATCTGTTATGTGCACAGTTTAAGCCTCAATAAAATGTTTTAGTATGTGAAGGATTAGTGTCAAAATATGGTGCATCTTTCGGATGTATTGCAGCACGGAATAATTAGCTGAAAGGAAAAGTTATCCTTGGCTTTGACAGGGTGAGAGACACGTTTTTGGGATTGTTGGCTGTTTTCCATGTGCAATGCCTTTTTAGTTACGTGACATCCCAAATCACTTACTAATGGATCGAGTTTACACTGCGGACCCGAGACAGAGTAGATCATAAGGTTTAAGTTCAGCGAGCAGGTCAACAATTTTCCTTAACAAGGTGAACAGATACAGTCACCAGGGAATATGACATTAAATTAGACAGCTCACCTGTTTTGAACCATGCAGCAATAAAGTGCCCATACAAACAAACAAACAAACAAACAAACAAACAAAAAACTCTTGATCATCATTTAAATCTTTTGGAACTTTACAAAACGTACTCAGAACCCCCAAAACACTGTCAAAAAAACGTCGTTTTCGTATTTTTAACACCCGTACTTTAATATAAAAGCAGGGATACGGATTCACCTTTCTGCATGTGATTAAATTGAAAATATAAGCCATTTCGAAAGCTTACATTTGTGATTTCTTATAACGCAGAGATAATAACAGCGTTTGTGGTTTTCTTACAAGTGGCAATTAAATGGTTAGAAACTCATTTAAATTCTGTTTTGTTTTTCTTAGAGTTAATTTAAAGTGTTTTTAGGAATGAAAATGTTCTGTGTAACAAGTTATACAGTTATTTACTTGTTATACAGTTGCTTAGTAAACAAAACGTACAAGAATGACAAAAACTGAATACGGCTTGGTTAGCCTACTTTTCATATATTCTATTGTAAACTTCGAATGCAATAACCTTTAAAAATGGTCATTACACTACACGTTTTGTTTTACTACGATGATTCAAGCACACGAGAAATGCCAAGACAACTACTTAAACGTGTCAGATTTTGGCTCACATGACACAACTGCCATTCGTCCTTCAAAAAGAAGATCGTTGTGTACTGCAAGTCAGTTTCTTTTTTATCTGTGTATCTAAATCACAGTGGACCATTGTCCACAAAACATTACTCATCCTTCAGTGAAGCAAACCGTTAAATAGCTGTAGTCACTGGCGTTACTGGATATTCAAGAAGCAAAGTCTTTTAAAAAATATTATTATTATTATTCTCTGTGGAAATAAATTACCATTTCCATTCCGTTGAGATCCAGTTTTATAATAATAATAATAATAATTCACGACATTTCCTCCCACAGATTTATGAGAAGACTATTCACATGACCCAAAGAAGAAATGAAGCACGTTGTAACCTGGACTGTTTTGCTTTGGCTAGCAAGTGTCAGTCCTTTCACCATTGGAATGGTTGTTACTGACAGGACAGGTATGTCATCGCTCTTGTCAGAACTCAGATCATTTAAAGAGACATCCTCACTTTTCTCATTCAGTTTACAGTAGGCCTGTTAGAGTACATGGCCACACTTGTTTTGTTAATGTCATGTTTTTGGAGAATGTGCCAAAGTATTAAGTATCTTTAAAAATAGCTTTAATGAAATGTTTACTTCCTTTACCACTTAAAGTTAAAAATGATGAGTTGGCCTTTTCCGTTATATAATTTCACTGAATCTGTCAGTTCCCTTTTTCCTGTAACTTGATTGCCAAGCGATCAAAGCTACAACACCTATTTGGTCTCCCAAGTATTTCAGCAATCTGCTCTTGCCAAGTTTAGACTAGACATTCCATGTGGAGGGTCAGAGTTTTGCATGGTACCTCTTCAAAGTTTTGTAACATATGCTTTAACGCTTCCAGTTAGCTCTGTATTGCCATTCTTGTTGAGAATCCCAGCAGAATCAGTTAATTAGAGATAATGATTGACAATTAGCATTCCGCTGATGGGTGCAGCTGTATGCTCTTCAAGTAACATAAAAAAGCACATGTCATACAATAATTCCTACAGGACACACACGACACATTCATGGATATCACAGAACACTCATAAGCAGTACACTGAAAGACAAGCAGCTAAATAGGGTCAGAAATATGTACACATGTTACTGCAATGGAAATAAACCTTTGGTAATCACACTATTGAAATAATTTGCCAACACATTATCCAAAGGATTAGGTTTTAATTATGATACTGCTCTCCTACAGTGAACTGTAAGTGTCTCTTGTCAGTGAATGGTTGTGGTGACCTTTTTGTCACCTTGAGTGTTAGGTCTGAATCAGAACTAATTATATTATTGTTAAAGAACATCATCGATTGGTTATCGATCCAAAGATGTTGATCAGGGATGCATGCCTTTGACCTGAGAAGTCAGTGGTGTTACAGACTAGGGCCAGAATTAAATCAAAGTTCATGGTGCTGCCATAGCTATTCTTTATAATTAATATGGCAGTGCCATCATTTTGATTAAATATAGGCCTAGGTAACAGCTAGTCTAGTTTAAGTAAACTTCAGCACATTGTTTTCTTAACTATGGTGGAATTAGGCTCAGTTACATTTAATAATTTTTTTTTTGGATTTGCAATTCAATGCACTCTATTCTTTAAAAACAAGCAGAAGTAGCTTTCCTTTAGTTTAAGAAGGGTATATACTGTATCACCCTTTTTAACTATCAATAGATATTCTCTCGTGGGTTTTTTTTTTGCTTCAACGTAACTATCAGTGCATTATTTTTTCTTTAGAATTAGACTGCACAGAAACAGAATTTGCTGTGTTAGATTTTATTAAGATTGATTAAAACACGATTCATTTGCCTTTCTAGAATACAGTAAGTTGCAAAATCTATACAAATTAATTCCTATATCTAAGTTAAATTAAGTTTAAACGGAGAGCTTTTTACTTGATAGACAGTGTAACAAATACAAATATTTTCAGAAAAGCAACATTGTTGTAGCCACATAGAAACTAGTAAGCAATGTTTCAAAAGTTACATTTACTGCTTGTTTTTTGTTGTTGTTTGTGGTTTCCTTTTCTATCTGATAAATACATGATCTGTATTTACCTTGTTGTTTTGTTTCCTACTTAAATAGATAAGTCATGCCCTATATTAAGGATTAAAGAAAATAATCTTAAACCAAACCAATGGCACAATATTGACGTGACAGGTAAGCCTAAGGTATATTTCAAGGTTCATTGTAAGATGCTGGTACTGTACTGTACATTGGATTTCTTATTGTTATTTGTCACATGTTCCTTGTATGCTTAGAGTTCATTTTGATTTAAATGAAACAATATCCTAGTTGGGATTATTTGCTTAATTGTCCAAAAGCATCAAAATAAGCAGTTAAAATTTTATGCCTTGAGTAATGAGTTTGCAGTTTGTAAAACATACATTGATCTTTAGGGACCACTATAGTATAAGTTTGTATTGGCAATACAATGTGCCTTCCAGCTCCTCATAAAAAATGTCTGGTATTTTTGAAGACTCTGAATAATTAAGTCTTAAAATATATGCATTTTTTTTTGTTTTGTTAATCAACAACAGAATGCCTTTTCCAGATTTTTCAGGTGGTGATGTAAAAATGCATAGTCACTTGTCTTGCCATAAGTTGTAATGTTTACTAATAGTAGGGTCTTGGAAAACATTAAAGAGTAAGTAGAGGGCTTCTGAAAAATATTGCATTACACGTCCCCACGTGTTGCTAAAAATGTTTAAATAACATACCTGTAATTTTTCTTTTCATTGTTACAGCCTGACAACTTTTTACACTAACTTTAAAGTGTGTTTCAAAGCTAATTTTAAAATTTTAAATGCCTTGTCAAACAGGTAACAACAATAATGATCCAAGATGTGGAATGGAACAGAAAAGTCAGAGCACTTGTTATGTTTATATATATATATATATATATATATATATATATATATATATATATATATATATATATATATATATCGCTCTCCTTGCAGTGATTTAGAGCCTTGGTGTGCGAAGTGGGAGGCGTGCCGCGGAGAGTCAGTAAGGCAGCTCTGCACCAATGCCAAATTAACACGTGAATGGGTGTGGGCTTGCATGTTAGCTTCAGATATACTGGTAGCTGGCAAAATAAATATAGTTTTTTGTGAAAACCCAGATTTATTTTTTCTGATTTATTTTCTTAGATTTAATTGCTGAACAGTAATGTTTTTCATATGTATCTGTTATGTAGATGTTGAATCACCAAGTTAAAAAAAAAAAAAAAAAAAAAAATGAAGTTACATGTGTTTTTTCACAGATTTATTTGTTACAAATGTTAGCTAAATGTTGACTTGCCAGGTGTAAAAAAAATATAGAAATTCACAGATTTATTTGTTAGAAACCCAGATTTAACATGTCAGCTAAACGTTCACTCGCTAAGTTAAAAAAAAAAAAATTATAGACTGATTTTAAATGTTGAATTTGTGATACGCTTATGTATTTAGTTAAATCTTGACTTTTTATTGATTAATCTAGAAAAAATATGCGATTTACATTAAATCTGGAAAAAAAAAAAAAAAAAAAAAACACACCTAGTAAAATATAAAGTTACGTTCTAACGTTTTAATATCTATGTATTTGGGGGGTTTTGTGCACCAGTGATTTAGAGGACAGATCTCAAACCCCAGTGCACTAGAGCGGACATTTTGAAAAGAGCTTTGAAACAGACTTTAAAGTTATAAGTGTAAAAAGTCAGGATGTTAACAATGAAAAGAAAAATTACAGGTATGTTATTTAAAGAGTTGTAACAACACTTGGGGACCCATAAGGCTGTTGTACTGTAAAATCATTGCAGCATTTAAGATGAAAGGCCATTAGTTAAGAGATATATATATATATATATATATAATATATATATATATATATATATATATATATATAGATAGAGAGAGAGAGAGAGAGAGAGAGAGAGAGAGAGAGAGAGAGATAGATTTTTTTTTTTTTTTGCAGGATTTGATCTAACAGAAAGGTTTTTACTAAGGAAGGGGATTGAAGGAGAAGAAAGGCCATCTTTTAGACTGGGAAACACACACCTTATAAAACAAACTGAGTAAGTACATGGATTGTTAAAGATTGTAAGTGCCTTGAGTGCTGGTCCATGGAAGCAGCTTACATATGGTGTCTGATTTCTTCAAAACATTATTCATATTAATGCTAAATAATAATTAACTATTGCTTTTGCTGCAATTAAATACTTGCATAAAGTTATAAGCTGGGCCATATTATTGGTGCAAAGTTGTGCATTGAGAAAATTGTAATAACTCAGCAGCCCATAGAGAATTCAATGGATAAAGCATGATGTTTGCAATATAGTATTGTTAGGTTAAATACAACTTTACAGTTATCACTTTAAAAGAAAAACGCAAAGTAAACGTTGACAATTTGCCAGCATAATATCAGTTTTCCATGGTGCAAAGCAATATTTTCTCAGGGTATAAGTTTTCACACAGTGATATCCGGAAGAAAACGAGAGACCCTAATTTAGGTTCCAAGCACATTGGAATGCAATGACCCAGATATTGTAAGCATCTAAAGCTAATCTCGTTTGCATAGCCTATACTGTATATGAAGCATCTTAAAAAATAATGTGCCATCAAATTCCTGTTTTAAAGGGTTATTATAATTTTTGGAAGTTTCCATGTTGTTGTCTCCTAGTTTGGATCCCAGTTCACTAATAACACATTTCCACCAGTTAAATAACGCTCAATAAACCCTGTGTAGTGTGAACAGGGTCAAATACGTGTTTAAATGTTGATTTTAATCCAGAGTAAATCGGACTACATAGTTTCTATTCAACCAATTTTGTGGATGTCAAAAAGGGCATTGGTGATTATTAGCAGACAGCGGAAATTGTGTGGCATTTACTGTAGTTAACTTTCAATGAAATCCTGTTTAATTCATCCTAGACCAGATGCTTGTTAATAACTATTATATGTTGTTAGAATTTTAATGAAATGTAAGTCCATTACGTGTCAGATATTTTAATTAGAATATTTACTGTAGGGCCCAGAACAATGAATGATGCAACATTTTATTTACAGTGACTCCGAGCTTATAGCCTGCCATGGGTGTGTTTGCAGAATTCCAAGTTTTAGTTTTTTAGTTTTATTTTTCAAGTAGATTGCTGTGTGCTGTCCTATTTTAGCTTTTCTCAAGCAAATTACTGTACTTACAGAGTAGGTGGAGAATGATATGACTTATGTTTTTATTAAGTTTAAAAAGTATTTATATTTTGTATGAAAGAAAAACATCTACTCATTTTCTCCTCCCATTTTATATATGTGACTGTGCATTAAATTTAGAATTCATTTGTAAACACAGAGCTCTGTCAGACATCAGGTAATTTGGGATATATTTTCTACAAGTCCCAATCGTGTATCATCTTCACTGATTTCAAATTGGCTTACATAGCGGTACTTACTAGCTCTAGTGTTACATGCAAAATCACCTGCCAAGGGGTTGGTGTCTGAAGACAAACCAACTTCTCATCTCCAACCGAGGAATTATTTGTGAGCCTTTGACAGATGATGGTGCATGTCAGCTGGAAAAAGAGCTCTGCCACAAACTCTAAACATCTCTCACTTTACTCGCAGGAAATGCAGCTAATATCATCTTTCTTTGCCTGGATAATGTTCAGCAATCCAGGGGCCCATTGATACTTACACTTAGATATGGATCTCTACGCTAACTTTGAGCACACTTTTTTATGAGATGAAGCATTAGCTCAGTTCCTGGGATTTAAAATAGATCTTCAATTTATTTTCCACCCATAAATTTTGTTTCATTTTGTCATCTGTTGACATAAAAGGGGTTGTGCTCAGAGCAGTTTTTTTATGTTTCATGGCTGCATTCATGACTTTCAGGACATGAAACTGGGTGTTTAGTGAAACTCAAGCAGTCCCAATTCAGATTTTTTTTTTTTTTTTTTTTTTTGTCAAGTGCTGCGATAAAATTGTGTGACATTATAATCCAAACTAGTGTCTATCAGTACTGTACTACACTTGATTTTACACAGTTCTTAGAATTTCTTAGAATTGTTTTGTTTTGATTAAGTTTAAAAACATAATCAAAGTACAGTGGAACATCGCACATCCAGCCATCACATAACAGCCCTGATTAATTAATTACCTTGCTAAATACTGTACTGTATACTTGGTTAATTGCCCTTTTCCTGCATCTAAGCAACTCTTTAAAACATAATCCAGCAAACAGTTCAACTAATAAAATTAGCCTGGTGGTTAAACAGAATCCATAATAAGTCTCGGTGATCAACCACACTCCTGAGACCTGTACATCTAATTGCGGCTCTGTTGCTCAAACTTAAAAAGTTTGGAAACAACCAAATATTTACAGCAAAACTAGGGCTGCGGATTGTTTGGCCCATTTTTACTCATTCATACCCTATACTTATTAAATATCCTGGTATCCCTGAATTGATAATCAGCTCGTCATTAAAAATATGCTAAATATTTTAATGAACAAGTCATCTAACAAGTAGAATGGTTCCCTGAAATGCTGTCCTTTTTCTAGGGTTAGTATAAATCTAACATGCAGTACTATTATGGCTTCTGGTAGACTTTTGCGATACAATTCTGTAGTTTCTTTGATTACATGATTTTAAATGAAAAATCTAAATTATCACTTATTTTGAGAACAATTTTTATGAGATGAAAGATTAGTTCAGTTTCTGGGATTTAAAATAGATCTTCAATTTATTTTTCATCCATATATTTAAAGGGGTTGCGCTCAGAGCAGTTTTGAAGTTTAAAAACTTTGGCAATATCATTTTGTAGTTTCTTTGATTATATGATTTTAAATAAACGATCTAAATTATGTTCCTATAGTTTTGTTTTTTTATCTCAAGCCTAAAATTCTACGTGATGCAAAACATCTGGCCATAGCTGTATGTATAGAAGTTAATTTAATGCAATAGTCTAATGAGCCAGTTACTTTATTATTCATCAGATGATGGATTTGTATTACAATTCTTGCTATTTTTCTGACAGAAAGAATGAGAAAAAGTATTTAAAACTGTTAGCCATGAATGTGCTACAATAATACATTTCAGTTGCTGAACATATGAACCCAGTGCTATAGTAAAACCACAAACAAAAGGGACCAAGTCATACAAAAGGCACAATTAAAGTCTCCATTGGAATTGTTTTTTTTAATGACATGTTGTAATGTGAAACTCACATTTGCACTATGGCGGAAAGATAATGATTAATACTGCAGGCAAGCCTTCAAAATGTTGACACTAAAGCAGGGCTAAAGTGAGGTAAAATTGCATGGAGTTCCAGGCTGAAGGCCCACAGTGTGGTATATGATAAATGAGATATATAATGAGGTATGTTTTTTTTTACTAAACTGCAGGTCCTGACCTGTTTAACCCCGACCTCAAACAGTAATTTCAGATGCCCTCAATGGACTTATACGCCATAAACAAACTAAAGCAATGGCCATAGGTCTCTGAATTAGTATGTAGCCTTGTCTGACCGGCAGTACTTTCTCTTGCATTTTACTGTATGGGTTTTTACCCCTTGTCTGTTTCTATCATAATTGTGCAAAGCTACCATAAAATGCTTACTGGCTGCCGAAGGGATTTTGTCTTGAACATTTTACTTTCTGTAGAACTCACAAATTGCTATGTACAGAATCAAATATTTATATTGAACCATAAGTTAGCACAACTAAATAATTTATGATTTATTTTTTGTAATGTAATTACATTTCAGGCATGTCTGAGCAACTGCAGTTGTTAAAAAAGCAGAATGATAATAATATATCAAATTTGTAAGTATTTATGCTGCTTTTTAGTAATGCACTGGCTTCCTGGGTGTAATGGGTTAAAGGGTCACACAGAATGGGGAATAAAGCTTTGAGGTGATGATGGGAAGTACTAATTTCTAGCCTGTCTGAAGTAAACCTGCCACCATGCAGCTTGTGTTGAAACTGGCATTGGGTAGATGCGAGGAGGGGTGTTTGGTACATGTGTTTTACTGTTTGTTCTCAGTGGGGAGGTTGTTATAGTGAATTAATTTTGTTTGGCTGAATATGCTAAGCCTAGAAACCTGGCAGAATTTCTGTCAAATACACATCAGTAGTGATTTCAATGTACACACTGATTTTATCTTGTTTTTTTTTTCTGTATTTATGTAATTTTAATTGAGACCCAAGTGGGATACTTTTACAGTGAAAACCAAAGGCAATTACTTTCTTTAAAAAAATAAAGTAAAATGTTCAAGGTCAATGGCATGCAATCAATATTGCCATAATTTCAGGGTTGTAATAACTGAAAAACTTACGCATGTAGAAAACACAAAGCATTCAGCCACCAATACATCTGCCTACTCTACTGTTTTGTAAGAATTCCTTGGTTCTGTTTCCCAATCAATTTAGAAAATAAATATCCTTTATCAAGGCTTATTGCGACATTCCATGGTAACAGAATAGCAAAAGTATAGTAAGTTAATCTGAAGTATTTAGATCTGCCATGGTTAAAAATAATGAAATAGAACTTAAGGTCTAGTGCATTAACAGACAGTTAATGCACTTATCATATAAATGCCAGTTTGTTGTTGTTGTGAGATACAAAATAAACTATTTTTATTTTTTTAGGTTGGTTTTTCCTAATGGACTTCCAAATGAATATTCTTTCGTAGCAACATTCCGACTGAGAAGAACCACTAAAAAAGAACGTTGGTACCTCTGGCAAATTGCTGATAAGAATGGCAGCCCACAGGTGGGAAGTACACTTTTTTTTTCTATTTTAAGAAACCATATTAAATTATGGGAATACCACACGGTAATTTTTTTAAAGTTATAATATAGACTAGACTGTGAATGTTGAGGTGGTCAAAAATCATCCGTCAGCCGTAAAAAAAAAAATATATATATATATATATATATATATATATATAGTTCAATCAATTTTCTGAGATGTCAACGACTGTTACCAAAAGAATGTTATTAACTAGTTTGCTCCAGGATACTGTCGCTTCATACTCAGTTGCTTCTTGCTCATGTGACTACTATTCTTTAATTTCAGTACTTTTCCCATAGGTCTCTATTATTGTAGATGGAAGTAAAAAGATGTTAGAATTTACAGCAATGGGTCTCCTGAAGAACACTCTCCGTTACACCTTCAAGAGTCGAGATCTTCACTCTCTGTTCGACCGGCAGTGGCACAAGCTGGGACTCCGCGTCCAGTCCAAAATAGTTTCCCTTTACATGGACTGTAATCTTATTGAAAGCAGGCTGACTGATGAGAAGGACTCAATTGATGCTGGAGGCAGAACTCTAATTACGACTCGGATTGAAGATGGTAGGCCAGTTGATGTGAGTATTGACCAAACTTTTTTTTTTTAACAGTTAGTATGTGTAAAAGCAAGACTGAATCTAATAGAAAAACATGTGGAAATGTGTTCTTAAATACAATATTTTCATTAGCTTTCATACTTAATAAAGTGTCATTTGAATATTTGAATTTGGGCTTTGTCTTCCAGATTGAACTTCAGCAAATAACAATTTACTGTGATTCGGAAATGGCTGAACTGGAAAACTGCTGTGAAATGCAAGGTGCTGCGGTAAGAGTTTTTAGTGATGAGTGTGTCATGCCGATACTGGGAATTTGTGTTTAAAAGGCATGACTGATGACAAGGACATTGATTTCAGTCAAGGAAAAGACATTCCTGGTGTCAAAGGTCAATCACAAAGATGCAGTTGAAAACAGGTGTGAATGTCGTGCGTGTGTTCAGAGATGACTTTGACAACTAACCATGAAAACACCCTTGAAGGAATTCCGTACAGGAGAAACGCTTGTAATGGTGTTATTGCTACATACGTAATTATTTACATTTGTTGGCACCATAGTTGGTACAACAGATTTAAAATAAAAAGATCAGTACATTTGGTAGCTGTCACTGGTTATTTTTTTACCACGATATTGTGGATGTTTTAACAGTGGCTTGGTTTTGAACATTACACAAGTTTGTCTAGTTATCATATATTATTACACTGTACAATATTTGACAGTCTAGTTGGATTCTAAGTTAGGTCTAAGGTGGTATAAATTAATTAACAAAGAGGAAAATGTGTGCTCATTGAGTAATCCACATTAATTAAGTTAAAAAAGCAGGACTGGTGCAACCCAACTGTTTGAGAAAATGTGTTATTGTACAGCTGGACCTGGGCAATGTGCCCCTCTCCCCCCTCATTTTATTAACATTTTTACAGTTTGGCATCAAATCTCATCTGCTACAGATTTCAACACGTCGGTGATGATATGGCCGGACAGATGTCATTTTTCTTTTTCAAAAAATAGATTTTTAGGGAATGAAATGTTGTCTTTTAGTCATAGCTGTAAGTTTTCAGCAGTATAGTAGTGTGTTATTGTATTCGGCTTTACAGCTATTGTAATAGTTGGATTGAAACATGTTTTTCAGTGCCCATCAAAGAAAGTGCTCACTGCCACAATTCCTTCCCTGGTTTCCAGTCACCTCCCTAGAATGCTTTCACAGCCTGCCCAGCAAACAACTGACAGATGCCAATGTTCTGCAGACAAGGTACAAGGGACTGAGGGTTCTACTGCAACATTGTGTGCATGCATGTCCTCACTTGTTCTAGTTAGATAATGTAATAAAAATAAAGTACAGTTTGTTCTGAGTGTATCGTGTGCTCTGTATTCAAATTCAAGATTTTAAATCCCTGAAGTAATACTGCATGCAAAAGAATGCATCCATTATATTTCTGCATTTTTTAATACAAATGACATTTTAATACACGTGTAACAGTGAACAGAAATGCATATTTGTATTTTTTCACTAATTAAAATCAAAATGAAAGGAGTCTTATTTGTGTAATGAAATAAAAGTTTAAATTCTTTAGAAATACTACTAAATATTATTACTACCAGTAACAAGACACCAAAAAGCAACTTGTTTTATTGTTCATGGCTGATGAACAAAACTAAATGTTGCCAATTCTCTTTGTTTTCACCAGTCTGCTAAAAAAAGTCAGAGATTCATAACCTCCCTCAGACCTGTAATATTGCATTTGGGTTTAATCCCATAAACTGTTTATTTCAGATCAAGTTTATGGGGTTGTAGCAGAGCTGGCACCATGCATAAAAGGAGGGGGCTTCTACAATTGGTTATTTTAAATACAAGTGTTGTGATTGTGTAAATAAGAACAGGGCTGGGTTTAATGGGTAACCTGATCTGTGTGTAGCAGCCTGCCTGCTATGTTTAGTTGTGAGAACAACCAGAGTGTGTATGCATACCAGCTGCGCGCTCCTAATCAGCAGGTGGGCATGGTGCAGCAGAGCGCCAGGAATAAAAGGGTCCCGATTATACAGATCAAGGCTGCTGTTGCTGAAGCATCGGTCTGCATACTGCTGAACGACTGGGTTCAGGAAATGAAGCGATCACCTCTAACGGCGATCGTATGTATATTCTGAGGTTGGGAGGTGGTCTGGGTTTGTTTCCGGAAGAAGAAAGCTGCAACGCACCAATGATCATGTGTATATCCAAGGTTGGAGTTGGGTGAACTCCCTGAGGGACAGGGAGTTAATTTTGGGATAGTAGATCCTACCCAGTATAGCAGACAGGTGTTGAAGCGGAACCTCCGTTTGTTAGTGGAGTAGCGCAAGCCGTGTTTATGGCACTTTTTATGTGATAGTTTTTTGTATAGTGTTTATTTTGCCTTTTGTATGCTCGGACATATGTTAGAGTCCTCCGTAGGTCTGATTTTTACAACCCGCTTTCAACTCGGACCCGCTACTACAGAACCCAACCTGAACCCTTAACCTGCTGCAACTCCGTCTTCTTACCCCCGACCCGACCCGCTTTAGATCTGCAACCCGACCCAAACCCACGAGTGTTTGTCATTTACCTACTGCCTGCGTCAGCTGACTCTCTCACGCTCTCACATTCACAGAGATAACTACCATTCTCCACAGATTTTGTTTATACAATAGGCTATAAAGCGTGGTAGCTTTCTCTAGCGGTCTGGATATAGTTTAACATTTGTAACATTAACTATTTCTACTAAATTTACTATTAAAAAAAACTTTCCTTTTCCTTTTTTTCCTTTCATGCCACCAGTTGAAAGGGAGCTACACCTGTGCTTTCACAGAGATGTACCAGTTTTGTGGCTGTCGTTCACAAAAACATAATGACAGGTTTTACAAGAAACAAATCCAGTCACATGTTAATTATTTTCATTCGCTATGATTCCAAAAGAATTCCACACTTCTGATTTACCTTTCACACTATTATCCACTACATGATATAAACCCTGCGCTATGTTTTGTTTCACCTCGTTTACAAACAAGGTTTTAATATCACCAAGCAGATGTGATAAATGGATCTTGCCACATATCAAACAAGCGAGAACATGAGAGGGGTATTTCTGCATAACTCAGACTCGCAATAGCTCTCACAGGCAGCTCATACAGGGTAGTGCTGCATGCACAACTCGTAATAGACGTCATCATTATATGCTATAGCCCGATCACTTGATAAGGGTGATGAATTTAGGTACTAAAACTAAGTTTATTTCAAGAGAATAACCTAACCCTAAACCTAAGGTTTGTGGGGTATTGGCTGTGGATCTCCAAATAATTCTCACACGGTAATCACTATGTTCACTGTTCTCCCTGTTTTTGGTCAAGTGGTGGGGGTGTTCAGGGTGAATGAAGCACAATGTAAATTCCGAGTTGCGCATGCAGAACTACCCTATGTGAGCTCCCTGCGAGAGCTACGCTGTGCGAGCCTTCGTTCTGCAGCTAGATACTTTTGGAGAACACTGCTTAGTCAGCTGACTCCTCCCTAATCTCCTCATGCTTTAGTGCAGGAAATTCCAGTACATTTACCTTCTAATACGTTATTTGGGAAAGGGTTACAGACGAGTACGCTGAAATGAAAATTCAGACCCAAATATTTCTTTTTTTTTTTTTTTTTTACCCTAACCGCAAACCGCGAAAAAGTTCACATTCCAACCCGAACCCAACCCGCGGGTAACCGACCCGATGCAGGACCCTACCATATGTCCCCCGTGAGCTATCATTGCTGGTAGCGTCACGTGGGGTTCATGTCTATACTATGTATATAAACCTGCGCTCCTGCAGGTAGTCAATCCCAACCTTCTAGTCTCTGTCTCCTGTCAATCAAGCCGCAAACACGCCTCCACATCATCCAGATCATTCAATCATCATCTAATCATTCAAATCAAGTACTTCCATCACGTGCAGCGAGTCCCCTGTTACAGGGATCAATAAAACTTGTTGCTGGATTGTTACTACCTGACTTGTTAAAACAACAATACTAATTTGATTCCCTTTTAGTCACACACTTTTACTGAAAAATATGTGTTTAAATACTAAAACTGAATTCGAAATAGGTTTGCTATATGTGTTGATAATTGCAAGCTTCTAAAAATAACCCCCTTTTTTTTTTCTTTTTCTTCTAGGGTGAGCAAGGCTTACCAGGGGTATCAGGACTGCCTGGTCAGAAAGGGGACAAGGGGGACACGGTAGGGAAAACAACTGAAGCGGATGACATTTGAATTTTGAAAGCGATTGAATCACAGTAAAAAGCCATTGCAGTTCAGCCTCAGCTCAATGCTCTGACATAAGAGTTCGTGCATTGTTCAGGAATGATGGCGTACTCTATCACTACACGAACACAATTGTAAAAAAAAACCCAAAAAACATAGTTGATCTAAATACCGCTACCATTGAAGTACTACATTAAATTAGGACCAAACTAAGTTGTCTAATTTACTTTTAAACTCAAATATACCCACATTACATAATGTTTGAATATCATGCGTGTGAGCCTGGAGACAGGAATACCAGGACTGGAATGACTGGAACCCATTAGGGTGAACAGGTGTTGGCACATGCGATTACCACCAGATGGTCAATTAGGTCAGTTTTGTGTTTAGTTATGTGTGGTCCTGCAATAAAGACATTTGTCAAAAGTACTGTAACTGCAGGCCTTTTTCACTTTCAGTGTTTGGGAATTACGCCAGATTAAATGTTATTCTATCATTAAGTGTTTTCTATCATTCAAGTCCTACAGTTTTACAATAAAGAAAACAATATGTCAAGTAAAATGGAATTACAGTTTAAAATGAGTTTTGATATGTGGTCTACCTATGAAATAAAATAATTACAAAGAATGACCCAGTAAAGAAAAAATAAAACATTTTGTGCTGACAGCACTCCACATCTGCTCTATGCCATAACTGTAATATATGGATGAGCAATTTATAAATAACCACGTTACCTGTCTGATAATCAGCCTAATTTCCTGGTAGCTAACTTCTAAATGGTACATTGTTCAGTTTCTAAGCAATGTACCCTATAATTAGGGCTCTGTTGTTCAAACAGTAACATTAAGGCAGGTTGCCCAGCCTTCTGAATAGTGTCTATATAAGGAAGACTCTTGCGGGAGATAAATTCTAAATTAAATATGATCTGCAAAGTCATCAATCTCTAGAGCTACAGTAATACATTTCAGTAGCCCTACAACTGCCTCTATCCATGTATTGAAACCCGATTTTGGAGGTCTAGATCTTAGTTTTTGAACAGACATAAAAATAACCCATGGCATTCCTTTCATTTCTTTGATTAGCACTGCATACATTTTATGAAGACCAAAATAAGCTTAACTGAAAAGTAGAGAGGGTATAAAATCCATGCTGCTTGTAATACCAGAACCAATTAATTGGCCAATATTGTCAGACTAGGGTTGTGGTTATTCAATTACCTTCCCTCTCTTTACTTAATAAACCAAAGCAGTATGACAATTTATTGTGAGGGCAAGTTACCCTATTGCATGTATGTTTTAATTAAATGCTTGTGGAATTTGGCTTCCAGCTGTAATTAGACACATTTCAAGTAAAGCATGAATACATCTGAGAGCAGGAGTCTTACTGTATTCTGCCTGAGAGGTGACAGAAGCGTTTCATCTCCATTTTAATCAACTTAGATTCAATTCTACCAATTTATTACTTGAAAACAGTGATGCTGTCCGACTTGTGTTGGGACATATTTAACATTTCCTAGCAGACTTTATTGATTAAGTGTTCCATACAATAATTGGATTGGCCCATATAAATTCTGAACACTGGTGTGTTACCAACAGTGTACAGTATTGATTTGCAGTCAAGCTAAAATTAGATTTATACTTTCAAACAATCTGAAAGTGGAGGAAAACAATACCAGGGTGTTATAAAATGATATATCTGAAATACGTGTTTTGACATTTACTGACACAAAGCCTTTTAATTAAATTGAGTGTACCACTTACACTTATAGAGAGCCTTTGTAGGAGTCAGTTTAACACAGCCTTGCTTCTGAATGCAGCATCTTCATGAAAGTTAACATATCAAAATGAGCGGTCATGGCAGTTATTTGTCTAGAGTACAGGCCAAAAGTGGCCAAAAGCTTTGCATCATCCATTAGAATTAACTTATTTTGCTTCATAAAGTTGAGTGAAACCAGCTGAATAATGCTACGTTAACATATTGAATTACATACTGCTTTGTCGTTTTCCCTATACCGAACTAAATAATTGGAAAATGAAACATTTACAAGTCTAACATGAAAGTCTACTGTAACGTTTGAGGGTATCAGACAGGACAGAAAATGACAATCAGGTCGGCCAGGGTGTCCTCGGCTCACCCCTCGCCAGCGACCCCTGTGGTCTGGCCGGGAGCCCGCGGGCTTGCCTGTAAGCTGCCCAGTGCTGCATTGTCCTCCGATGCTGTACTCTGAGGTGGCTGCATGGTGAGTCTGCAGTGTGAAAAAAAAGGGGTCGTTGGATATGTCAAATTGGGAGAACATCATAAAATAATTGGCAATTACTAAATAAAAAAAAAAAAAAATATGTGGCATCAAAGAATTAACATTGCAGCCTCCTCTGTGCATTGTGTTTGAGGCAAAATGTCTGTATTGAATTAATGGCAAACACAGCTACTGTATATTGGGGAAAACACTGCATAGCACTTGAGCAATAGCGATTAACACAGGTGTGAAATCTCATGGACTGACTGTAAAAAAAAAAAGTTTTTTAAAAAAGAGTCGGCTCACAGACGTTTAATACAAAGAAATATTAACAATAAATTGGAAAATAAAATCGAGGTTTGAAAATATAAACATATAGCATGTTACCATTAGCATAATCAATGTGATTAGAAATGCATCTTGGGACAATACTATATTATTCAGCACTGAGCTATATTAATTAAACAGGCCAGTGTTTTAAAGTACAGTATTGCCAATTACAAGTGAATACACTTCAAACATACAGGAGAGACCTTGGCTAACCAAACATGTTTTACAGGCTGATATGTATTAATAAAACAACAACTTGCATGCAAGTAGTGTCTTCTGCAGTGAGCTAACGATTCATCACACATTCTAGAAATGATGTATAGGAATACAATATTTAAAATACATCCAGTCTAATAAAAGAATGAGAGTACATTCAATTATTAGTTAAACAGACAGACTTAAACTAGAGAGCGTTACATTTTAAATTTATTAAAAAGAAATGTAAAATGTGATGAAACTTGGTGCTAACATTGTTGGGCATAATATTAACTGCGTAAGCAATACAGCAAATCAGTCATTTAATGTTTATTACTTCAATACTAACACCATATTTGCTACCTAATGACATCTAGGCCTTAAATACCACTGATCCAACCTTCATTAAACTATTTGTTACCAGCTTTCAAAGTGTGGAATACAATATAGTATAGTACTGAATTATACTAGTACTATAAAAGAGGACTAACTCAGGTAATGACTGATTCTATTCAAATCAATATTATACTGTGCTTTGTTTTTAATCTCCAAAGGGAATCATATCTTTCCATACTGTACTGTGGACCTCAGACAGCGTGCTGCTTTGTGGTGTATTAGTATTTCCGTTTACTGTATTTCAGTTTATATGACCAATACAGTGGTTTCTGACTCTGCTGGTAATGTACAGCTGTGGAGGGGTCAAAAAATGTTTAGAGCATATTACTGTATAATATATAAATTATTGAAAAATTGTATATTGCCTGAAAAGAGATTTTGTCAATACAGGATTAGAGCTACTGAACCTCTTATGATTTAATATTTTGATGAACAATTCAATAAAACATAAGTGTAAACTGTCTGTCTAAAAAAAATAATGGCAAATTGGTGTTTAATAGCCAGGAAGATACAATGTAACATTATTATTATTATAAATCCTAGCAGCATCATATTTCTTCACTCCTGCAAAGATCTCCACAAGTAAAATATATAAAAGCAGTTCAGAAGGTGATCAAAAAAGGGATTAGACAGAGAAGATATGTCTGTAACACACCAGGTTACTTGGACAACAGAGAGCTCATAAAAAACTGGAGGCTATTTTTGTTCATGCAGATTAAGGGGTAGATGTACTGTGTCTGTTGCAATCGTTGCAAACCACATGCAAACCAGTCAGAAGTGTAGCGTGCAATGTAATAAACAAACGCAACGCTGCTAGCATCATTTTAATGAATGCTTTGCAGGCGCAGTTCTTATTTGCCTTTTAGCCTTAAATGAATATGTAATTCTGGGCTTTCCTGCAGAAATTCGCAAAAACAGGGTGGAGACAGTGCAAATGAGGGATCAAATATATTGTGTGTTAATTGTCTAGGCTACTAAGTAGACCAGGTTAAAAATAATAATAATTAAAATTAAATAAAAACCCCTAATGTCATTTCGTTTCAATTTAAAATACTCTTTTATTCGCATTGTACGCCAATGTGTACGGTGCAGCAGCGTGGGTTACTCTGTGTTACCAGTAGGGTAAAGTACAAAAAAGTGTGCTAAGTATTCATTGGATTTTACTACTATAATGTATGGACCGACTGAACAGATTGATATTTTTACATAAGTCAATGTGTAGCCTACCAAAAACACACGTGTGTGATCTTATTGTATTGTTTGTAAACCTGACACCTCCTTATGTTGGAGAAACTTGTCCAGTTTAGCAAGGGTCTACTGTATGATTCTGAAAAGCTTTTTGGGGGTGAAGGTTGGGGCCCCACTATAGAATCTGATGGGATTAAACTGCCTTTCATAAAAACAGTATTAAAATAGGTAAAATGAAGACGTAACAGAATGCATTGTACAGATGACGTTTACATTTAACAAAAGCAATGTTATTTTGATTCTTGCACCCTTGCATGTATAGACGTTATCCTTCGGGCACCCTCTGCTGCAGCAAACCACAACTCAACTGCTGCTATTTTATTTGAAAAAATGACGCACAACTCTCACTAGAGATCTCGCTAAGACGATGCAAATAATATTTAAATTAGTATATTGAGGCTGTCTTCATTAACACATTTTTTCTTAGTACATACGACAAAATGTGCACTCTGTGAATTGTCGGAACGAAAATACAAACTGCGGTATATCTGTACTGAGACTGGTCCATCTTAGTACATATACCCCTAATTGGCACATCTACCTGTACTTTTACAACAGAGGCAATCATTTTTTTAAAATTTTATTTTAATATGTAGTACATCTATCAAATTTTTGTTTTTGTTAGAAAATGTCAAGTGATGAATACAATAAAAACCCAATGAAGTGATCAGTATCGGTGTTCTCTATTAGCTGCATTAAAATGTACTAGCAGTATTTATTTCTATAGAAATCTTAATATTAACACACAAAGATGCAAGCATCTTGGTGTTCCGGCTTCTGTAAAAGTTGTATCTAGTATAACAAGTCAAGTACAGAATGCGTTTTATATTTTCAGATGACCATGTAATTGTACCCAGAGCTCCAGCTGTTAGGTCCTGTTATACAGTGACCTAGTAACAGCTGTAGTGTGATGATGCAGGGCTGCTCCAGCCTCGCAAATCTGTTTGGTTTTATTCTTGTTTTCATTGTTTTGGTTTAATTACAGGGAGAAACAGGTGAAGATGGACATCCAGGAAACCCTGGTATGAAGGTAAATACAAATTTGTTATATTTATTAATTTTGGCTAAAAATAATATGGAAAGGGCTTAAACAATGGATTGTCATTCATGTCACTTGGTTTCCAATGTGTGCCTTGTTTCTGACAAAGCTAATAGCCACAAGCCAACATTTCAACTAGCACAGGTTCCAAAGCCCACAAGGGCTTTTTGCATCATAAAATGTGAGACTAAAAGTCAGAGAGTGGTTGTTACTCTCAACTTCTACACCTGTGCAGGCTTCCCTGCTGAAAATTACATTGTGATGTGCTAGTTGTTGCTGCTGTTAACAAAACAAGTCTGCATGCATTAAGCTACAACATTTCCCTTTTCCCTAAGTAATACAAAAATAAAAACAGACTCCTTGCATCTCCTTGAAACGTGTCCTGCTGCAGGCTATGAGTGTCATTTTATTGTTATGATAGATAAAGTATAGGTAGATAGGTACATATTTTGCATAGTACTGCACTGAAACCTTTGTCAGCGTTCATTATAATAATATCAACTGTAGAAGATTAATTCAAAATTGAATTTTAGGCAAATGTGGATGAACCTTTTTATACTGTCTTGCAAAGAACAAGTTTGACCATAAGGTTCATATATCTTAATGAGGTAGAAAAGTTGAAGAGGCAAGCAATGAATTATGAAAAGACATGTGCACACGTCTTAAAAACTGAAATTCAAACTGTCTAGTTTCCTTTCAATTAGAAGATGACCAACAACAGTACTTTTGGGATATGCCTAAGGCCCC
Organism: Polyodon spathula; assembly: GCF_017654505.1. NCBI lineage: Eukaryota > Metazoa > Chordata > Actinopteri > Acipenseriformes > Polyodontidae > Polyodon > Polyodon spathula. The sequence goes on along the minus strand of NC_054539.1, from coordinate 10,424,359 downwards.
GTTTGAGCCTATACGTTCCATAGAGTTGAACTACCTCTCTATAAAGACAGCCTTTTTTTTAGCCATCACCCCCGCTAAGTGGGTTAGTTTGCTACAGGCTCTGTCAGTGCACAGCTCCTTTATGCATGTATGGGATGATGGGGATGGTCGTTACGCATGAACCCCGTTTTCCTCCATAAGGTGGTTACGGCTTTCCACTTAAACCAATTGGTGGAATTAGAGGCTTTCATCCCCCTTCTTTTTCTTCGGAGGAGGATCGGAGATTCGGGCATTGAGAGGTTATTTGGATAGGACGAGAGTGCTGCGTCAGTCTGACCAGCTCTTCTTCTGTCATGGTGAAAGGACTCTGGGGATTCCATTAGGCACAAGGCTCCTTGAGGTTGCACGCTCACACCACAGACATTAATTTGGTGGTGGCGAGACGTCTCTCGACTGCTGTCTCCGCTCATGCTCCCTTCCAACGTCTTTGAGATATGTGATATGATATTCATCTTCGAATTAAAAGGGAATGATAGGTAACAGATCTAGCCCCAGTTTTCTGAAAGAGAAGATGACCAACAGACCTAGTGAGGTCGTATCACTCCCATTCAAGGGTTCAATACAAAAGAGAACGTGATCTCTGCGGAGTGACTACTTATGGGCGGGACCTATCGGCAACTCTGGCATTTATGCTCAGTAAATACCTGGCCTGCGGCAAGCATATCCCAAAAGTATTGTTGTTGGTCGTCAAGGAACTGGAGTTACATCCGTTATGAGCCATAATATTGATACAGTTATTTAAAAAAAAAAAAAAAGTTAGAAGGGTAGAACTATGTTAAATAGGAGTTAATAATACATACACTGTACTTGTTTCATTATATCAGTTGAATTTTATTAATATGGGGTTAGAATGAGGTCCTGCCTGCCTGGATGTCACATTTATAGAGAAACGCTTGTAAATCTGTGATGAAACTTGCTAATGTAAGGCTTGTGTGTTAATTGTTGATACACAATAAGTTGGTTAGGTGTACAGAGCAAACATTTTTACTTGCTTGCAAGCTTTGCTTACTTTTCTCAGTTCCTATATCCCCAGTATATAGGTCAACCCCAAAGCATATAGGGGAATACTAATAGTCTAATGCAAATGTGCATACATTTAAAACTGTAATTTTAAAGGTGTAGACACCACATAACATAGTGGAAACATAGTGTAACTAATACAAATTAGAAGCCCATCAACTGGCTTCAGTTAATTTGGATATCCTGGCTTGACACTGTTCGTTAATTCTCTACCAGTAATTGCGACTGGCTGTGTTTCAAAATCCCAGAAGAACTGCATGTTTACACAGGGTTTCATTCTGCAAATTCACGTTGAATATCAAAGAGACTAATTGAAGGAGAACTTTCTGAAGCTTAAAAAAATGACAACCCTTTCAAAGAGTGAAATTCTCCTTTATAATGATTCATTCCAGTGTTCAAATAACAGATTAATAAAAAAAAAAAAAAACTGATTCAATTATGATTCAAAATAATTGTGAGACGACTTTATTTCTAACTGTTAGGGAATAAAGTAGCACATTGCAGGGCCGGTGCCAGGATTCACTGGGCCCTGGTGCAAGTAGACCCCCCCCCCCCCCCCCCCCCCAAAAAAAAAACCTCAACCTAAAATAAAACTCATTTAAGTTTTGTTCCAAAAATGAGTACAAATTAGGAAATTTCTAGCCATCTTTTCTGCTCTTTTCACTTTGAACAACCTGACTTGTGTTTTGATGGCATAGTCGATATACCGTACGTTATGTACTTATTACCACAGCTGTGGAAAAGTTAGCTTTTTATTTTATTTTAATTTTTTTTTTACAGGCAAGCCTATTATGGAAAATTGGGGTGTGATGAAGCAGTTTGCACAGAGAATTAAAGTTGGCTGATAGGCCTATGTGTTTTTTTTTTTTTCACAAGTATTTGTGATTATATACCTTGTTAGTAAACTGTTTGTTATAATCTTTATAAACAGCAGCTGTGAAAGAAATGCACCCCACCCCCCACCCCCCGCCCCGTAAATGGAACAGTCTGTTGTTTTTTAATCGACACTGACCTATTATAAAGTTTCATACTGAGTCCCGCCTACATAGCTCTGATTTGAATGTGTGTTTTGACTGACAGTAAACTTTGCCACGGTTTATTTTTGAACCACGGGGAGAACAGTTTTTTTCTTTGTTTTTTGATAATGGACTTTGAAAAAAAAAAAAAAAGAAATTGTTATCGGCAAAGATATTATAGAATATCTTTGGTAAGAGCCCCAGAGGCTGGGCCCGGGTGCAGTCGCATCCCTCGCGCCCCCCCTGACACTGGCCCTGGCACATTGCCTAACAGTGCCATGAGAAAGAGCTAAACTATGAACAGCTAGCAAGGTACATGAGCTTTTATTACAGTATGGTAGCAGTGGCTTAGAGACCGGCAGGCTGTCTGCTTTGTCAAAAGGGCCAGGCATGTTAACAATTGTCTAACAAGAAAAAGCAACAGTGTCTGAGACTTCTACTGTAATCAGGAAAACAAGGATCACTGTGTCACAGACTACAGCTATGGCTAAAGGTTTTGTATCATCCAGAATTGTAGGATTGAGAAATATAGGATTATATATATATATATATATATTATATATATATATATATATATATATATATATATATATATATATATATATATATATATATATATTATTATATAGCTATATATACAAAGTTTTTCGGCCCGGCAAAATGATATTGCAAAAGTCTACTGGAATACAGTATTTCATTTTAGAGTTCAAAATTTCACATTTTTCAGTTTTTGTCAGTTTTCCTTTAAGTATATGGAAAACTGCAAAGCGGTATGTAATTCAATATGTTAACGTAAGATTATTGAGCAGGTTTCATTGAACTTTATGAAGCAAAACTGGTTAATTTTATATGATGATGCAAAATATTTGGTTATAGCTGTACTATTATGTCACAATCATGGTGTAATTCTAATAATAATTACCAGAGTCAATTATGTCAGTGTTGCTAAGGATTCATCAATCTATTTCATTAAGTTCCTTATCTTATATAAATGACCTAAGTAGCTAGATTAAATGTAATTATCTTAAATGCATCTATGTCTTATAAGCACACTGTGGTTTAGAGCAGCATAATTTAAAATTGTATAGATATATATTTAGCTCGATAGGCTCAAAAAATCTGGAAGTAAAAATTGTTTAGAAGCCCTTATTTTGGCTTCATAACCTTTGATTTAACACCATGATAAAGAGGAGAGGCAGTGAAGTGTTGCTTCATCTCTGATGTTGCTGCCTACCAATTGTAAAATAACTATCTTTCTTTTCAGGGTGACAAAGGGTCTCCTGGTACTCCTGGCGTAATAGGTCTGGCAGGGCCACAGGTAAGACAGGGCTTGGCTTGGGGCGGGGGCGGGGGTAGTGGCAGTCTGTTTTCATAATGGACCCTATATCCTTTTATTTCAACTCTGAAACTGCTAAATTAAGCTATTCACAATTAGACCTGGCAAAATATGTCACTAAAGGACCATTCCAGTCTAGATTTTGTTTTAACTTGGTATTGTTCTGCATCGATTTTCAGTGGACTTAAGGACTTAATAATCACTTACTGTGATTATTATCCAAAGCACATCAGACACCAAAACAATTTAAACGTGACGACTGCACCAGGTGTTCTTTGATTTTCCATAGATATGTCATGACTGTGGGCATGTTACAGTGGCTGGAAAGAGACACAACTTCTAATAAAATGCAGTAAACACACAACCCTCAGCCTGAAATAGATCAGGATGTATGGCCTTTATCAGCCTGTCAGGGTATTGAAACATAAGACCAATACCAGTGCAGTGCCTCCCGCTGACTTCTGGAAACTCCACTAACAGTAAAGTTTAGAAATACATGGATTTATTAGAACTATTAATAACTGCTTTTTGTTTTGGATTAAAAAATTATTAAATAAATAAATAAAATAAACATGCATGCAAATGTATTTTGTGTATGTTTTTTTTTTTTCTCTTGACATTTTATTATGTTTTTTAATTGCCATTTTTATGAATGGCTATGACAGGATTTTTATTTATTAAAATTTTTTTTTTTTTACCAGAAGTTATCTTTAGTGCACTGTACATAAAGGATTTTAATGTTATTTTTCAAAGCTTTATAAAATCATAAAATAATGACATGCTACCTCTACTGTTAAGTTCTACTGGTGTGTTCATTTATCAGCACTTGTGTCAAGACACCTGTTCTAGGGACCACAGTTTAGTCCATGTAAATAAATTACTTTTATGATCTAATTCTGTCATTTTTTTATTATGCAATTTCTGTATGTATTGTAAAAGGAAGGCTGTATTCAACTGTACAAACATACACAAACAGTACTGGTGTATATATCTATTTAAACAAACAACAAAAACTAGGCAGTAAAAAAATGTATATCAGTATTTAAAGGTATTTTAGTTACATGGTTTTTTTTTTCTAATATTATTCTAGGGAGAGCTGGGACCTGTGGGTAATGATGGGATCGATGGCAAAAAAGTGAGTTCTTCTTTTGCTGCCCAACAGTGCATTAATATCGCATTATAGATTCAGCATGTACTTGAATCCTGTAAAAGCTGATGTTTTCTGTTGGCTTTGAGTGCATTGATTGATGTAGGGGGTTTATGGTTTTATGGTTTTTTTATCCCTGGGTTATTGAAAATTGGTGGAGCAGGGAGCTCTGATTTGCTTTGGAAATTGCATTGCAGAGGAAATGCTTTTGTAATCATAGGTCACGTAGCTACAAATGCAGGTGCTGTGCTGCAATAATATATAATGCACAATATATTTTACAGTGCCTATCTACCAGGCTGTATTATATTATTTGGCATGAAACTTTGCATGTTATTCGATTACAAGACATATCTGTAAATGCCACCTTTGGGACATGGTAAAAGAGTCTACTTTCCAGTTTTGATATAATTTAGAACATGTGCAATGTATGATATGCTGAATGATGTCATGAAGTACATTAATAAATCAGTATTATCAGATTCTTGGAATTAACAACCACATTCAAAGAAAAAGACACAATGGCTTTGTTTACAATGACCTTTGGCACCCAAAATGAAACATTCCTTTTCTAGATTTGTTTTCTAGATTTTGAAAATGCACATGGAGGCAGTAGGCCAGTGCCAGTTTGGCTCGATATAATATCGTACCTTGGGTCGAAATTGTTGTAAACCCAAGTCGAAATAAAAAGGACAGGGTCAAGTGAGGGTGTACTGTGTACCTACAATATTTAATTTTTTATTGCAAAGACATGTCTCCACCAGCACAATTAACTACCAGTCAGCGCACAACACAGGCACATGTTATACTGTAATATCCATTATTTAGGTAATATTATCAATTTATTATTAAGTACAGTGGTTTCTTTGGTGGGCCTGATACAAATTTAGACTGTGCTTTGGAACTGATGCCACTTGAGCTGGTAAAAATAGACAAATGAACTCAAGTTCAACTTAGATATACAGCATGGGTACTCAAGGTGGAGGCTATTGGAAACACACTGAATTAGATAAGTAACTTAAAAGCAATAGTCAAGTTTTACAAGGCTTTATCATAACTAGGTACTCACTGTTAAACCGTGGAGCCAAGACAATACCGTTTGTGTTTTTCTTGAAGGCCTTTCTCCTGCCAATTTTAAAATCTATAAAACCTGGAAGTTTGTTTGATCAGGCAATACAGGAATTTAACTACAGTATAGCAGCCATGGTGCAATAATGGCACTTGTTTCTTTAAGGTAGATATTACATTGCCAATATGTTGCATATGAAAGGTTGTTCAGCTTGGCATGGGAATGTAGCCACAAGTAGTAAACTGGCTTGTTTCTAGAATTTACATGACAACTGTTGGGTCGTGATATGCTGTGCTTGGAAACGGGTAATCTGCTAGTTTTACAGAGCAGCATGACCAAGCCAAACCTGCACTGCAAGTCTGGAAACATACTGTACCTTTCAACTTCCTAAGCTTTCAATTTAGGAAACTATATAAGAATGTGTAGGAAACTATAGTGAACATACACATAAGGGAATCACTGGGAATTAGGGAATTTCTCTCTAGTACTATGTAATATATAATGGCTGGTATGCAGAATGTATGAGAAATGTGGTACTTGTGATGGGCACAGAATGAAAGTAGATGCATGAGGCATGTGAAATGCTGTACAGCATAAACTTTAATTTGTTTACCTTACTTTGCACTAGGGTTGGAACAATAATCGATAATATCGATAATCACGATAAAAAAATGTTCAGTGATAATTTAATCGCTTTGAAAAATGATTAGCGATAATCATAGTTATCGTCCGTGGGCCAATGAAGCAGGAAGCGGCACTGAACTGCCAGGCTTAAAACATGACCTGTGTGAGCATTGCGTACACTGGGAAGTTAAGTATTGATTTTAAACAATATTCTTTTAACTTTACTTCATTGTTTCATTTTGATAATAAGTTGTACAGTGGCAAGGCATGACTGGTTTTCTAACAGTCATAGTCACCTGAGAGCAACGGACCACAGAAATCAATACTGACCTTATGCCAAGATCTTTGAGGCCATTCAGACATCTGTAGTGGTACAGATGTGGACTGGATTTGAAGACTGACAGGGTGTACATAAAGCAATCAGATTTTCTATTTGTTTGTCTATGCCTGTGTGGCAAAGTGGCTGGTGATTGTGAACAGGTGTAGAGGTGATGCAGTGCAGGAGTAATCACAGACAATTGTATTCCGGTTTGGAATGTTTTTTTTTTTTTTTATCCAGTTCTGGTGAACAAAAGAAAATGTCCCGGCAATACACAACAATGTGTACTGCGCAGAGCCAAAGACCAACGGGGTTACAGTCCCAAACAATAATCCTTATCCGCCCCACAATACTAAAACACGGTCACCAGTCCAGGATGTGTATATTAGTGCTTGTGGTGGGTGATAACAGGTAATTTTAGTGACTGTTATGAAGTGCAGTTCCGGCTTGTGCTGGCCCAAAAGCAACAGCTCCAGAAGCGTGTTTAGCTGTCTGGTGATTTAACAAACAAGACAATTACTAACAACACGTAAAACAAACAAACAATCACGAATATTCTTTTCACAAAACAAATTCACAGGCAGTAACCACAGTGGCTGTCGCAGTCCTTCCAGGTCAATGAACAAAACCCAAGCAAAGCAAAAGATTAATGATTCTCCTGCCCCGTTATGCTATCACACATGACCCCTTGGTAAACGATAGCAGCTGTCTTTATTGCTTGCAGCTGCTACCTCGTTTACCTTCCAGGTCAATATGTTCCTGCAAAGGAGTCTCGCCTTCATCCAGGCTGACCGACTTCCCGACCCTGGAAATGAACTGACAGGCCAGCCCATCCAAAGACTTCCCCTTTCGCTACTTACCGCCATCACAGGTCGGGAGGGAGATTTCCAACCAGAACTAATTATATTTCCTTCACAGCCTGTTAACCATACTTTCTCACGGAGGAGCTGTTTGGTCTTAATGATGCCTTGATGTCCTTTGTGGCCAAGGCTAGTGCTTATGGTTGTAGTGAGGAGGGAATAACAAGTCTGTTCGCTTTCCGGATGAGGTTGTCATCGATCAGTCAATCAGCCTTTATTTTACACAGCGCCTTTCATAGTGGACCACCATCACAAAGTGCTTTACAAGACAGTGAGGAACAATGCATAATACAGTAAATACAGTAAAATACAAGGCAGAATACATTAAATATAAACAGTAAAAAAACAATGCAAATACATTAATTACAGGCATATTACATTAAATAAAAGGCTACGATGTGAATTCTAAACATTGTGGATGCGTGTGTCAAGCAGAATCATACAGATAAGATGGAGTGAAAAACCTGAAATAGCAATTTAGACAACAGCTAATAACAGATATCAGGCTTTAAAAGCATTGAAAGCAAGAGAGAACAAGTGGGTCTTGAGAGTTGATTTGAAGCGAACGACTGTGGGAGCTGTAAGCGCTAAAGTTGGGAGAGAGTTCCAGAGAGTCGGGGCCATGAAGCTAAAAGAGCGATGTCCGAGTGTGGCGCACTTTTGCTTGGGTATAACAAGCAGGCCAGAGTCAGAGGACCTCAGCTTGCGTGCAGGAACATAGCAGGTCTACAGCTAGACTACAGCTCTCTTATTCTCTGGCCAAGGGGTTAACTAGCAATTATCTTACTAGTTAATGCTAGCTAATTAAATGCTCATTAGCTGATCAGCCATGCATCCTCATGAGCATTTCTTAAAATAATAAACAATAACAAATAATGGCGGACAGCTTTTCATCCGCCCTGTAAATCAAAATACATTATAATACCGGCTTTTCACCGGTCATATAATCACCATAACTCATAATATACAAAAGTAAATAATAACAGCGCACATGTACAATATACATAGGGGACGGGCACTTTGCCACACTAATGTATTGCAATGATAAATTGTTCATCATCCTTCAGATCACCTGCCAACAGCTAGTCGATCAATAATAATAATAATAATAATAATGTATGCCTAACTGTATAATAAGGCTGTACATTTATCAAGGGTTTTCTGTGACATATAAATCATGAGAAACCTGAAATAGAATTATAGCCTTATATGTACAGTTTTACTGTATATTATTTGGTATAATAAATGGTGACATCACAGACAGAAATTGTAGAAGTATCACAGTATGTTTTATGACAATGACAATCTTACTGAGAGTCTCTTATAGTGCAGAACTTATACAGAGTTAATTAGAAAGCGTTAAGACACAGGGTGAAGACAAGTCAGTCTTAAAATATGAAAAGTTTAGAAAATGTGATTGATTGGCGGCATAGAAGAGGGAAATAATGCTGGTGTTGTATCTATGAGCCATCAAGTTTGTTAATTTATTGTACAAACATATTATGTCGCTAGTTCTGGATTATGGTAGGCAGAATGCTTTATTATTCAATACTGTTTATTCAGTAAATGTCAGAAAGGCAAAAAAGGGTGTAACTGCACAATTTGTTAATGTAAGAATTATGTTTTTATGCTTTTTTTTTTTCATCAGGGTGAAAAGGGAGAGAAAGGAGAATATGGTCCTGAAGGGAAACCAGGAAAAGAAGTAAGCTAACAGTTGCTTTTGCAATGAAACTTTTATAATGTACATTACAATGTACTTCCTCTATGAAAGTAATATGAAATATGGCCGTCCAAAAAGCTTATTCTATTTTTGTTGTATTGGAGGAAATTATGATGTCAAGCTGTGCAATCCCTTAGTGTAATATTGCTTTAGGTTAACTTAGGAACCTAAATAAATAAATAAATAAATAAATAGTAATAATAATAATAATAATAATTACAACCTTTTGCTCATAACATCTGTAAAGGTAAATTCTAATCATTCTTAACACTGACAGCATGGAACATGATGAGTGCATTTCCTTCCGTAACCCCTAAAGCAATTTAAAACCGCCCTTTAGATATCTCTGTTACTTAGTGGGATCTTGTTCCACAGATCTTTGAAGGATAAGGGATAATGTTCAGCACATCTCATGTGAATTTCACTATCAGTGTTGATCTAGAAAAAAAAAAAAAAACACATGACCTTGAAAGGTTTTAATTTAAATGATTCAAATCTGAACTGAGTGTTAAAAATTCATGTTTTTATTTCCGATTTTGTAGCAGTTTTCCAAAAAGTGGACATAAGAAAATAGCTGCTGGACAGATGCATTCCAAGTGGAGCAGGTTTTCAGATATGAAAGCTGACACAGTATTTGAGTAAAGTTTTCTATCAGATACACTGGATGTGTATAATTAGAAGTCAACCAGCCTTGCTATACCAGTGGCTGAGCACACTTGTGCCCTGGTGTGCTGACCTTCTGTCTCAGAAAATCAGAACTCCAAATCCCCATTCTCCTATTCATGCTGAAATCTGAACAGAGGCTAACAATGGAACATTGTCTCCAGACAATGACTGTGCGTGCAGGGCAACCTTGGGGTGTAATCACACACCAGTCACTGCTGCACATGAGTGTTCAAGATGAGGCTGATTGTAGAAAAGCATCAGCAATTGAAGCTTCCCAATAGGGGTCATTACGGTGCAAAGCAGAGAGGGGATCAGGGACCTTTGGAAAAATACTTTCCCATATATGATTTATGTTCTAAGTTTTTTTTGCTCTATGATTGCTTGAATGTATGCTGTCATTATTTTAATGTAATATACTGAGCTACCTTGGGTTGCATAATGTTTTTTGTATAATGTGCACTTCTTCTATAATGCATACCTCATATATTTCACATCGTATACTGTATATATTATATTATATATATATATATTATATATATATATATATATATATATATATATATATCTGGTTTCTCAAAGGGTGAAATTCTACGGCAACCGGTTGAAAACTTTTGCTGGGAAACTACGGATGCCAGTACCGGGATGAACCTTGGTACCGGGACTTATTTAATATACTTTTCATCTAAAGCAGATGCATTCCATCCACTCACACAGTTCACTTTGGCAAAAGTCACAAATCTCTGCCCATTTAGCTTAAATAGAAACTCATTCTGTTGACAATCAGAAAAAGACTTATGCAACGTGAAAACCGTCGAGTCGTAACGCGAAAACAGCGGTACGGAGTAATTATCATTATTATGAGGTAATAATTATTTTCTTTAGTGTGGAGGAGAAACTATCAGAAATATTACGAACATTGCTGCACATGCCAGCGTTCACCATAAATGACATAGTTGATAACTATTAGAAATATAAAATGACAAGTGATGTGTGGGACAGTAGGGATTAACAATAACATAAAAAACCAGGATCAACAAAGTGCAGCTTCAGATTTGAGAAGCGAGTCAGGATCGGGATACAGATGCAGGCGTGCTTCACACTTTTCACTGGCCCAACTTGCAAGGTACTTGTCAAGCATAGTGATCAACGTTTTGTTTTCTTTTGATCCTAATATTTTCTGTTATGAATAAACAAAAATCAGAAAGGTGAGGTATTTTTTCATTGTACAATGCCCCCTTTTCTGAAACATTTTGAAGAGTTTATTAAAGTTAAATGTGAGTTTTCACTTGCATGCACATCAAAAAAGAGGCAGATATAAACCATGGTAATGATATTACTTTATGAAAATGTGCCTTTTGCCACTTTGTTCATGCAGAAACCACAATACCAGGGATAAAATTAAAACAGTCCACTTTTATACTGTTTCTGCCTGAAAAATCTTTTTTTTCTGGAATAGATTGGTAATTAATGTACACAGAAACACAATAGAGAAGCACACAGAACATATTATTGTAAGATAAGTAATAAATACAAAATAATGTACATCAAAGAAACAGGGATATATGTTCTAATCCAAGGCTATTATTGTAGGGTCTGGAAAGTATGGGGATGATTTCAGAGAATACTATGGAGATTAAAATGGCCAAGTACATCATTAGTAGTAGTAGTGTCTGTTACATAATACATTTCAGGGGTATTTTAGCCCCTATTGTGCATTGTTTGACTCAGTCCTTTTTGTAGCATTTTTTCATAGTACAGTTGTTTGTTTTTGGTTTTTTAATAACATTATCCCTTTTTTTTAGGATATCTTGAAACAAAAATCCCTCTCTACAGCAGTTACTGGATAGTGTAATAGTTATTAATGCTTGTCATTTAAGGTATAACTTAACTGTTATATTACAGTACATGACTGAGTGATACAAGCAGAGGGTAGAAAGCTTTCTGTATTTTCAGCTTCTTTGTTTATGGTGAATTGGTTATAATTAATCAAGTATTTTTTAAGGCTTATTTTGTATTTATCGTGTACCAATTTGTATACATTTTTTCAATATTTATTCATTGGCACTCAGATTGTCTCAATTTTTTAAATGTTTACACCCAACTGTGCATATGAGTACCTGCACTTTTTTGTTGAGAATTTCACCCCTGTGTGTGTGTATATATATATATATATATATATATATATATATATATATATATATATATATATATATATATATATATATATATTAGATATATATATATATATATTATATATAATTTCTTAAACTATGCTGTTAATATATTTCCACACTTGTTGAATCAACGCAAAACTGTCCTTTTTTAAGGTAAAACCTGTATTTAATTATAATAGTATAAATTATAACTATAAAAAATGAAAATCCTGTATCTACATATCTACAGTATTTGCAGGGTCAATGTTTATGCCTAACTAACTGACAGTTTCTCACCTTCTTCCTGGTATTCATCAAAGATATACTAAAACTCCTTAGAGTGTTCAGGAAAACAATACCGCCATGCCTGCAGGAAGTTTAGTATAGGGTTATGAATCAATTTTATATACATTAGCTCAAAGAGCCAGCATCCAAATGTTTCGATATGTTGTACATATCTTTCTCAAGGGAGCCTCAAAAATTGATGTCCCAGATTGGTGAGTTAGGGTAGCAAAGGTCCATCTGGGTGGTCCTGGAGATAAACTGTCAGATAGAGGTCTCTACATGGGTTATTAATTATGACATAAATATTGACTTGCTGCAGAGGAAGCAAATATAATAGAGGACAGTAAATTAAGTAAATATATCGGGGACACTGAAAACAAACAACTTCTGTAAGAAATGTCATTGTATTTTATATTAAATGCTGCAGCTTAAGCAGTGCTGTAGCTTGCAGTATGTATTTGCAGGAGTTTTCAATGATTGGTACATAAAAATGCAATTAGACTGTCTCAGATGAGCATAAATATGCTTAACAGCGATCCATTTTATATTTATTAAATTGCATCTAAAGTGAATCAGGGAAGGATGTCAGATCAATATCAGTTATGATTCTGCGTTTGTAATTTAAATCGGTTCACCGAGGAAAGCACGTCCCTGGATGAGTAGTTCCAAGTGGAAGAGTAAATTAATAAAGTAGTTCCACAATACAGCTGATAAATTCTGAACCTTTCTGGGAGACACAACAGATACACTGGCTTAGTAGAGCATGCAGCTGTATCAAATATTTAGGCAAAAATACCTATCGCAGTATACTGTTCCTGGAATGGCATTGTTTGTAGAAAACCACCATTGGAACTTAGGTTGCACATGGGTCGATCGAGACTGCAGATATATATAGCCTATTGTGACAAGCAACTGAAATGCTATTGTGGCCTGAATCAGATAAATGCAGTCAAAGGGGATGGGGCATACCCCAGGGTTTAGATAGGGGAGCTGATTAGTAACAAGGATATAGCCATTGCTTCTCCTCCTAAAGCTCACTAAGGCTACAACTGAAGTACCTTGTTAAGTTAGTTTAAAATTTTAAATGGTGAACGACACTATATATATATATATATTGCTGTATATATAGATATATATATACATATATATATATATATATATATATATATATATATATATAATAGATCCTTGCAACTCACACGGTTCGTTGCCCCTTTAATTCAGGACCCAGGACACAAGAAATGGAGTTTAAGCGCTTATGCGCTATTTTTAATACACAAAATAAAACACAAACAAAAATAACAAAACAAAACAAACACCTAGCTCTTTCTTGAGCACTAACTACTACACGCAGGAACCTAATTAACTCTCAGGACGGCTAAGCCGTTTACCTGTCACACAAACAAAAATCACCGTACTTTACTTTTGACTGCTTGGAAACAGAGCACACCTTCTGTCTTCCTCTACTCTGCAGTCCAGAGCAGTTTAGCAGCCTCTCTTAAATACCCTGCACCTGGGTTTAATTTAACAATAGCTACCAAGTGCAGGGGGTAATTAATAATAAAACAATTAACAAAATGTGTTTTCTGCAGGGAGGATATTAACCCCCTCCCTGCTGTATGCTATATATATATATATATATATATATATATATATATATATATATATATATATATATATATATATATATATATATATATGTATATGTGCACCTGTTCAGTTGTCCTTTTGTTTCAAACTTTAAGACAACCTTGTTACAAAGCAGCTCTTTGTAAAAGGCTGTATTTAAAAATGATTTATGTATGAACTAGTTAAATATATATATACACACACACACACACACACACACACACACACAGACACACAGGCACACAGACACACACAATGTATGTGTGTGTCTGTGTGTGTGTGTATTATACATCTACTCTTGATATAATCCTACACTTACTCAAATTAAATCCCTGTATGAATTTCTCTTGACAAGATTTATTTAATGTGTGACTGTTCCCTGTCGTAGGACGCTGACATTGGTGGCAGTAAAATCAGACACAGCTTGTGGTTAAGCACTTGTCCATGAGTAATTACTTCAAGCGTTTTATTCACAGTATTTATTTCAGCAGTTACTTTCCCACACCATAGTGCTAAGACCAGCCTTTCCGATATTGGCCACAAAGTGGCAGGGAACCAAACTCCACGCCCCCTTACAGAGTGTGTACTGAAATTCTGTACTTGGTAGTACTGGAACTGCAAAGATTGAATCGGACATCTCCATGAAATGAATACCACAACTGTTTGGCATAAAACGTGTTTACTGTTTTGGAAGAGGATATAAATATGCTTCCTCTCAACGGGTTTATGTTCCAAGTCTAAGTCATTAAGACTTGAGAAATAAAAGTGTACCACATGATTGATAATGACAACAACAGCATGGCTGAATGCACAATATAGCAACTTAAAAATGTTCTGTTTGAATGTTTTAAACAGGGTTTAAAAGGTGATCCTGGCCCCTCTGGTCTTGCCGGCCCCAAGGGTGATAAAGTAAGTACGAGTTAGATCTCTCTGGAAGTACTTTTACAGTGCTATAGTTAATGACATATTTAACAGAATATATATATATATATATATATATATATATATATATATATATATATATATATATATATATAGAATAAGTAATCAAAAGCCATCACTGCTGAGAAGGTCATAAATCATAAAATCAGGCTGAAAGAAAATAAACTGTACATGAGGTCTTCTTAATTGTGGAACTGCAATTCCAAAGTTGTTTAAAATAAATAAATAAATAAATACTACAGCATGAGTGTCAGTTTTTTTAGCTGCCTCCCTGAACCTTCATAGCTGTTATTTTTAACTTAAAACCATTTTAAAAATCCACATCTCAGTTCAGCTGTTTCCATGTGATTTATATGTTTATCATGCAATGCATAATTTTGTAACGTAAGAGCTTGCATACTGCTTATATTTGTCAGGATACACTAAAATAGCATCATTTTGCAACAGAGGTCAATTCACATGTGGCTTGTGTTTAAATCTCCGGTAGCAAAGTTTGTAGCATAGTAACTTACCTGGTTTATTGAAAGAAATTGCATTATACAAAAAAAAAAAATCTAAAAAACTATATCTAAAAACATATTTAGGTGAAAAAAGTAGAGACAATTTACCATATGATACTAAGATCTTGCTGCAGTAGCTTGACTATACATAAAAATGGCATGCACAGTATTTCAATAGGGTATTATGATTTGGTGAATTCATTAGTCTGTAAACGTGAAATTCTTCAACTGTGCCAAATCTAATGTGTAATTTACATATATGTGTAATTTAGTGATTTTTCTCCAAGAAAAAAAAAAGAAATGCTTCATCGTCTTTGCTTCAAATCCAATTCATTTTCAATGCATATTTTTTCATATCATGTTTTAAATGCTGTTGCAACCGGGTAAGTCTTGGTATGATTTAACACGTCATATTGGGACCATATTGACACCCTTGCTTAGTATGTTAAATGGATCTTACAAACCAATGTGTTTTGCTCTGCGTGACTGAAGGACATGTCTGAACTTCTACTAGTGATTTGAATATCTGAATCATTTAAAACCTCCCTCCTAGTTCATTTCATTTTTGAAATGGTAATTGTCAGTGGAGGAGGCCCAGATTATGCATGTTGGAATAACCACAGGATCTTAAATTTTAATAAACATTTGTTATACATTGCAGCATGTTTCTGTCAGGGCCTCAGAGGGTAAGTAAACGTACCCCAGAGCGATAATCTCCCTCGCAATTATTGCTGTGAGGATAGTCATAGGTTCTCCTTTTCACAGCAGAAATGTTTCTGTGAAAGATTGTGCCGAAGGGGATACACCACAAAAGCTGGCATTTAATGTCAGGGTCAAAGGTTCTGAAAACATTTCAAGGGATGGTAAAGGGACCCGTTGCTGAATTAGTTTCTCCAAGTCATTCTGGTCAAAGTTTGTGTTTTCCAAATATGAACACAAAAAGAATGTAGATGTCAATACCATCAAGTTTCGCTGCACATTGTGTTTCTGGCATGTGTACATTGCAGAGTTCATCAGAATTGTCTGTATGTAGGCAGCAGCTGCCAATCCTTCTGATTTTTTGGTAGAAGCTTATTGAAGTTATGATTGTGTTACACTGGAAATAATCAGCAGTATTTAACACGTTGTTTGTTCAAATTCCATTTTTAGTATGGAACAGGAAGTGCGAAGGTGTTTCTTCCAAATAGTTTATGGTTATACAGTAATTGCTTTTGGTACTCAAATATGAGTTTGGTAGAAGAATGGGAAAAGGATGATTTAGCTGCAAAATTATTGTGGGCATATACCAGGGTAAACTTTTATTATGGCAAAGTAGGAGAGTTACATTTTGTGTGAGTTAATTGATTTTCTGCAGATTAAAAATCCTGGCGAGGCTACTTTATTTCTGCTCTCGCTTCAGTAAAATCTCTATGCACAGTTTTAAATTACCTTTTTGCAACTAAACGGCAGGACATATAGACTGTCTATTTCAATTTATTTCACACATTGTGCTTTTACTGCTTTATTGATCAATGATATACAACAAAGTCTCAGCTGGTTTGTTGTTGTTTTTATAGGGGGATACAGGTCTTCCAGGTCCACCAGGTCTATCTGTAAGTGCATTCAACAATTATTTTTTTGTACATGCATTTTTATGTTAATAGCACAATTGAAATAGGAATTGTGGGCATTTTATATGGTAAAGCATATACATAAGCTATAATAATACATATTAGTGCTGAATAATGTTACGTTAACTTATAAAATGGGTATTTTAAATGCTCTATCCTGATTGGTCAAAACAGGTCACGTGGGGGTGTTGATATTACAACATATCACCATGGGTCGGCACATCTTTTGAAAAACGGGCAAATCACTGGCAGATACCCATGCTACTAGAATTTAAAAACAAAAAATGGCAGACATTGGAATTTATCGCAGTAAACATGATCAACGAGATTTATGTAAATGTTGAACTTCTGGGAAACCGAAGTGTGTATGGGATATTGAATGAGTCTGAATCGGACACCAATGATTCATTAAAGTAGTGAAAAAAAGCAAAGTATTCAAATAAATTAAAAAATCGCCATTCTGATCGCTCTGTTCCTTCTCCCTGAACTACAGCGTTTCTCTATCCCATTTTGAAAATAAATAGTTTAAAAAATATCTCTTAAACTTTCAGCTTTTTAGAAAAGATTTGGGTCCCTCTTAAAAGAGACTTGTGGTTAAAAGATGTTTTGTTGCCGTTGCTCCCGCTGTCCGTTCTTTGGTCTGCCTGCTGCCACTGGACCCACCCCCCGCGCAGCTGTATGATCTGATGCTGAACATTTATAAATTCGTCTCGACAATTCCTGCCATACCTTTTTAATGTGTCCAGGTACAATGATATCATCTCTTCTGCTGTGCCCAGCATTGTTTTAAATTGTTTCTTAACACTGGCCCAGTAGTTCTCCACGTTGTCCAGCCGTAAACTAAGTCAGTTTGATAAGTAACTGGGTATTCCATGCAAATAACGTTGTTCTCACTATTGTGAAGCTGCAACACAAATCTGGTATAGATACCTGCTGCTAATACCCTGGATAACAAAGGATAATTAAAAAAATCAGGTCTTGTGAGTAAGGATCGTGATTTAAAGGCAGTCTTATTTGTGCTGTGTGATTTAAAGGCAGACTCATTTGTGCTGTATCATGATGAAAATAGGCAGTAATATTTTACTTTAAAATGGAATGAATAAACCAAGAATTACAAGGACTATAACGAATCAAATATAGAAAAACTGCACTTTCAATGGCCATGTTCAATTCAACATCTCTAAATCGCTTTTTTTATTGTTATATGAACAGTTTTTTCATAGCTCAGTTTTAAGCAAAAGGATATTTAATAAAAATGACTTTTTTGTTTATTAAAAAACATTTAATTATTTGTTTATTTTTCCAATTTAGTTAGTTAATCCATTTTATAAGTGCAATAAGGCATTTCTTGGTGTGTGATCTACTCTATCATCACCACCCAATAGGCAGTTTAAGCCACTCGGCTTCGCCTCGTGTCTTGCAACGCACCTGGGGCGTGGTGATATTAGAATAGATCACACACCCTGTCTTGCCTTATTGCTTACATATTGAATTACATAAAGCTTTGTAGTTTTCCATATACTTAACGAAAAACTGACAATTAAAAAAATGTGACATTTCACAATCTAACATGAAATACTGTACAAGCATTATGGCTTCTAGTAGAATTAGTTTCCTTGATTACATGATCTAAATTATGCTCATATCAGGGTTTTTTTTTTTAATTCAAGGTGATGCAAAACTTTCGCCATAGCTGTAAACCTTGATGAACTGACACACTAGACTACAGCTGTTCTTCCTGTCAAAGGAAGAACAGGTAAAAGGTAGAGAGCCCAGGCTGCTTCTACAATATATGACTGTAGTTTTCAGACATTTGATCCCCTGCTTCTGGTTCCCAGGAAAATGTCCACCCGTCTCTACGTTCCTTCGGACCAATCCCTTTCGGCAGTTACAAAATACTCGCCCAGATGGCACCAAGTGTTTATACAGAAGCCAGGGGTTAAATTGGTTGCAGCAGGCAAAAGTACCCAGTAGCTGCTTACTAAACAGATAACTGGAATGCCTTTTTTTTCTTGTTAAAAGAAGCTTGAAGGAAAAGGCAATACAGGACACAGTCCTAAGAGAGATACAAGCACATGTCAATTCACAAGCCTAAATTGCCCTTCTTTAAGAGGTTAATTATTTGTGCAACATGGTAAAGATCTTAACGCGTTAAGTCTGTGGCGGCTAAATGAAAATATAAATGAATTGTGTTTTTACAAATTACATATGATATAGAGGAATATAAAAACGATGACGTATCACATTATTTTGTCATGTCATGCCAATAGCATCATATGTATGGGAGGAACATGCAGTTTTTTTGGCACTTGGAAATTGAAACCTATAAGGCTTTGATATGGTCTTGTCTTATCACAAATGACTATACCATGCTGTTGTTTAGCCTCTGGTAGCAGAAGCATGTATTGTGGACTGATGCAGATACCGACAGGCAGAGGTAGATGCTTGTTGCAGTTTTATTTTGCAACTCAGAACTGGACAGGATAAGATAAAACCTCACACAGACTTCAAGCAGGATTGTCATTTTGGTTGTCATTCAGTTATCACACACAGAAGAGCGAGGTCGGTGTGTGCTCGGTCCATATAAGGATCATGTATGATGGAGCCGGTAACAGGACCACCCGCCTCCCCTGGTATTGGTGACCTGCGGCCCGAGAAAACAAAATGCACATTTCAACACTTTTTTGCTCGGATTTACTTGTTTGCTTTTATATTACATTACATTCACTTTTGTTCATGTTTTTTGCAACAGTGTACATTTGCTATTAGTTTTTGCAAAAGAGCAAGTCTTTTTTATCATTAAGACAGAATGTTTAGAAGTAGTGTTTACTTTTACAACAGTTATTTGATGTAAGTATTACATTGCAGACAACAGAGGTCATTTTTGTGTCTATTTATTTTCTCTACATATGATTATATTCTAAGAGGAATGTCTGAACAGGGATATATCCATTTCATCAGACACTACAAGGACTAGTATATATTATAAATCATTTTTTAACATCTTAACGGAAGCACTGCAGATAGTTACTGGGTATTTATATCCATTTCCCAGAAAAGTCAGCAGGTTTTGAAACAGTACACTGTGTAATTGGGTGCTGTCTGAAACATGATATTGTTTAAGTTTGATGGACAAGTACAGTATTTAACACTGTCCGGTCATGGGTTTATTAACTAATGTGATCTTTGCCCTCTATTGAGTCAGATACTTAACCTTAGACATGTCACCAGAAAGTGAGTTCTTTGAAATTGTTTTCAAGTTAGATGTCTTCATAATTAATTTTTTTTAAAATGTATTTATGATTGCTGAATCCATTACCAAGCAACAGAAATACAAAAAAGGAACTTTTTTTGTTTGCCTTTGAAAGGATAACATCAATAATCATTGTAATGTATTCATATTTATATTTGAATGTTTAATCTTTAACAATTATTATTCTAGAACAATTGAAGTACAAAAGACAGGACAAAAATGTATAGATTTTATGGAGATTTCTAAAACTATTTTAGGTGCATATCTCTTCCTTAGGTATATTAACTAACGTCACTTTCAATTTGAATTCAGTCAAAATATATCTAAATAGCTATCATTTGTTATGAAATAAAAATGGACCTAAGGAAAATTCACCAAACATCGAACACTAACATGCAACCTTGATTGTCTTGTAGGGTCAAACTGAAGGACTGAAGGGAGAACCAGTAAGTATTCATATTACATCTAAGCAATCAAATCAAAATTCAGTCATCTGAAAAATGACTTCCAAAGATTGAACTTAATTTTCTCACCAACTGCAATGCACTCATTGTACCTGTAAGTTAATGCTGTATGGTTATAGCCTATGTACATTCCTGATCCTGGAATTTCTTTATAAGCAGCTATTGTATGATATAGAACATCCTAAGCTAAAAGTGCTATTTTGTTATAGTTATATTTAAAGTAGGACTGTCAAGTGATTAAAAAGATTAATCACGATTAATCTCGCAATTACAATGTTTAATCTTGGTTTTAATCGTATATTTGATTGATATAAATACTGCATCCATCTCATTCAAGTTTGTTTTATTACTGATGCTATTATTATTATTATTATTATTATTATTATTATTATTATTATTATTATTATTATTATTATTACCTATAAGACCTTTCATGGTCTTGGACCTTCTTCACAATCTGCTGACCCTATATGCCCCTGGTCATTCCCTGTCGAAGCCAAGGCATTTAGTTATAATGCCACTCTTTGGAACTTGCTCCTGATTCATATCAGGAATGCTAGCACATTTGAATCTTTTAAATCCTGTTTGAACACATATTTGTTTGGGTCTGTTTATTTGTAGCTGGATTATATATTAGACACTGGATTTTTTATATTTCTTTTATAAAGCGCCCTGGAATGCTTGCATGAAGAGTGCAATTTAAGTAAAATGTGTATATTATTATTATTATTATTGTTATTATTATTATTATTATTATTATTATATATTATTATTATTATTATTATTATTATTATTATTATTATTATTATCCAAACAACCCAACATAAAAAAAAAAACTGTTGTCCTATTTCTGGATTAATTTTGTTGCCCCTTCTTATAGTGTTATATTTATTTACAGAGTTATGCAGAAAAACTCCAGCATTTGCTGTTAAATTGTTTGAACCAATTGCTAAATCACAATGGAGTCAGTTTATTACTCACCTTAATGCATTTCAAATTGTACTGTATATTTTCTTATCAGTTTCCTTTAAAATGGTATCCTTTACTAATGTTTTTCAGTGCTGTTTTTTTTTTTTAAGTATTCTCTTTTATTAATAACTTAAATGTGTCTAAATGAAACAAAGCATTAATTGAGTAATGGTTATAGTCTCCTTTATGGTAAATATAAATGTGCTACTGAAACTCAGTTTGACAGATAAAAGTCAGCAGTTTTAAATAAACGCCCCATTCACATGTTCTTCACTTTTAGTCTTTACTCCATAATGCAGTTTTCTATGCAAACACGGACTGCACTCATTGCGTTACAATGAGTACAGGGAATGAATTACAGTGTACTAAGAGGGTAAAGACAGAGAAGTGTGATTAACGCGTGTTAAAAATAATAATCTCCAAAGAAATTAAACAGTTACGCAGATTTTAACTGTGATTAATTGACAGCTCTAATCTTAATGTATTCATTTTTTTATTTTTCAAATTTAATTTAAATCTTTGTTTTTTCTTTAATAGGGTTTACCTGGCCCAATGGGAGAAAAGGTAATTATATTGGCTTCTAGATGTATTATATTGGCTTCTAGATGTATTATATTGGCTTCTAGATGTATTAAGTTAGAGGAAAGCCTGTGACTCATGAGTTGTTGTCAGAGTCACAAGATCCACGTTCGGAATGAACATCTGGCCTAAACATCTGCCTCTGTGACTCACAAACAAAGATCCTAGCTATAGGCTTTATCTTAAAGAATGCCATACCGACCAATGAATCTGATATGTTATGTTTGCTAATATTTATATTTGCAGGGTCCACGAGGGCCAGACGGTCATCCAGGTTCACCAGGCAAGGAAGGTCAAAGGGTGAGTAAACTTTGTGAACATTTGCTCAGTGTGTTCACCGTCTTAACTGAGATATTCCTGACACTTGCACCAACAATCAGGGTATGTTATTAATCTGGCAGCTGAGGGAGATAAGGAGCATACTTGAGACTAGAGAACGATCTGGGGATTCTAATTTAATGACATTTAATAATTGATCCATTCCTGAGTGCACTTTCTTCTGTGACTGACAGCACAGATGGTGGACTTGGTAGGTTATATAGATAATGAATCACATTAGCCAAACAAAGTCTCAATATACCATGCCAGAAATATGATCTTGAGGAGTTTACACACCACTCACGTTTGACTCTTATGAAAACAGTCAGGTTGTATAGATTTTACATAAACGTGTGTGATGGTCAGCTTCATATACATTCAAATGAACCGTGCCAGCTTACTGAACAAACAGACAAAGGTCCTTGAGGTGGCTTTTTTTTTTTTTTTTCTCCTGACGTAAATGTTTTCAAGGACCTTTGGCGGTTGAGGACCCTTTGTCTCGACAGATGTTGCATCTGTCATATATGACTACCCTTTCAATTAGTGCTGTTTTTATAGGTTTCAAAATAAAATGTGGTTCCCCTGTCATATGAACAAATTAATTAAAAGCATTCTCATGCTGCCCTTAGGGAAAAAAATGTGCGGCCACATGTAACGGGATAGAAAACTGTTACGACCATAAAAATGTATGCGTTTTGCCAGGATAAAGTCAAAGTCAAAATTGCATTGATGTTTTGCTTGATGTGCTTTAGTGTTTTTTTTTTTTTTTTTTTTTTTTAGTTTTTTGTTAAATGTTAAAACCCTAGATTGTACACCACATCTAATCTTCTGAGTCTGTTATAAAAAAAACAAACATTGTATCTGTATCTGCTGTCCTGTCTGTTTTCGGACATTTACAAAAGCACACATAAAGTATTATTAAACAAGGTACATTTTTGTAAATATTCTACAAGTTTCCATACGAAAATTGTAATTCAGAAAAAGTAACAAAAAGCAGGCTATAATCAAAAAGTGAGAGATCATGTTTAAACTCAGCAACTACAGCTAAAGTGTTAAACACCATGGTAAGGAGAATAAGAAGCTTGACTTTTTATACAAATTCATGACAACATCTTGCTCAGTTCCAATAATTATTTTCTTAATTGGTTAAGGTTCATGTGTTTCTGTATGATGTGGTTACAAATTGACATCAGGTTTTCAATCCGAAAGAACAGTAAACACTTCTGGGAATACAAAATGTGACAGATAGTTTTGCTTAATTAACAATAATAAGGATCTAATACAGAAGTGCTAATCTTAGTTAGAGAGCAGGGAGGCGGGAGGAATTGATAAGTTGCCAGCAAAGTTGTTTGACTTGTATCTGTGGAGACTGCACACCCTCTGCTATTTATAACTATTCATTGATGGCTGGACAGCTTCCTAATGACTGCAAATGTGCTAAAGTTTCTGCTATTTTTAAATATTGTGATCACATGCGAACTTCTAACTTGTCGGTCAGCCTATGTTTCAATGGTGTTCAAAACATTTTTGGAAAGTCTATCAATAGCTTTTAAAACATATAGTGCTCCAGGCTGTAAAACCTACATGTGGTGTGTGTAGGAACAGAGAATCTGGCCTCATTTCATTATTACTTTTTAAATTTAAATTTCCTCGTAGTGATAAAAAGTTGTTATAAGGAGGTAGTGGAATGGTCAGAAATTGTGCTTTGCGGGATTTGAATCTAGTTCTGTTTAGTCAAGTCCAAGTGGGGCCCCAAGTTCTTAACAATGAGGAGTCAGTCATAGCATTAGTGTCTACAGATCAAACCAATCAGCGTCCAATATAAAGCTCTAAACGCTACAAGCCTGAATAAAGAATTGGCACACAAGTAAATGTACCCATAGATAACTAGCACGCATGTAAATGTATTCACAAAGAACTAGCATACAAGTGCATTTATTTGTAAAGAACTAGCATGCACGTAAATTCATATAACTTAAATTTACTTGCATGTTATATGATGATTTCCATTAGCGGCCCAATACTCACAGCTAGAAATCTTGCTTTCCTAAGGGCTGCATCTTGGGGCCGTTATGATATCATCTTTCAAAGTTTTAACAACTAAATAATTTACCAATTATGTTTCTTTTATGCATTCCCTGGAGCTTAGTGTTTATTTATTAAAACCATTTAAAGTGTGGTTTAAATAGAAAGAAACATTATTTTTTGTTTTAGTCTGACCCTATGCTAACCCAAGATCATTTTCTTGACTAGTAATTTGTTTATTTAACAAAGCCAGTTAAAAGACAACGTGGAGGCTTGGCACACAAGGAGACTGCTACATTTATATTTGATTCAGTTCCTCAAATCAAAAGGAAAGGAAATATCCATGCACAACTTGAGGCTGTAAGAACATTTCTGTCATAGCAACTGTATAAATAATATTCATATTCAAGTATAACATAAAGTACATACGGTGCAAATCTAAGCTGACAGTTACGTAACACATACTGTATAACCACTGGAGGATTCAGGACAAAAACAGTTAAATATTTTCATCAGTTGACAGCTGCTATCCCACCCACCAGCTTTATGTGAGAGCTTCATGTCACAAATCAACTGTTCAGTGTGTTAATCATTTTCAAACAAAGTAAACATAGCCTTGAACACGGTTAGCAAATGTATAAAATTATTTTTTATATGTCAAACGTTATGGATTCAAGTCTGCCTGTTATGTGCAAGCAGAACTTTACCATTAAAAAGTTATAAGCACCAGGCCATCATATGAACGAAATGATGTCAATATAAACAGACATCTTTGGATAAAAAAAAAGAAAGACAAATCAGTATAAAAAACATTTTATTTAAAGGTAAAACTTTAAACTGTAAGTGTAAATTTGTTCTGGGAAATAGTTCTCTCATGTAAAGCGGCTTCTATCAGCTGCTTTAGAAAGTTGTCGGTCAGTAAAGCTTTACTACCATGTTACATAAGCAGGCTTAGCAAACGTTGCGTCCATTCAGGCCTGTTAATTATTGTTATATATATACATCTAATGTAATGAAATGACAAACCGAACCAGTTCATTTTAGTTGATTTACAGTGTATTACTTTTAGTTCTGTATAATGTCTGGCTCAGATGCCAACCATTTATCATCACAGCAGCCTTTGAGAGTGACGGATGAGAAGAACCTACACAAGCTTTATGTAAAATTCTGATTTATTTTCTTATTTGTAACATTCTTTTGAAAACATTTTGCATTTGAATGTGATTACATGATTTGAGTCAAATATTCCTGGTCTTAACCAAACCACCTCCCATATTGGTAACAAGCAGAACTCGATTGAATATGCTTATCAATAGAAAAACACTTCAACTTGTGTGCTGTAAGCAAGACATTTTCAAAATATGTAATTTATGTGATTAACTAAGTATCTACACAGTTAAGAGATCCAAGGAAGTATGAGTTTTTTCTGTGCGGTTGCATATTGTAATAATAATACATGTTTTGTTGTTACATGTGTTTGAGTAAGAGTCCATGAAGTCTTGCAAAGTAAAAGAAAGGGCATTAGAAATGTCTGATATATGATCTGCATCATACCAAATGTGTTTATTGCTTTTCATTTGTATTTTAACTTGGTATTATCAGAATACATTTGAAAGCTGTTCTTAGTCTAGTGTTAAAACACAGTTGTAATGATATAGTGCTGAAATTCCCAGGTCTTTGCAGTTGTCTCTTATCCATTAGGAAAGGCATGCTGGATCTGTGGCAGGTGTCAATAAACTGTGACTTGTAATTTGTCCATGTGCCACTGTATCAACAAATGGAAAAGGCACACAAAGGTTATCTATATATTAAAACAACTGACAGCTCGGGGGGCTAGGTGTTGTTTTATCAAATGTACAATTTATGATTAGAGCTTGCTTTAACTAATCTGTTTTGCAAGCTCAGTACTAGTTGTTTGTTTTCCTTCAGATGAATCTGCTACACAATGATATCTTTTGATTTCACATATTATAAGCACCATGATTCTCAAAGCTAGTTACTCCAAAACATACTTTTAAAATTAAATAAGAAATAGCTATTTAGAAGCGCCTAAATTAAATAAATTATTTCTGGATTTTTAACATTATGGGTGAATTTTTCCTGTCTGAAAAAAAAATGGGATACAGCAAATACAGTAGATGTTGCTTGCAAGAAATAAGTCTTTTACCATACGTACACATGAAACTAGGTATTAAGAAAATTATATTCAACAACACTGAATATATTCAATGATATAAAGGATATAACAATACTATTTCACTGTTAAATGTAAGTTATTTCAAAACTACAGATTGACTGGAGGCAATGTAAAGTTGAAGATTTAGATGGCTTGTAAGTTACCAGTTTATTATGGCAACCTAGGTACGCCATATGAGATCTTCCAAAAAACCCTGTACGGCCCTAGACATTTGTATTACTTAATAGCATTTAAAGGTGGCTCTTTACATCTTTAAATTCCAATATGGAAAGAAATAAAATAAAAGTAGTAACTCAGTGTTTGTTTTTGTGGCATCTATTATAATGACTTACAGCATCTATGACAGTGGATTGTTTATCAGTACTAACAGTGACTGTTCCAGCGAACCCAGCTATGCAGATAAGGTAGAAAATGCAAAGAGGCTAAAAACACAAAGATCTATGTACTGTTCAGTAAGAGAAGTTCGTCATATGCGCCTAATAATGAATAGCCAAAGCCACAGCGGAGGTTTTACTGCTAGATTTACACACACTTGAATGACGATCTATGCTTGCCGAAAAGGGTGAATTTAGCTGTCTTTCATACCAGGGATATGGCAGGCTTTATTGCCATTTTTATTCCAGCAGATGAAAGAGTGGTAATTGTACTTCTAGAATAATTGCCGTGGATTTGTGTATTTGATAGTTATATAGGACATGTACACCAGCTGTATTAATTAGTTGTAAGTGATGTAGAAAAGAAAGACCTTGAACAAAGGAGGGTGTTTAATTACACATTGTTCAGGAACTGGATACACAACAGGGAAAGAGGGATTATGAGAAATAATCTGTTGGCTGACACAGGGTACATATCACAGGAGCTGATAGCAAGTAATTTATGTAGCTGTTCCATCACAAGGTGGATTCTTTTTAGTGATGCACTGTTAACAATTGACACATTCCTAAATACCACGCATCATGAGGTGGGAAAACAAATTCCCGAAGTTTATTGGTATATCTGACAGCAGCCGCCCATTCTAGGAGTGAAGCAAGGCAAAGAGGTGACACTGACTTAGAGATTCAGCAGTAAATAATTCAGAGCTCAGGGGGCCTAATGATTTATGCTGTGTTTAGAATATTGACTGTGTACCCTAAAGCAGTTTGTAACCAGTGTGGGACAGGAAAAAATGAAACAATATATAATAGACATAGCTTAACAAAGTTGAGATGTTTTATTTGGATCCACTGAACTGGCAATCCAGCCTTTCATACGTGTGGCACCTTGGCTGTTCCAAATGTTATTTGAAAAGGTTTAAATCCCTATTTATTAAATGCATATACAATTATAGTTACAGGCAGATACTTTGTCTGATACTATTTTTTGGAAAACATACAACTTTAGTGTTGTTGTGAATATTGGCTAGTGCTGGTATGGACCTCAACCTGCAGGTCCCTTAAACTCTCCCCAAGTTTTTATAAACGTTAGGATATGAAGTGAATATTGCATGACGATAACATTCTGCTAAGCTGCCTTTGATATTGCCAAGCAGCTGTCAGCTTTGCAGCTCCTTTTCTGGCCTGGCTGCTGCTCTTAACTCCCTAGTAAACAACTGGAACAAATCTGATTTTATTTCGGCTCTCAGAGTATGAGAGATCAAGGAGACTTTAAGACCTGGCATTTTAAAACAAACATATGGATACCACAAGAACCATTGTGAGGATTCTGAACTGATTTATGTCAACACATGCCTATGGATACATACACATTTAATTTTATACATTAAGTGCACATATACAGTGTGTATATATATATATATATATATATATATATATATATATATATATATATATAGTGAACGATCCTTTGCACTCACATTGTTCGTTGCCCCTTTAAAAACAGACCCAGGACACAAAAATTGAGTTTGCTATTATGCACTTTTTAATAAACACCAAATGAACACAAACAAAAGTTAAACAAACAGAAATAAACACCTAGCTCTCCTTTAGAGCTCTGACTAAACACCACCGGCAACCAAACTAACCTGAAAACCTGACACACTACCTTTCCTTGGATGACTGCTCTCACTCACATAGTCAGGCTCCTCTTCAGCAGCCCTGAGCAAACTGGCTGTCTCTCTTAAATACCCTCCACCTGGCTGTAATTTGCAATTACCATCAGGTGCAGGGGATTAACTAAACAATAAAACAATTAACACAATTAACACCCATTAGGCCGTTCACCCAAAAGTGCATATTTTTATCTTATAATTAATGTGTCTTTATCTTACAAACATTTTCTTCTATGATGAGAAATTCAATATACAATATTTAATGAAGAGACATTGTGCCGCTGTAATATTTTTGTATGCTGGTGTACATTGTATCCAGTTTCCTAGTCTACGAAAACCGTTCAATTTACCTTCTGTTGTGCGCACACTTGGTCAATTACATTCACAGCTGTTGGTACCTTCCAAGTATTTTTGTTATTCTTTTTTTTCTTGAATCAGAGAAACTGTATCACTGTTACTACCAAATGTAAAATTGTAATTTCATTAAATTAAATGTACCTTTTTTTCCAGTACTATAATTTGTGACAAATCCTATAACATAATATAACATACTTAGTTATTCAGCTGTTACTTATATTCATGATAGTAACTTTCATCACTAGGCCTACAGTACTCTAAGATGCATTTATTTTTATATAACTGCATATAAATAAGCACTCTACCAGTTTATTGTGTCTACTCATACCAATGTAGCTATATTATAATTAGGCTTAGATGAGAATGGTGTTTTACAGATGGGAATTAATAACATTGAAAAATATATGCTTTAAAGAAACAAGACTCAAGACACTGTCACTCGTAGCACACTGGGCCATGCATGGACTAAGTAGGGTTTGAACTAAAACAATTATTGAAATTAAGTAATATTGCCATTACTTTATATAGAAGAATGTCAGGATTGGTCTGTTCTTATAGCAGTGCACAGAACTTTTTCACTGCTGTTAAGTCTATTCAGTTCAGGTGCGCTGTTCTGTAAATGTCTTTGACACAACCATTACTCATTCTCATCTGGGCATATTCACCATTTTTATTTGTGTTGCTTAAGTGATTTCAGTGCTTAAAATACAAGGCCAGTGGGTACAGTATAAAGGGTGTGTGTGTGTATGTAGGTATATGTAGGGATAAGTGGGCGTGGTTACACCAGAAACCAAAGACTTGTGTAAAATGCATGTCAGACAAATGGCACGCCCCTTGTTTGTGTATGAAATGTGATTGGTGGTCTCTTCAGGTCCCATTGATTTCCTTTGTTTACTGAGTGCAAGCAGAGAGACACTGGTTTCAGTTTTCAGTATTCAAATCACCCTTCAGATTTAAAAGGGGGGGGGGGGGGCACTCTTTACATTCATTTGGAGGATTTAAAATGCCATATGAAACATTGCTATAGCTATTAAGTGTTCTGGAGATTAATTGGTTTGTAACATTTGAAGAAAAAAATTATTTCTGATGTTATTAATAGCTCCTGTGTGGGAGGTTAATTGTCCAGGATTACTTTAGACTTCGGTGACATTATGCTTTTGAAAGGGTCATTCTCTGCTTATCCATTTAAATCGTCTAAATGAGCGGAAAGAGTCTCATTTGTAAAAGTAGTAAGCAGCTGCGCCTCACCTCGTTCCAGGCCTTGATGAAATGAAGAGTGGCTACGAGAATGCTTAAGCAGAAGAACATTTTGTTGAGCATGCATAAGAATATGGGGGCAGAATGTAGAAATACTTCTTCTGTGTAACGTTCAACTCACTTTGTCAGTATAATTTGCATATTAATTTGTGCTTTGTTAAAAATCATTTTCAAAATATAGATTGGTTCTGCTTTATCAATCACGTAATAATAATAATAATAATAATAATAATAATAAAGCTGATGGTAATTTTGGAAACAGACTGTCTGAAAGTAAGGCATGCAAGGTTTGAGTTTTAGGTAACCCTTTATGGTACCAGATATATATTTTAATATTTATGTTTGCTATAACTACACATGTGAGATCTACATATAGAGTAATTTTTAAATGATTTCTTTAACTATAACCCCTTTAAGTGCAGTACATAGAACATGTATTGTCTTTCTGCTGATTCGTGTGTGTTGAAGAGATTAGTTCAACCTTAAAGCCACATATTGATGACAGGCCCTTGTGACTTATTATCTGACCTTTTGGCTTAGGTCTCAGTAGCGGTGGATTAGTGGCAGCTTTTGAAATAGCTTCTCTGGCCTAATGCCAGTAATATACCTCTTACTTTCCTAAATCCTCATCCTTTTCATCTGTGTGAATTACAGTCTGAAATATCTATACCCTCTCTTGGCATTAAACATCCTGTTTTGTCTTGTTATTGAACAGGTGTATTATTTCAATTCCTTTTTATAGGTTAGATTTCACTGATAAGGTTGTGAAAAATCTTAAGGAAAGTAAAGTGTATGTAATGATATTTACTAGCATTTCCTAGTGTAACATTAAATTACTCAAACAACATATATTTTCTGATAAAACCAATTAAATTTCAAGTATGTAATTAGTAGCCTTTAACATAACAGAATACATGCTAGCAGTGGTATATGAAAATATTTATCGCGTATTGGTGATTAGTGGATGTGATCGTACGTTCTGGGGATATACAGTGGTCATGAAACTTTGTTTTAACATTAATTAGTTTTGAACGGTTTACTGAACATTCCACAGACATTACAAATACGAAACTCCCAGCACGAAGCCATGAGAAAGTACTGTAATTTTGGTTAATGACGGGCAAACAGAGGGAGGGACGCTGTTAGATTGCGCACAATATGAC
This sequence comes from Polyodon spathula, assembly GCF_017654505.1. Classification (NCBI taxonomy): domain Eukaryota; kingdom Metazoa; phylum Chordata; class Actinopteri; order Acipenseriformes; family Polyodontidae; genus Polyodon; species Polyodon spathula. Next base: position 10,392,795 of record NC_054539.1, on the reverse strand, counting down.
CGCGCTTCCAGGAATTTTCAGTTACACGTGTTCATTGGCTGTGTCACTGTGTGATTTTTCTGTCTGTGAGCTCTAATGCCAACACAAAAACATTTAAAAAGAAAGAAGGCTTGATTAAAGTGGCAGTGAAGTGTTGTTTCATTTACCTAATGTTCAGGTGATAAATGGGTACACAACAATTCGTCCCCGACAACAATAATATAAATGTGAACTTGCATCAAGAACTGCAGAAATTGGTTGTGCCTTCATATGTTGAGCCACTTGTACAGTTTGCATTCAACTTTGTTTGGATCATTTAGGCATTTCACAAGCAAATATCAAGAAGCAGAGGATTTTCAGGTCATTTCCTTAGCAGCTGCAATTTTATTTGTTTTTCGATGTTTCGCTGTCCGCTATTTCACATACTCGTGAATATCCTTCAGATAATGTAGACTTATATTTAAAAAAAAAAAAAAAAAAAAATTTATAGCTTAGTAAAAAAAAAAAAAAAAACAAACAAAAAAAAAAAAACATAACGTATACCACATTACACATAATCACAACGTTTATTTGTGCCGTTGTATCACTAAGGCTGTATTTTTTTTCACGGTGCCCATTAATTTCACGATTTCAATTAATCAGAACCAGTGCCGTGTAATAATACTATCCAATTCTCCGTGAAAATTTCAGTTTCTGAAAAAATGCTATTTTTTGCCTTTAAAAATGCACTGTGGACAACATGTGATATGAAATCCAGTTGAACTTGCTTACCCTAAATCATGAAACGCATGGCATAGAGGGTTTCAAAAAAGCTTTACAGACAAGCGCTATATTGAGCTCTTGTTGACAGGGTGACAGGCTTTAGTAAAAAAAAAAAAAAGTAAATACCCTGAATATTTATTTTTTGCCAATTTACCCTTTGTATTGTTTCATTCTGAAAGTTTGTTTTTAAATTGGATATTTTTATACAATTTTATTTTTACAATGCAAAACTCACCTATATTTTATTATTTTAACAATTAGTATGTGAATCACCCAGAAAACATTGATTTGTGTTTGTTTGAATTAACATTTCATAAACATAATAGGCTCTCTGTATTCATTTTTTGTTGTTTTATGAATGAGTATGAAATTGCCTTGGTGCCCTTGAATCTTAACGCCCATTGAATGCAACATTGCCTTGCCCTTCATGGCCTTAGCTTCATGGCCTGGTTATGTGTTATGGTCATGAACTTTTTCATCATACTGATAATCGAGTTTAAATTTGGGGGGGGGGGGGGGGGGGGGGGGGGGGGGGGGGGTTACTAATTGTTAATTAACATAATTGTTTACAGAACAGAGCAGTAATTGAGTGCTATCACTGACAGTAGTTTTAAACTATACACCTTGTCACCCCTTAATCTACTTCAGTGTTTTCAAGTGCATTGTTTATTTTAAATAGTAATCAAGAAGTGGTGCTTTCAACCAGCAGTGCCATGGGAAATGCGAAAGAATAAAAATTCTTCTAATCTGAATTTTTTAAAGATTTAATTGCAACATTAATTATGACACAGATCATTAGGCCTAAACTGTGCCTAGCACGGAATGAAATCACATACTTTGAAAGTCGGCCTGTAGCTAGAACAAGTAATTGTAACAAAGTCTAAATGAAGCTTGTGCTGTTGTGAAAACAAGTTCAACTGACTGTTTTACTAGCTGCAGTGTAAAAGCTAAAATCTCAAAAAACAATACCTACTAGATACTCATACATGTATTAATTCCATAGCCTCCTAAACTCAACTGAACTGTGTATTGTGACTAGTACATGCCACCACCATTCACATACCAGTACAGCTTACCATGTAATGTGTCACACAATGGACAGTGCCCTGTATAAGTACCCGATCAGTTAGCTGTTAGGAAGCTAAGCCTGACTGGCTGTAATGTCTGCTGCATCTGTAAGATAATGAACCTTATTGCACGTTTTCAGGAAATGACAAACAACTGATAAGTTTTGTGCTGTTGAAAGCTGTTAGAGGCATACAACAGCTTTAGAGGCTCGTGACATGAAAGTCAATAGCCTGAACACTGAGGGCTGTATTGATTAGAGCAGAGCACCTGTTAGGCAATAAGATTTTTTATAATCCAAATAAATAAATAAATGAATAAATAAAGCAATTATATATATATATATATATATATATATATATATATATATATATATAGTAATAGATCCTCCAACTGTCAAGGTTTGTTGCCCCTTTAACTCAGGACCCAGGACACAGAAATTGATTTTTTTAGCGCTTACGTGCACTTTTAATAAACACAAACAGAAATAAACAAAACAAACACCTAGCTCTTTCTTGAGCACTAACTACAACACACAGGAACCTAACAAACACAGGACAGCTAAGCTGTTTACCTGTATACACATTGACAAAACACAACACACAAAAAAAGGCTTTCTCACACTACCTTTTTTTTTTTTTTTTTTTTTTTTTAACTACAATTGAACACACCTTCAATCAGGCTCCTCACACACCAGCAGCCCTGAACAAACTGACTGCTTTCTTTAAATACCCTGCACCTGGCTGTAATTTACAATACACAGCAGGTGCAGGGGATAACTAATAATTTAACAATAAACCCATTAAACGCCCAAATGTGCATTCTCACATGTTTTAGGCAGGGAAGGATTTTAAGCCCCTCCCTGCCATATTCCAATATTTATTTTGTTAATCTTATGGCAATACAATGTGTCAGTTTCATTTTCTATTCAGTATACAGTATTTTCTAGTTTTGTAATGCAGCAACTCTTAAAGCGTGTGTTGCTTGTCAGAAGTTATAAAGAATATGGAACATACCTCTTTGCAGGCTGCAACTCACAGCACCTATTTTTGTTCGCACCTTGGGGTGTGGGCTCTGCTTCAAAGTACTGTAAGCAATGACATATAGTCTTCATCAATAAGCCCCTGCCAAAATGCACATTGAAATGCCCTGTGGATGCCTTTATCTGTGTATAAAAAGTGTTTAAATATTTATTACTAACATTATAAATCTTTCAGAAATGTTTCTACATTATAGCTTTACTAAGCTTAGAAAAGAAAAAGTTCAATAATTTGAAGGAAGTTTCAGCACCAAATGAAATACTAATGAAGTATTCTTGTTAGTCTGGCAGCTGGGAAAACAAGGTATCTAGAGGTATTTAATTGTCTCATGCATGCCTGTTTTAAACCAGTCTTGTTTTGCAAACCAAAAACATTTTAGAAATGTCTATCCCCAATGTGAACATTTCATCCCCTGTTACTGTATGTCTCATTTGGTATTAAGTTGATTTGACTGTGTGTTCATATTGTCTGTATCTTGTTAATATTTAAATACACAGGTGTAAGGTCTCACTATACCTTTAAGCCATTTAACATGTTTTAAACACATGATAATAGTGCAGGTTCCAGTTTTCAGTATTAATTCATGCATTTTATAGCGCAATACACAAAGAAAGTTGAGTAATAAAATCCTTTGATCGCCTCACTACTGCAGCCCACTCCCCAACCTGAAGGACTAAAGATCAACTGGCAAGCTTTATTCCCGTTGTCAGGCTAATCTCCACTTTTCACCTACCTAAGAAACAGATGTTACTGGACACTGGAGGTGATTGCCAAGTCTGGGAATTCACTGCCTGAAATTGCACCTGAGCACTAGGGGTCGCTGAAACGTGATGAGGTGAACTAAGCCAAACCAATCTTAGCCTCCACCCCACAACCCATAGGAGTGCAAAGACTAATGCATCGCTCTATGTGATCCCCAAGCCAAGATATAGATATTGTATACCGCACATGCAATTTTTCCAGACTGCTGTTACAGAAACCGATAACAGTCAAGATTAATGAATAGGAATAACTTTAATATTCCAGTAAAATAGACTTTCAGTAACTAAACCTTTGTAAATAAGGCACTCTGTTTATCCTTCAGAAGCTAAAGATCTAGGCTCACCAGATTGCTTAAGGAAGTACGAAATTTCTTGCATATCAGACCTGCTGAATATCTCCCCTCTGTCTAAGACAGTGCACCCTAGCTGTGTGGGATTGTCACACATTTCAGTCGAATTGGAAAAGCCTGTGACCAGCACACTGAATTGTGGCGCCTCTTGTTTTCTTTTAGGGACGACGAGGAAGACCAGGTGTTGCTGGGAGCCCTGGACCCCCAGGACCTCCTGTAAGTAAACTTTAAAATAACATTTTTCCTAACTGAAAACACCTTATGCAATGTAGCTTCAAGAAACCGCAGCTGTCAAGCAGACGATTTTGCTTTGGACTTGCATACACATTGCTCTCGCTTGAATGTTGTCTTTCCCATTTGCATTTTTTGTTAGTCTCAAGGGATTTGTAAATCCTCAATGTGTTGATGTCTAGCAATAATAATTTACAGGGAGTTATAAAATGTTCCTCATTCATTAAATTAGCATAATAGTTCACTTTATTATAGAAACTTCAAATTGCAAATGTAAATATCACATAATCATAAAAAACCTAAATGTGTTGTCTGGTTTAATGGTGTTCTTATTTTAAATTTATTGGAGATTTTTTTTTTCTCTGTGAATATCAGTTTCAAGGGATTGCTGAACTGTCTTGCTTTGAACACAACAAAACCCTCCTGTTGATATTTGTAATGTGACAGGATCCTATTGCACGTGTGATATGTGTAATTTTCAACTCTTGATGTAAAAGTAATATCATTGATAGTAGAGGTTACAATATATACATTGCAGATATGTTAGTTGGCTTTGAAGTGTACAAATAATTTAAAATGTGTTAAAACTGCTGGTTTCAGATGTTAACATGTCTCATTGTGGAACAATGCACATATTTAAATGGCTTTCAGGATAAAAAACTAATCCTTAGACTAAGTAGAGGTAGAGTATCAGCAGGGCTTTCAAATGAGGCTCTCTGTTATAATGGTTAAGAGACAGTGAAGTTTCTACAGAATTTTATTTTAATTATTTATTATTATAAAAACAGTTATTCAAAAAAATATATACAGTCACAGACTAAAGTATTTGGGCAGTTTAACAAAATGAGAAAAATCACAAGGAAAGATTTCTTTAATTTTGAATTGTTCTTTTGAAAGGTATACATTCAACAATTGATTCAGCTTTATAATAAAACAACTGAGTTTTACATAACATGCATAAAATGAAAAGTAACATGCAAAATCTTATTACATACTTTGACAAAAGTATTTGGGCAATCAACATTTTGGAAAAAATCCATTCGTTGCTAATTATCATGGTTGAAAACCAACACCTGATGGTAATTATAGAATAAATAAATACATACTCAAGTACTGAAAAATAAATTTGAAATTTGTGATTCATAAAAGTAACAAAAATTGTTAAAACTAAAGAGTACAGCAATGATCTCAAAATGGCAGTGATACAACTAAATGAAAAAGTACCAGAAAATAGCAGGAAGACACAGTTTACTGAAAAGCACTGTGTGGGCTATTACTGACAAACACAGAAGAATAGGAACTACTGCAACTAGCTCTAGGTGTGGAAGACTGTCACAAAGACGGCTGCAGTGGGTGACGTCAGACCAGAAACAGGAACCAACACAGAAGAGATACAGAGACGTGGAGTTTTGGTGAAGCTGAGTGCTTGCGCTCAGCATTTAATAATTAAACAGAGCAGAAAATAAAAATAAAAAAATTGCAAGACTAACAAAACACAGGACACGACACTTTAGCCAAAATAAATATACAAACAAAACGTACTAACACTAAACAGACAAACAAACGAGTGGACAAACAGACAAACACGGTGAGTTAAATTAATTTACTTTACGCTTTTACTTTTCTCCTGTCCACTCACCAAACACACAACCCCGAGTGAGTGAAAACATGCTGCTTTTATGCAGCTGTACCGAGACTTGATTGCTAATCAATCATTCAATTGGAGTCGCGGTACAACTGCATGTGAATTTACTTGGTGCAATTCCCCGTGCTTACATATTACATTTTACCTGCACGTGAAGTGCGGTGCAATCCTCGTGCCTAAATACAAATATACATTTTAAATCACTTGTGTTCATAACCCATATTATCCTGTGTACCAATTACAATACACCAACATTAACACACTACACGCAACATACAACACAAATAAATAGCCCAGGGGCGGGGCACTTTGCCACAAAGACCAAGAAAAACGTCTGCAAAATATGGAAGAATCGTTCAAAGAGCTGGTTAAATCCTTGGATTAGTGCAAAGGATTTGACACAATTCAACGTTACCTTAACAAGATGAATGTCCATGGGCGAAAATCAAGTGTAAACCAAAAGAAAGTGATTGGAGTTCATTCAATACCTGATTTCTTCAACCAGATTTTATGGTCAGGTGAATCCAAACTATAACTTTTTTTCACCAAGAAAGAAAAAGGCCTTGCTCTGCTCATGGCACCAGAGAAAATGTCAAAGATTATTGACAACATAACTGCCAGGAAAATGTCTGTATTTTAGTTATTATTATTTATTAGGAGATGCTCTTATACAGGATGACTTATAATTGTTATAATTTGAAATCACATTATTTTTACATACAATTACCCATTTATGCAGTTGTTTTTTACTGGAGCAATCAAGGTAAAGTACCTTTGCTCAGGGGTACAGCAGCGTCCCCCACCTAGGATTCCCCCACGCCCCTCCGGTCAAGCAGCGTCCCCCACGCCCCTCCGGTCAAGAGTTCAAACCCCTAACCACTACTCCACACTGCAATCTGTGCAACAGCTAGTCAATATCTGTCCCATGCCTATGTTACCTTATCATGTTGTAGTTGGTGCCTGTCAATACTAATGAAATTATGTTTTACTGCATTTAATATAATTACATAGCTGATTAATATATATGGTCTGTGGGGATATCCTGCTTTAAAGGCCACAAAAGCGCTTTGTGAACTAAATTGCATGCTGTAAGCTTTGTTTTAAAGAATCAGTCTCCATTCAAAAGACACCAAGAAGGGAATGTACAGTTTCAGTAGAAAGGGTTTTGAAGAACAAAGCAGTGGGGCTCACTGCATTGCCATAGCTTTTTAAAATGTGGTCAGCTTACCTAGACTCTACAGGAAGAGCAAAGGAAAACCAAAAGGCTTTTTGCCCAACACAAATCACACCAATGTGATCTTGCAAAGTATTATGCTCATTGATCCATTAACAGACCGTGGCAAGGAGGAGTGCTTTATTGTAACAATCTGCAATTGTGTGTTTCGTGTGTGTGTGCCCCCCCCCCATTTCATAGAAACAATCTAAACATAAAAACAAGCCAGCACACCTAAGAACACAAAACAAACCAAAGTGAACAGTGTGTTACAGAGATATTGGATTTATGATACTCATACCCACCCACCCAGTATGCATCTTGAAACAGCTCTTATTATCAGTGTCACCATTTTGACACTATAAACCACTTTAAATTGATGACCTTGTTGTAGATCTATATATAGTGTACCATGTACAATGTAAAATATATTTGATCTATAGCGTGTTCACTTTTTTGGTGTTTAAAGTTTTTCATCTTCCAAATGAATCACATAATTTCAAGTCTGCAGATGACTTTTTCTTTTTTTTTCCTCAAATACCTAAACCAGTTCTCAGTAGAAACCAGATTAACAGCAGGAAAATTTACAAGAGCAATGGTGCTCTTTCACTGTGTTGTTAATACAGGATTGTAATACAGTATATGAAAATTATCTCTCCCATTGATTTGGCTGAGCAACTCATCATTTGTCTTGATGCCCCCCAGTTTAATGGTTATTCATGAGTGGAGATGGAACCATATCTTAGAACTAATGCAAGCCACTCTGATTTATTCTTTGGCCTAAAATTATATTATCTAAAGTGCATGTTAAAAGCTCATACAGGAGCTAAATGGTTCATTAAAATGAAGTTTTAATAGCCATATTGTAGTTTTATACAAAATATTAGTTAGGCTAAAAAACGTTTGGAGATTTTCTCTGTGATATTCTGGAGGTATACAAGACTGCACTTCAGTGGTTACTGTGGTTGATTCATGAAAGTTGGGTTGGATATGCACAGCTTTGTGTGTTCTTCAGAATGGCCAATAACATTGTCACATTTGAAGTGTTTCCTTGTGAAACATCAGTGTAGAAGAAACATCTGTCATTGAGAACTTACACTCTCTTACCCTTCATGACTGAAACTGACTTTCAACAAGGATGCATGTTCCAGAATGCATCAAGTCATCTTTTGATAAATAAACTCTATGAACCTCTTCAATCAGGCTGCTACATAGTACTGAAACTTGTCAAGGTTGTAAATGATCTTTCAACGGCTTCTGACTCAGGTGCTCTTCATATATTAGTTTTACTGGACCTTAGTGCTGCTTTTGATTAGACTTGTAATGAAAGGCACTTTATAAAATTATTATTATTATTATTATTATTATTATTATTATTATTATTATTATTATTATTACTTTGTTACTCGCACACGGAATACATACCAATAAATAAATTCTGAGAATGAATAACGAGTAACTGCAAACCCATAATGCTTGCACATAAATACATGCTGCATATTGCATGTGTCCTTCTTTACAGTTTCAACCACTGTCTAACCGACATTATAACTATTCCCTGTAGTTTGTGTTTTTTCTGAGAGGTGTTCTTTCTCCTTTTATAAAATGTTACATACGTTTTCATTTGGATTGCTTGAACATCATGCCCTTCGAATTTCTGGTATGGTATACATCTGGTGTGGTTTCAGAATCGAAGGTCTAGTGTGGCAAGCTTCTGCTTTTGAGCATGTTCTACACTACATAGTACAGTATAGAGAGCAGATGCTCATTAAGAACAGAGAAAAAACCTGAGCTTGAACCAAGCTGATAACATAAAGTACTTGGCAGACTGTAGCATAAGAAGAGCACACACCTCCTGCATCCTGTGAAACTACTAATCATTTTGTCTTTCTTTGATTTTAGGGACCTCCGGCTGCAGTAACAGGATCAGGAAGCAAAGTACGTTTTTAAGAGACAGCCTGGTAAAAGAACTGCAATTAACAAGGTTTCATATACTGCAAGGTTTCATATAGTGATTAAGTACCTGAATGAGGATAAAAACATTAACCCCATAGCAACATTTTAATTGCAGGAGTATCTTGTTGGCAGCAGTAAATGCCTGCCAGCTGGACCTGGTATTTTAAAACCACAATAAAGCATTCTTTATTTTTAAAACCATGATGCATTTTGCAGTAAGCTGACCAAAATAGGGTAATAATAATATTTTAAAACAGTCGGCCATATGAAGATGTGATATGTACAAATTGACTCTAAAGATGGCATACACAATTATCACGTTGAACAAGACACAACTTGTCTGTAAAGTTCTGCACTCTTCCAATTGAGCCATAGGGGGCAGTATCTCATTCTGCAGAAAGAAAGAACCGAGTTCTGGCTGTCATTTACTGTAAGTGCACCGAATAGAAATCCCAAATGAGGACATATTGCACTCACATTGCATATATCACAGAACCAAATAGTGTGTCAGGATATAAGAGTTAAAACATGTATAGTGCTGTGCTTAAATAAATGTAGATTGCTAAATGTACCAGTCTCCTGGGATGAACTGTGCAGCTTGTTTTGAATGCTGTGAATGCTCATGTTGAGGACCTGTTGGGTATTGTGTGAGTAATTAAAGATGTACCTTTTAAAACCTTGAAAAATCTAGGTAAGTTTAAGAGATGTATTCCCTTGTGGACAATCGTGAACTAGGTAAACCAATCAAGAACAGATTTGTGAAGCAGTTACAAAGGTGTGAAGCAATTAACGTCCTTTAACACACAGATACTCCACCATGGCACATTGTCAGCAACCTCTTTCAGTGCCACAAACCTCACATGGAAGATCAACCTCCTGTAATGCAGGGATTGGTAATGCGTAGCTCAAACTACATCATGCTTTTGTCCACAGGTTTTTTGTTTTTTTGTGGGGTTTTTTGAGTCAAGAGTAACAGAGATACATTTTTGAAACAGCCAAGTTATATGATCATTTGAATGTTGCAGGTCTGTTGATTTGTAATTTAATATTGCATCATATTAAAGGGACCTATAAAATGGCTAGAAAATTGTGTCAATATAATAGGATAGTAAGGATGTCAAATGTATCAAGCCGTTACTGATTGCTGTCTCCCACTGAGACATTCTACAGTGTGTGTTCCAGAATTAATGGTGGGTTAAGCTTCCAAGCTACCCTCCTGTGGGAATCTGATAGGCATCTGTTCTCGTTTTCTTGGGGTGATATAAATTAAGACATTTCAGAAACAAGACACAATGATTTGTGTTGTAGCCCTTTTCAATAATGATATTAATAAGATAATGACCAAAACTCCACATTTGTACGGTACAGTAAAATCTGACTTTATCCCAATTCTTCACAGAAAGATACACCATAAGCCGACAGCCTAATAACCCCCTCCCCTTTTAACATCTAAGATGCATTACTACTGTCCTGTTTCCTTGATATCTACTAGAGTCATAATTCACTTCTTGCATCAACCTCATTCTTCTTTGCAGGTACCAAGGCAGCAATATATACAGTAGGACCGGAATTCAGACACTATATATATATACATGGATGAAGGCTATATTTGCATCCTGAGCCAATCTAAAAATAAAGGCAAATACCACAGTGGTGACATTAAAAAGTGATAATTCCTCTAGAGGAAAATATACTTGAACTTTGACCCATTCGACTCCTTGAGACCGTCACTTTCAATTCAAACACAAAATGTTTCATTTTCATTTAATGGATAACACCCACAGTACAGAAATGTTCATTAATGATCAAGAAAATGAGAATATATTTTAAAAAGTTAATTAAAAAGTTGTAAAGCTGGTACATTCATATCTCAGAGAAACAGATAACGACATAGAACATCTGTACAGCACTGAAACACTAAGTTTAGAAAAAACGAACTGTACTGCTGAACCTCGTCTCCTTTAATATTAGCATCACAAGGGTATCCATGTGTTAGAAAAAATAATAGATGGGCCTCTTCAGTGAGCTACAGGAAAACAATTGATGTCAGAAACCCTAGATGAAGTTATTTCCCTGTAACTCACTGAAGCTTGTATATTTTATATATATATATATATATATATATATATATATATATATATATATATATATATATATATATATATATATATATATATTAGTCAACACATTACCTTTAGATGTATAGAACAGTCTGTCATTCAATGGGAAATGGGAGGATTATCTTGGAAGTTATGAAATGCATTTTCTAGCAATGTGCATGTTACTTTATATTAATTGACAAAGTCTTAAAACTAACTAAATACAATATTTTACATTTTGATTTAAAGTTGTTTTTGTTTTTTTCTCAAAGCAAGGTACATTTTTATGGGTTTAGTCAGAGACAGAGACGTGATTATTCAAAAGGTTTTCAGATGTCAATTATTTTGATGTCCCACAGTTTCAGAACAGCAGAAACACATTTGAACATATAGCAAGCCCCGGAAATACTTGATAATTTAAAACTGTTTTCACAGCGACTATGTATATAGTCATGCTGTGTTTGGAGTATGAAAAATCTGTTAGCATGATGAAAAGACCCATCATATTTATTAGACCTTTATTTCATAAAAATATTTCCAGCTCAAAAGCATTATTTTGTGGTATTCATTAATGTATGTATGTTTTCAAGTACATTTACACAAACTGGCATGATCTTATGTCTAAAGTAAGAGGTGTTTCTTTAAAAAGCAGCAAAGTAAATTTAACTGTAGGGATCAAGTGCCATCTATTGGTGAAAAGGTATATTTCTTTGTGCCAAATCCAGACTCTAATAAAGTACACTGACCATTCCAATTTCAGAAGCTAAAGGGTATATGCAGTAGCCAGAATGTGGAAACATTCGCATTTAATACAAGTAACTGAATTATATTTCTGTGTGTATATTTCTGGTGTAATTTTTAAAAATGAATTATAAGGACGTACAATTCACCATTTGAGTGATTGCATGCTTGTAAATTTAATGAAAATGTTGAATTTACTGTATGTTAGGGAATACATTTATTTCCCTGTTCTGAAATCTTAATAAAAAATTATCCCCATGTACTGTATTTCACTTTCTTACAGGGAGAAAAGGGAGACCATGGAAAGGATGGGATGAAAGGAGAGAGAGGAGATCCTGTAAGAGTTTATTCATTTTCTCATAGATTGTCTCTAACAGACGATATATATATATATATATATATGATATATATATAAGATATATATATATATATCTATATTATATATATATATATAGTAAATCATTTAAAAATATTTTGTTAATAAATAGGGTCATCCCAGGGGTCGCCCAGCGGGCACCACAGGAGAAAAGGGAGAAAAGGTAATTTTATACATAACATTTTTTTGTTAAAAGACAAGGTGGTTGTTAACATTTTAGTTGACCATGCTTAAGAGGCGATGAGAAGGGCAGTGAAAAAGTATGTAGTTGATAACTGTTAATGATTAAACTTATTTGGGTATTAAAAACAAAACCAGTATATTTAAAATCTTAATATAGTACATGTTTTGTTTCATTAGGGTGAAGTTGGACCTAGAGGCCTACCAGGCCCTGTAAGTATTTCTACCATGAGTCACACTTACTTGTTGACATGGTGGCTGTAGGTCATAGTGATCTGTTATGTTGTGATACTATATAACACCACAGTAGGAAGTTTATGGTTCGTGCGGGAGCCATAATGTTTTGAGTTCAGATCCTGCTATATTTGAAAACTGGCTAATGCTTCATTTTGTGTGTCATCAATAAGAATTACAATTATATTAAATTACCCATTTAATGAAAAGTTTAAATAAAGTGTTTGGTAAAATGTCCTTTGTTACTAGGAATACTAAGATAATTTAATCTCCATCATAATGGTGTTTGTTATTGTGCATTCTGGTCCACAGCATGAATTGAAGCTGATGTTGAAATGATGCAATGTTGTGCTTTAATCATCTTGTACTTCAGATACAAATATAGATGGTCCAAGGACCTAGCAAAATGTAAATGTTAACATGTACCAGCTTTTAAGAATTAAAATTCTGTCGACGCACTCCAAGACTAAATTTCATTAGACTAAATGTACCATCTTTACCCCCGGCTGATTATTTATTATTGGAATATCTAGCTGAGCTCTTCAAATACAAAAAATAACTACATAGGAATTATGACTGAATCTTGTTCTAAAATTACTGTACTGGTGTAAGCCTAAATCTACCCTAGTGAGAGTGAGACATTATGATTTGCATTCGTACCAGACAAGATCAATAAAAACTAAAACATCCTTACACTCGTTGTACAGTATTACACACCAATTTGACGTAAGGCTCAGTTGTATTTCAATATTGTCCATACTGACTGAACTATCGTTTCAGATCTTCATTTTTCTTCCTAAAGTCATGGTAATAGATTCTGGTAGAAAACAAGGTCAGTAATGTATGTCATTTAAATTGGATGTAAAGTAAAGGCCCTGGGATAAAAGCTTTACATTCCTCGCTGCAAAAAAAACAGTGCAAACTGCTTCTCACTGAATAAACCTTGTCTGGTTTGTTTATTTGCTGGGGGTTGTGCAAAATTGCTGTTGTGCATAATGGATGAAGAGACTGACAGCTGTCCTATGTTTAAGATACTTGGGAAGGAGAAGGGAGTTTTACATTTCTAATTCCTTCAAAGTCTTGATGGTTTGACTTTTTTTTTTTTTTTTTTTTTTTTTTAAATAAATGTAGTCGTCTCCAATTTTTTACCCTGGTTTTCTCCCCAATTTAGTGTGCCCAATTATTATCTGTATCCTTGGCTCACCGCTTGCAGCTCCCTGCTGACTTGGGGAACGGAGGCTGGAGCACGTGTCCTCCAAAATGTGCTCCTGCCAATCCATCATTTTTTACACTGTGGCTCCACAGTGAGGCCACCAGACCTATAGTACCGGAGGACAACACAGATCTAGCAGCTCCACTGCAGAACCACAGGTGCCCTGTTGGCCACAGGGGTTGCTGATGCATGGTGAGCTGTGGATTCCCCTGCTGACCTAGGCCCTCCCTACCCGGGCAGTGCTCGGCCAATTGTACGCCACCCCCTAGGAACCCCCGATCACAGTTGGCTGTGACATAGCCTGGACTCGAACCTGCGATCCCCAGACTATAGGGCACATCCTGCACTCCATGTGGAGAACTTTTACTGGATGCACCACTCGGGTGCCCCCTCAATTTGACTTTTTGGCCATTCCACGTGTGATCCATTTCTTTATACAAATTTAATATGCAACAAATTTTAATTTAACAAGCGTATGCATTTATTTGTGTCCGGTGCACAACAAGCCTGCAACTGTTGTAGTCAATCATGGAATTTAATCAAATTCAGCAAAATAAGAACCATGAAACAATTCCTTTTATAGTAATTTATGGTAATGTGGCTAATAGCAAATGCCTAATGAAGTTTTAGAATTGAACATTTTTCTTTTTACATACACCCATATACAGTGGCTTGCGAAAGTATTGACCCCCCTTGGCATTTTTCCTATTTTGTTGCCTTACAGCTTGGAATTAAAATTGATTTTTATTTGGATTTCATGTAATGGACATACACAAAATAGTCCAAATTGGTGAAGTGAAATGAAAAAAATAACTTGTTTAAAAAAATTCTAAAAAATAAATAACGGAAAAGTGGTGCGTGCATATGTATTCACCCCCTTTGCTATTAAGCCTCTAAATAAGATCTGGTGCAACCAATTACCTTCAGAAGTCAAATAATTAGTTAAATAAAGTCCACCTGTGTGCAATCTAAGTGCCACATGATCTGAGTATATAAACACCTGTTCTGAAAGGCCCCAGAGTCTGCAACACCACTAAGCAAGGGGCACCACCAAGCAAGCAGCACCATGAAGACCAAAGAGCTCTCCAGACAGGTCAGGGACAAAGTTGTGGAGAAGTACAGATCAGAATTGGGTTATAAAAAAATATCCAAAACTTTGAACATCCCACGGAGCACCATTAAAGCCATTATTAAAAAATGGAAAGAATATGGCACCACAACAAACCTGGCAAGAGAGGGCCGCCCACCAAAACTCATGGACCAGGCAAGGAGGGCATTAATCAGAGAGGCAACAAAGAGACCAAAGATAACTCTGAAGGAGCTGCAAAGCTCCACAGCGGAGATTGGAGTATCTGTCTATAGGACCACTTTAAGCCGTACACTCCACAGAGCTGGGCTTTACGGAAGACTGGCCAGAAAAAAGCCAGTGCTTAAAGAAAAAAATAAGCAAACACGTTTGGTGTTTGCCAAAAGGCATGTGGGAGACTCCCCAAACATATGGAAGAAGGTACTCTGGTCAGATGAGACTAAAATTGAGCTTTTTGGCCATCAAGGAAAACGCTATGTCTGGCGCAAACCCAACACCTCTCATCACCCCGAGAACACCATCCCCACAGTGAAGCACTGTGGTGGCAGCATCATGCTATGGGGATGTTTTTCATCGGCAGGGACTGGGAAACTGGTCAAAATTGAAGGAATGATGGATGGCGCTAAATATAGGGAAATTCTTGAGGGAAACCTGTTTCAGTCTTCCAGAGATTTGAGACTGGGACGGAGGTTCACCTTCCAGCAGGACAATGACCCTAAGCATACTGCTAAAGCAACACTCGAGTGGTTTAAGGGGAAACATTTAAATGTCTTGGAATGGCCTAGTCAAAGCCCAGACCTCAATCCAATTGAGAATCTGTGGTATGACTTAAAGATTGCTGTACACCAGCAGAACCCATCCAACTTGAAGGAGCTGGAGCAGTTTTGCCTTGAAGAATGGACAAAAATCCCAGTGGCTAGATGTGCCAAGCTTAAAGATACATACCCCAAGAGACTTGCAGCTGTAATTGCTGCAAAAGGTGGCTCTACAAAGTATTGACTTTGGGGGGGTGAATAGTTATGCACGCTCAAGTTTTCTGTTTTTTTGTCTTATTTCTTGTTTGTTTCACAATAAAAAATATTTTGCATCTTCAAAGTGGTAGGCATGTTGTGTAAATCAAATGATACAAACCCCCAAAAAATCCATTTTAATTCCAGGTTGTAAGGCAACAAAATAGGAAAAATGCCAAGGGGGGTCAATACTTTCGGAAGCCACTGTAAATGTATCATAAGTTTGCCGTTTTTTTTTTTTTTTTTTTTTTTTTTTTTTTTTACCAAATTTGAAATTGAAGATGGATTGAAAATCAATATACAACTTCAGTAGCTGCTGTCAAGCTTTTCACCCACCAGCCAAAAGCAACAGATATTAGCAAGCGTGTCATGTGCCTAAACAGTAAGGATAAGGATTTCAGAAGCGATGAGGTAAACTGTCCCCAGTGTAAAAGCCAACACAGTACTGTCATGAATGGAAATCCAACAGCCCTGCACTCTGGAGCCACTGGTGACTCATTTGCACATAGATAGTGTGGCGTTTTCAATAGGAGGTTATTGGTATGTTTAAAGGGTTACATACTGTAGCAGACAATTGATTTGTGTGGAAGTAAGCTAGCTTCAGTTTGCGTGGGTGAGCAGGTATTTCTGAAGAAACGGTTATTTGAACAGTTTGTAGTTTTCCTTAGGAGATTGTGGGGCAATTTCATTGTTCAGGCTGGTATTGGGATTCGCTCTGGGGCTTGTTGAGGCCCAGGATCTTGATTGTTCACAGCAGGCAGGTCAATCTCTTTGGGGAGAGCAGTACGGTCGATGCCAGCCAAGGGTAAACTCGGATAATTACCAGTCTCAGAGCTCTGCACTGCTGCCAAAGGGATAGCAGGCTATCACTGCAGCACACGCGTAGCAGCCCTGAGGGTAGAGACTTGGCCAAATGTACTGCAGCTACTGATTGCTCTCTGCTTGGAATTGTCACAGTAGTATGGAACATTTCAGTTAGAGTTCGGGGAGCTGGCTACATCTTAATCCTGTTTCATTCCTTCATTTCATTCTGAGTTTTGCTGAATTTCACATTGAAAGCTCATAAAATTTGATTGTAGTAAACAGAATGAAGTGCACATGCTCAAAAGATTTTTTTTTTTTTTTTACTGTATGTTTTGTTTTTCCTAGGCAATGACATACCATGATATCAGACATCTAACTGGATCTGTAAGTTTAACTTAATCAGCAAATTTTCAAAAAACATATTACTGTTTAAAAGTGGTGTCAGTACTTTTTGATAGTCTTTTGAACAGCCCATACATGTACTGCATCCTGAATATGACTCTTAGTGATATGCTGTATAATCCATAAGGATTGACAAATCCCCATTCTTCCCATACCTTCTGGCAAGTCTTACCAAAGTTACTGCTGGCGTACAGTATGGTTATAAAACAAAATCATTCTGAACTGGTATAACGGATCTTTATGACGCAAGACCATAGGTAAATAAACTGGGAATTGATTTTTCTAAACTTATACTTGGGAACATTCCAGTGTGTCCAGTTTGTGCTCCCTTCTGCAACAATGCTGTGCTCTGATTGAAATGAGTATTGTGTGTGTGGGGGGGGGGGGGGTATTAAAAAAAAAAAAAAAACTGTATTGGCTTGAAAAATATATTACTATTTATATAACATTTTGATCTCAAGCTAAGCTTTCGATAATACCACTCTGCAGCTGGTTAGCAATAAGGAAATGTCACAATATGGTAAAACTGACCAGAGGAATGGCTGATATATAGAACTATGTTGCCAACCTAATTCTTGTTGTTTCAAAAGGGAGAGTCGGGGGAGAGAGGACCGAAGGGAGAAAAAGGAGCTGCTGTAAGTAGCAAAATACAGCTGAACTAATACTCTAGTTGGTAACGTAGTAAAAGGTAGCATACATTATTTATAAATGTTTAGTTGGCTGCAAGCAGACCTTTCACACATTTTTATCAGTGCTGTGTATCACAATTCCAAGATTAAGATTTTAATATCATATGGGCTTATTTCCAAAAATCAGTGCCTCTGTGATAATGGTTTAAAGACTGAGTCTGTGGAAGGTATCACAAGGGTTGTCTGTTCACAAAACAGCTGGTCTTGACCTTTTATATTTTTTGTTAAACTGAAACCATAAAGTTTAAATTCTTCTTTTTTTTTCCCCCTCCTCCTCCGGATATCCAGGGAGAAGGACTGAAGGTGAAACGCTTGCTTTTTCATTCTGATCTTTTCAAAACATGTTGTATTGTGTCTTTCTCTTCATCTGTGTTCTTCTTTTCACCACAGGGTGAAAAGGGGGAAACAGGCCCACCAGGCCCTATTGGGAGTTCAGGACCAGAGGTAGGGTATTGTTTAATACAGAAATTCAGAAAAGTGGTAAAGGACAGGCAGAGCCATTTTCTATGGACTTTCCTGCCTCATTTGCAGTAGTCAGCATTATTTCTATCAGAAGAGTAGGACTTATTACAGCCTTTTATACACCTACAAGTCCTCATTATTAATTCTTTGTTATCGATTTTTCAGGGTAAAGAAGGGCCACCTGGCCCTGTTGGACCCAGAGGTATCCCAGGGGAAGCGGTAAGAGTTTTTACTCTCACATGCATGTTGAGTTTGGCAAGACTGTTTTGCTACTTGTCGTGGATTCTTACTTTATGTTGCTATCACCGGTAGCCAAACTGGAGCCTGAATTGTTACAGCGATGTAATCAAACTGGAGATTAAATTGGTGGACACATTCAGATTTCAACTTTTTATACACAATAATGTAGGCATCAGCCAAATCTGTTCTCCACACCTGTTCAGAATGCGCGTCTGTTTTCCGAAAGAGGAGACAGCATGCACAAGTCATTCCAATATGACATTGTTATAAGGAGTAAAGGATGTTAAAAAAAGACAAAGATACGAATGCATTATTATTGTGTCAAACTTATTTTACAGGGATTACCAGGAGACCCAGGGGTACCAGGAAGCAACGGCATGAAGGGTGAAAAGGTAACAGTTCTGTTCATTATTTAGCAATAATTTAAGCTCTACATCACTTAAGAACATTCCACCCCATCTGCCAACAAAATATTGCGTCTATAAATCTATCATAACTTATCCTGGCTTATTGGAGCCATATTTGTAACTTTTGTTGTTCACCCAGTCCTTACCAGATTATATTTTATTTGTTTTCATTGGTACTGACTATGAAACAAAACAAATTAATCTGATAGTAATTATCTTTATATACCATTAACAAAGTGGTGTATGCAGCTGAATCCATTAGACTGCATGAAAAATGAATCCAGAGAGAACTTTACCATTCTGCATATTTATCAAAAACTAAGAATGTGCAACATTATTTCTGATTGGCCCTCTTGTATCACTGTTGCATTCCCCACTAATGGCTAAATCAAAGTACTATATTTATCAGTTCTGTTCTGTAGGAAATGTCAACCTTAGGTTGTAATCACCATAGTCCTAAATGCTGCTTCAGTCAGTAGTGATTTTGTAAATCTGCAATTTTTTTTAAAAAACTGTTTGGGTACTTCTGATTATAGGGAGACTCTGGTGGGGTGGCAGGGCCTCCAGGACTCCCTGGTCCCAAAGGAGAGCCTGGAATTTCAGGGCTGGGAATTCCTGGAAAATTGGTGGGTGACTGGATCCTAATTGCTTGCACGCAAAACATAATGCTATAATGTTTGAACATTTCTGTTCAGTGGTTCTGCTGTTAACACCATTGCATATTTGGAATGTCTTTATTTAAAATCGAGGATTCAAATCTGTTATGAGCTGCCTTATAAAAGTTTACCACAGTAATTTTTTTCTTCACTTTTCCCATGGTTATACTATGCATTTACCATAGTTTAACATGGTTTGCCATGTTTACTATACAGAACTTCTCAGGGCTTATAAAACTATTGTGCTTTCTCTATGCTTTATTACACTTTGTTTTGGTTTTACTGTGGTATATATTTAAAAGGGCTGCAAAAGGGTAATTTATTGACACAAACATACAGGAACTGTAAATTAACAGTATTAAAAGGCCATATGTCATAAAAGTTGTTATGATATAATGTTATGAACCTGTTTTGTGCATACAGCAATCCATATTGCAAACCTATGACATGATATATTCTGACCAGCCTGTGACAACCATTGGTTGTATGATGTGTTTATTAGTTTCAGGGTCAATATTTTAGGTTTCAGTTTTTAAATGGAATGTTACCACTGTGGAGGACACAAGTCGAGAAACAGTTCAACACAGAATATATTCTTATTGATATTTTGTGTAGAAGGAAAAACACATTAGCAAGGTGAGTGTAGGTGGAACAGGACTGATGGACAGTCGGCCAGCGGTGCTAAATGCTTGTTTTTGGACCTTTTGGGCATTGCATTGAAATTCAAAAACAGTGGAAAAGCAGCAGGATATCCAAGCCATCACGATGGATAGATATTTCTGTTCACCTACAACTGTGGAGTATACAGAACTAAAAAAAAAAAAAAAAACTTCTGGAGGGCAAGCACAGCAGGCTGGGAAACAACACACATGCATCTCACTGGGCACAACATGATTACTTTTATAAATGACTTAACTGAGAAATCATTCTACTTGTGCAGGATCCGTAGAAATTCCTATTAATTGTCTTAAGTAGAAATAGTGTGCCTAAACTTTTGAAAAATGCTGTATTTCTATTGACCTTGCTATGCATTAGAGGAGTCATGTGGCAGGCTGATTTGTCAAGACTGTTTGAAATGTCTAATGAATGTATTACAATTGAAATGATGTTGTTTGTTTAATGACTGATACATATATAACTGTAAAAAATACACCGTGTAATGCTTTTGCCAGTCATTACCTACATTCCCTTGACGTCTGTGTTTTTCAATTGGAACTCTTTGTATTCGTGCACCCTTAGAAAATGGAGTTCTATATTTGATCGGTTAATTTATGGGCATTAGTTGATTAATCCGTGCACATTTTTAATAAAGGTAACAATCTTACAGCGGCTGTCCTGCATAGTAATACTAAAAAATCAACAGAATCTAAAAATAAACAAATAAATAAAAATAAGCCAATGGGAGTTTTGTCTTTTTAAAGTCATTTTTATTATTATTTTTATTTTAGTAAATGTAACGTATTTTCACAGAACAGCTGTTGTTTCGGTTCTTTCACACACCTGAAAGCACAAGTCAGCTGAGCAGCGTTTCCAGCATCGCTTGTTTAATCTACCATTACAGCTTTGTACTTGGCTTCCTTCTTAAACTTCTGAATCTAGCAGAACCTGAGGCACCGAAGAGATTACGCCATTCTGAATCTGTCAAGTGGTTGCTTAACATGCTGTCGTAGTCAGAAATCAGATAAAGTAATTCCACATAATTATCTCTATTTCAAGAATTGGTGCCTTCATCAGTTCAAGTATTTCTGGTGTATACCTCCATTGTTTTCTAAGAAAATTCTTGAAAATTGATTTGTAACTAAATCAACTACAATGTCTCTGTTGTTTTATGACATTACAACTTAATTGTAAAAAACTATTTGAAATATTTGAAGTTCTCAATATAATTGTCAATAACTGTCTCCATAATAAGCAACAACGCGCACAATTTAGCTATGCTTACACCCTACTCAGACATATTTATGTCCGTGTCTGTTCACTAATGATTGGACAGCTGTAAAACCAGGGCAGAGCTTTGACTTTCCCACTGGTTAAACTCCCAATTATGTATCTCCTTTGCCAACTCTTGATTGGACACCTTTATAACAAGGGTCAGGTCTTTGACTCTCCCATTGGTTAAACCTGCTAAAGACCTTCAACTGTTTATGTCCCGCCTCCACTAACTTATGACTGGACTGCGGCGGAGAAAATGCAGATCTTCTATTGGTTGATTTTATTTTATATACAAAAATAGAACTGCATGGTTACATTAAATTTTTTTTTTAAAAATCTGAGATCAACTCGGTCTGATTCATCAATTAATCAAAACAGCCCTATATATATATATATATATATATATATATATATATATATATATATATATATATATATATATATATATATATATATATATTATCATCGTAAAAATAATGGTTATTTTTCTTTCTATAACGTTATCAAATAAGAGTTTTAAGAAAGACCAAAGTCATCTTATGGTTCTATAAAGACACCCCTTTTTTTTTAAATAGTGCCCTATTTTTAATGGAGTTATGTTTTGTGTGGAGTTGCAATCAGAAGTATAATTCCACAATAATGAAAGTGTTTGAACTGTGTAATACTTGACAGTAACCTGGTGCATAAAAGTGTAACACTATTATTAACATGTTGTGCAATGTACGTTGAAAAAAATGAAGTTACCATGGGGAATGGTTTGTCTTTTAATCCTTTAGAAAAGACCACAGCTTGGCTACTAGCAGCAAACATATATTACTGTATGATCCTATTGTAGTTTGATAGGATTATTATTATTATTATTATTATTATTATTATTATTATTATTATTATTATTATTAATAATAATAATAATAATAATAATAATAATAATAATATAATGCTATTGCTGAAGTATGGCAAAAAGATTATTTCAAAGTGCATGCTTTCCTCTTTTTAAAATCTTTCTTTATTTTTATGTAGGGAGAAGGAGCACAAGGACCTAGGGGATCTCGAGGACCTAAGGTATACTTTGACAAGACAGATGATGAATAGCGCAGCCATGGGGCGTGTGGGAACGACTCAGTGAACCTCAATAGCTGTGGAAAAATGATACTGCGTATGCATAAACCGAGCAAATGTTTGGTTTGATTAACACAGCATCCATGAGGAAACTAAAAAAAAGGTCCATATACTCTCTGTTTATTGTTTGCATTTATATTTTCTGAAAGTGTTTTTTTTTCACCCAGTTAAAAGTAAATTGGGCCATGTTATCCCCTTCTTGTTTTGAGAATATGACAGCACAACCAGACTACTGTAGCTGCCAGCCACTTAACTATGTATCGCAACCACTCTCTGCTGTGGATAGAGAGTTTTGGGGTTTGGCCCCTTCTTTAGGCATAAAATACAATTTTGTAGGGTTGTGCTATTTTGTAGAGGCTATGCTAAGTAAACACCTACAGCAAGGTCTGTACTCAGGGTCCTTTGATCAGAAAGGTCTAGAAGGGAAGAACATGTCATTGGCTACCCAAAACACTCTACTCTTGTCTTGTTACAACAGTAAAGCAATTACATGCCAATAGGGGTTGATAAGAAAACTGTCACTTGAAAGAGTCAACTTACTTCGCTCCCTGCAGAGTCGCTGACGTCAACTACCTGCCAGCAGCCCTTAGTATAAAGATGGGGCTTTATTCACACAGAATAAATCAGACACTTTCAAAACACCAAGATGGGTAAATATCAAATAATGTGTTTATTTCAATGTGTGTGTATTGGACAGGGTGAGAGAGGTGTTCCTGGTGTCCCAGGAGATCCTGGAGAGAGAGGACTCCCTGGAATAGGGCATCAAGGACCTCCAGTGAGTATGCATTGCACTTCTACCATTGCTGGACTAAGAAATGTCCAAAATAGAAATCAATTTTACATATAGTACAAGGAAAACAAAATAAAGTGAAAATAAATCTAATTTGCTTTTTTATTAACACACACACACACACACACACACACACACACACACACACATATATATATATATATATATATATATATATATATATATATATATATATATATATATATATATTTTTTTTTTTTTTTTTTTTTATTTCAGGGTCCTGTCGGTCCAGCTGGGGAACCAGGTATTCAGGTAATAACATTGGCTTTGCCTTACTTCTAACTTGTATTTTTATTCACCATTATAAATGGAGAGTCCTATTGACCAGCTGTAGAAGATTAAGATTGCCCGAAGATTAACAAATTGCACAAAGACATCTAAAACGTTGTTTTCCAGGGGTCTCGAGGACCACCAGGCTTGCCAGGGCCGGCAGGAGTGCCTGGAGTTGATGTAAGTAGGATTTATTGTAGTCTTGTTGTACAGATTTACTGTGGCATATCATGTTAAAACATTGAAATGTGCAGTGAAACACAACACAAGCGTGATAAAGTACATAGAAGGCTGGTAAAAAACTAAATACAGTCAAAGATGGGAGAAAAGTATTTATGATGGTTTACTGATGTTCAGAAAACTGACATTATCAGCTAGTCATCATGAATCCAGATCAGACCAGATACTGCAAGAAATTATATTTGCAACTAACAGTACTGTTCAATTTGTGTTTCATGCAAATAACCCATTTCAGCAATGATTGCATTTTTCAGTCTGCTAGAGGGAGGTGCCATTTCCCCCGTCTTCAATACATTTGAGATGTTGTTTCCTTCTAATAAGCAATTCATTTCTGATCTAGGGAACACCAGGGAGGGATGGAAAAGCAGGTCCCCCAGGTCCACCGGGAGAGCCAGTAAGTGCCTGTCTAATACCCTTGCTAGTAATCTTTGAGGCAATACAGGGACATTGTAATGCAATGGAGTGTCAGTGGTAGTACTAGAAAAACTACAGTGCTATAAGCCATTGATTCAATACAACCTCTGTGAAATATGTGTTCCTAGTAATGCTACTGGTTACACTGGCATTATAGTGATATCCCAATGGTATTCAGCAAACAAGGGAATTAAGTTTTGGATATATAGGGCCAAAATTACAAAGTTTTTGCTCCAGTGCAAAGTTTGTACCATTTTGCTTTCAGAAGCATTGGCAGTAAACTTACAGTACCAACATGCTTATGCCTCATGAAGCTCACAGTGCTCTTGTTTAACATGTGGTCATTTCAATATACAATGCAAGAACTGATTTACTTTTGCATGTTGCAGACTGCACTGCCAATGGTTCGAGACACGGGTGCTCTTTTAAAGGTACGTTTCCCTATTTATTTATTTACTTTTGTAGATTAGTTCTTCCAGAAAGGGTTTTTATTTTTAATCTAGTTTGAAAACCATCAGTAACACTGAAATAAACTCATTTTAAGTTTTAACAAAATGGTCTTCACCCCTTCACCTGAGTACGGGTAACCGTGTAGTAAACCTTATAGACATATACTGCAAAACAGTCAATGTGTAGTAAAGTGCACTAAAATATATTAACAGCCCAGTAAAGACTTGTTAAAGAACACTCAAGCATGGCAAACTCTAGATACCAGAGATGTATAGTAAACTAATGTGAAATCCATAGAAAATACTTAGTAAGAATAGAAAAAGCATTGCGTGTTGCAAAATGTGCCATGGCAATATAATGTGTGGGTGGTCGTCTATGAATTTTTATGCATCTTTTAAGTTTCTCCCATGTCTCTTCCTAATTGATGGTATTTAAACCCACACTATGAAAGATTTAGATCCTTACAAGGCAGTTCCGGCATTGAAATAGAGGTGGTGTAATAACGTGGGTGAAGCTATTCTTCACAGTGGTAGATCAGAGTGTTAATAGAGGGTTTTAATTTGCACTTTCGCAGGGAAAAATGTTTTTTTTTTTTTTTTATCCTTATTTTGAAAAATCGCCATGGGGAGTAAGATCTTATTGAGTCGTAGAAGACTACTACCCAGCATTCCTTGCAAGGGGGGATTTATGAACTACAGAACCAATGTAATATTTTTAGCAGCCTGATGAATAGAGCTGTGGCTAAAGAACTGAACAAATGTATTCACTGCTGTGTGATATTTGGAGGCTCTTTTAAAAAGTTTTTTAATCATACTTTGTATCATATTTCAAAGTGTAGAATTTCATGTCGGAGGCTCCTGTCTGTATGTACAGCTCAACACTGCCATCTAGAGTCTCATCCAATCCTACAGCATCAAAGAGGGTGCATGGCAGAATATATGACAGAAAAATAGCTTCTTCAGCTTAACTTGTAGTCTGCTTGTCTAGAACTAGAAGTTATTTGTACATGTAGTGTGACTTTGACTGCTGCATACTGTGAATAACGATGAGTTGTCACAACAGGATTGCGTTTGTGGTTAATACACATAAGACAGATCCAGACATTGAAACTGTTACCTTAAAAAAAAGTTTGAAATGGGTACCTATATTAATAGATTGTGTGACATCTTCAAGTGACAGCCATATCATTTTTTATATTCCCTAAGAGAAGAAAGCAAGCATGTAATGGGCTTTGAGTTTAACAAAGACAATGTAGCTGACAAGTGATAGCTTTTTTTCAGTTTAGTTTTTTAGTTTTTCAGCTTATCTTTTTAAAGTAACACTATGCATCTTTGTGAAAAGCACAACTCCATGATCACTCATGTGTGATTTGATCTCAAATAAAAGTATGTTCAATTAATGGGAAGGATGTCGTATAATAAAAGGGGGGATCTAATTGCATTGTACTGCTTCTGGAGTGTGCAGCCTGGCATGCTAAATCAAAGCAATTTATTATTAAGAAACTTGAAATGGATTAGAAATCCATGTGAAAGGCGGAAAGAGATAAAAGAAAAGAAAAAGACACTTGCTGCCTTACAATGCTCCTAATAGACCGTTTTCTCTACCTTGTAATGGAATTCAAATCCCTTGCCGAGGAGGACATGGTAAATGACTTCTTGAGCAACTTTGGAGATTATAAAGCATCTGTTTCTGTGGCCTCTTAAATTTGCTCATGCTTTTATAGTTTTGCAACCTATTCATGTTACCTTAATTTTGAACCATTTGTTTAAATTAGCATCTTTTAAGCTAAATGACTGATGCTTTTTCATGCTCACTTAATTTGTCATGTACTCACCCAGTATTTTACTAAACAACTACCAGTCTGGTTTTACACCCTGTAAATCAGTGTCAAACATCAGTGTTGATTGTATCTGTTTTCTGAAATTATTTCCTAGGTCTTTGATAGAGCTAGGATTTACTATATACAATTAAATGAACACCTACACCATATCAAATATATCATTACTTATTTTAAAGACCTTTTTAGTTCTAGGAATGACACATTTATAATTTACAAATAAGTAGCATTACTTGTTACAACATGTTTTAAAGGCCATTGATTCCCAGGTACAGTATTACAAGATAGTGAGGTAAATGTCTCTCTTTGACATTAAGGCTTTACAGGAATTGGTTAATCGCACATAGTAGTAATGAACATGTTTAATTTTGATTGCTTCAAACAGAATGCATGCCATGTGTGCCAGTTGAGAGCATCGGGGTTGCCTGGACAGAAAGGAGACAAAGGGATGCCTGGAATGCCGGGTGCTGAAGGACTGGAAGGTGAGAAGGTAAGTACTTCAGCGCCAGCATTGCTGTTTATACCACAGACTCACATTTCCATTGCCACTCATGGTAGCAGTATTCTCTGTTTACTTTTGGTGATCTAAACATCTGCAGATCTAAGTACTGCAGTCCTGCAAATTAAAAAAAAAAGTACTGTTTATAGTGAACTGTTCAGATGATTAACATTTTCTCACAATAGCTTTTCACCTGTAGAAGAGAGTCAAATAAATCCCTCATTCTCTGTTTCTTTTCAAAGGGTGATCCAGGACTGAGAGGGCCTCCAGGGAATCCTGGCAGAGAGGGCCCCAAGGTAGGATATATACAGTTCAGCTTTCTAAACAAGTGTGTACATGTATAGAAAATAAAGAAAGACTAAGTACATGCAGGGCTGTACCAAAGAAGCATCCTTTCTCTGCCTCATCCTTGTATTTGTTGATAATCTGTATTTATGATTTGTCTAAAATGTGTAAATACCTTTATTTGCATCTGTCCAAGTTGTTATTCTTTAGTCATTTTGAACAATGTGTTTCTGCATGTGTTCCCCCTCCCAGGGTGTTAAAGGGGAACGCGGATTTCCGGGTCCTACTGGAGAAAAGGGAGATGAGGTATGTAAAAAAAAAAATCAGTCTGCCCTTTATATAGAAATATATATATATATATATATATATATATATATATCTATATATATATATATATATATGTAGATCATATGTATTTTTTCCATTGTAAAATCTGTATAACACAATGCTATTGTATGTATCAATTAGGTGGTAGATATGAAATACAGAATGTATTAAGGAATCCATATTGTCACTAGTTGCTAATCTCTCGCCTAGGTATAAATCCATACATAATCTGCATAGGTATGTATCAACATAGAGTTGTGATAATAATACTTATTATTATTATATTTATTATTATTATTATTATTATTATTATTATTATTATTATTATTATTATTATTAATTCTCCTGAATGTGTCTTGATTGAGTGTTTGAAGTTCTGTATGCACTTAAAATACCTCCATTGAATGGGAATAAATGACATCTCACATTGCAGGGCACTCCAGGTGTGCCAGGGTTCCCAGGCCCCGCAGGTCGCACTGGAGCTCCTGTAAGTGTTAACCGCAATGTCATTGAAAGTACATCTGTTTTAAATCACACGCCCAGAGATGAAATATGTGGCCATTGTTTTTTTTTTTTTTTTTCCAGGGCCTTATGGGAAGACCTGGACCCCATGGCCAACAAGGGACTAAGGGTGAAAGAGTACGACCTTTATTTAGCACACTGTATTTCACAACAAATTGTCTTGTTGGTTAAATAACAAACAGAAAGAAGACATTCTGCTTCACCAGACATTGTTATCCCCTCGTCTTTTTAGGGAAGTGAAGGAGCACCCGGCAGACCAGGACTTCCTGGACCTCCTGTGAGTTTTTCATATTTTCTTTTCTCAGTGTTGAAGTCATGACTAATTGCTACCTGTATGGGTTCTAGGATTTACCTAAAATAGAAGATAACCCGATATTGTTACAGACCTAGTTGGGAATAACTTTCAATAGATTCCCCACCATGCGTTGCTTTTGATCTGGTGGATATCATGTCTGTGATCAAAGAAGCCTGAGTAAATATGGCTGTGGGTTTTGTATGTGACTGCTGGTACTGAAGTGGTGACATCATGTATGTAGAGTGCTGCGATACTTTTAAGTGGCTGATGCTTTGAATTCTGATGCTTGTATTTTTCAGGGCCATCCATATCTTGAGGGAAACGGCATGAGCAGCCTCTACAAATTGCAGGTAGAGTGTTCTTTCCAGAGAAATGTTTCTTTTTCTTTATCATTGGTGGATTTTTGTTTTTCTAAAACAAACTGTGTTTCATTTTCCAGGGAGGTGGAGGTGCTGTTGGCTATCCTCCCCAGGTCCTCCAGTAAGTAAAACTAAGTAAAACTTAAATTGGGGGAGGGGAGGGGGGGGGGGGGGAGGGGGGGGGGGGGTTGGGTTGTAGCTTTTAGATGAACTAGTATACAAATGTTTTTTGGTCATGTTAATATTTTACCAGTGTCCTTTTTTTGTTTACTTACAGGGTCCAAAAGGCAATGAAGGATCAGCGGTAGGTTTTATTATATAAAGAATATTTTAGAGTATAGTCCATGGGGTGCTGCTTATTTGCCCTAAATTCCTATGGTGTAATAACATAGATACAATATAGATCAATCATACTGTACAGCAGTTCTTACAGCTATCAGCATAATTACTGTATGTAATGCCTACAAGCATGGCAGGAAGTCTAATAGAAAGGAGATACAAAACACCCTTTTGCTCTGTTATTAATACATTTCTTGTATATATAAGTCAAATCTAGTTTTAGATTTTCAAATATTTTTTCAATAGAGTAGTTGCATTGGATCAAAGTCAATTTAAAGTGTGACCCTGCTATATAATGTTTAGTAGCCACTGCTGTGCAGTATATGTGGCACAGTGTTATGCCTAATACAATACAGTGCTTCAGTACACTAAAAAGCATCATCTAATTTGCTTGTTGTAAATGTGAGATTGTTTTTGCTGTAGGGAGAACCAGGTTCAATGGGATTGCCAGGACTGGAAGGATTACCAGGAGCAAAGGTAGGGAGAAGAAGAGGATTTATATTATTATAGGAAATAACATATATATATACAGTATATATATATATATATATATATAATGTGCCCTGATGGCTTCAATGTTTCATTTAAAGGGAGATCCAGGGGTTCCAGGTACACCAGGTGAACCAGCCTCACCGGTACGTGCCAGTCTATTCCAGCTTGCTTTTTGCAGAACCATTTACTATGTTATAAATACAAGGAAGCCAGGTGGTTTATGTGTTAAAGAATCCCTTCTCCTTACACTTCTCTCCTCTGTCCAATAGGGGAAACCTGGATCTCCAGGTACACCAGGACCCCCAGGGGAACCTGTAAGTCTCTTTCTTCAAAGTCCATGTTCCACATTCTGTGCTCATGATCACTGTCACAAAATACTAATAACAGGGCGCCATTTGATCTGACAGGGTGAGAGAGGACCTGTGGGGGAAATTGGCTTTCCTGGACCTGAAGGACCTGAAGGACCACCAGTAAGTTCTGAACATCATCTATCGATCTATCTATCTATCTATCTATCTATCTATCTATCTATCTATCTATCTATATATATATATATATATATATATATATATATATATATATATATATATATATATATATATATATATATATATATATACGTGTGTGTGTGTTTTACAAATTAGATCTGTTTTAATACATAATGCAATAAGTGTTACATTTACACTGGCATCTATAGTTCCTCAACGAGTACGTCTCTCAGAACCAGCACTTAAGCTCCCAAGTTGTTTTAATGAATACCAATGTAAATAGCCCACCCAAACCACACATGAAGTGAACCACTGTAAATCTACAGGAAGTGTAGGCTACTTGTTACAATAATACATTATCTGTATTGTATCGTAATCTTTTATTAATGTACGTCCTTGTCTGTCCGTCACCTGCACAGCTAGAATGTGAAATACAGTATAATCAATAAGCAAGTAAATCCACAACAGAAATATAAAGCTAAGGAATAATCTAGGCAGTATATTGCTTTGGTGGTTTGTTAAATGTTAAAGATGGACACACTGTCAGGGTTTTACCAGAGCTTACCTGAATTAGGGTTTGGACTTAACCAAGCTTATCGGAATTGAATGTCGACTTCAGACCATACTTGGATCAAGTAAAAGGACAAGTGATTATAACAGAGCTTTACCTGCACCCATGATTTTAAATACAACCATAACCTCAAGCACTTCAATGCATAAAACTAAGAACATCTAGAAAGGTCTAGTGAATATGTTTCTTATTGTTGCATCTCGTATCCTGAAAAACATTACAGTATATCTTTAATACATAACCACTGTAGCATTGAAAACATGTATGTAGTTGAAAGCAATTGTATGGTTAAAATCCACCTTTTCCCTTGTATCATATTCAGTTATATTCTATCATCTCCTAGTAATGCATTTCTTTATTTTTGTTTTGTTAGGGAAGACCGGGGAAGGATGGGATACCTGGATATGAGGCATGCATATATTTTATTTACATTATTACTTACAGACTTCAAACACACATGTTTATTTTCCAAAAGGTATTCAAGCATGTTTTATATATTGCACTGTATCCTTTTGCTTTTACTGTGTTTTAAGTGGGGTACCTTGTAAAAGAGATATTGCATTACAAGAACTCCCCTTGTATAAGTAAATAAATGTCAGAACTGCTCTTGTGATGCAGCACCATGTTACCTGCTGCAGCACCATTTGAAAATATTCTAAATCTGTCTTACTTGGTAAAAGCAGAACATACAGCCTCAGGGACCTGTTTCAAAAATACCAAACCCATGCTGAAACGACTTTGAGAAAAAGAAAGAAAGAACAGGAAAAGGGTTTAAAGCTGAAACACTATAACAGGCGTTAGAGAATATAATTATTAAAAAATCTGTTTTGACCAAGATGTACATTTCTTTAAGGAAGATGTCCTGGAGCAAGCACAAACAGGGCAGCAGCCACAACATCCATGCACTGATTACATTAACCTTGCACAATCGCATCATTTAAATACAGCAGAGGAATTAAAATACAGGCTTCCAGCAAAATTGAAAACATTTTAATAATTCCTTTTTAAGTGGATTTCTGAAATGTTGGGGGGAAGTGTCTGACCAAAGCTGGCAACCGGTTTTAGTTATGAGTGATGTGCTCCAGGGTCAGTTTTAATTCTAGATGCCCAGCAACAAGCTGCTTATCTGAGCTGATGGCTTCTGTGATTGATGTTGGCATGGTTACCACATATTCAAGAGTTTTGAATGAAAATGTGTACTTGTGTTTCCCTTTTACAGGGAGCAACTGGTAGAACCGGAGACAGAGGAGCCAAAGGAGAGCGTGTAAGTTATATTGTTTTATCAACTAAACTAGTTCTGCCAGGGGTTTGAGTGTCTTGGTTGATTGGCTTTGGGTCATCAATTCAAATTCAGCCAAGATTTGTAGTGATCAAATGTCATTTTCATATGGTCTCATTCCTTGTAGACATAAAACAAAACACCAAAAAAAAATTGTATTACATAATATTAAATATTAATGTTGTGCAGCACAATTGCAATAAGCCGGGGATCTTGGACACAGATCTGGGACAGTGTCACATGCATACCCTCACTTTGTGATGTCCCCTTGGTTTGTTTCTGTATGTAATTGCTGGAAATGTTTATTGCTGGTGAACTATCGATTACCTATACTGTACCTTAAAAATACACTGTGATGCAAATCGCAAGTCATCAGTTTGCCCCTTTTCTTCACAGGGGGATCCAGGCATACCTGGAGAAAGAGGTCTTCAGGGGGTACGAGGACGAGTGGGAGACAAAGGGGATGTGGGACCCATAGGACCCAAAGGCCCGCCAGGAGACACAGGGAATCCAGGGCCCTTGGGCTCACCTGGTCCTCCAGGCCCGATGGTAAGATAGCTTGATAATTGTTCCGATTTTTTTTTATGGGGCAATCACATTCTAAGCCACCTGTTGTTATTTCATATGGGATTGCCTTATGATTTTCAAACCACTTTCAACGCTGTCAGTAATTTGAGCTCTGGTAATTTAACTGGTATTAATTAGCACCTGGTGCATTTCCTATATTGGTTTGTTCTAATAGCAATACTCTGCATAACTATTGAAAGTTACAATAGCACACTGAGCCAGGTTGTGGTACTATTTTTCTAACATTATTATTATTATTATTATTATTATTATTATTATTATTATTATTATATTATTATTATTATTATTATTATTAGTAGTAGTATTATTATTATTATTATGTTGAAAATTTTCTGGGCTAATATGTATGCTTAAATCATCGAGACTGGAGACCCACACGAAACAGTAGAGGGACATAAACAACCATAAACTTGCTCAATGCCTAGATTTTGATAGCATTATATTTAAAAAGATATTTGAGAAAAGAGTGTGATTTTGTTCATAACCCAAGTTTGTTATTTAAAAACAGTGATATCTAACCATAACTGTCTTTTATCACATTAGGCTGATGCTGCTTCATTTGAGGAATTAAAAAGATTTATTCGAGAAGAGGTTTTAAGGGTATTTGAAGGTAAGTTGGAGTTTTTTTTTTTGTTTGTTTATTTACATTTATGTTTTACTTTTTGATTATTTGTTTTATTTTTATTTAATCTGCCTAAGTGAGCAAACAAAGTGCCTAATAAAACATGGTTCATCATCAGCCTTCATTCTTCTACATGTGCACAGGAATCCAGAAATCATTGTTTAGATACAGGCCAGCCTTGATGTTACGTCTTGACATTCCATTGCAGAGAAGATGTCTGGCTTTGCCCCACACATGAAGTTCCCTGCTGCAATACTAGCTGCTCATGGAAGACCGGGCCCTCCAGGCAATGATGGGTTACCTGGGCAACCAGGGGAGCCTGGGTCACCAGGACCTCAAGGTAAGAGCTTGAGCTGCTGACTCTCAACTTTTGCTCCTTGGTAGATCATGCGAGATAGTTTTGATTAATAAGCACTTTTAAAGAGTAATCAGTGCCTGGATTCTATGAGAATTATAGCACTCAATAACAATCGATACAGAGTACTGCTTAATGCATGCCCCTACACATAACTGATGTTTAGAATTAACTCAATCAATAATGTCCAGACGATCATATTCTATATGTGCTA
Source organism: Polyodon spathula (assembly GCF_017654505.1). Lineage (NCBI taxonomy): Eukaryota > Metazoa > Chordata > Actinopteri > Acipenseriformes > Polyodontidae > Polyodon > Polyodon spathula. Next base: position 10,358,885 of record NC_054539.1, on the reverse strand, counting down.
ACCATGTAATGTGTATATCTGGCACGAGAACAGAGACAAAATTGTTTTTGTACCTTACAGAGAAGGGATAATCAGTTAAAATCTTGAAGACATTCAAAGGTAGTTCATGCTAAAAAAGCCAAACGGTAAGGCAATAAAAAAAATTGTACAATAGCGAAATGAGAAAGGAATGATACAAAAGTATAGTGCAATCAAGAAGGGTGAAAAAAAGGCCAATAAAAACTGCCAACGAGAGTAATGAAATTAGATTACACTTTCTTTGTAAGGATTCACAGCTATTGTATTTTGCTAGCTGAATATCTTGGTTTGATCTGAGACCTGAGCAGCATGTGGAATGAAGACCAGGAAAGAATTGTCAACTGAGACTGATTCATGTGAATATAAGATAAAAGAGAAATGATCTGCGAGTAAGAGAATCTAATAGCAATGTGGACAGGCTTGTGAAAGAAACCCACCCTGCCAATCTGAATGTGCAATATGCTCAGAATAAGCTAAGGCAAATGTTGTTTTGGGGCATTGCCAAGGAGATAATTAATTTAAGCTCTGTCTGTCTCCTCTGTTCCTAGTTAATATCCCTCAATCAGTGACAAATTGCTGTTTGAATTTCTATACCTGATTGGATTTGAAAGGGGTGTGCAGATATGTTTTAAAAGGCTATTTTACCTTGAAGTTTAGTATTATTAGGAAAAAATCTGTGTTGTATTTAATTACCAGTATATCAGTATAAGGTCTGAAACACCTGTGCTTTGTCTTAATTTCTAAGTACTGTCTATATTGTAGCAGCGTGATTATTACAAATCAATGCTATGATGATCTTGTGTCTTTTTTTTAATCTATAGATTGTATAGGTATTGTTACTGTTACTGTGGTTCTGGAACCTCTGGCAGTGCTGTTGAGTGTGCGTCAAAGTAAAAGTTTATGAGAATATTTTGGTTTTTTGTTAAATGCCCTACCGATTTCACACATACAGTATTATTGTATTTTCCTGCTGGCTATAGGCAGTGCATCTATTTATATGAAATTCCTTTGCTGGCCTAGGTTAAATCACATAACTCCAAGCTACCTGTGTAATATGTATTATAGTGCAAAACTACAGTATAAAATGGCTAAAATGCCAGAGATATAAACTACGGAACAGAACATACCAACACAAAGTGATCTGAGCCATTTGGTCTCAATGTAAAATCATTACGAATGGAACTTTGTGTACCAAGATTATTCTGGTTTGAATATTTTCATTGTAAATCAATGCTGGAATGCTTTTCAGTGGAAACATACATAACACATTCTAGATCCCTATCCCCCTGTTGCTAGAAAAACACTATGGGTATATTTATAGAGAGCCACTCAAGTTTCTGAAAACTGAATTGTGGAAGTCTAGCACCTACACACAGACAATTTAAAAAGTGTTAGGTCTCACCCGTATCACTTCTGATTGGCTAGATGATCTACTATCATTACAAAGAAACCTGGAAATGGCTGCTACGAGTGCCTCTGGCAAGGCACAGACTAATCTTTTAAACTTTTAAAGGTATTATTTAGGTTTTTTGTAAATGAGCAAACAAGTGATACTGCTTTCTTAATATACAAACCTCACATTTAAATGCAGTAATCTAGTAAAGTGAAAAAAAATAAAAAATTAAATTAAATTAAATAACACTATAGTTGCTAAGGTATTATCAGATTAGAAACTTTGGTCAAGCGTGTACTGGAATGCTTAATAAAATGTGATGCTTACTGATTATCTGTACAGTGCAGCAGTGTTCCAGTTAGCCATCATCGGGCAAGATGGTAGATTTTAATTGCAGTAAAATGTTGTACACTGTTAAAAATGAAAAAGTATATAATAGAAATAAGCCTCTTTTTTTTGCAGAATTTTATGGAGCCTACAGTAAATATTGTGTGCATTTTGGTAGAAAAACAGTAAAAGAATGCAGAGAAACTTATGCACCAGTCCTTTAAAAATCTGGGGTTCAGCAGTTACAAAACTGAAAGAACATCATGAAAAATCTGAATTCCACAGAGCAGCAGTAATAGTTGGCAATGATGTACATCAGGAGTTGAATTAGCTTATAGAGAGAGAGAGGGGGAAAAACAGGCAAAAGCTATTTTTATATTTGAATAACTCCAAATATTGCTTGTTATAGTTGTACTCTTAGTATGTTACTTAAATTTACTAGCAAATGCGTTCCAAGCTGCACTGAAATGAACATTTCCTTAAAGTATGTTATAAATTTGTTGAGGTGAGGTGGGGTCACAGGGAACCCTTTGTGTATCTTGAAGAATTTAGCGAACCTGATTAACTACAAGGCTTGATATGCCCCTGTTAATCAGTAATTGATTGATTGTGTTCTCTAAACAAAACCAAGGGGGCAGGTCGATTTTTAAGAAGGAGAAGTAGATTTTTCTAGTGTTTTGTCCCTTGGACAAGAAATTTTTTTTTTTTTTTCAAAAATTGCACACCTCTGAGTGGTAAACCTCTGTGTCTCATCTGCAACAAATCGCTAACACATTGTAGTCTGTAGGCAAACAACCTCAAACGTCATTATGATACAAATCACAACACATATTCATCTGAATATCCTCCCAGATCAGACAAGGAGAAACGAGCTAGCCTCTTTAAAAGGACACCTCATCAGTCAGTAGATGCTCCTTTTGGCGTTCAGTAAAGAAGGTGATGCAACGACAAGCGAGTTTTGTATGGCGTGGAGAGGGCTCTTGGTTTTCAAGTTTTATTTTTGGTTGCGTGATTCCCCTTTTAAAGTTATTTTTAAAATAAAAATAGCGAGTTCAGTTAAATTGCTTTTCCCGGATTTAAAATTTTAATGACCTTTTGCAAAAATGTTATAACCTGTTTTGTAAATAATATTTTCCTCTTAATTATGATTGAATTTAATTTCACTCACTGTTTATGTAATTCAGTATGTGTTCATTCTATAGTGTGATGCAAAACTTTTGGCCATAGCTGATCAGAGTGGGAAAGCAAAATACACTGACAAAAAAGGGTTATCAGTATCGTACATTTTTGAGTAGTAGAAAAACCTACAACTCAATATAAATTCACGGACAACTTTGTTTTTTGTGTAGGCTACCGCGGCCAGAAAGGAGAAAGAGGTCAACCTGGCATAGGACTTCTAGGAAAACCAGGTCCTGCTGGGCCTCCAGGTAAGCAGAAAGTGATGATTGATTCCAGCAATTACTGCCACACACTGTTCCCAGTGTCTTGTGGCAATGTGAAACTAATGTGAACAGTGGACATTGAATAATATCTCTGTATATGACCTGATATTCAAAACTGGTTACAATACACACGTAAAATGCAGAGAGAGAGAGAGAGGGAGAGAGAGAAAAGAGAGACAGAGAGAGAGAGAGAGAGACCCCACCTCGCTCACATCACACACCCAGTCTCCAATGCACCAGTGGTCTTTAAAACTGTACAAATCCTGCCCTGCACCATTTGATAACAACAAAATTCAATCGTAAAGGCTGCAGCCGAGGGCAGTCTGAAAACAAGTGGAAACCTGTCTTCACAGAGGGGCAGAATGGGCACTGATCACTGACCCTCTGCTCCACATGAGTCAAGTACCACTTTGTAGCTATAATTCCATGCAGCAGTCTCCACTGCAGGTCTCCGGAGCGCTTGGGCAGGGGTAGTTTATATAAAACTCTCTAGACAGGGGATTCATCGTCAGGATCACAGAGGTAAGCTCTCCACTTAGTGTCCCCCAGGACCTTCTGCTGATTATAGTGATGCTTTTTAATGCACATTTCATACAGCTGCTTTTTCTCTGCCATATGGAAAGCCACTTCTTCCACTTTCTTCAACAGCAGTATTTTGCCAGGTGATTTCCTCCTCTTCTGGCACTGAGGGGGAAACCAGCACTGTGGGGAACAGGAGCTCCTGCTCTGGAACCAAGCACCCTGACAAAAAACTAGTCAGGAACTGGGACAAAGCTCAAATAAAAGAGGCCTGTCTCTCTGGATCTTTTCTACAGATCACACTGATTTGAACTTAAGTGCTGTGGCTAACTCCTTGCTGGCTTTCCATTTAAACAGAATGAAATCAATCAGCTGGCCAAGCTTAGTAAAACCTGCTTTAAAAAACACTGAAGACATATGTGCAGGATTAAAACTGTCACATTTAAAAGTGGGGTTAAAAACAGGGGCAGTGGAAACATTTACATAGTGGAATACAGCTTGTTTTGTGTTTAATAAAGTTAAATACAAAATAAAAATAATTCCTATTTACAGAATTCTGTACTTTTCTACTGCCCTTTGTAGGTACTCATAATGAACAGGACTAAAACAGCTGAGTGATGAAATCAATTACCTGCCTAAAAATCTCTCTCATCAATTAGAGGGAGACTAGAAATAGGATCAATAGGGAGGATGCCTTGAAATGAAAAAAAGAGAATGATTAATAGCCATGATATATCTATTCTAAAAAAGAATAATAATAATACCTCATAATGCTACTAATGAGCATTGAATCTTTAGAGCAACTAATCCATAAAGACAAGCAATTTAGCTTGTCAGTGTAGAAAATCTGCCGAGATTAAAGACCTTGAAATGTTTTTTTTTTTTTTGCTTAATGAATGGTGGTTAATTAACGATCTTGCTTGATTGATTACTTCATCATACTGTAGTGGCAGAAAACAAAACAAGGTAGAAAAAGATTACTATGAGGTTTCTTTTTCTTTTCTACTTTATCTCTTTTGTTATCCTCAGTCTGTATTGCCTTTTCAAAGGACATGTTATATATAATGCTGTGTTTTCTTTTCACGTTATCACGGTCTTCACAATGTCCATGAAATGTACCCATTGTCATGTAATATGTAGTTCCCTATGAAAATTCCCATTTTTGAATGGATAGTGTAAATATACATATTTTTACACTTAGAAATAAATACAGCAAACTTTTTCCTTATTGCTGTGTCGTGTAGAAGAAAGGGAGATTTCCTGTGTCTGTTGTTACATTTATGTTTTTATTTTGTTTGATAATTCACTGATGGTGAAAATAAAATCCCTTTTAAAAGGGGGACATAAAAAACTAAATAGTCTACAATTTAGCATTTACTGTGTTTGTAGGGAAATATTTCAATATTTAGGAATATTCGTTGTATAACTAGAGAAAAAAATACATTTTGAATGTGACAATGCAATTTTTTTCTGTTTTAATAATTATTTTGTTTATTCGTGAAATATCTTGAAATACCTGTTTTTAAACACTAAAATGCAGCCCTAATTATACAGCTTGTAAAACTCAATCATATATCAAGAGGTCATTTCATTTAAAAAGGGAGCAAGCTTAAAATACACAAAATTAGAACATGTTTGTAAACCCTAGGAGTAGGAAGTACACTGTTCCATCAATTGTTATATACCAGCTCAGCATTTGCCACCTCTTATTATTGGCGTAGGGGTACTTTTTGATTCTGTGCACTCTGTTTACAGGTTGATTTAATCTAGGGTGATTCTCCTTTTTGTAAAAAAAAAATAAAACAAACAGATGTGGCTTATTTTAAAACTATCTGTTTCCTCCTAGGCCTGCCTGGGACCGGTCATTCAGGCCCAACTGGTTCCCCTGGACCTGCAGGCCCACCAGGGCCCCAAGGACTGAATGGAAGATGTAACCCAGATGACTGTTACTATCCTGTATCCAACCCGCGACGGAACGGATAGGAAATGCACACAAGTCTCGTATTTATTTTTTGTAAAACAGCAGTGCTTTAAGGATTAGTATAAAGTACATTATTGCTGTCTGCATACACTCGTAAGAGAATAATTTCTGAACATTTTACAGTTTAAATTGTTTATTCAGTTTCTTTAGAAATCTGTATCTCTTTTTGTTTTTTCTAGAACCCTCCCAGACTGCATTCCATGCATGCGTGTGTATGTAAAGTTCCATACACGGAAATATTTGATTGTACTTTTTTTATTGTTATCTTCCATTTGCAATGTGAACAGGTGTGCCAATCTGCCCCATGTTCTTTTTTGCCCCATTTTTTTTTTCTTCCCCAAATTAGAGGGGGGGACAGCCTGAATAAGCCATGAAGCATAAACACATGCTTCTTCGTACTTAGGCTTTCATGTGATTTTGAAAAGGGTGATTCCTGGTAAACAGGCCCCCCAAAATAAGCTGCTTTTTGTTACTGCTGGAAGAATGAAGTTGCTGGAGTTTTTTTTTTGTTTGTTTTTTGTTTTCATTTAAGAAATCATGGCAAACTCCAATTGTAAATAGTTTGATAAGTGTTTATCAATATCAGTGTAGCTGGTTTCTATCCACACCTGTGGTTGTTTATTTTACATACTCTGTTTCATTTATAACTTGTTATTCTGAATCATGTTTGTGATAGACACTATGGTATCTGTGTTGTAGTTATCCATTTTCTTTTCTCGCTATGAGCACAATGGACACAGCCTCTATCCGTTGTGCTGGGGAGATACCACTCTTAATACATTGCACAGGTAATTCACATTTTTATAGTTTACAGTACATGTTGGACATTTGTATAAGAACTGTATATACTGCTGTCTTGAATGGTGTTATGTGTATATTTTGGGCTTTATCGGAGTAAGATATTTCAACATTGAGAGCTTACAATTTCTGCTTTCAGATTATTTTTTCACAATTATTGATTTACTTGAATTTTTTCTTGGGACAGGTATTTTAAAATGATTTTTTTTTTTTTTTTTTTTTTTTTTTTTTTTCCTAAATAACTCAGAAAGGTGCATATTGTGCATGTTCTGTTTGCATTGGAAGTAATACTCAGCGCTGTCAAACCTTTATTTTCCAAACTCGTACATTTCTTTTATGACCACACCTCAGTGTCAGCTGTTCATGTCTTAAGGGTAGAAGATTTCTACAGGATGTAAACCCTTATTTTCTTTTTTATTGATTTTACATACTATTGCAAAAACAAGACAAAGGAGGATTATTCTGTGAAACAGTCTATTATAGCAATCAATTATTTAATCAAACAAAACAAGTTTCTGATGGTTTGTAAGTCTAGAAGTTTACCACTGTATTTCTGCAGTTTTGTCATGCTTTTTCCATGGTTATGCTTGCATTTACCATTGTTTACCCTGGTTTACCATAATATGCTTTAGAAGACCTTGATATTCTTCACAATGCTTAGCTATGCTTTACCAAACTTTACCTATGTTGTATTACACCACGATGTGCTTTTACTATGGAAAGTGTTTATAACGGGTGCTGCAAGAGAGTTTGATGTGCTGACACATGACACTTCAGAAATAGGCCTACCACTCCAGACTCCAACTGTACTTGCAAGAATCTGATATACTCATGTTGACATCTACTTTACTGAAGGCTTCAGTTATGGACATTGTTAATGAAACAGTCTGTAAAACAGTCTGCAGTGTAACTAAGTAGAAAGATGATAAAATAGAGTAGGAAGCCACTAGGATTACAATCTGTTTTCTTAATTGAAGCTCTAATTAGAGGAGGTATTTGATTTTGATTAGTAGCATTTCAGGGTTCTATTTTTCTTGGCATCCACTAGCTCCCAGGTGTGCCATAAATTACATTACAATGTAAATATTTTCTGTCTAGCTTTAGAGAAGGCTTGCTGGTAGAAAAATGTAAAGGGTTATTTTTACTGTCTATTATTCAGTAACATTTTATTAATTCTGTGGAACCCAGGAACATTTACAGTGATGTTTCTATAAAGTTTAATTCATACATGTTAATTATTACAGTATAAGGTGCCTGCGGTTTTTACTTTTCCTATAGTTAGTTTTGACACTTTAGAAAGTTTATGCTGATACTTTCATAAAGCTCTATGCTTTTTTAAGGTTTCATTTTAATTAGCTTATTTTTTAGCTAGGGTATGTTTATTGAAAGATCATTTATGATGTATAAATATATACAGTGCCGAGAAAGTTTGTGAACCAATTAGGATTTTCACATATTTCACCTATTTCAAACCTAAGATGTTATTAGATCTTAATCTAAGATCTAATAATAGATAAAGATAACCTGATTAAACAAATGACACAAAAACATGATACTTTTTCAACATTTATTTATCCACAAATTATTCAACATTCAATATCCATGTGTGAAAAAGTATGTGAACCTTTAGACTCAGTAATTGGTGGCACCCCCATGAACAGCAATGACTTCAATGATTGGTCAATCTCTCACATTGGTTTTGAGGAATTCTGGCCCATTCCTCCTTACAGAACTGCTTCAACTTGGTGATATTTGAGGGCTTCCTTACATGGACAGCTCGCTTCAGGTCCTGCCACAACATTTTGATGGGGTTTAGGTCCGGACTTTGACTAGGCCATTCTGAAACGCAGAATTTCTTCTTCTGCAGCCATTCTTTTGTAGATCTGCTTTTATGTTTAGGATCATTGTCTTGCTGCATGACCCACTTTCCGTTCAGCTTCAGCTCACAGATGGATGGCCTGACATTCTCCTCTAGAATCTTCTGATACAAAATGCAGAATTCATGGTTGTGTCAATGATGGCAAGCTATCCAAGTCCTGTGGCAGTAAAGCCATCACGCTCCCACCACCATGCTTGATGGTTGGGATGAGGTTCTTCTGTTGTAATACAGTGTTTGGTTTTCATCCAGCATAACATTAAGGCCAAAAAGTTCTACCTTTGACTCGTCTGTCCAGAGAACATTGTTCCAGAATTCTTGTGGATCATCTATGTGCTCTTTGGCGAATTTCAGACGGGCAGCAATGTTCTTTTTATAGAGCAGTGGTTTCCTCCTGGCTATCCTTCCATGGTCACAAACTCTTTCTCTGCACTGTATTGTTACACATCCTCACTGGTAACTGGCATAGTTTACAAAATGTTTTCATTTATTCAGTTAAGAAATGTCATTTGGATCAACTGAAATAACACATTGAATAGTGTACTTTTAAACAAAGCAGTTTTCAAAATCATCAAAACGCTTTGGGGGTTTTAAGTTACAGGTTCATTCATAAAAAGAACCAAATTCTGTTTGTTAAGTTACTAATTATAATATTGATGAGTCCGTTTTAAGACGTACCATATCCAAGTACTTATTAGTACTTCAAAGCTCTCTAGCATTTTTTTAAATAAAGACTTTTTGAAAACATTGTATATGCTTTACCAGACAAAATGTACTTTTTTGCGGCAAAGGTGTGTTAAGGCCGCCACACACCAGTCGTGATGTGATTTTTCATTGGATGATAAGATACTTTCGCAGTGATATGACCATACACCCCAAAAGCAACACAGAGGCGATGCGACAGGTTGAAAACTGCCAGATCTGTACAACTATTAAAAATTGCTATTGTCAAAACTATGATCAAGATTGGCACATATTTAATATATTTTATATATTCAAATCTGTATCTTTATAATTATGATGACCTTTGTCATAAAGCTCTGGGCATTTTTTCAACTGCAAGTATTTTTCCCTGCATCATTCTGGATACTACTTCACCCTGCTTGACCATGTGCATTGAAGCTGTTCTTTGATTGGTTAATTCCCTAGTTCAACCCTATTTATTTGGCGTCACTCCAGTGTCGCCCTGGTGTCGCTCTCACGTCGCCTGAAGATTATAGGTTCTATTCCTTTTGTTGCATTGCATCTGATGGGTAGCTGCCTTATTTCCTGAAGTTTTATAATGAGTTCATTTTGAATGCAGTTCAATTTGTGTCTGTCAAATTCAACTGCGTGATCATCTGATAATGTGATGGCATTGTTGTTTTTGCATGGAATAGAGAGATCATTAGGAGTTCTAATCAAAACGTGAGTTTAATGTTTGTTTCATTCCTTGGATAGTGTGGATAACATGAAGGGGTTGAGGCACTATAGTGATAACCAGCACAAATGTTTTCACAAAGTCATATATCTGCTTGATTAAAGGGATTGACGCTTTAATTAACCTTAATGAATCCAAAATTTTAATTTAGCTGAAAATGAGTTTTTTCACATGTTTGTTTGTACTTTCATTGACATAGTACATACTACTTTCTTAGTTGCTGTAGAAGAAACAAGGATAAAGGCTTCATTTTCGGGCAATAAAATGCAAACTCATAGTCATTAATATAAAAAAAATAAATGAGGGACATTCATTTTTGTGTGGGATATTTTTTGTCATATTCATAACCTCTAGTGTAGTTTTGCAGTTGGCCCAAGATTGATGCAAGTGCCCCCTCCCCTCACGATTTTGACAAATGAAACGGGGGGGGGGGGGGGGGGGGGGGGGGGGGGGGGGGGGTGGCTTGTCTACAATGTTTTTAGTTGAGGTTATGCTTTGTGTCTATTTTTACTTGTGCATTCTCAACATAATAATTAAATTTTCATCACTATCTTATCCCAAGCCGTTCGCTGGTTATCTGCCAGTGCCAGAGATTTAGATTTCAACACTGCTTTATTCTGCAACATAAAGGTAGGGTATACAGGGTATACAAAATTAAATAAGTCCCCCACACATATACTGTAGCATTCATGTTATTTGGATTCCAATTCTTGTTTTGCGCCAACCTTAAATTTTAGTTTTTAAGTTTGACCTCTGCATGCTTCTAGTTTGCGTTATCAATACTTGCGCAGATGTAGTAGAAGAGACATCATTAAATTAGTCTCAATTTCTTACTTTTAATGGGAGGAATACCTACAAGCAAGTTTGAATGGTCTTTATAGAGAAAATATTAGTATGAACCATGCTTACTTCAAACTAACAACACACACACACACAAAAAAAAGTTTCAAGGATGTTATGAATTGAATACTAAATGAATGCTACATGGGTAAGAATTATTTAATTTTGTAATTTTTCTTGTATCCAATGAATGTAATTTAATGAACACTTGGAGAGATCTTTAATCATGTAAGTGCTCTCCAATGTATCAAGTAATTCTAATGATTTCCTTTTTTTCTCACAGAACATGACGTCACGCAATTTAAGATATCTTTTAGTGTAAATTCAAATGCATTAATTAATTATTCTAACTAATGTAGAATAGGATATTATTTCACAATTTAAATTCTACAAATATTTTGCACAGGGAACAGAAATATCTTGTCAGATTGCATGTTTATATCGCAATCCTTAGCATGTTGATGGAGGGACATAGTAGACAGCCGTGCATCTCTAATAGGAGGACCCTCTTCATATCACTGTTGTGCAATTCTTATTAGCGGCTGTGGTAGCTGTACCACCTCCTTCCGTTCCTGGCACATATTGTGCAGGATACTGCAGGCTGTAATAATTTAGGGAACAAACTTGTGGTTCACTTCAGTAGTATCTGCCCCCTCCCTTGCAACAGCCCAAACGCCTGTTTAACGACCACACAGATTTGCACAGTTTATTATTACTAAAGATCTAACAACCTGAAGTGCATAACAACATTCTTACAGCTTCCATATTTTTTATTTTTTTTGATTTCCTAGATATTATTTTCTCTCTAGTGTTGGCTAGTTTTCCTGCCACTGGGCTATTAAGTCGTTCAGTTCCTATGTAACGGGTATAGAATCCCAGCCACACTGCCTAAACACTTCTAAACACTTTCTGTGCTGCACAAACTGCACATAGAAATCTATTTAGGTCCTGATAGCCTGTAACATTGGAACAGGAAGTGATTGACTCGGGTGATAACATTGATTTCACTACGACAGTTTGGGAAAGTTTATCTCTTTTTTTTTTTTTTTTTTTGGCCTGTATTGCAATGCATTCTTATTCATGCATCTCTTCAAGAAAAGAGACAGGCAAAATACATGTAACTGCATTGTAATGTGAGTTAAGTAAATACATTAATGAGCTGCCCCAAATAGACCTGTGAAACGTGAGCCGTATTGACACCCAGCACTGGAGTCAAAGTGAAATTAAATTCAAACAAATGGCAAACAAATCATTTAGGGTCTTGTGAAAACGTAGTTCTGCTTATACGAGTAGCTCTTTTAATATGTTTTTTTTTTTTTTTTTTCTGGTGTCAAAATTGATATCTTTTGTATAATGTTATATTAATGGCAGTTGCCAAATATTGTAACCTTTTTTTGTGTATGCAAGCAACATTTAAAGCCTATGGGTGTATGAAATGTTTTTGCTTTATTTATGCCATTGTATTTATATCAGTTATCATTTATTACAAATGGCTGTATATATATATATATATATATATATATATATATATATATATATATATATATATATATATATATATATATATATATATATTAAAAATCAATAGCAATGTTTTTATTGTTCTACCTCAATGGAGGATTAGTAATATTGCTTGTAATATTCAAGAGTTTATATTAGTTTTATAATGATGTTTGATTCATTAATATGTTAAGTATTGTTTTGTATCACTCTTATATCAAGCTGTTATCTGAACTGACAAATATTTTGACTTAGAACATACATGTAAAATCTGAAACTGGACGAACTGGATTTTGCTAAACAAGATGATGTGGATGGAGATTCATGTAGAAATTACGAAAATGTATTTAAGTTTATTTAATTAGTTTGTCATTGTTATGATTATTGAATTTAATGTACTTAAATGTGTATTTTTTATACTCATGGTTATCTTTGTCCTTATTCTCTTACATAACTTGCAATTAAAAATAGTCATAAAAATAAAGCATGCTTCTGTGTTAATCCGTGCCCTTGATGTCCTTAAATGTCTGATACTGTAGGAAAGGTTAGGTTGGAAGTATCTCCTTGATGCTGAGGAAAGCATTGTTCTCCCCCTCCACTGAGAAATACAGAACAATGAAGTGGGCATGGGAATATTGTGGATATAAAAATATTTCCCTGTCATTTGAGATCTTGTGGATTTTTTTAATCTAGCACATAGTGCCACCTGGGGGCCAAATAGTGTCACTGTATGTATTTTGAATGGGATTTTAAATGGAACATGTTTTCTGGTAGCAAAACAGTGCTGTCCTGACTGTCTCTAATCATATACTGTACAGACCAAATTTAGTCTAAGTGTGAAGAACTGCAAAACTGGTACAATGTGCATGCACCCCTAAAAATATCAGTATTTATAACACACTTAATGTATCTTGCAATACTCATACAATTATTTTGTAATGTACATATTTGTACAGGGTCTTATATTACTATGATCAAAATGTGCACAGTAATAAACAAACAGTTATTTTATTTAAACGTTGCTTTAAGATACAGGAGTGCACATCCTAAGATCAATGTTGTTTTCTTTCCTCACTTGCTGTATTACCCACACACGGACATGCTTTTCATTACTCACACGCGGACATGCTTTTTGCTGTTGATGTATTACCTACATGAGGACAAGCTACAGGAAAAAGCAAAAACACACATTCTGTATCCACTGTCACCTAGCCATATTATGAAAGAACAATTCATACAAAAACATGTAAAATTCATATTTATTTTCTCTGTTTTTGTACAACCTTCCAACGTCACTTTAGACCTTCATAATAAATAATATCATTATAAAACTTCTGGATATTATTAAAATGACCAATAACAGTGGCTTACTGCCTTCTCGTCAATGTTGAAATCAGAGAAGGATGCTGAATAGAGGTTTGTTACACACTAGCCGTTGCTGAGTAAAAGTAGCTGGAAGTAAACAAAAAATCACTAATTTATAAAACTCTTTTCCCATGAATAACCAGAAATGACACATTTACAGAGATTTACAGCATACATTGTACTCAGTATAGCATGTTCTCATATGAACAGGCAAGGCAGTCGTTCCTGCACACAATGATATTGCTGTTTTCCTTTAGTTTTTTACAAAATATAGTATTGTACATACAGGTGGTAAAATTTAAATGCAGTTTGCCTGAAAATAATTCAATTTATTTCGAGGGGGGGGTATTTTACCGAACACAAAAGACAGACACTACAATGGAGGTATGAAATGCATTCCTTCTGTGGTATTTCACTAATTAACAGATGTGCCTTAATACACAAGATCTAATATAACTCTAACGGCATTTTCTTTATTACAATTATAGGCCACATATGGATAACTGTATTTTGTTGCATGTAGAATCATTTAACATTCAGCACCATGGTAGTATATATATATATATATTATCTATATCTTATATATATATATATATATATATATATATATATATATATATATATAAATCTTACAGTATTAAATGCTTGCTTGTCTTTATAAAGTCTGTTTTTTGACTGCTCTCCCATGTCTTGTTTTCAGTTCTCTTGAACCTGCAGCATGTTTGCAGTTACTGCTGACACAGGGACCAGCTCAAGGTCCTTTTACATTGGAGTCCTTCAGAGACTGAGGTGCAGCGATCGCTTGCAAGTTGCATGCTGACGGATCACAGTAACCAGAAGGTCCAGCTGGACCAGGAGGACCAGGGATACCAGGCTGTCCAGGCACTCCAGGGGGCCCTCTTTCACCATCACGTCCCTCCCTGCCATATCCAGGTCTGCCAGGCTCACCTGTAAATACAGCATGGTGATTAAATCCAATCTGACTTTCCTTGAAGGGGGTTTTATTCTTTTTATTGTTATTCTCCATTGTTCCCTTTAGTGACCAAATGTTACACTATGCAAGTGTAGGTTAATTGTTTACATTTTATTTCTTTAAAAAAAAAATCTTGCAAATTGAGGATATTTCAATGTGCTCGGAAGATTATTATGCAAGTATTTAATCACATGGGCTTTCTTTCCATACATTATTGTAGTGCCCAACCCCATTTATTTATTTATTTTACCCTATAGACGGAATACAATTACTGTAACATGTACATGCAATCTGAATAAAAAAGAGAAAACTTAAAATCGAAATAAATCAAAACCGAAATAGAATTAATTCTATTGATACTTTAAAATGGGAATTAATTTTAGTACAGCGGTCTCCACCTATAGAAACACCTCCTAAGAGAACACTTTGCCTAAGAGAACACCCTTGTGGTGAAACAGTTTTTTTTCCATTGTAAATGCTTCGCCTAAAGCAACTTAAAAGAACACCTTATTGGCACCGCTAGAGATTCGTTCACAACTGATACAGTACTGTTTTGTAACCTGACAACTCATCATCATCATGGTTTATTCAATCTTTTCAAATGTGACTTGTCATCACGAGTGTGTCTTGAGGCACACTGATTGGTTTATTCAATCTTTGCAGAACCACCATCATAATATTGCCTCGTTTTGTATTCTGATTTTCACAGGTGCACCTCAGCTACAAAAAGGCATGTAAACAAAGTGTTTCTTTTGCTACAAAACGTTGGAAATTAGTTTGAGCTCCCTAACAAAAAAAAACCTAAATCAGAGCAATTTGGTGTTTTCCGTTCTGGTGAGTTGCTTCACCATTCTGTTAAATAATTGTGTGTGTATCTTGATATACACTGTACCTGGCAGACCGGGTGCTCCAGGCAAGCCTTTTGATCCTCGTACTGTGATGCCTCTATCGCCCCTTTCACCCATTTCACCTGTACAAACACAGAAGCACATTTTTCTTTCCTTTATCTGTCTGATCTAAAAAGGTACGCCTCTCACAGCCACATTGTTCATAGCAATAACATTACACTTACTTATATTTTACTGTGTATACAACCCGGTACTCTTTGCTCAATACTTCACATAGCTTTGTTATCATCCTACACTGTGCATTAGTTAATGGCTTCCAAATCTTCAAAAGGTATTTTCAGTGGGTGTTCTTTGACAAGACCATGGCTACTCCGGCAGTTTGGTCCCAGATCTGAGGTGTGTTAACACCTACTGGAAATCAGATGGAAAGCCTCACCTTTAGGCCCCTTGAGGCCGAGCAGCCCGGGAGGTCCTTTCAGACCCGGTAATCCTCGTGGGCCGGCCTGTCCAGGGAAGCCACTGTCGCCAGCAGGGCCAGGAGGCCCAGGAGACCCAGGGCGCCCAGGCAGACCAGCAGCACCTGATTCTGGTCTCCGGAGGCTGGCTGCCAGCTGGGCTAACTGTTCTGTAACACATGAGGTGGAAAAAAAAATGTATTTATGTTTTACCAGGATGAGAACCAATTGTGTACACATCCAACTAAAGGTTTGCATCTAGAATTTTAGGTTTGAGACTTCCCCCTGTTACAGCGACAAAAATATTAAATTAAGCAGTTGCATGGCCGAAATTTTCTCATCGATAACTTACCCTTTCTCAGTCAAAATGGCAAGATTCTAAGTCTCTAAAATGTTTAGAGGGCACGCTAATTGCAATGTTAATTTGTCTAATAGAAAAGTGAAAGGTCTATTTTACTTGACAAGATATAAAGTATAAAGAGTTATTTTCATTAGAGTGGCACCCGCTTAGCACGCTATATTAAAAAAAAATCATTTGGTGCTTGAATGAATGGCTTGAGTTTATCTGCAATTCATCATAAACATATTTATAAACAAATAAATACCAAATAACAAAGAGTCATGTCTATTCTTGAAAAAATATTAAGCTTAATTTACACTAGGCAATTATATTGATATTAGGGTTTGCAATTATGATTTATTTTTACAAGACAAATCTGGCAGCACTATCATAATCTATTATAATGATGTTCTAGCTTAGTTAAGAGTAATAAGTGATAAGTGTTCTTAAAGACAAAGTCTGCATAATCAGATACAGGGAGAATATTACAAATAAATTCACCGTGAGGGAAAATAAATTGAATTCATTCATCAATATAACTATCATCAATATAACTATCTCACTAAGTAGCGAAGATCATAAACCAAATATGTGCTGATTTTTCACAAAATATTTTTTTCCACAATATATATTGCCTAGAAGTGCATATGTTATGAGAAAAAAAATGAATATGTATAAAAAGTCTGAAAAGAATAATAATAATAATACCGTGTAACAATTTTTTTTTTTTTTTGGTTCCTGGGTAGTAAGTGTTATTTCCTAATTGCGTATGCAAGATAGAGTATAGAAAATGGCTATTATTCCCCACAAACTTTGCTTTTGTGACCAGGACAGTGATATTTTGAAATGTACCTATTTTCCAGAACATTCCAGATAGATTCAGTGCTGAGTAAACTTGGAGTAACTTCTAGAACTTTCTAGAACTTTCCAGTAATATAACTAGTAGTATAAATACAGGGGCCTTAAGCCCACCAGTTCAGTTTAGTTCCAGCTTGGAGGAGCAAGGCGAGCGCTTCCACCAAGATATACTGGACTTTGAACGCCGCTACCAAGGACAGTATAACAAGAACATGATGGGAGACTACATTTGGGGGCTGGTTCGTGAAAGTGATTTACAGTATAATCGTAAATCCCGAAAAACTACTCACTTCTAAATCTTTTGTAGTCATTTTTCTATTACTTTAGTATAAATACATGTTAATTTGGATTCATATGTTGTTTTTTTCTGACTTTATGTGAACGAAAAGACTGTTTTCTCATTGGAAATAGGTAAATTTCAAAATATCACTGTCCTGGTCACAAAAGCAAAGTTTGTGGGGAATAATAGCCATTTTCTATACTTTTGAGGCATAAGCAATTAGGAAATAACACTTACTACCCAGGAACAAAAATTGTGTTACATAGTGTAATAATAATAATAATAATAATAATAATAATAATAATAATAATAATAATACATCAAGGTATTTCATAGTTTCATGACTTACCCTGCATAACTCGCATACAAACTTGTCTTATATGCTGATCACTGGGCTCTTTACCCTACAGAATAAAGAACTGTATTAAGCATAAACAGATGGACAAGTACATTTCCAGTGGCGATTGTAGCTTTTTGAGTCTGATACTGATGTACTGACTTTGACCTTTATATCTGAAGGTGGTTTTGATGGAATCCCAAGGACTAAGATTAGGCAGGGTCAACCGGCTACCCTGCATAATGCACAAGCTGTGTGACCTTAACACTAGTGTTACATTTGCTGGATTTTAATGATCCAAAGGCTTAGGGGTACACCCTACTATCTTAGATAACATAGTAACCTTCCTCTAGGCTATCTTTACTTCCCCCATCCCACCACAGGGATAGACACGAATAAGAAATAACCTTCCTGGCCCACAACTCTACAATCACATTTAAAAACTATGTATGTATGTATTCAAACACAACCTTTTTAAAAAATGCTTCACCATATGTCTCTGTGCATTATGATGCTCATACTACGCTTTGCTGCACTTTGCTGTACCGGAAGTTTAGTAACCTTTTAGAAGAGCTATAAGAATACCCTCTGATCAATCAATACTTACAGCCGGCCCCTGTGACCCAGGCAGGCCAGGCACACCCCGATCTCCCTGCATCCCGCGAGGTCCAGGGGAGCCAGAGGGTCCTTCAATGCCAGACTGGCCACGGCTGCCCTCAGGGCCTCGACTGCCAGGCTCACCAGGGTGACCAGTCTAAACAAGATGAAATAAAAAATGGAAAAAAAAAATAGTTACATACTGGAATATATTGCAAGTGCTTTAGAAACCAGGTCAAGACAGGGCACCGTGAAGCGATTACAACAAGGACATTTTTTTCATGATATACTTGCACTGATGGCTTCAATTGTTCTTTAAGTATCCAGAGTTTGGGGGGAATTGTATGTATATTTAACTAGAGTTTTCTTAATAAATTCAAATAAAACTGTTTTTGTTTTGTGTGTGTGTGTGTGTGTGTGTGTGTGTATGAAGAATAATTTAAAATGGGTTTTTAGGTTAAATTTTGGACATGGCTGCTGGAAATTGATGTTTTTTTAAAGCAAGTTTCAACAGTCCTGTTAGCCTTAGAGGGTATCCACCTGTGGGATCCTCTATTTACAGTCTGTTTGGCTGAGACAATCTTTGCAATTTAGAATGTATCTTTTACTCTCATGTTTATTAAGGGTATTTTGGTGCTGGGACCTAGAACACACTTCAGTCATGCACTTTAGGACCTTTTCAACTAATGCCTGTGATTAAAAATGCAAATACCAACATCCATTTACATTGACAGAGGAGACTGTTCAAATATTTATTTATAAATTCCAGATCAGACTTTCAAGAGTTAACAGCAATAGCTCATAGCAATGCCATTAGAGAAAGCTAAACCTGTGATTTAAAAGTTAACTTGGGATATACAAATATTTCAGAAGAAGCTATTGCTGGTGTAAATTAGGGTATGAAAATAGATTTTAAAAATTGGGTTAGCACTAATACTGTAGTTATAAAGATGATCCTAATTTATTTTGATCTATAAGGCTTTATTTATGTTGCCCGAAGAAGGAAAAGTACAACTGTAGAGTTGAAATAAAAAAGGGATAAAGTTGTTTTTGTTTTGTCATTACCATTTCCTTTTTGCTAAGCTATCAAGTGTGTTTATTACTTTTTTTACCAGTAGTCGGCAGTGTTGAGTCAAGAAAAACTAAAAGTTGAATTATTATATTATTATTATTATTCCTTCAGACGGGAGAACAAAAAACATTATTTATGAAATATTTAAAATACTACATTTGTCAGATACTGCTTTTAAATATATTTCCCACCCCTGGAGCTAGACTGGTGCATTTATAAACATATCTGTCTGTGTGAAGATGCAGTAACAGACCTGGGACTGCAATAAAGTCCTTGGTAATGAATTTATCAGACTGTTATACCTGTGGTTTCTATCCCAATTTATTTAATGAGAAACCGCTTTGTGATTAAATGTCCCTCTTAAGATTGCATTTTAATTTTACCATAACATTGCTTTATCAGCTGTGCTCAAATAATTTCTTAATTTCGTAACCTACCAGCCAAGATTAAAGTCAGCCCAGGCAAATAAAAACAGGAGGGCATACACTAATGAAATCTTAGAAATGCATTTAATAGGTAATGGTGAACAAGAATGTGTTTAACTTTTGCCACGAGGGGGCAGGATCTGCACTCTCTGGTGCTGATTTTTGTTGTTGGGTAGCACACCTTTTCCATGGAGATAAGTCAGGGCTGAAGCCAGCCATAAAAAAATCACTGAGGCACTTATGTATAGCAAGTTACAGTATCTATCGTGGGCAAGCCCCCAGAACGCTAACTAAAATGATGTAATAATATTCAGAACCTGGGTCCTCTAATCTAAGCTACTGTTAGAATTATTAGAATTTGGGCCTTATGAAACAATTTGTCAGAGCTCTAGATAAGGAGTCGGCAGCCTTCAAGTACCTTCAAGACTTCTTCCCTAAGCTGTCTGAGGCAAAGGTCAAAGCCGGTGTCTTCGTCGGACCACAGATAAAGAAGATCCTGGAGTGCAATGAATTCCCCAAGAAGCTCACTAGTAAGGAGAAAGCAGCTTGGAACAGCTTTGTCGCAGTGGTTTGGGGCTTCCTGGGCAATCACAAGGCCGCAAACTATGTGGAGCTGGTTGAGACTCTGGTGAAGAACTACGGCACAATGGGCTGTAGGATGTCCCTCAAAGTCCATATCCTTGATGCTCATCTTGATAAATTCAAGGAGAACATGGCAGCGTACTCGGAGGAGCAAGGCGAGCGCTTCCACCAGGATATACTGGACTTTGAACGCCGCTACCAAGGACAGTATAACAAGAACATGATGGGAGACTACATTTGGGGGCTGGTTCGTGAAAGTGATTTACAGTATAATCGTAAATCCCGAAAAACTACTCACTTCTAAATCTTTTGTAGTCATTATTGTATTACTTTAGTATAAATACATGTTAATTTGGATTAGGATGAATAGGGTCAGCTAAATTGCAGTTTGCAAGACACTTCTACTTGTGGTTTAGAATTGGAATACTAATACCGGTGAAGAGTTAGAAAGTGGTACATCATCAGAATGTGGTATGACTATCAAAACATCACCCGCGTAATGTCAGAAAGCATACATTGTCACATTGAAAGTTGTACGCTGTCATATTTTGGTACAGGTGCAATTAATTGCGATCTGATGGGAGTTTTCCTATTCTCAAAAAGAGGTACATTTACCAGTAATTACACATCATTTTTTTTTGTAAACTTAACTGGAAACAGACAATAAATTTCAATAAAAAGAAAAAACAATTCACGACGAAGACAAAATGTGAAGTCCACCGCAAAGTTGCACAAGTAAAACATTTTACAAGACCCAATGTATTGCATATGACAAATATTTCATACTATTTTCTTAACGGTGGACAAATATTTATAAATTACATTAACAACGATGTAAAAGACTGGAATATGATAAATTTAATTTTAAAAAGGTATAAAAGGCTGAAAACAGCATAATGTACCAGATTTGAATGGGAGCTTCCCTGTTTTCCTAGCAGAAGCTGAGGCATTGTTTAGGCATGGGCGAGCAAGCACAGTGAAAACAAGACTAGACCGGAAACTGGTTTGCTAAACTGCAGACTACCAAGGAAATGCACTATTCCTTATAACTAGGCTGATTTCTACTTCTTTCTAATCAACATTATTACTTTGCCTCCCCTTGTAAGTCGCTAATAAGCCCATAAGTTGTTTTGAAGTATTTGAAACACGTTTAACTAACAGCTATGATGGTGTGAACTAAGCGTGTCGCTGTAGTCTGCAATGACAGTAAAAGATTATGAACAGCACAGAGGCTATAGATATCACTAGGACTTGAGAATTAATGTATACACACAACAAGGGATGATATGCATTTTATTTTGCAACACAAGCAACGTGTAAGACAACCTAAATACAAAATTATTAGTATCATTTTAACCGATGCCCGTGCCTCATAGCTGGCTACAGCCTTGTAAGACAAGCCACATTTGCATAGTTTGTATAAAATGGGTAGACAGAGCCTTGTGTATATTAAATGCATCTGGAAACAGGCTTTAAATATATATAAGTATGTACATTTGACTTGTAATTATGGTATTAATCTCATATCTAGACAGAAGTGCACCTTGCATTATTTACTTGATCAAGCATTAAGTTAAGGTCTGTTGAGATTAAGTGATCTGAGGACAATTAAAAAACTGAAACAGTCTGAGAAAATCTTTTGGAAGTTGTTTTTTTAATCTACAAAAATACCGAAGAGCTTGTATAAAATGAAGGTTGTGAGACAGTAGCAAAAAGCTTGTCATTGTGGGATTAGCGTACATTATGCTGATGATTCTTGGAATGGAGCATTGTGTATGAAAGAGACTATTAAAACGGGTTACAGGTTTTTTAACACTATCTATATGCAACTCAGTACTCATGATGGTTAATGCAATGGGCATAAAGTGCTGGCTAATTTAGCTATATACATCATTGAATATTGTACATTAAAAAAATAAAAAACTGAAATCATAGCATTATAATTAAGCTTTTATCTCTGATACTTACAGATCCTTTGGGTCCTGGTTCTCCTTGATTACCCTGTAAAAATGCAGACAAAATGAAAATGTATTTCTATAGCAATGTCTTTTTTCACACTCTTAATGTGTACCTGCTGCCCCTATCATTAGCAAAATAAAACAAGTATTGTTGCTTTAGACTCACCTGATCACCTTTATCACCAGATGTGCCCTCTGATCCAGCATCACCCTAAAAGAAATGATAAAATAACAGTAAAAACAAAATATTCATTTAAAAATAAAAACTAGGAAAAGAGAATCTTAAAAATATTTATAAACTCTCTAAAATCACTTACTTGTTCTCCTTTAGGACCATCCAAACCAACAGCACCCTAAATAAAATGAAAAATAAATTGCTGTGTTGAACTTTAATTCACAACCTTAACTAAAACAATTTGTACTTTTAACTGCAGTTTTTTGGGACTGGAAGCTGAACTTTTTTTTTCTAGGAATTTGGCTCCAGAAATACATTCTCATGATCAGCAATAAGTAACTCTTCCCCTATGGGCAATTAAGACGGACACCACCAAGGAGATATTGCACCAGCAAGGCTGGATACTACCTTGAAGGGTACAAATAAAATTCCACAGGATACACTTAATCAACAATCCTGGCTACACTGACCTCAACCTTTTATTTTGGTAGCATGTACAGCATATATTGTTACTTATGCTACTGCACAAAGTATACTGTGCCCAGATTGTTGGCATTGCAAAAACAAAATAAGAACGAGGATTTTACAACCTGAACACAGTGGAACTGGGTGGCTTTAGGAATAAAGCACAGAGCTCTCTTACAAGCATACTATACATGTTTAACCACATCTTACAGCTGGCAAAACTGAAATGTTTTTTAAATATGCTTTATCAACTCAGAATCACAGTTTTCATCAATTGTCTGCTGGATACAGAACACGTGGACAGCTTTGTTGATGACAATTATTATGTGAAGTCACCATAAAGCCCAACAGAAATGTAACAGCCAACCACATACAGAACTACAGAAACCGAAAGCATGAACACAGATTCATGAACACTGATGATTTTACAATGGCATTTGGCTTGTCCTAAAGCTAATTAGTCCAAACTTTTGATGACTATAAATGTATAGAAACATCACGAGCCTTAGCAACACTTATCCTTACCCTGTCTCCTTTAACTCCGGGCAGGCCTGGGGGACCAGGAAGACCTGGCAGACCAGGATCACCTTTTGAGCCCTACAAGAATAAAAAAAAAAAAAAAAGATGGTAAAAACATTTTTGCAGTCATCCTGCCTTTTATTTCCTGCGCTCTCTACTCAGTGGTGTTCAAATTCCTCTTCAACAGAGGGCTCTTTCAGCCCAGGCATTCAAGCTGGGATTCTGCTATTACTGTGTAAATACTGAGTGGTGAGGGGCAACAAGGAGCCATTCATGCTGCTGCTCACTGCGAGTAGCGCTGCCACAACTCTCTGTGACTCTGACTCTGTCACTATCTGCAGACTGCAACTCTGCTTAAATGTTTCAAGACTGCAATTTCATTTGTTAAAACACTTTTTTTTATCATTATTTAGTTGCGTAGTGTTAAATACTTGGAAACTGGAAATGATACCCTACTTACACTCACAAATTAGACAGTTTGTCAATTCTGCGTAATAGGCATGATCTGGTTAAAGCATAATTGATAACGACAATTTGATTCCCATGTTGAAATTACAGGTCATAATACACTTCAGTGTTTTCTGAAGCAATGTGCACATTGTGTGATGTAAAGCTGATGTGTGGTATACATGGTTGTTGAATGTGCCAAATTAAAATGTGTAAAATGTATTTTACAAACTCAAAGACACTGTATCATAAACTTAAAATTAGACATTCTTACTGCTATCTAAATGCTATGTGAAATATGGGTATGACTTACTAGTTCAACATGGTATTATACAATAATGTATTATAAAATATATTGCTTTAAATTACTAAATAAGTTCAATTACAGATGTTACAATAGATGCACATAAAGTTCCATACCCGGAGTCCTGGTGTACCTGTGGGACCAGATGGACCCGGCACACCTCTTTCACCCTGGAAAGAAAAACAGAAGGATGTTAGTAAGGATTCACTGATATTCAACACAGCAAGTTTCTTCAGAGCCGCCTTCTTACCTGCAAGGAGTACTCCCTTTGTCCCCACAATACTATATATACATTTCATCAGCAGCCTTGTGAACCCGATTGTCCATCAAGTCAAAAGAACAATGTTTATATCTTCAATAAAAGCAATCTGTTAATAACAATTCATCAATTGAGTACTGAACTACTTTAAAAAACAAACACATGTGGTTGTATTTGAAATACATTTAGGTCCCAGGCACTGTATCTATGGATGCATTTGCAGCATGTTTACCTTTGCAGCAGTGCTTCTTCTAGAAATGAAGGGATCCCTCTTTATCAAAACTCCCCATTGAGGGTTATTACCGGATGGCCTTGCAACACAAGAACATTTTGTGTGTCAGTGTAGTTCACTTCTTTTAATATGACCATTACTGTCAATGCTGACCAAAAATATTTATTGTAGGAATGATTAGCCACAAAGGCAAAACACATGGTAAATCAATTCGGGATGACCTCTGTTCTTTTTTTAGGGTTAAATATTTACTTTAAAAACGTGTTATGGCATTAGATGTTTCGCTAGACATACCTTTTCAATTCTGCCTAAATAATTACATGTGAAATAACTGTGCTACACAAAAAACAAAACAAACAAAAAAAGAGGTCGGAACTGGCCAGGGGAAACATTTTCTCAACATGCACAAAGATCTCTTTATTGCCAGGTCGGGTGGATTTGTCAGTGAGTTCCCCAGAAGGTCTATTAAAAATATTCTGAGGGAAAAAGCGTGAGGGAGAGGTAATTTCTAAATGGGGCATCTTATCTCTTAAAATAATCTACAATATATTAAAATAAATACTCAGTGGTGCCAGATGCTGAGAAATAGGTGGTATTTCTAGTTTACGTTGAGTGGGTATAAAGTAGTTTTCGAAGTTGACTTTTAAGTTAGTCTTACCCTAACTAAACAATGCATTATCAACATGCATTGAAATCACGTGATTGTCATTAATCAGGATGATCTGGCATTTTTAGGTTGTATGAATAAGGTGTGTGTGCATTGAAATCACGTGATTGTCATTGAAATCACGTGATTGTCATTAATCAGGATGATCTGGCATTTTTAGGTTGTATGAATAAGGTGTGTGTGCATTGAAATCACGTGATTGTCATTAATCAGGATGATCTGGCATTTTTAGGTTGTATGAATAAGGTGTGTGTGCTTTGTTCCACCAACTACTTTCATGCTTAAGCTTTTAACGAATATTTAGGTATTTCTCTTTTTGTCATTACATATAACATACATATTTCCAGTCTACTATTACTTAATCAACCATTTTACTTCATTCATTTTGTAGAAAATGTGATATAATTCCAACTATATAAAAAAATGCACTTCAAGATTATTTATATTCTATTAGTCATTTATTTGTTATTTTAGGATAGTTTGTATTTAATAACATTTTGAACTTCACTCTCACAAGAGAAAGAAACGACTGTGTTCAGTGGAGTTATGCTTTAAACACTAAATGGTGCCCTAGATGATTTTCATGCAGAAAAAAATGAAGCTATTACTTTTAACTTGTCCAAGACTTGCAGTTTGATGGCAGAGGTAATAATTAATTAAAAAAAACAAGTCACATCACAGCAGTAAAGCTGTCGGATTATAAACATTCTTTCATGGCTTATCTGAAGAAACTATTACATTTGATAAGACAGCATCCTAGACAGTCATTAAGTGACGTGATTTTGTCTTTAAAGCTTACAATTCTCAACAGGCATGCAAATTGAGAGAGTAAAAAATTACAGGATGAAAATGGATTTAGTCCATATAATATAAAACATTGGACAAATAAGAGAATAGCAGGAGGCCCTGTGGAGCATCACTCGAAACAGCCGCATAGCCTATTGATTCCTGTTTCATTGCAAAGATGGTCCCAGCTGTGTATATTTAAATGAATGAAATAACTCCACAGAAAATTTTCATTAGATCATTTTACAGCCCTATGGATTGCATCATAAACATCATAAATTACCCCTAGAAATATGTGGCTGATGCAATCCAAGGCAATTCTGCTGTGCTGTAAAATGATACAATAGAAACCAGGGGTGTCTTATCCTGATGGGGTATAAGTTGGTCAAATCAACACCTTAGACAAATATGTACATATTACAGTTTTAACAACTAAGATGTTTTTAGCTTTGCAATGCTCACTGGCCAGATACAGAGTATAAAATATAAGAGAATATGATTTAGCGTATTTGCAATTACTCATATGGTTATCAGGGGGGGGTGGCTATATTGTAACAAAGTTATTTAGCTATTTTCAGCAATTACAGCATTGGTCGCTGGGTGGCAGTGTATGCAATGAATAACTAGAACAATACGCCTTCCAGGGGCATAATGTACTGATGCCACCTTTGATGGAATAGTTTAAAAACATGAAGGAAAATGGGTGTATAAAAACATGTGTATCAATGATGTGGTCAATGGTTAAAACAGGCACTGTGCCAATAAAACAGGTAATGTTTACTGGCCAACACCAGTAATGGAACTAAGCTGAATCACAGAAAACAGCAGTGTACCAGCTGTAAAGCCAGTATCTCTACGACTGTGGTCAGCATCATTGATATGGCCTAGGGTAAAAACAATGTGGCAGGGATATGGTTCAACTGTACACTTGGAGTGGAGTGAAGAAATCAAGAGACAAGATGACTGATCCTTTCTTTCAGTGGTTTAATTTTCTGCAATGTTGGGTTTTTTTGTTGTTTTTTTTTTTTTTTTTTAGAATAGTTCACTTGACACAAAACCAATCATTAGGACTGCATACAGTTCATAGCCCATTCTTTCATAGAGTGGTTCACGTCTGGAAACAAGATTAATGCCTCAAAATACGTCAGTAGCGCAAGCATAACAATTGTAAATGTAAACATGTAATACTCACTGGTCCACCTATTGGTCCAAGTGGGCCTACTTCCCCTTGTTCTCCTCGTTCACCCTATTAAGACAGTAATAAATCTGATTATATATCTTAATATATAAAGAAGAAAGTTTGTCTGTCTGTCTGTTCCTTTATGCATTCGGATCCCGCAGGAGTCAGTGCAACCAAACTTTGCATGCCTCCTCTTTCATCCAAGGGAAGGTCGAGGGCTCTGTTTGGATCCAAAATTTTGATCCCTGGCGTACTTTATTTAGTAACCCCATTGCTGGATTACTTCAGTAGCCACGTATCGCACATTAAAGAAACCCACAAAACCAAAAAACATAAATAAAAAGAACACTAATTTAAATGAGAAAAAAAAGGCAAAAAAAGGGAAAGGGGTCTGAGCGCATTGTGTGACACCCAGGATCAGTAACTTATAGGAAACCATAAGGCTACCGTTCCTCAATTTGTCATGCATGAAATATTGAATTTCCCCTTGCAACGCCAGGTACTTCAGCTAACTAACTAATAATATATATATATATATATATATATATATATATATATATATATATATATATATATATATATATATATATATATATATATCATTGTTATTAAGTAGTTATTAATTTTTGTTTTCGTACAATAATCATCCTCAATAATTAAAAACAAAAGCATGTCATTTTAACTTACCCCAGCATTCCCATTGTTCCAAGTAAACCAGAGGCTCCGGAATCACCCTGTAATGCAAATTGCATTAACGTTTCTGGCTTTCAAATTACTCCAATAAATACAAAAAGTTTGTGTGTTATTAAAATAATCAAAGAGCTCCAGTTAAGTCCATAATTAATCTAAGCTGTCTTTGAGATATTGTGACAAGTTGCAGGGGTAAATGTGTACAGTAGCACATTAAGCTGTGAGAATTGTAATGAGAGCAGCTTAGCTCCTCCATCAAAGGGAATATACATTTAACATACCAAGTCAGACTTAAATAGATATTATCTACAGTGTAAATGTGTACCCCGCTTGCCTTGTGAAAAGGGCTGCCAGATGAACTATTTGTGAGACAATGTGATATAAAATCAAAGGCTGAGGTAAATATCTGCTTACTATGAGAGGCTCACTAAAGCAAAGGCTGAATGTCCTGGATTGTAACAGAAGCACACAGCTGACAAGGTATCTATTGTTTTTGTGTGCACCGATTTTGAACAAAAAATGTGAGCAGGTGGGTCTTTTGCATGTGAGGTTGGCTACATTTATCTGGGGTATTTAAAACCTCTCATAGCTTTTGGACAGGGACACAGAAGTGCTGTATCAGGGCCCTAACTCTCAAGCCAAAGAGCTGGCAGCTGTGGCCCTACTATTAGAATTCTTAATTACACGATAGACAAAAAGGTGTGTATTGACTTTGTATTTATTTATTGATTTAGCAGTAAATCTAAAGAAATACAAACCTTATCACCAGCACCACCCTTTGCACCATAAGAACCAGGTAAGCCCTTAGAAAGTAATAAGAAACCAAGTTAAAGTGAAATATTTTCCTATCACAATGTTGCAATACTTAAATTGTAAAAAATCATATTTCAGAGGGAAGACCTGTACTGTATATTTGTTTATGGTGACAACAGTAGTAATAACCACAGTTTATTTGTATAACATTTTGCCAGGCTGGACTAGTGACTGCAGTATGGTGTGATTGTGTTTAGGGGCTTGCCTCGGAGGGGTCCCCTATATCCCATGCCTTCGAGGGCATGAGGGTCAGCCCAGCCAGTCTTCTAAGCTGGGGTGAAGAGTATTAATAGATATTTATCAGATGAACATGGTTTTAGCTTTATTACAAACATACAATGAATATGTACAGCAATCCCTTGCTCGCCAAGTTACAGTACAGAGTTTAGAAATTCATGGAATACTGAGGGCAGTGAATTATATCATATAACATTAAACAATATTGTATCATTATAGAATATAGTTTAGTTTACGGTCAACATGGCCAAACCAAATGAGTTATCAAACTCACAAACGAGCATAACATAATATAGAAAATTGTATATATTTAATAGTATACAAAAGAACAAGCTTGTCATTAAAGACCATTTATACAACAGATGTTGCCATAAAATCAAATCTGTCTGGCTACAAATAAAAATGAAAACAAATATGAAACAAATATGAAGCCACTGTCGTAAGCAATACAATAGTCTTTGGTTTATTAACTGAATTAAAAAAATAAATAAAAAAAACTATCAGAGGAAGACTTTAATACATACAAGAAGCTTGGATAGCATTTGTTTAAAACAGAATTTAGTAATTTGCTGCATTTAGATCTACTTCATATCAACCAATATTTAAGGTGGCTATGTAGCTGTGAGTAAAGGCACGGCCTTTTATCCTTATATAGTTTTACTATATCAGTAGCAATGTTTTAATTAATCATTTATTTCAAGCTCTGGAGACAAGACGATGACAATGAATCAGCTTTTTTATTTAAAAATTATTTTAAGATGCACTTACTGGAAGACCCTGAAGTCCAGATTCACCTGGAGCACCTGGTTTGCCAGAGTCACCCTAGAAAAGAATAAAAATTGAATCAGTATGTCAGGCCCACACTATTATGTTCTTAACAAGTAGTACAAATATAATATTTAAAAAGAATATCAACCGTACCTTTGTACCTGGCATCCCAGGGATCCCATCACGTCCATCCACGCCAGGTAATCCCTGAGAAAAACAGATCCCAGGGATTGGAATGCTATAATAAACTACAGTACTACAGCTATGGTCAAATGTTTAGCATTGCACGATACAAATGAACACATTTTGCTTCATAAAGTCGAATGAAACCTGCTGAATAATGTCACATTAACATTGCATACCGCTTTGTAGTTTTCCACATACTTAATGAAAAACTGACAACAACTGAAAAATGTGACATTTTAAAAACTGTACTACTATTATGGCTTCCGGTAGACTTTTGCAAAATCATTTTGTAGTTTCTTTGATTACACAATGTTAAATAAAAGATCCAAACTATGACATACTGTAGTTGTGTCTCAATCCAAAAATTCTAGGCAATGCAAAACCTTTGGCTCTAACTGTGTGCTTGAATGCTTTGTTCCCTGACCCAGATCACAGTGTGCCTTTCATGAACACCCCTTTCTGTACTCTTTGGAATTAATTTTGTATTGGACAGTAGATATACACCTTTCAGAATGAGTTTGGTGAAATTGAATATACTTTGAACTGCACAGGAGGTGCATGGAAAATCCATTTTAATTGAATTAAAGCTTTTTTGTTATGGTATAAAAAAGTGCATCTGCTGACTTTGTAGATTAATTTATATATATATATATAAATATCTATTATCTGTAGGTTCAGAAGCATTTAAACTAGAAAGACAGCATCAAAACAAGAACAACAGCTCAGGTAAGACAACCATTAAATGTATTTATCTAAATGCTAGAACTATCAGAAACAAAATTCTAGAACTTGAAGCTACTGCACTAACAGGTAACTATGATGTGATAGGTGTTACTGAAACGTGGTTGTCTGAGAGTGATGGGGACGAATATAATATTTGTGGGTATACACTGTATAGGAAAGACAGGCAGGACAGAAGAGGAGGAGGGGTAGCGCTATACATAAGAAACTGTCTTGAAGCCCAGGTGTTAAACCTGGACAAAGAAAATAAAACCGAATCAATATGGGTCAGAATAACGGACAAAAATTCAAAGGGCATAATAATAGGAGCATGCTATAGACCGCCAGATTCAGACGGTGAGCACAAAAATCTGTTATACAATGACATTAGAAATGCGTGTAGCAAAGGAGAAGCCATACTAATGGGGGATTTCAACTTCCCCCAAATAAAATGGGAAAACCCGGTGGGTAGCACGAAGGATGAAATAGAAATGGTGGAAATGACAAATGACTGCTTCCTAACACAATTTGTCAAGGCACAGACTAGAGGGGAGGCATGCCTTGATTTAGTCTTTTCAAATAACGAAGATAGAATAAGCAAAACAGAGGTCAGAGAACCACTGGCAAACTCAGATCACAACATGGTCTCATTTGAAATGTTTTTTAAAACTCCAAAAGTAATGACTAAAGCTAAGGTTTACAATTTTAGAAAAGCAAACTATGAAGGTATGAAACAGAGACTAACAGAAGTAGATTGGAGTAAAATAGAGAAAACACCCACAGAAGAAGGATGGTTGTTCTTCAAAAATGTAGTACTAGAGGCGCAAAACAATTACATCCCTAAAGTAGACAAATCTAAATGTAAAACTAAATTGCCAAAATGGTTTAATAGATCAATTAAAAAAAATATTCAGCGAAAAAAGGCACTTTACAGAGCATTAAAAAAGGACCAAAAAGAAAGTACGCAGAAAGAGTACACAGAACTGCAAACGCAAGTCAAAAAGGAAGTTAGAAAGGCCAAGAGAGAAATAGAAATGAACATTGCTAAGGGAGCTAAAACCAATTCCAAAATGTTTTTCCAATACTACAACAGCAAGCGAACATTCAAAGAGATTAAATGTTTAAGAGATACAAATGGCAAAATCGTAGATGAAGAAAAAAAAATAGCAAATATATTAAACGATTACTTTTCACAAGTTTTTACAAAGGAAGATACTGACAACATGCCCCACATGTCATCCAGTTCCTATCCAGTTTTAAATAACTTTAGCATAACTGAGGCAGAAGTGTTAAAGGGACTAGGAGCTCTTAAAATAAACAAATCCCCTGGGCCGGATGAGATCCTCCCAGTAGTACTCAAAGAAATGAAAGAAGTAATTTACAAACCGCTAACCAAGATCATGCAGCAGTCTCTTGACACAGGGGTGGTACCGACAGACTGGAAAATTGCAAACGTAATACCGATCCACAAAAAGGGAAACAAAAGTGAACCAGGTAACTACAGACCAGTAAGCCTGACTTCTATGGAAACTATAATAAGATCCAAAATTGAAAATTACCTATATGGTAACAGGGTCCTGGGAGACAGTCAACATGGTTTTAGGAAAGGGAGATCGTGTCTAACTAACTTGTTTGATTTGTTTGAGGATGCAACATCGATAATGGATAATTGCAAAGCATATGACATGGTTTATTTAGATTTCCAGAAAGCTTTTGACAAAGTCCCGCACAAAAGATTAATTCTCAAACTGAACGCAGTTGGGATTCAAGGAAACACATATACATGGATTAGGGAGTGGTTAACATGTAGTATGGAGTGTGGTAACCAGCGGTGTACCACAGGGATCAGTATTAGGTCCTCTGCTATTGCTAATCTACATTAATGATTTAGATTCTGGTATAGTAAGCAAACTTGTTAAATTTGCAGACGACACAAAAGTAGGAGGAGTGGCAAACACTGTTGCAGCAGCAAAGGTCATTCAAAATGATCTAGACAAGATTCAGAACTGGGCAGACACATGGCAAATGACATTTAATAGAGAAAAGTATAAGGTACTGCACGCAGGAAATAAAAATGTACATTATAAATTTCATATGGGAGATACTGAAATTGGAGAAGGAATCTATGAAAAAGACCTAGGAGTTTTTGTTGACTCAGAAATGTCTTCATCTAGACAATGTGGGGAAGCTATAAAAAAGGCTAACAAGATGCTCAGATACATTGTGAAAAGTGTTGAATTTAAATCAAGGGAAGTAATGTTAAAACTGTACAATGCACTAGTAAGACTTCATCTTGAATATTGTGTGCAGTTCTGGTCATCTCGCTATAAAAAAGATATTGCTGCTCTAGAAAGAGTGCAAAGAAGAGCGACCAGAATTATTCTGGGCTTAAAAGGCATGTCATATGCAGACAGGCTAAAATAATTTAATCTGTTCAGTCTTGAACAAAGAAGACTACGTGGCGACCTAATTCAAGCATTCAAAATTCTAAAAGGTATTGACAGTGTCGACCCAAGGGACTTTTTCAGCCTGAAAAAAGAAACAAGGATCAGGGGTCACAAATGGAGATTAGACAAAGGGGTTCAGAACAGAAAATAGGAGGCACTTTTTTACACAGAGAATTGTGAGGGTCTGGAATCAACTCCCCAGTAATGTTGTTGAAGCTGACACCCTGGGATCCTTCAAGAAGCTGCTTGATGAGATTCATTGATCAATAAGCTACTAACAACCAAACGAGCAAGATGGGCCGAATGGCTTCCTCTCGTTTGTAAACTTTCTTTTGTTCTTATGTTCTTATATGCCATGTCTTTCTTACTGCATGCACATTTATAAAGCTTGGAATCTATGACTTTCGTTTCTTCAAAAAGAGCAAGATTTCTTGTTAAATTACTATGATGAGTTAATAAGACCAATAAATGACAACAGTGAGTAGTACTAACGCAAAACAATAAATGAAACAATATATACGTACGGATTCTCCTTTTGAACCTGGGAGCCCTGAAATTCCTCTTGGACCTTGCGACCCCTAGAGAATGAAAAGCTGTGATTGGTACAAGCATAAAACAGAACACAACTAAACATTTCACAGATCATATCAAAAATATACAAATACCATACATATTGAAATAGAGAATAACAGACAGCAGGGAGTGCATATTTCAATACAGTATAATTCCACCAAGGCAGTTCAGGCTAATTTCTTTGTGAATATTCATCAGATCCACAAGATGGAAATACAGTTTAATCTGTCATTTATTAATATAAACTGTTAAATCTTAAAACATTGGCTCTATGTATTTAAAAATGAAATACAATACACATGTTACAATGTTTGTTCCTTACCTAGTAGAGATACTAGTTTCAATGTGATTTAGGTAGTAGAGAACTAAAATAAAACATGCATTCTAGTCAAATGCATACAGTAATAAGGCTTTAGTATATATTAGTAAATTCTAATTAAAATAAAACCATCACAATGTGAATTGGATTCTAAACTTGAGTCTCTAGAAACCGTAAGGTGCAGATCAGCCACCAAAGAGTGTCTGATTTATTGTGACCCTGTGGTGGTGGATTTAACTACAAAAAGAGGGTTTTGGAGATTAAACCAAACATTTTCCCTGGTTAAGATCAACACGCACAATGAACAAAAACAACTGGAGCTGTCATGCCAGTACCCTACATTTACCACAGTGTGGCTGTTCATTGATGGTCAATAAAGGTTTGCTTTGCAATGGTGGGATCTAGAGACATGGTAATGACTCTACAGGCTAAATAAAGTGAAAAATGACTATGCCACTAAGTTCCACCATTGCAAAGAAAAAAATAGCTCACCACTAATGAACCGTCATTTTAATTACTTTATCAGAAAGATACAGTAGTGTCATCTAACACATAGGAACTCAAAGTGAATAATTGTAGCAATAGCAGAATAGTTTCCTATTCTGGTTTTACAGGTATCTTGTCACTTACAACGTCACCTTTTGGCCCAGTCTCACCCACAACGCCTCTCTGACCTTGATCGCCCTAAGCAAGAAAGTCATTAAAACAGGTTATACAAGTTCTAAATGTGTATAAAATCAGAATATTAAATATTCAATATGTAAAATAAATGTTTTAGACACACGAACAATCGGGGGAATACAATGAACAAAAAATACAAAATTATATTCAGGATGACTACACTTCAGTCTGCACAAAGAACTCAAGTTTCATTTTTTTTGTTCAAAACAGAGAATTTAAATTCCATTTAAAAAAAAAAGATAAGGGAGGGCTTGTCCATAAAAACATTCCAACAATTACAAAATGTAGTTTCTTATTTTCCTAAATTTGTGTTTGATGTTTATTTTATTAAATCCACATTTTGCATTGACCCTTGTACCTTTGATACTTTTTACAAGCCTTTGTTTTAACCCTTTTAATGTAAAATTGTACAGAGTCTGTAATGGGCACTGCTTTGGGGGAATGTGTGATGCTATCGATTTAGCTGCTCGCTGAAGAAGCTTATGAAACAGGATGTGATCTAACAAAGCCAAAGTCAGTGGGGACTATGCAAAAGCCCCATAATTCCCCATTAAAAGAACAAGCAAGATTGTGTCAGCAACAACCATGTGACTTGAACTGTCCATAAATGTCAGCTTATTTTAAGGTATTTTGTTGTTGTTGTTGTTAATGGCGTGCTTTTAGATGCATCTTTACAGGATTAGACTTTAGGTTTTCATATGTTTTTTTTTGGTTTTTTTCTAATTTATCACAGTAAGGATGACCTGAAGCTGTAATTATGCAGATCTGTTTTTGTCATCTGCACTGATCAGATTGCCCTTTTCGTTCTTTCAGCTTAATTATTAATATTCCATTATAAACATGTGGTGCTGAAAAAAATCTGTGTTCTACAGGAATTTTCTTAATAAGGTTCCCAAAAAATGGCAAAGGATTGCTGAGAAGTAGGAATGGAAAACATTGGGAGGGTTTATAATGGATTAAAGACCCAGCACAGTCTGTTGCCAATAGTATTATGGCAGTGTAGGTCACCATTACCAAAAAGCATTGTACTAAATAAAACAGAGATGGTTCTGTTCAAGGGGAACATAGCTGTGCTAACCACACTCTGTAGGCCTACTTTTGATTTAATATGGCTTGCTGAGAGTGCCTCAAGTTTTGGTATCAAAATCTCGTATCTGTCTTACTTAGACCAAGTCTGGCAAACTGGGGCAAACTGTATGACATGTACTATAATTACATCACCCACAGGAGGACAACAGGTTAATGTGGATAGAAGATGGGATCCAGCAGTGGTGTATGTTCATAGGATGTTGATGAACCCCTGTGATGCAGAGTTATATAAAATCAAACATTTGGCAATCTACTCACAGTTGCGCCTTGCAGACCCTGAGGACCTGGTTCACCATCATGTCCACCAGCACCCTAGAAAGAGAAGTCATTGAGCGCTTACTTTAAATATGCTTTCAGCTCAAATATGCAATAACACTACTTTGGCAAAGGTTTTATATAATTATTAAGATTGGTTTGCAATTGGTGTTGTGTTTATTTTTAAATGGAAATTAATATTGTAAAGCATTAGATTTAGGTTTCGGATAGGAATCCCTTTTATTTCTTCAGAAATACCATTTTCGAAAGGCTGGATTGTAAACTGCACTCACTGGGGACCATTAGCAATGTATGTCATTTACTTTGACTGGACCCTGAATTGAAGACATGCCTCAGCGACACAGTGGGTTGCATTTGGCTGCAATAGTACTCATTGTTGCACTGGATCCAGAAGGTTCTGTAAAATAATCAGCAGGTATGGCTGGACGATCTTCCGTATGCATGATGGCAATGATCATCTGTGACATACACAGCATTTACATGCATATTAGCTGTTCCATTAAAAGGTATTTCCTGTACTGCTCTGATTAAAAAAAAGTTATAAAGCTTAAATATGAGGTTTTAACATGTGTAAACAAAAGTGCAGTAAGTCTAAAAATATACCTACCCTTTCACCTTTAGGTCCCATCATGCCTGTGATTCCTCTTATACCCTGAGGACCCTAAACATTGGATAGAAAAGATGATTAGGAAAGACAGGGACCTAGCTGGTCTCTTTGGGTTTTCCCCATTTAAACAAAAGAATAAATACACTGTGTTGATTAAATATATAAACATACAATAATAAAATACAATCAGCATCTTATCTTACTTATGTTTTTATTGACTTATCATATTAAGAGTGTATGCTATAGAAATGTAGAGAGGGTTGTATTTAAATCAGCTATTAGAACATTTTGACAATGAGAGGATTACATTTAAATACTTACTGTAGGGCCTTGAGCACCGACCTCCCCAGAGGCCCCCTGGTCACCCTCTTCACCCTATGAAACAAGAGGCGGTTAACTTTCACCTGCACTGTACCAATATTACCAAATAATGTATGATACATAATACAATGCATGGGTAAAAAGTGTTCACAAAATTACTATAATTCCACCTAGCAAGCAATGTGGCT
Organism: Polyodon spathula; assembly: GCF_017654505.1. Lineage (NCBI taxonomy): Eukaryota > Metazoa > Chordata > Actinopteri > Acipenseriformes > Polyodontidae > Polyodon > Polyodon spathula. The sequence goes on along the minus strand of NC_054539.1, from coordinate 10,321,732 downwards.
ACTTCTCTAAACTTCAGAAAAAATAGCCCATTTGTTCTTTTTCTTCCTAGTGGTGTATGGGCATATTGCAGGTCTCAGGAAGGTTACACAGAATATATTGTATTTCACAAACCTTTCCTCCAGCTTTAAGCCTGACTGGACATTATGTTGTTTGGCCACTTGCCCCTTATTGACCCCATTGTTTCATTTTTTAAAATTTTTTTATTACCTTTATTGAATAGAAAATAAAGACTTACAGAAGTGCAGTCTTACCTTGTGTCCCTGCTTTCCTGGTTCACCTGATTCTCCTTTTACTCCTTTATGTCCCTAAAGAATACAAAAACATTCAGTATTTACAGATACAGGCTTGTTAATTGACATAAAACATTCTGACCTGGACACAGTTCTGTGATGACTAACTCTAAAACATGTCTTTCATTACCTCTATGTCTAAAATGTCATTATTATCATTATTATCTTGAAAAACAACTCACCTTCATTCCCGGAAGACCAGGATGGCCTGGCGAGCCAGGAGGGCAGGCATTGGGACACTAGAAAAAACAAAGCTAGGTGTGAGTAATCTGTTTCAGCAGAAGCACGTGTTTTGCTTTGTTTAAATGCAAATATTAAGACCATATTTACCAACTCCCCACTGCCATCATGAAATCCGGCAGCACCCTAAAACAAAGCAGGTCAAATAGGAGTTAAATCTCTGATTGCATGTACTAAACAATCAGCCTGATTCAGTGGTTTATTTGTTTATTATGTGTGGCTGCTTTAGACATTTGAAGAGAGTATAATTTGTATCCAAGATGTTTTGGAGTAGCCTATTTTTTTTTTTTTCCGGACTCAGCAATCAGCAACAATTTTGTTTCTTCTCTGAAAGCATTTAAAACAGGGTCTATTTAAAAATATTTTTTCCTTTTTGTTCTTTTTATTTATGTTTTTTTTTTTGTCTTTATTGTTCTATATTTTTTTCTAAGTACAAGTCTTCTATTTGAATTCAGACTTAGTGGGATTTCTGCTTTTAAAAAAAAGGGATTTAAGAAGATGACTTGAGTACCGTCCCCCTTGTTTACTTTTTTCTAAATTGATTTGTCCTATTATTGAACCTGCAGCATTGCCGAACATGTGTTATATCATGCAACTTACCCAGGAAGTGAAGCAGCAACCACACTCATCTGATAATTACTGAAACGTGGTAAACTTACTCGAGGCCCAGGGGGACCAGGTGGACCAGGAGGCCCTTGAACTCCAGCATCACCCTAGATATTGTCAGAAAAATAAGACAGTTTACATGATTGAATAACAGGCTATCCAATAGGAGTACAAATGCTCTTACAGACTGGAACACTATTCACTAAAGCAGACGTATTTTGTTCCTAATGTTAAACTGCAGTTACAGTGGAGTGCAACTAAATTAAAATGTGTTACAATTGAGCTTCTACTGTATGTCACGTATAAGACTACCATCTTTGACTACAGTATTTAACTGTATGAACTGGGTGCAATTTTAGTAATGTTTCTACTTGCCAGTGATTTGGTAGTAAGCCTATTAAAATGACTTTTCCCTGTTGGGCTTAAATCAACATACTGGGTCAATTGAAGGGTAATTGAAAAGAGTGATAAAAATGTGTTATGACTTAATTAAACAGGGATCAGCACTACTCCCTGTGCCTGCACAGATCTGAAAGCGCGGCTTTACACTTTTAACTACACTGTTAGGAAATCCAAACCACTTGAATACAGTCAAAGCTTTCTGGAAACTTTACTCACCAGGGGCCCTAAACGTCCAAGTCCTCCTGGAATTCCTCCTGCACCTGGTGGACCCTGGAAGGGAAATCTATTTAAAACGTCCCATCTATAGGAGTATTTAATGTTACAGAGAGCAATGAAGACACGGAGTGGTACAGCTCCCAGTAGCATGGATCACTGGTTATCCATGCTATTGTGGCTGAGTCATCCTGTTATTGTATCTAGGCTGTGTACAAAGCCATGTCGTTTACCACAACAATTCAACAATATCTACTATTAAAATCCTACTGAAATATACAAACATGTGTATTAAGTAAATACTGTAGCCTTTCAGTAATGTAGATTCCTTTTGTTCAAATTGACCTACAATCCAGACGAAGCTATCGTAATTTTTATTTTATTAGGAGAAATGTGCCTCTGTACTGTATTATACTTACAGGAGGTCCATCTGGGCCTGAACCCTGAAATAAAAAATAAATAAATAAATAAATATATATATATATATATATATATATATATATATATATATATATATATATATATATATATATATATATATATATGAATGTATATGCATGTTTAAAAAGTGACATGCTGTATGCAGTTTATACATTAGCAAGAAGTAGATGTTTTCACCATTAGGGCCTGAATTAAATCAAAGTGTACTTCGGTTACAAATAGTCGCCAATTTCCTCTCAAAATTCCACTTTATGCTTGCACAGATGGTGGTTTTATTGACCTACCAGTAGTAAAAACTGACTTAAAGCACAGATCTGCAACAAATCTTGGGCATTGCAGCTCTTTATCCATAGCAGTGCTGCAGTGTCATTGAGGAACTTTTTGTTTGTTTGTTTGTTTTACAGTGGCACAAAGAACAATAAGCCAGGGCAATTTCAGAGTAATAATCGTGGATAATGTGTGTGACCTGGGCAGGAATATCATAGGAAGAACCTCTGAATTGCTTTTACATCCTATGTAAATATCTTGGTTCTCCTAGCAACAAGTCCACCATGAATTCCAGTGGTAAATTATCTGACACGTGGGATTCATATGGATTCACAGATTCACTGCTCTCACATTAATATATAATGTACAACTATTCTAGATAACTTTGTTTTTGTTCTTGTTTTATCAAGGGAGCATTCTACTTACTGCTGATCCACGGGGTCCTGTCGCACCAGGCTCACCCTAGAAAACAAAACATAAGGTCATCACATCTTGACTTTCTAATCCAAAGCACGCAACGAGAAGGCAGACATTTTATGCTGTTCCTTGTTCTGTAACTGAATTATATTACCATGTTATATGCTATATGTCATTGGAATCATTTCAATCTGGTATAAATATTGAGCAGCATATAAAATATCTTCCTAACCTAGAGGGTATTATCCACCAGACACAGTCCTCATGAGTACCAAAAGCCCGGTCAACAGGCTGTGAAACAGCAATCAGCAGCTCAAGCAGCAGGCGGAATCTCAAGCACGGCTGGATTTCAATGTACCTGCTGGCACCTTTCCAGCTTCACTTTGACATGGTGTGGAGTTTGTAAAGTGACGGTAGAGGTAACATGACTTGTCAACAACCTTGGAACAGCAGAGGAGTAGAACTGCGAGAATAGTCACTTTACAATGCAAAACAATATGGACTTTTATTATAGTAGTGCCTTTAGTGAAAATATTGAAAAATATTACTTCAGGCAGGTAATTCCTATATATATATATATATATATATATATCTTTATTTTTATAAAGGGCCTTTCATAGTGGACCACCATCACAAAGGTAGACTGTGAACTGTGCATTATATACAGAGTCACTTACAATAGGACACTGATTTAATATCTCATCCACAGGAAGGAGCACAAGGAGGTTAAGTAACTTGTGGTCAGTGGCACAGGTGGGATTTGAACCACAACCATCTGGTTACAAGGCCTGCAATTTAACCACTGGACCACACAGCCTACAATACAAGGGTAGAGGGTATAACAATATCCCACTGTTTGAATTGTTAAATATGTGTCGTGCTGTTAGTCAAGACCAAACACTGATGTAGTGAAAGTAATGAGGTAGCAGTAAAAATCAACCAAGACAGGGGAAATATACTTAGTTAAGTACAGATAGTTGCAATTTATGTAGATTTCATGTGTTAAGAATTAACAACATTAAGCAATGCAGGCATAACAAAAACAACTAGGGTCTTAGCGGAATTAAGAACTACAAAGCTTTACAATATATCTAAGCTGGAAATAAGATGTCCTTCATGTTGCTTTTATATTTTGATCAAAGGTAACTGCAGGCTTCAAAGAAATGTAATTGTCATCAAGCATGGCTGATTTTAAAGAAAGACTGGATAGGCAGACAACACTGTCTTATTAAAATTCACCTGGAGAAAAGTGAGTGGCAGTCAATCTTTTATATCCTCATTGCAACTGGTATATGTAGGCTCAGAGAAAAAGCTCTCTGGAGAGGTGCAACATGGAGTCATCTGCATCACCATGTACATGCTCAGAAAAAGCTCTCTGAAGAGGTACAACGTGGATCACCACGTACTGTACATGTTCAGTATATTTCATGTATTACCTGTGTAATTTCCAGGTATCTGTAACTGTGACAACCCACTGGTTGAAAATGTACATTTTTGCTAGAATAGCTGCTAGAAAATAATGATCTAAACAGAAGCAACACATAACATGATTAAAAAAAGAGTAGACTATGAAAATGTAGTGATGTAATGTTGTGGTCTTTTTAACAACTTGAACCAAAGGGAGAAAGCAGACAATATTGGCCTTGGCCTTAATTTAGCAGACATTTAATTGTATAAATCTGTTACTGTACATAATATTTTCTATGAGAAAGAGACACACATGATCTGAAATAGTGATGTGTTATCACATGTATCTTATGGGGCAAGGCATTTTGTAACTTTATACAACTGGAAAGGAACAACTTAGTTACAGGAAGGAACATTTAAATTATTCAAGGTAGTTTCTTCCTTAGTTTTATATGTTTAAATTATTGTATATACTTTGAAAAACTGACTTTTCCTTTGTGCTGCTTGTTTCAGTAGAAGAGTCTCATATTTATAGAAATCTCTTAAAAGGCAACAGAGCACACACAGTAGGAACCAGCAGGATTAAGATTTAACTGTCATGAGAAATTACTTTAGAAAAGTAGTACCCACTGGAATGCAGTGATTCAGATGTGTGACTTGCTCAATTTACTCTTATGTATGTAAAGCAGAGAAAGGCTTATTTTTCAAGCACTTGCCTTTTGCCCAATAGGGCCATCTGGGCCAGGATCTCCGTCGGGGCCTGTTAATCCCTGCAGTGGGAAAAAAAGGCATTAAAGTTGTGTGTTCCTTGCTGACACTTATTAAAGTTGTCATGTATTTTGCAAACTATTGTTCATTTTGCAAAGTGTTTAAAAAGGGTGCCTGTACTTAATGGTTTAATTAACGCATTAAACTCTAACAAGTTTATATTGAAAACTGTACTTGAGTTTGAAACTGTATACATTAACTATTTATCTTTTTGGATAAAGTATTGTTTTCAACAGCACAAACAAATTCTAAAAAAAGAGAGAGAAATTCAAACCACGTAGGTGTTTATATGTCACAGTCATTTCAGTTGATATCTATGTCCGTTTTGGGCATCGAGGTCGGGGTGGGGAAGTGGGTGGAGTCAACAAAAGTCAAGTGACACAGCATCATCAAACCATCAACTATAAAGCATCCATGAAATACATGATGTTCAATCTAAATGTATCCAGCTAAATTTAACTAAATATTTCCAGCCCATTGGTAAAAAATAAATAAACAACAAATAAAACATGGCATACCGCTGCGACCGCTGTACATGAAGTAGAAATGAAACAAGTCACTCTGACCTCCCATTTTCTAAGTGTTGCACTTTTTTTTTACTTTCATCTCTAAAGTGAATGCATTTTGTTTGCAAATGTAGAAAACAAGTCAACTGCAGACCGCACACAAAGGGTTACAATGTGCATGGTTACAAACATGTCTGAGATTACCATAACCTGTTTAGAACTACACCCACACTGAACAGACTTCCTTATGATAGTCACATCATGTAACACTGTGACCTTTCAACTCTGCTGGTAAAACAGATCTAGAGAAAAGGGACAGCAGAACCCAGAACCATGAGGAATGATTGTATTATGTATGCACATTTAAAAATAATTAGTACCCAGTTATCAAATATTACGTTCTATATCCTTTTTAAAGCCAAACTGGTTTCCACATGCCTTACTGCTTGGATTCAAAGTAGATAATTAATCAGGACTGGGCCTGCTATAACTAAAAAGTTGTATTGCATGGGGTGATTCCAAATTCAGCCCCTAATGTAAGTGGCATTGTGAGGGAGGTTCCATAAACCAAGCTCTTGTATGTGCCAGGGTACTCTGGGTAATGTCCTTGAAGCTATACAACTCATAGGTCTACTGTAATTAAGTTATATAACTAGAAATGTTGGGCAACTTTATCATTCATTCCAGAGATTTTTTGGAATAAGTGAGATACAGTAGTCACAATATTGAAGCTTTCACCCAGATTTAGGTGATTCTTTTTTCATAATAGGCTTTTTTTCTTTATGTTTTATTTGAAGCTGTATTGTTTATGTTTGAATGTATCTTTACTTTTTTTTTATATAGTTTTGCCTTGTATAAATCCATTTACATGTCAGTGTCTTCACATATTTATTCTGTCAGTCAGATTTAATTTTTATAATAATATGTACCGTTTTTTATAACAATAATGTACCGTTCCGTGTTTTACTGTTTTGCCGTTCAGTTATTAACAGCGAAGTTGTCCTTGTTGTATATTATCTTGAGTATCTTGCTGTGCTATAATCAAATGCCGTCCTCGTTCTGAACAATGCTGCTTTGAGCTTGAGTTCCATTGAGTGTCCAGTACAGACTGCGCAGTTGTCGGGCTGTTATCCATTCAGCACCATTGTGCAAAATGCAAACTCCGTATTGGTTTATTTTCCATCTTTTTGAGTCGAATCCCATTGGGAGACCCCGTTAATTAATTGGCAACTCCACAGTCTCAAACAAAAGGGACGCTGTTTAAACCTTCAACAGGAAGTTATTGGAGTCTCCATGCGAAGTTAAGTTCTGAAAACATTCCTCACAAAACCCTCGAGGGTGGCAGAAGCAAAACCCAGTACAAACACAGTGCATTGATTTTTCAGGCGACAGTTAAAAACCAGAGAATTAGCGCAGTTCTGCCATCTCTTTCTGTACAACTCATTATTGAAAGACATGCTGTAAGTCATGATGTCAAGTACAAAACGGTACCATATAATAATAATAATAATAATAATAATAATAATAATAATAATAATAATTACGTCAGCTCCTGGCTCGCCTGGCAATCCTGCTGATCCGGGTTTACCTAGGTCGCCGTCTAGGCCCTGAAAATTGTATTTTATTTGATTAATAACAGCAATATTAAAAATAGTATTAATAATTTAATAATTGAATTTTTTTTTGTTTGTTTGTTTGTTTGTTTTTTTTGCTCGTAGATTTATATACTTACGGGGGGACCTGTTGGGCCATCCTCACCTCTCTCACCCTAAAAAATAAGCAAATAAATAAATAAATAAATAAAGTTGCATCCAGATTTTTTTAGCTCTTAAACTGACATGCATACCCCTACTTGTATTCAATATACAGCAGGTTATTAGATTTACTTTAAAGGCTATTCAATTCGGGGGTAATAAATTGAATTCAGCAAATGAAAAAACACCATGGCAATACATTACTACAATTCTGTGTCATTTTAGTTTCAACTTTCAAAAGAAAACTGTTTACATGGACAAACATCAACATGGTGACAAATACTTCAGCTGCGAGGAGGAACTCACGTCTATGCCGTCGATTCCAGGGACGCCTGCAGGGCCAGCGAGGCCAGGTGTACCTCGGGGACCAACTGGGCCTCTCTGTTTATATTATAAAAAATAATAATTGTTGCAGGTAAAATAATTATATGTATTCATAAGTCGTGGTAGTATATATATATATATATATATATATCTATATTATATATATCTCTATTATATAGCTATATATATTATATATTAATGTCAGAATTAAAAACTTCTTTTAGTAATAGCAAAGTATTCTTTGATGGACACTAATCGTAAAAGGTAGGCATTTACCATACAGTATGTCATACGTTGATCAAGAGGTTGATATGTCAATTTAAAATCATTTTTAAGTAATTTCTTTCTTTCTTTCTTTCTTTCTTTTTCTTCTTTCTTTCTTTCTTTCTAAATCTAAATGAAAATATAATGACACTTTATTAAAATATAAAGTGTTGTTCAACTGTATAGCTAACCAGATATACAGGTCTAGTAACCCTAAACTTTAGGTTGGGTGTGTTACCCATATTAAAAACAGAAATGCGTTACGCAAAAATACGTTGTGTCAATCTACAGGTATGCCCACTTTTGTGCTGTCGTTGTAATAGAGCTTGCTATGCTCATGAGATAATATCTGACCCTCTTATATTGCCGACCTTTCGGGGCTGCAGTGTAAACTTATAATGTGCCACATTTGTACCGTTAAATAAATTGCCATTTGAAGACTTATTAATTTTCCAAATAATTTAAATCTTTAGAAACAAACATTATTCTTCAATAAAACATCAACTGTCTGAATACCCCTTATAAAAGTTCCCCACAGTAAAAGCACCCACAAGTCCTTAACTCACTGGTAAAGAAAGTGCTTCATTGTACAAGCTTTTTGAACTCACCTCAAATTCTCTCTGGGTAATCTAAAAAGGGGGAAAAAAAGACACTTACTTGAGCTGAACAAATGAAGGCAATCTGAAGTAAAATGACTATAAAGAGAGGTCCACGATTGCTGGTGGCGCTGGCCATGGTTACCCTATGGCTAGCAAGAAAGCAAATATGTCTTTTTTCTGGGCTTAGTTGGACTCTTGGACCCCCGAGACAAAACCCCCAACTGAATCCCCTACCAGTAACAGAAAGGTAAGCTGTGGTATAGCTTCCAAAAGCTCATGTTTATTCATTACGTGTTTGGTATGAAGAAGTGATTGGAAGGAACTTGAAGGGTGGGAAGGAAAATCAGTGACAGGGCGTGCTTAACCATTTATACAAAAGATTTTATTGGTGGATTAATTTAAATCCCTGCGTCTGAAATAACAATACAAATCCCGGTAGGCGCCGTCAAGTCAGCAGGCATTTTGAAATTCATTAGAAACTCATTTCTAGCACTAACCTTTCAAAGTGGTTCAATATAGAAATACCGTAGTGTATATTCCCTCAGAGGCAGCGTGCGCGCCTGGGCTATGCGGAGTATTAGAAATTGAATATCGCACTTGTGTTGTTATTGTTGTCATTAGAGATTGTGTCTTACCGATCTTCTCGCTGGAAGTTCATTGCAGGTTTCTCTTTGCGGTCGTTTTGGATCGCAATGAATTAACATCCACTGAAGTTCAAACTGCAAACCAAAACAAAAACTGAGTCAGTTGTTTATATATCGCATTTTACCGATTTTATTGGCATTGTATCACTTTCATAATCACGTTATTGGTAAATATTCTGCTGTCTGAATGGAGCATAGTATTTTAAATGCAGTTTTTTTTAAACGAGACTTAATTGATATGTGTAATCATTTAGATCATTTTATGTAGATAACAACATATTCCTCGTTTGACTATTTTGATCAATATTGCAACATTAATTGTGTTTTTAACCACATTTCTTATTACTAAATTTGGTGTATTTGAAGCTTTTCTTAAGATTTGTTTTTTTGTTATGATGTTACAACAAATCCATTAGTATATATTTTTTTTTTCCTCTGGAATTTCAGAGGCTCTCAGCAAGTGTACAGTAGCTAACTTTTCTAACTGTATAATACCTTCTCGTGATATTTCACATCTTCTTGTAGAAATCGTCATCCACATTTCAATGAAGAAACTCCTTAGCTTGGTTTCTGAAGGCCTACAAAGTCACTTCGTTTACTTATCTTTAAACGCAATGAAGTGACATTCATTCAACTTCATGAATTAAAAGTGGGTTAAAAATCGTGTATATGTATTGATGCAATAACAGTTAAGAATAATTCAAGATTTAAATTTGGGTCCTAGCACCCGCCCCCCCCCCCCCCCCCCCCCACACACACACCACACACACACAATTAAATGTATATATATATATATATATATATATATATATATATATATATATATATATATATATATATATATATATATATCACATATATAGTATATCACATTTCGCCATCTAGTGGAGGGAAAGCATGTAGGCCTGTTTAGCATTTTGTGAATTGAAAAAATTACAATTAGCTCGTTATCTTCTAGTAAATGTAGTGCTTGTTTTAAGCTTTAGCATAAAAGCCTATTATTATTATGCGCCGGGAAATGTTGTGTAACTTAATATATGAAAGCAATGCACTCTTGTCTAAACAATGCTGTACGGAACTTTTCTATTCTGTAGAGGTTTATACATGAAGGAGGAGTCTGTGCAGCCGATTGGTGCTTAACAAATTCAAGGTGTAATCAGTCATACAGTAACCAGTATTAGGCGACTGTTACCTATAATTTTATACATGGTTGGGCAGGCATGTATAAGAACAAGAGAGAGAGAGAGAGAGAGAGAGAGATGAGAGAGAGAGAGAGAGAGAGAGAGAGAGAGAGAGAGAGAGAGAGAGAGAGAGAGAGAGAGAGAGAGAGAGAGAGAGAGAGAGAGAGAGAGAGAGAGAGAGAGAGCAATACATAACATTTAGCAGTATATAGTTACTGGGTAACTTCGTACTTATACTGTGGAGCAATAAAATGTGGCAAATGGAACTTCCAACCACCGTAAAACACATCCAGCACGTGGAAAACACAAACCTAAATTGTTCTTGTGTAAGTGTTTTGAGTGCTTCCTGATTTCAGTGTGTGATGCGATGACTTTTCATCCCTGCTGGCCCCACCTGGTCCATGTTCCTGGTAATAGTAAAAGGAATACAAATACTCACTGGTACAGCAATCGCAGGGGTGTCCTTTAGTTTTCCTATCAGGGTAAAGCCATCGAGATTTACTGTGCCTCTTGGGAGAAGAGTGTGCGAGTCTATCATGATGCAGTCAATGAAAAGAGTCAGAGCGCCCCTTTCAATGCTTATTAAAATCTTGTGCCACTGGGAATCGAATAGGAACGGTAGAAATGAGAAGACAATCGTCTGAGGTCGGTTATCCCTTGTGGTGCACGAGAATTCCAGGGACTGTGTCCCGCCGTTAACTCTTACTGCAAGTTGTTCGTTGCCTAAGGAATCTTGAATCTGCCAAATATTCCAATCCTTAGTAATGGTGCTGCCACTCATGCGAAAAGTTGTGAGAAAGGAAAACTCTTCCGGTAGCCCCAGAGGGTACGCCGACCTGCACACGACCAGAGCATAGTTTATTATACAATTTGAATATTTTGCAATGTCTCATAAATAATTTAAACTAGCAGACATTGCAAACAGTAATTTTGTAGACACAGCTTGTAGACAAAATTTGACATGCTCAGTGTTGTTGGTGTTGATGTTTTTAGATGATATTCAAGCAATCAAAACAAAAACATAATATTTTAGTGTCTCCATAAAAAATGTGATATGATTGCTCACAAAGGGACAAGTTAGGAGGAAATTTAGTTTCAGCACCATGGCCAGGGAACGACGCTGCTTTCTGTTGTCATTAGATGTCGCTGTTTGCCTTTTTATGCTTTAAAACGGTGTCTCTTGACTGTACCTCGTTTTTATCCTATAGTTTGCTTCTGGTCCCATTCTATAGGCAATCTGCATAGGTGTAGATCCAGCCACAGTCTGGACACCTCCTAACGCAGAAGCTGTGCCTAAGTGAAACTGAGAAAGTATATCAAATCCTGTAACAAAAAATAGAAAAATAATGACTAGAAAACAGTGCTTGTCAATCAAACCATGGGTTAATTAAAGATACATTTTATTTTTGTATTTATTATTTTGTTTACTTCACCTGGCAAATCGTCCTCTCCGATGTTTATTCGAGGACACAACGCTCCTTCATTTCGGTTCACGTCCACGGTGTGAGGAAACCCTACAGCAAAATATTTTAAATTATTGTTTTGCACACTGACAAAATAAAACCAAACAAAAAACCAAGACAGGAGAACAGAGATTAACGTGATCATAAAATAAAACTAGGTTGAAAAGATTCTATTGTCGCGTGGCTGAACAATTTCCTAATTACATATTCTTGAAACGGACATCATAATCATAATCATAACCATAAATCATTACAACTTTTAGTCCAAGAAATATACCCATTAAACCAAATGAGAATTCCTAAAGTGCTGGAGCCATTCTGGAATGTCTTCGAGTCTTCTGCAGAACTGGAATGGGTAGAATATACCCGAACCATTCCAGAATGAGTAATATAGTAATCGGTTCCGAATCATGAAGTTATTGGAGCTTCAGGAATTGACACAATGTAACATCATTAGCTCTTTATTATTACATTCCATTTAAAAAATACGTGACTCTAACTTTAGATTGTATGTTTATCGTGGAATTCAAACTTAATAATACGCGTTTAGTATAAAAGGAGAGCGTGTCAGAGATCAATAACTGTTTCCTAACATTACACTGATATGATTGTTTTTTTTCTTTGATACGAAACGGTCTGGTTGACATGTAAATCCATAAAGCTGATTTGTGTTTGAAAAGCTGGCAACTGTTAAGACCTCCAATGGGAAGTCAAATAAACATCTAGCCTTTCCATGTGTTTTCTTTGTCAGTCACCTTCATGGGTACGAAAACCCCTCCTACACAGCTACTGGTGTAAAACAGTAGTTACATTGACAGCCCAGCCCGGTTTGAAATTTCTGTAAAATTCAAAGTTCCTCATATATATATATATATATATATATATATATATATATATATATATATATATATATATATATATATATATATATATATATATATATATATATATATAAATGACGAGGGGTTAATGCATCAGCCTTTCCTATTGAAAAATCACGTTCTTCCTTTCAGGACAGCATCTAATACATATTATCTAATTCTTAAAGCTATGTCTAAAATCGACCGTACACTGTAAACCATATGGTTAAGAATTAAACATTATTCTCATGCGAAGGAGTGAATTGAGATTTGTACGCATCAACCGTTTCAAGTGTCTTTGGTAGTTCATAGTTCAGCTTCTGTACATAGTACCAGTCTTTTTCTTTTATAGCAAATTGAAGTTAAAGCTTTTTCCTACCGACTGTGTCCATCGATGATTTATTGTAATATTTTAGGTAGTTCTAAGGTTTGCAAAAGATCAATTATTTTAATAAACACAATTACTGTTTCCTTTCCAAAAACTGAAATGGCTAATTCTTTGTAGTCTTTTATTCATTAAACCCTTCGAAAAATGATGCTGTGAAAAAAAAAAAAAAAAAAAAAAAAAAAAACTTCTATTAACCACACCCGGAGGCTGACTTCTTCTATTCTGAACAGATAGATTGCAAACAATTCTGTAATTATCAATGTAAAAATAACGTACTTACTTTGTGAGTGCTCCCCAGTAGCAGAGCCTAATGTAACCACAGAAGCGAGTAAGCAGAATACAATTGGTAGTTGCCTAAAAATACAAATGTTACTCTCAAAACAAGACAATAAGTACAATTACACGATTAGAAACAAAAACATCAGCACAACATCTGCAATCAAAACACGGAAAGATAATCACACATTTTCTCAAGAAACATGCATTTAGTATTTATATTTGTATTATTTTTTTTAATACTGGACTTTATCTAACTAGGGTATTTTTTAAAGCAATTACCAATGAAAAGTCCCCATCGTTTCCTCTTATCAGCAGATACGCTGACTCGGGACAGTAACTTTAGCGGGTTCACTTGTCTTGAATTGTCAGTACCGCAGGTCCCAGCTTCAACTAGAATCTGCTGGCAGCAAGATTTGTCCTGTTTATTCCAGGGCAAACAAAAACGAAGGGAGCTGGTTTAAATTTAAGTTAGCGGCTTGACACCAGGAAGGTTATAAGCTGGCAAACAGTCTAGGGGGGGTCGGTGGGCGTTATTTCTCCACGTATGGTACATTTCGAACATATGCGCTACTGCGAGTGATGTTCATTTCTGAAGGTGCATGCTTGTTTGTTTTTTATGAGACAAACTTCAGTTTAGCGCTCTGCCGTTGAACAATATCTTGATCCAGACCATACCTCAACATTCCAGGAATGTATAACAAAAGTGAACCCTTCGGATAAGGTTTCCATCATTGTATCTGCAGATCGCAAAGTCCTTAATTCGTTGAATCATTCGATAATGTGCCTTAAAAGAATCAGTAGAAACACATTTTAAACTCAAGTGTGTAACTGAAACCTGAATGCAAAATAGATACATTGAAGCGATTCCATTTGGATAGCAAACGATTCAGCCATATGATGAACTGTTTCGTCCTTTTAGACAAAATATAAAAGCAAATCTAACGAATCTTTTAGAAATCTGTTTCCCATGGGACTTCCCCCATGTTTATTCTATATTACAAAAATGGGGGGTGGCCTTTTCTTTTCTCAATATTTCATTTAATTTGATTGTTTTTTTTATTTTACATTATCTTAAAGCTGGAAAGGGTTGGCAGTTCCTCACCTCGGACTAAACCCACGTGTAGAATAAATTTCCATAACAAATGCCCATTGATAAATTAATGAAAACCAGACAAGCAATAAATTAGAACAACCCAGCCAAAGCAGATGCTAGGGGTCATATAAGTATAGGCGCAGTGCAAATAATTGAATTGCGGCCATGCAATTATTTTGCACTGCGACCTATCTAAGCTTAAGAGCAATGCAAATTACTCAACACGCACAAATAATGATCCACAATTATGATAAAGAGGATATCGATGTGCGCATCGATCTATTTAGCGGCCGCACTTGCAGAGTTAGGAGTACAGAGGGCAGTAGTCAATGTATGACATTTGTGGAGCACGAAACGTTTTCTGAGGATCTGAGAGTTCTTACGGCTGAGGTCACTCAGCATGAAACGGAGTTGTTTGGAAAAGCCTCCGCCAACATCAGTTAAGCGAGTATCCTTTGCAAATGATGTGTATTGGTCTGCCCTTTTCAGCATGACATCCAGAAATGCCTAGCACTGGAAAAGGTGGATTGGGCTATACCTTCAGAGATTCCAACTGTGGTCTGAAAGGAACCAGAGGCTAAGTAGTGCAGAGAACACATCACTTCCACGTGTGCAGGGATAGCGGTCCCTAGATTGACGGTGGTGTCAAGCTCATCCCTCAACTGAGCTATCAGGTCTAGGATGACCTGTGGAGTGAGACAATAACGCTTTAGCACCGCATCCTCCGGCATCCCAAACAAAGTGACCCTGGGATTGAATATGCAGGGTCTTCTTCGTCTTGTCCTTCTCCGAACCTGCTCCTGCCTCGCCTCAACAAGAGCCAAGTGTCACTACATCAGGAAGTGAACCACAGCAGCCACCCTGAAGCCAATGACAGGTCTCTGCAGGTGTGTGCTTTTATACAGCTCTTAGTTACTCGCTAAAATGGTTTGCACCTTGTAAGAAAAGGTGTAAAGTTTTTGGAAGGTCAGCAATTGTCTAAGTGCAAGACAAAATCCTTACATGACATTATAATGTTTGCGCCCACTTAGTATCTAAATCCCATGCTCTTTTCTTCATTTGAATGCATTCCAATATAATTTTAATGGATTAATAGTGCCAAAGTGCAAATTTGATAACGGATGCAGAACGTCAGATGAACACCATTCTTTGCATACGCCACATTTTTAGCGGCCGGTAAAATCAAACTTTACGGCTGCTAAACACGATTTACGGCAGCATTATGGGGGCTTTACACCCGCAAATCACTTTGCGCTTATCCTGACATCACCCTCTTATTTTTATTTTTATATTTTATTTATTTATTTATTTTGCAGATCCTAATCGTATTTCTGGCAAAGTAAGTTGCCCCCTAATGGCCATAAAGATAATTCATTAAAAAAAAAACAAATAAAAAAAAAAACCCAAAAAAACAAAAACACTCACATTCCCTAGTTAATATCAATCCTTGTATGTATACAAAATAAAAGCGCATAGTCCGCATTTACTGTAAGGGGGATAACACGAAGAAGGTGAGGAAGACCTAAAAATGAAGACACTGTTGTCTGTGAGGTTGCATTGGAGATTAATAGAGGTGTATTTGCCTCAGTGTAATATAACAGTGACAGTACAATTAAAAAAAAAAAAAAAAAAAAAATTGAATTGCTTTGAGCTATAGCCATAAAGTGCAATTGTTGCACCTTTTTGCCTGTAGTTCTGACTTTGTTTGAAAAACAGTGCTTACTGCAGAATTGTTTTGCTGCTGATTTACTGTGTTGTCTGACAAGAAGAAAGTAACATAAATGTATTGTAAACCACAAGATTGTGCAGCTACTTTATTAGCAACTATTAGGAGTCGGCACAAGATTCACCCCTGCAGTGTACATGAGACAGTGCATACAAAGAAAAATATACTAGGTCTGTAACAGCTCTCGCAAGGGAGACAGGCTATTCTGTTCAGTGTACTGTGAAGTACTTAGTTCCCCAGCCTCCTCATGTGCATTGCCTTGCCCTGTCAATCTCTTCAGAATCCATGGAACCACTAGTGCCCTCTGAAAAACCATGCTACATTATGCAAAGGGCACTAGGGTTTCTGGGCCAGCTGCTCTACATTAGCACAATGCAAATAAGTCATTATGTACACTTTAGGAACTTCAATTATTTATTAAAAGTACTAATCGATAATTCTCACTGCTTGTGGAAATGGATTCTAGTCTTATACTGCAATAAGCCTCACAACGTCATTAATAACCAACATCTGAACACAGGAAATAGCCCTTCATTTAGTTTAGCACTGAAGTGAGAGCCACAGGCTGGTTTTAAACATTTTCTCGTGTTTTATAAATGTTTCCGTGGTCTCTGTGGTGTGGGGGTGGGATCAATAGATTACTTTAGGGCCCAAATGCAGCAATGACAGTTGAAACAATAACTTCACACACTCAAACATTTCTTTCAGTTTCATACCTGTACATTCCAAGGTAATTACCAGAAATAGAGAAGCAAGTCAGTTAATGACTTCATGGTTACAGTAAACCTGAGGTTACCTTTTACTCATTGGTTGAGCACACAAAATATTAGCAGAAATTATTTGCAGGAGTTTTACAGCAAGTACCCAAAATAACCTTTTCTCAACCTTTGAAACAACAATATTTGCCAAGAGCAATGACCATATTCACAGTGCTCTGAACTCAGGAATTATTATCTGTTTGGTTCCTTTACCTTTCTGTGATATTTGAAAGAACACAGAGTGGTTAATATTGCAACCAGACTCTGAGTTGTCATTGTTTTTTTTGTTTTTTTGTTTTTTTTAATTAAGTTAAGGTGCTTTCATTTGAATTCTAGAACTGCTCACCAGTTCTAGTTGTATACAAAAGATTATGTAAAATTGGCTAGATCAGTCTTTATAGAAGTAAGAGTCAGGAGTGTCTAGTGATCTGCCAGGTTGGATCTTTCTTTTGTGTTCTTCGCAATACGCTGCTTAGTCAAAGCAGCTAAAAACAGATCATACAAAAACACAATATGATTAATTACCATGACAACCATTCATAATGATTGCAAACATCATGAAATATTTAAAAAATAAGAACATGAAAAGTAGCTGCTCATTAAAAAAAATACTTTTTAATGGTTTAATGCTACTTTTCAAAACTTTTGTTAAAAAAAAAAACAGCAACAGCTGAGAATATCAAACTGTATTTAACACATGAAAGCATTTAAATAATTAGCTAAAGCTTTGTGAATAGGACCCTCATTAATAGCAAGAATATCAACATGCAGTAAGGTGTAGTAAATGTATGGTAAAATAATGGCAAAGCTAGTAAATCACATGTAAAGCACAGTAGTTTCAAATTTAACTTTGTAATTTAAATTTAACCATTTTTTAAATGAGAACAGCTACTTTGTGTGTGTAACTAGATGCTGTCTCTTGTACAAAACACACTTTTGTTGTCCATGTCTGGCAACACATATGAAAGATTGTGGCTTATGAGGCTGGATTTAAAAAAATAATAATACAGAGAGGTGGTTAAGCATTGTAGCATTTGTAATACAGAAATGGGCATATCTGAACCCCGAATTCAAAGGTACCTAAAGAAAAAAGTGTATTGTAGGTTGAAAGGGAGCCCTTCACTCCATTCCATTGACTGTGTCAGCATTTCCTTTGAGCTGTTCTGTTTTTTAATTTTATTTAATAGGACAACATCCATAATTTAGTGCACCCAGTTGAAATCTGTGGTACGTGTTATTTTGAGGCTTAAAACAAGTTTTTAAAAAAGAAGACAACTTCAAACTTCCATCTCTTGAGCAATAAAAAATAGATGAAATGCTTTAGCTGTCAAGTGCCTGTCATAATGCTAGCACCTTTGATTACCAGTAGTTGTAAAGACAGCAGTGGCAGCTCAGCTTTTTTTTTACAGCATGTGAAGGTTGAGTAAATTGCAAAGGCAGGCACACCTTTCAAGGTCCATCAGAAGGTGACTGGAACCCCTTTGAATTCCATGCAGCCCTTCATGGACACTAGAAAAAGGTCTGACTTATGGATGTGCAACTTAACTCTGTTCTACTCTGTATTCAACGTACAAATTAAAATTGAACCTTTTGGTATATACAGCATGAGATTGTGCTCCCCAGCACCAGATCTTGAATATTTTATGTGTTTTCTATAATAAAACTCATCTAACTCTGAATAAATGTTGAACTGATTAGCACAGTATATACTACAATACCATCCACCAAGCTTGCACACCCTGTTTAATAGTGAATGTCCTTAAAGTGATACTGTACATTTATCCTGTCTGCGGACTGCATTCTGAAGATATCTAGGTATGAATTTATGTTTCTGTTTCTGTATTTATTAACCTTTATTTTAACCAGGGAAATTAATATTTTAGACATAACTTTCTTTGAACAAAATGGTCCACACATTGAACAAAAACTTTACACATGCAATAAAGTGGACCAGTTTAAAACAAGCACACTTAAAATTCCACAATGACTCTTTAGTGCATTCCCCAATAACAGTAGAATCTAGCATTGACTTAAAAGTATTGGGGTGGTTGGGTAGTGTTCCTACCATAGACATGGGGACAGACTATCCAGCACAGCAATCCTATTTGAGACACAGGATATGTGAGACTGTGTAGGACACTATGGTCCCCCACAGGGTAATTACTATAGACTACTGTCTACTATACTATAGACTGAGACAGAACAAAGTTACCTCAGAGTTATTTGCTTGTTTATTTGACTTTAATGCATACACATTAATCCACTGTCAAACAGCCCTTGCAAAAACTGGCTAGCTAATCTATCATAATGAAATATGAACTCTTAAGTCTCTTAAGTAACTGGGGAAACTCAGTGTTGAAGTTATGTGGGTTTAAAACCTTTTATGAAAACAAATTGAAATATGTGTTTGGGAGGAGAACAAACTTTATTCAACTGGCCAGCTCTAAGATCTGAAATCAGTTACCATTAGTACAATCGATATCAGCTTCAGAATATCCTGGAGTGAGTTTATTTGAGTGGTTACTGTAGGTGCTGCACAGCAGGAGTGATTTTAATAGGCAGGCGGGCATTCACCCCCAGATGCTTGTTTGGAAACTGCGAAGCATATGATCTTTGTTGCAGCATAAACACGGCAGGATGTCAGAAGGCTAGGCAGGCAAAAGCAGGAGTCACAATAAGTGCAGCTCATACTTAATTATTCTTTTTTTAATTGCACATAATTACCAACAAAATATAAATCAAAATATAAATCAAAGGGTGCTGGCCCCATTATGCAGGGTCAGGAGTTTCATAAGCCATTAGCTAGCTCAGTGACCAGGACATCAGACAGCCAAATACACAGACACACACACAGGCACCCTCCTTCAATCCTAAGCTGAACTGTGGAGTACCTTCTCAGCGCCTTTGTTATACATGTGACCAGGCTATGTCAATCACTTATCCAATTAGCCTGGCCACATTCTCACATGTGTTAACCCTATCCCTTCCAAACAAAACCAAAACCAAAATATTGACATTTATCATGTGACAAGGGACATGTCACACTGAAGCAGTGCCCAAAAACAAAGAGTATCAAAATTTAGAATGGTTATCTTCTGCTCTGTGTTCTTTTTGAACAATAAATTATTACATTTTTAAAAAAATTAAACAAAGAAATTAAATAAAAAATTAATATACTTATATTCCATAAAGTTAAAATGAATAGAATAGTGTATTGTGAAAAACAGACCCAAGTAAATGGCTAGTTTCTTACATATTAATAATATATTGATATGTTAAAAATCCTAATGTGTTTGTAATTTCTAAAGCCTATACCCAAGATAAAAATCAGGTCATGTTTAGTAAAGTAAATATTACCCAATGAAAGAGTTAAATAATTAGATATAAATATCTTTTCCAAAAAGAAAAATAATTGCAAACCTGTCCAAATTTTAGGAACAGGAATTCGGTTTTATGTTCTGGAATGTGCTCCATTTCCTTTGGTAGGCCTAAGAAAACCTTACAGCAGCAGAAAATGTATTGTGCATTGTCACATTTTCACAGCAAAATAACTGAGTTGGTCTCAGTTATGTTTGCAGGCTGGGACAAATCAGCATCCAAATCCAGATTCATGGAAGAAGTGTCCTAAACAAAGTGTCTGTACTCATAGAACATGTTAAGCCTTGGAGTGAATAGTTATGTCTATTGGAAGCCATTTTATGTGTGCTTGCAGAGCGAAATGAAGACAGCAGAACCCGTCAGTACTGGAAAGGAATTTCAGTGGCAACTTGGATATACGCAAAACAGAACATGCATTTTTAGGTTCAAAGTAAACATATTTCTGAAAATAATAAAAAAATGATAGTTGAACTCCCTTAATCAGTGCATTACTATACGAATACAAACCTATACTTTCATGCTGAAATTCCACATAGCTTCAAAGCATTTGTTTAATTGCCCTGTAAGCAAATAATAAAGTGTTTACTGTTCACTGCTGTGTTGTCATTTCTATTATGTGAACAAAGCTTTCGGTGGGAAAAATACAGTTTCACTGCTGCTTAGAGGAGAATCTGCATTTGACCACCAAACAAACTTTATATAGAAATCACAAAAAGGCAAAAACATTTTTAAAAAAGGAGGTATCCACTTGCTTTTAATTTTCACATAACAAATTTAAACAAAATATTTGAAAAAGATGTATGTGGCAATAACAACACAAGTATTAAAGTGCTAGAGTAATAACTTTTGCACAATAAGGGACCCCTGCTTTTCAGTGAATGGAGTAACCCACATCATCACAAAGTTATGTTAAAGCTGCAGTATCTAACACTCATGTTTGTTTAGGCGTGTTCCTATCTGGTCCCAGAAGGCCCTTCTGTTACAGTTTTAAAAGGTACAGTATAATGAAACAATGTACTGCTTTTTGTACCCGAATAGAAGTTTAATTGGTTCAATTAAGCAATTAAGAACATGATTTTGAAGACCTGGAATGGAAGGTTCCTGTATCTTGTAACGAATAACAGACATGGTCATTTTTTGGGGTTTTTTTTTGCTTGTTTGTTTGTTAGTTGGGTGGCCACAAACTATTAAAAGTTAGTACATTATGGGTTTTATTTATATAATTTGTAAGTGAATGCGTACTGTATCTGTTATTTACGATTTATTATAGCTCTATTTGTTTTTAGCACAGCTTTTATGATATATTGTGGCCTTAATCGGTGAATTATTGTCCGTGATGAATTGTCACTGGTGATGAACTGTTGGTGATGAAAAGTTTGTGATGAGAAGTTTCTGATGAATTGTCGCTGGTGATGAATTGTTGGTGATGTAAAGTTTGTGATGAAAGTTTCCCGTGATGAATTGTCGCTGGTGATGAATTGTTGGTGATGTAAAGTTTGTGATGAGAAGTTTCTGATGAATTGTCGCTGGTGATGAATTGTTGGTGATGTAAAGTTTGTGATGAGAAGTTTCTGATGAATTGTCGCTGGTGATGAATTGTTGGTGATGTAAAGTTTGTGACAAATTGACGGGATACCGTTAAGGGTACACCACTCCAAGCACAACTTTTTGCATCCATTGTTCTGTGTGCCACCATCTTGTGCTGAAGTGAAAGAAAGCAGATGTTTAAACTGGCCAGCACATGGTAACATTTGAGATAAGGTCATACAATGAGCACAGATGTAGCAAGTTTTGTAAACAGGATCATATTTTAAAAGGAGCTACACAGCTAACAAATGTGGTATATTTATACAAATGTTGGTTTATCTGAATATCTGTGGAGAATGACTATTTCAAAATAATACATTAAAACAACTTGGGCCAGTTTCACAAAGCAGCAGGCTGCTAGCTAGCAAGCTATCCTATTTGTACCTGTTTAAAAAAAAATAATAAATTCACTCGCCAAGTCTATATGATTAAAAGATAAATGTGTTTTTTTCTTTTTCTTTTTTTTTTTTATGAAAATGAATTGGATTTAGCAGTCTGCTACCTAGAACCGCTTTGTGAAACTAGCCCTAGGTTACAAGATGACAATCAAACTAAAGAAATCCTTACATCTGACATTCCTAAAACTTTACAGTAAGTATCTGAGATGTGGGTAAGTTATCATACAGTATACTGCAAAATCAATTGCTTCTTTGATCAGTTACTAGATGAAAGTTTAATAATACATTTACTTGAGACAAACATTCATATGTTGGACTTTATAATGAACAGAACTGACTTAATTTAATTGAACCTTTACTGTACCAGAAACAAACACTGTAAGGCTTTACTGATGTTCACCAATAAAAAGAGATCAAAATAAACTGTCATGTAAATGCCCAGTACTAAGGTTACATATATGAAACTAAATTGTATGTGCTAGTACACCTTAAATTTATAGAGGATATAGGATTTGGCTCCTGCTCCAGTGACTTTGTCTAATGCTGGGGCCTCTACAACTTTTTATTGGGAGAACAATACTTAATTACAACTGGTGAGTGGTTGAAAAACCTTTCTTTTGGATTTATCCAAGACCTGAACTTATGGTATTTTTTAAAACATTTTTTGAATGCTGTACCAACACAAAACAGATCTTTCATCACAGAAAAATGCCAATCAAACAGAAAATCGACCTAGTGCTATAAAAACGAGATATTTCTACTCGACTATTTAATAAGTTATTTTACAAAAAATATTTTCACCTGCTGTATAAATTTTTGCTTGTGCTTTTGGTCATTGTCTAAATAGCATAAATATTGATAACAATAAATTATGTTTCTGCCACTGAGAAAAAAGGCAGGAAAAGGTTTTGCTCATCAGACAGGTAATGTTGATTTAAATAACCCAGAGGGGACAGACTGATGTTTTGGTTTTCATAGACCTTGTGTGTAAACCCAGGTTAGTTCCCCATCTCCCCTATATCAGTTGAATCACCACTGTCCAACTGAGACAAAATATAGAGCTAACACAGTCAGCACTGCTATGTTATTTCTAGATCATTACACAATGGTACATGTATGCCTCCTAAAACACTGGACCTATACTCTATATGGTTTTAGAAATCAAATATAACTACTTTGCCTGTAAATCCAGAAACTAGGACTACTATGTCTCATGACTCATTTTGGAAAGTTTGGCCTCTCAATTTTAAGCATTCACACCCAAGAGACGACAAGGATTCATATTGCATTTAAATAACATTTTTAAAATCTCAATGTTTTTCATGCTCTGACCTTGCCATCCAGTTATGTTCTCCCTAACACAAAAAAATGTCAGTAAATTGTGTTTTTAAAGTAGCAACTGGACAACTTGTACCAATTAGTGCAGATCAGTTTTAAAAAGTACATTTTTGTTGATATGTTTGCCCGTTTTGTGTCTGTTGATGTAATGAAGAAATGGTGCTGTGTACTTACACCGTGTATACATCATAATTGTTGCTTGATGCTTGTATTCCATTGCTAAGCTCCTCCCCCCCCGTCAATGCAATGAGGTGCAGAAAGAGTAACCACTCTGCCTACTGTAATACAGTAAGACTGCGGCTTGAATCTATCTTCGGATATTCATGTTTTTCACAAAGGAAACTGGTTGCTATTACTGTGCAAGGGTAGATCTCTGTAAACAAACGCGTTTTTAATTCACTGCCTGAAAACCGGAATTTGGAAGAAAGGTATTATCCATTTTCCTGACAGTGAGTCTGTGTAAACTGAAAAGCCGGAGAGAGAGACTCTGGCATCAGCCACCGGATAAAATTTAGCTCGGTGCCTCGGCTGCGGCCAATGGACGGCTTCTTAGTAATACTGGTAAGCGCTTTCTTTGTAGGGTTGCTAAGACAGGTATGTTGATCTAGACGGGTTTTTTTTAATTGTTGTATTTAACTTCATGTCCACATAATTGTTGTTTTGCGAAGACAGTGTCTTTTGTGGTTCTCCTGTTTTTGGTTGACAGCGACTGGTTTATAGTGATTTGAAACCGAAATACCTCACGTCTAAATTAGAGTTTTTAAATATAAAAATAAATACCTAGAAACTGGACACTTTTTTTACGCTACTGTATATTGCGAGCGCCTGTGCACACACTGCTACATGCTAAGCAAAACAGTATTAACGTGAAGCGTTATGTTAAAATAATGTGCCTGTGCAATTTTGTTACCCACCTATCTTTCTGAATTGAATTAGCTGTAGAATCGACAACACTGACTTTGTTTATGTTATGTTGCAGCCATTTCTAATGCATGTTTTTAACATTACAGTCTGAATGTACCATGCTTGATCTCGCAGATACGACTGCTTTTTTCTGTGTTTCTGTCAGTTGTATTTTCACAACTTTTATTTGCGAGAGGTTCCTTTTGGAAATTCCATGGTGAGCTATTCCTAGATATATATATATATATAATATAGATATATATATATATATATATATATATATATATATATATATATATATATATATTATTTATTTGTTTATTAAATGATTAAATAATACCCGAATGGATTCGCGTGTTTGAAGACTATTCGCATGTAGCCTACACCCTATAGTACCACATTAATTTAAACTGAAAACGTTTTCAATCAAAGCCTTAATATCACAACGGCAATGCCACTACAGGATAGACAGGTGTAGTGTTATTTTCAGGTATGCGGTAAAGTGGTATGCAGTCGCGTATACCTAAGCAACTTCAGCTATGAAAGCAAGGAAGCACCCATTCAAATCTGGTACGTTATGGTGTTTTTCGGTCTTTTACATCTTTTTAAATTGAATGTACAGTATCATTATTTCCAGTCTTTTACATCGTTGTTAATGTAATGTGTCATTTTTTCCACCATTAAGAAAATAGTATGGTCTTTTAAATCTTTTTCTTTTTTTTTAAATTTATCATATTTCCAGTCTTTTACATATTTGTTCATGTAATCATATTTATACATATTTATCATATTTTTCCACCATTAAGAAAATAGATATGCAAATATTTATCATATGCAATACATTTGTCTTGTACATATTTTTTTACTTGTGTAACTTTGCGGTAGACTTCTCATTTTGTCTTGTCAGTTGTGTGTGTGTGTGTGTGTATATATATATATATATATATATATATATATATATATATATATATATATATATATATATATATATATATATATATATATATATGTTCATAGGCATTAATTATATAATGGTAAATGTACCTCTGTTTGACAGTAGGAAAACAGCCATCAGATTGCAATTGATTGCACCTGTACCCAAATCTGACAGCATACCGCTTTCAGTGTGACAAAGTACTGCTTTCTGACATTACATGAGTCAACTTTTGGTACGTGCCACATTCTGATGATGTACCACTTCTGTTCCTCACATGTACCTGTAAAAAACTGCTCGCATTTAGAGTAAGCAAATTATATTTATTAAGTTACCGATGTCCAAGGTGTTTTCGGGCAAAGTAAAATGTACTTCTAATCTGTTTTTTTTTTTGTTTTTTTTTTTATTAATTTAATACTTTTTAATTGATTATAAATTACATCATCAAATGATAAATGTGTCGCTTAATACAATAAAGTCAGGAAAATACTGTGTTGACTTGGGTTCAATACACATTTTGGGTAAAGGGAGATAGTGGTATTTGGCTAATAGCATGATTGTGGGAATCATTTACTATATACCATGTGATAAACTACTACAAACCCATAAAAGAAAACAAAAATCAAGGCATTCTTAGTTTAGCTTGGCCAAGGTCACATTTGTGGGCTTTGAATACTGATGACGCCTACTTCATTTGGAGGTCCTGGTTATAATAATTTGTTTACCCACACATACTGTAAAAAACATTTCCCTAGTTACGATAGTGAAAGAAAATTAAGTAATCTGATCCTTGGACCACAAAGAAACCTGTTCTAACAAGTGCTACAGGATGGGATTTTTCCTAAGTGTTGCATGACATAATGCTCAAATATACCTGTGATAGTAAATAAGGCTGATATTTGCATGCTGTAACAGCTTGAACTATTCGTTCATGGGACCTTACTGTAATTCGACATACCTGAGCTGGTTATCACTAAACATTTTCTAAATTAGGCTAAAAAAAAAAAAACAAAAACAAAAAAAACTTAGGATTGGGTGAAACTTTCTTACAGTCTTGTTTTTCGTTACATTCCTTTACATTCATTACCTTCTTTCAAAAAAAGAAAAGACTTCAGGTAAAACACGGACAATTAAAACGAATTCTTAAAATAGGGTGTGCCTTTATCAGAAATCGTCACTGGGAGAAAAGTGTTCCCTCTAGACCCCTGAAACCCACAGGGCTGCATTTCCTCTGTCGAGGCGCAGAGAAATAGGATGTTGGTTTGTCTGAAGAAACAAAAACTAAGACAATAAGAATGGCTTCTTCATCCAAAATACCAGCTTCCTTTTAAAGAAAAAAAAAAAAAAAAGCATATTTTAGAATGTTACTGTAGTAATCAAATTACTTGCTTTACTATTTTGTTCTTTATGTAAAGTCAAAATTAAATCTCTGTTGAATTGCAGGACTCTGGAGAAAATGTTCCTAACCCTAAACGCCAAGTCCTTAATAGCATTTGCACCTGCAGGATTATAATTTACTTTAAGTTTGCTTTTGCCCCAGCTGCAATGTGTGTATTTATGTTAAACAAATGTAAAAGAAAATATGCAGTGAAGTTCAGTTTAGATTTGGATGAACATCGATGATGTTTTGTTTTCTTCAGTTGTAAAGAATGTGCCTATGACCAGCGTTATGGATAACAGAAACAGGAAGAATTGTCATTCGTCATGATAAGATGTAACCATGTTTACAGGAGGTACAATAGGTAAGTGGAACAATTTAGGTTACTATACAAAATGCATCTTAATAAAATGATCACACTCCCAATTAAAGTAAACAATTACATAGCAAAAATGTCTTCCACATAAAGCCAAGCCCCACCCCACCCCCCATCCTCCAAAACAGAGACCAGGACTAAAGGAACCATTTGGAAATTGAGTAGAGACAGACTTGGGACAGAATGGTGGAAGTATTGAATGGATTTGTTACATTGGATTAGCCAATCAATACCAAACTACTGACAAGCCAAATTACTTTTTCATTTGCAAATTTATTTTGTTAAACAGAAAAATCTTGAACATTGTTTGATATTGCTGACTAGCAATACAGCAAACTAGCCAGTTTCTGGAATGGCCCCCAAGTGTGATGGATGCAAGTCCTTCAGTAGATAGGAACAAATTGGGACACATTTTAGGCTTTCTGTTTTATTTGTTAAATGTTTGAACTCTTCAATGGAAACTCAACACTGCAGCTTCCAGGGCCTACATTTTTAATATCTAGAAAACATTTACATTTCATACTATTTTTTGTTTTAGTCTTGTCTTATTTGTTTTAATATGTTTTTTTCTTCTTCAAAATGTTAGTAGTTGATGCTTTTTTACTTCCATATCTATTGCTGCTCAAAAGGGTAAAAGCTGTTGGGTTGTGTTAAAGCACACTTCTGTTTGTATTTACAGTGAACAATAGGGATGTGAGATCTACTGTAGTGAGTTTCAGTTTAAACCATCATACAAAGTTGTTCCTGTGTTAGTTACCTCTTTTCTGTCTAAACATACCACAAAGCCTGTTTATGTATACTTACTAATGAACTGCAGTGTTTGCTGTGGGCTGCTGTCAATGGCGTGCATGTTGTATAGTATTCTGTTGATTTAGACCTTAAATTCCAAAATATCTGCTCTGGTAAATGTACAGTGTACACTCATGACACTGGAGTCGTCATGCTTTAATCATTGTGCATTGAAAACTCCAATCTGGGTTAGACTTGCAGGAGTTTGGAGTTACTGCCAGGGTTTCTTTAGTTTGTGTATGTTCGTGTATCACTATGTGGAACTTTTGCTACAAGAAGGTCATGACTATAAAAATGAACCGTGGAGACTTGGCCTTATTATACTTTTTGTGCCTTTCCTTAAACAATTCATTGAACTAATTTTATCTCTTAGCTGCAGTGTGCGATCTTCAGCTTTGTGAATGCTATTTTGTCTTTTTATTGTTTTCCTTCAAATGAAACTGAGTGTTATGAAAATTTATATTGTAATACTGCTTCTGTAGGGTTTTTTTTAGGCTGCAAGGAGACTACAGTATCTTGAGCAAGCCTTCTAAACAGCCATTCAGCTGCAGGCTGATTCCGAGCTTCTCCAGCTCCAGGTGGCTCCAGCAGCCCTGCTTCAGCTCCAGGTGGCTCCAGCAGCCCCTGCTGCAGCTCCAGACTAGCTCCAGCAGCCCCTGCTCCAGCTCCAGATTGGCTCCAGCAGCCCCTGCTCCTGCTCCAGGTGGCTCCAGAGCTGCTCTGGCTCCAGCAGCCCCTGCTCCAGCTCCAGGCTGGCTCCAGCAGCCCCTGCTCCAGCTCCAGGCTGGCTCCAGCAGCCCCTGCTCCAGGCTGGCTCCAGAGCTGCTCCAGCTCCAGGCAGCCCCTGCTGCTCCAGCTCCAGCTCCAGCAGCCCCTGCTCCAGCTCCAGGCTGGCTCCAGCAGCCCCTGCTCCAGCTCCAGGCTGGCTCCAGCAGCCCCTGCTCCAGCTCCAGGCTGGCTCCAGCAGCCCCTGCTCCAGCTCCAGGCTGGCTCCAGCAGCCCCTGCTCCAGCTCCAGGCTGGCTCCAGCAGCCCCTGCTCCAGCTCCAGGCTGGCTCCAGCAGCTCCAGGATGCTCCAGCAGCCCCTGCTCCAGCTCCAGCTCCAGCAGCCCCTGCTCCAGCTCCAGGCTGGCTCCAGCAGCCCCTGCTCCAGCTCCAGGCTGGCTCCAGCAGCCCCTGCTCCAGCTCCAGGCTGGCTCCAGCAGCCCCTGCTCCAGCTCCTGCTCCAGCTCCAGGCTGGCTCCAGCAGCCCCTGCTCCAGCTCCAGGCTGGCTCCAGCAGCCCCTGCTCCAGCTCCAGGCTGGCTCCAGCAGCCCCTGCTCCAGCTCCAGATGGCTCCGTCAGCCCCTGCTTCAGCTCCAGACTGGCTCCAGCAGCCCCTGCTCCAGCTCCAGGCTGGCTCCAGCAGCCCCTGCTTCAGCTCCAGGCTGGCTCCAGCAGCCCCTGCTTCTGCTCCAGATGGCTCCAGTAGCCCCTGCTCCAGCTCCAGGCAGGCTTCATGAGCCCTTGCTCCAGCTCTAGGTTGGCTCCAGAGCTGCTCTGGCTCCAGCAGCCCCTACTCCAGCTCCAGACTGGTTCCAGAGCTGCTCCAGCTCGAAGTTGCTCCAGCAACCCCTGCTCCAGCTCCAGAGCCACTCCAGAGCTGCTCCATCTCCAGCTGCCTTTAGCTGGCTCTGGCTCCAGAGCCACTAACACCTCAGCCCGCAAAGTGCGGAGCGGTTACTAGAATTATGATTTAATGTTTCACACGTCATACCTGTAAAACTAAGTAGGTTTTGGAGGTCATTGTAACACAGGTAGATTAAGGCTTTTGCAAGGTTTGTGGGAAACCTTTGACCTCCAGGTCAATCAAGCTCCTAGAATACCAAGCTGATTCTCTCTTTTTGACTTTTTCAAGACAGCAGTAGAACTGATTAATCGTATTAGGATACATTTTTTAGAATTAATCAGCTAATCTACTTTTGAAGTAAATCCGTTATTCACAAATAGGTCAAAATAGTGTCTGTTTTCGCCTCTCTCAAACTACCATAGACCAAGAACCAAAACCGCTGTTCCAACAATGACCTGCTAAGGATTCACATATATTGGACAGGAGTTCATTAAATATGACTAATTACTGTAGATTTGTAAGGCAATGTTACAAAAATGTGCATTGTCTACTTTATTTTTTTACCTGAAATGCACACAAGATTTTATTTTGCTTTTGAACTGTAACAACTGTATGGCATCCTTTGTCTTGTTATTAATTCACAGGGGTAAAGTCAGGCCTTTCTTACTTCTGGGATATTTTTCAACTTTAATAGTGTTACATATAATGATTTTGATAACGTTTTGCAAATTAACAGATATTCTAATACATTTCTGGCTTGTGATTGTTCAGGCTAATTCTGTCTTCATAACTGTTTATGTCAATTTAATCACACACTAACTACATGAACATTAGATGCAATAAGTATTTAATATTCTTCGTGTACTGTACATGTACTGTATGTTACATTTTCACATTTCACAAACCACAGTAATTTTCTGTTAAGGTAAATTACTTTATTTTTAACAGTATTTGTAAAGATTATTGACTTCCAGATGTAATTTTTTGGTAGAAAATATTAATCTCTTCGGTAAAAGTAAAACATGAATATCTTACAACTGCTGGTGATGCACAGGTACAGCAAAACAACGCAATATAATTTGTAGTAGAAGCAATGTCATAAACCAGACTGCATGTTAAATACAATACAATATTCAGGTGCAGTACGTTTTACAGACTGCGGTCACATATCCGCCTGTCACATATCCACTCTAGCCATTTATCCGCCATGATCAGTCTCTTCAGCAGCGTTAGTTTATTGTTGAACAGAGACTGTAGATCCTACCAAAGTTTCCGTATAGTGTTAGAACATTAGAACATAAGAAGTTTACAAACGAGAGGAGGCCATTTGGCCTATCTTGCTCGTTTGGTTGTTAGTAGCTTACTGATCCCAGAATCTCATCAAGCAGCTTCTTGAAGGATCCCAGGGTGTCAGCTTCAGCAGCATTACTAGGGAGTTGATTCCAGACCCTCACGATTCTCTGTGTAAAAAAGTGCCTCCTATTTTCTGTTCTGAATGCCCCTTTGTCTAATCTCCATTTGTGACCCCTGGTCCTTGTTTCTTTTTTCAGGTCGAAAAAGTCCCTTGGGTCGACATTGTCAATACCTTTTAGAATTTTGAATGCTTGAATTAGGTCGCTGCGTAGTCTTCTTTGTTCAAGACTGAATAAATTCAATTCTTTTAGCCTGTCTGCATATGACATGCCTTTTAAACCTGGAATAATTCTGGTTGCACTTCTTTGCACTCTTTCTAGCAGCAAATCCTTTTTGTAGCGAGGTGACCAGAACTGAACACAATATTCAAAATGAGGTTTTACTAATACATTGTACAGTTTTAACATTACTTCCCTTGATTTAAATTCAACACTTTTTACAATGTGATCCATGCGATGCTATTGCTGGTAGTGTAACGTGAGCTGTTCAGTATGTCGATATGTAAATAAATCCTATTCGCCTGTGGGGTGTATCAACTTCAACCTCTGTCTCCATCTCCTGTCCATCACTCAGCAGGAATGCACACACCCACACGGCAGACGGCTACCCTGTCACAAGCATTAGTACCCTGTATCTTTCTAAACAAGGGATTTGGTGGAGCTCCTTAATAAAAACGGACTCTCAAAACAGTAATTGTGTGACTAGCAGTTGTTACAGCTGTGTATAATGGTATTTAAAACAGGATCCATTCATCTGCCTTTTTGCATATCCGCCCTTACTCTGGTCCTACCTCAGTCGGATTTGTGACGGATTACTGTATTTATGTTGCTGTTGTGACACAATGCAAGTATCACCTCCCGTGTGCTAAGAAACTCCAGCTCTTAGTCACCAAAATGAAAATAATAATTTGCAAGACACTCCTTGAAAGACCTAGCCTTTATCCAAGGCAAAATCTTTACCAGATTTTTTTTTCTCTGTGAACTCTTTGATGATTTCTTTGCTATGATGCACATACAGTACCATCAATTGTGTGACCTGCACAATAGGATCATAATATAGCTTTGTTTGTTGCCTCACGGCCACCCTGAAATTAGGTGCATTTTTGTAATGCATATAGAGTTTTGGAATAAATATAAGATGATGTATTAAGAATCTTCTTAAATTCATGTTTTAGTGATGCTTATGATTTGATACAGGAATTTCTTCTCACAGGTATGAAGCCAGGGATGTAAACAGCACTTATCTTCTACTTCTCCATTAAACCATGAGTGAGGTGCAGGCAACAGTGGAGTTCTCTGTGGAGCTTCGCAAGTTCTACAATGTGGATCTGTTCCAGAGAGGGTAAGTGCAGAGCAAAAAATCAATAAATGCTGCACTGTTAATGTATCTTATTTATTTATTTATTTGTTTTTTTTTCCCAACCCACTACTTGTATACCTAGTGCTGGGATGAATGTTTATTCAGACGTAATCAGAACCCTTATATGTAACGCTGTATTAAAGTAAAAGGCCTTATTTTACCCCCACTGAATTAATTGCAGAACAAAGGATGTCATATAGTAATTTAAGTTAAACATTGTTTTCTTGTGTGGGGAGATTTGTCAGTTTGATTTGTTTTATTGCATTCCACATAACAGAATATAGGATCACAACAAAAAAAAAACTTTGATCATTATGCATAACATTCCTCTTACAAGCTGGGCCAGTGTTTGAAAACTGTGAGGCATTTGAGTCTCACACTGTAACTGCTGCTTTATCCCCTGATTATGTGACTTCCAAAATCTGAAGCAGCACCTGTGATTTTAGGTAGAGATCACTATTTGGCAGCTTGGGTTGTGTAACTGCTGCTTTATCCCCTGATTATGTGACTTCCAAAATCTGAAGCAGCACCTGTGATTTTAGGTAGAGATCACTGTTTGGCAGCTTGGGTTGTGTGCGTATCCTAATCTGGACTGTTTACTTCTTGCTGTCAAAAGCTGAGTTCCTCTGTTGTTTAAAAAAAAAAAAAAAAAAAAAAACACACACACACACACACACACACACACACAACACACACACACATATATATATATATATATATATATATATATATATATATATATATATATATATATATATATATATATATATAATATTATTATTATTATTAATAATGTGGAGCCCTTTTGTCACTTGCCATTTTAGAAACTGTCGCTCTAGTTGGCAAAATGTAATTTCTGGCAGACACGGACATGGATTTTTACCTTCGAATACGTCGAGCAACATTCATTGAAATATTCAGATACATATGTCTAGCCTTTTGCTTTCTGGTGGAATTTCTGCCATGAATCAGTGATATTCAGAGGGCTTTATTTAAATTATATATCAGTGTCACTAAAATGATTAAGTACTTCAGTATCTGCTTGCAGGTAATCCTCATTCAAGGCAAAGTTAGCAATTAGGCTAGCAGGTTAAAATTACTTGTATAACAAGAACTTTATCAATGCAGATAAATGTTCAGCAATTGGAAATGTAGTAGTAAACATTTTAGCAGGATACTGGAGAACAACAAAACCAACTGTTCAGGGAAAAGGAGGTGGCGTGACCAAAGCATCCTGTCCTTCCTCACACTGGGAGCAATGATGAATATAGCAGATGAAGCAGCTTCTGTTTGTCTACATTCACAATGGTTAAACTAGGCTGTATGGTCCAGTGCTTAAAGAAAGTGGTTTGTAACCAGGAGGTCCCCGGTTCAAATCCCACCTCAGCTACTGACTCACTGTGTGACCCTGAGCAAGTCACTTAAGCTCCCAGTTAATCTCTAATGATATAGATGGGTGGGTGCGTGAATGTGCTGATTTTCAGGTAAACACTAGTGTTAGATCCTTCCTGTGGCAATACGGAACTTAAATTGTAATTTATTTGGATAACAGCTTAAAACACTTCAAAACTTGACTGAAGACTTATTTGCAGTCCAAAAACAGGGACTCTGTCCAGCTATATTTTCCAGTCTGCCTGATGTTTTTTGTGGTTGATAATTTTAATAAACCAAACATGGTAACACAGTAACATTACCTTAATGTAAAAAAATATATGAATTAATAAATAACCTACGCAAAGTACCTGAATGGCAGTTTGGAATAACCAGGCTTCTGGTTAGTCATCTAGAACAGGAGATGAGATGACAGCCAAACACTGGTTCTGACCTTTGCTCACAACCAGAGTGGTCTTGGTAGTAAAGCTATTGTAATAAGCATTTTACGAAGAGACCAGATACCAGAATCTCATGGGACAGAAAAAAGGCAAGCACTTCTTTCTGAAATGACTCGCTTAAACAGTGCCCAACTTGCTGGAAATGTTGTGTAGTGATGATGATTGTTATATTGATTGTATATATTTTTAGTTGCGACTTTGTTATGTGGAATGTAATACCCAAAACAGTGAGTTTTTTCCCCATTTGTTTTACAATTCCATTTCCACATTTGTTTTATTTGAAGTGTTTTAAAGTTAAATTTCAGTTTTCATTTGCTTGTTCAGCTATAAAAAGGCACAAGTAAACCTCATGTTATTATGTTATGAAAACTGACAGAGTTTAGTAAAAATACTCTGAATATTTTTTGCCAAATTACCCTTTATTTTTTCATTATGAATTTAAATTGGATTTTTTTATACCATTTTATTTTTAATGGAAAATTGACCTGTATTTTATTTCTGTAATAAATAGTGTGTGAATCACTCAGAAAACATTGATTTCTGTTTGTTTTTAATTCAAGTTTCATCAACATAGTAAACTATCTGTATGAAATCGCCTTGGTACGCTTGGGTTGGATTTATGTTTTGCCTTTCTGCCCCCCTAGAACTGCCTTCGTGCCCCTGAAATTTCATGCCCAATGAAGGCAACATTACCTTGCCCTTCATGACCTGTAAAATAAAGGCACACACACAGAGGCAA
This sequence comes from Polyodon spathula, assembly GCF_017654505.1. Classification (NCBI taxonomy): domain Eukaryota; kingdom Metazoa; phylum Chordata; class Actinopteri; order Acipenseriformes; family Polyodontidae; genus Polyodon; species Polyodon spathula. The sequence continues at coordinate 10,286,808 of NC_054539.1, read as the reverse complement.
CAGCCACGCACGCTCCCTGCCCCTGCTAATATGCTGTCTCTGCCTGTGTTCAGAGCAATATAATGGATTTTATTACTTTTTGAAAAACAAACAAATTTACAAATGAATTTTTAAATTATGAACGAATACCTGAACATGAAAATGAAAATCCTCTGTGTTTGTCCCAGCGCTAGTTATAACCCTTTCTTGGCTTAAGCGGTGTTCAGTCGTTCTACCAATTCATAAGTGCATTACAACACAATCCTATTAATGTTGTGTTCTGAGGCAGTAGTGAATATTAGCTACAGTATAAGCATCAGCAGGTTGCATCAGTGTATTTCTTATATGTTTATTTAACAAGATTGTTTTGGAGCTGTATGTAAAGTATTCTCAGGTTGTTGAGTTTCTGCCCCACCCAGCTATAAGTCCCTTCAGGGTAACTTGGGAAAGCAAGTATCTGTTATATTTTAGCTGAGCTATCCAGCATTCCCAATATGCAAATAAATGTAACATAAGATTTTTAAGGGTTTAGTTTTGAATGTTGTATATGTATCTATCGGTGATAGGAATGCAATATTGTATCTTTTAAAATAAAAAAATAATGTATTGCAGCCCAGAAATTGTTCAGAGGAGTAAGGTTTGGTATCATACAATGGAAAGAAAGCAACATTTTAAGAGTCCATTAAAATATGTCATCATTATGTTAAGTTGTTAATTATTCCCCCTGTTTAGTTTGTCAGAACTAAAGGCTGTAGATATGTCATTGGCAGAACTATAACACAGCTGACAATCTGATTTGACATTTGACAATCTGTTTACTATATTTTGTCTGAGAACTGTGTGTGCATACTGCAAACCTTTGTATATACGATGTTGGACAAAATAATTGAAACGTCTAGAAAAAGTACCATGTAAGGAGACAGTGTGGTCCAGTGGTTAAAGTCCAGGGCTTGTAACCAGAAGGTCACCGGTTCAAATCCCACCTCTGCCACTGACTGACTCGCTGTGTGACCCTGAGCAAGTCATTTAACCTCCTTGTGCTCCATCCAGTGGATGAGATGTTAAATCAATGCCCTATTGTAAGTGACTCTGCATATAATGTACAGTTCCCAGTCTACCTCTGTAAAGCGCTTTGTGATGGTGGTCCACTATGAAAAGTGCTATATTAAAACAGATGTATATTAAAATGATGAAAGCTGGGTTTCCCTTTGGCAGAGCCATCCAAAGACATTGATGAATCTGCTCCAATAACTCACAAAATCCAGCTTTAAAATATGTTGGTGCTGCTGCATATTATATTGCCTGAAGTTGTAGTTAAAACTTGTATTAAAAATGTATGGATGGTTGTATACCTTACAGTGAAAATAGTTGGTTTTAAAACACACAGAGCTTATAAAAGTTGTTGCAGACCACATGCAGACTAGTCGGAAGTGTGGCGTGCAATGTACTAAACAAACGCAACGCTGCTAGCAGCGTTTTAATGAATGCTTTGCAGCCGCAGTTCTTATTTCCGCTTTATATGTAATTCTGGCATTCCTGCATAAATTTTTAAAGAAACAGGGTGGAGACTCAGTGCAAGTGAGGGATCAAAAATTTTGTAATGACATGTACTAAAGCTGCGGGCAATTGCGACACTTACAATTGCATCAATTTGTTAAGAACAGTTGAAAGCATGTTTTAAACAGTCACAATTGTTGCTGGTATTTCCCAGTCCACTTTTTCTCGTGCATTGCCAGTTGTGCTCAATGTATTTGAGACAAACACCCAAGTACCTAATTTTCACTGAAGTCAGGGTGTACTTACAAGCCTTGAGAACAAATTTCTTGACATTTCTGGTTTTCCCAGTGTGTTGGGAGCAATAGACTGCACACATGTGTCATCTGTATAGGACCATGATCTATTGTGTGTTAATTGTCAAGGCTACTAAGCAGACCAAGTTAAAAAATAAAAAAACACAACTCTCACTATTTAATTTTATTAATTTTATTAAAAGAAGTGTTACACAATTCTCGCTAGAGTTCTCACTAAATGACGCAAATAATGATTAAATTATTATATTGTGGCTGTCTTCATTAAGATATTTTCTCTTAGTACATACGACACAATGTGCACTTTGCGAATTGTCGGAACGAAAATGCAAATTGCAGTATGTTTGTGCTGCGACTGGCTCATCTTAGTACATCTACCCTTTAATGTTTACTGTGAGGGGTGCTGCTGATTTCTCATAAACTGTTTCAATGTTATAGAAAATTTACAGGGGCGGATCCAGACTTTCATGAAGAGTGGGGGTAAAGATGGTGGGGGGGGGGGGGGGGGGGGGTACCTGATACCTGATACAAAACATACTGTTAAAGTTAACAATAGAATGAGTGGAATAAAGCAGTTCATTAAAATGGGTTCATCCCTATGACCCTGGGAATAACCCTGTGTCTCCTAAAAACAAAATGTGTTAATCTTTAAACAGAAATTAAATATTTTATTTTAAGATCCCTTGACATCCCAATATCCTGTTGTAATCGCACTCCCCATCGAAAACAATTACAGTTCTATATAATGTAGTTGGGAGCCATGGTTTTGTGACTATGCAATTTGTGTTCTGCCTTATAACTACTGTACTACTGCTAGTGCAATTGTATTATGGGGCAAAAGGAACCCGTTCCAAGGTAAAAAGGGCTGCCTTATATCAAGAGAACACTGTATTGTCATCATTTCTTTGTAGTGACAGATGTGAACCTTAAATTGGACATTTCCCAAAATAAACATTGATCCCTATTTAAACAAATTAGCATTTCATTTGTTAGTCAAATCTTGGTAATGCAAAACTAAGGAGAGACAATAATTTAACCTACTGCCATTATGCCTTACCTGTATTCACAGCCTCTGCAGTGTTGGAGGATTTCTGGAGTGTCACAATGCATTCTCAGACCTTTGGCAGCACAAATGTGATCACAGAGAATTTTTTTACTGTACTCTATTTTTATCATGGTGCTAGGGTATGAGACAGGGAGGCCACATAGCTGAGAGACTGCATTATGAATAGCTAAAGCTGTAGTTTGCACCTGCTTGCTACTGTGAAAATGTACTAGATATGTATTTAATAATTTGCTCAAGGTGACTGCCAGTTTAATTTTTCACAATTCTATCCTGAAGTCGCAGGAACAACATCGTCTCTAAGACAAATTTTCTAAAAGTGAATGTCATGTATGCTGTTGGTCAGCGCTGTGCCGACTTTTAAGGTGAGATAGTTTTTATTGCCACAGCCCTCTGCCACTATGCATTACTCACAGAGCACTAGCCTAATCACATGTTTAAAGGTGCGTGTGTGTGTGTATGTATAGTTTTAAATACTCAGCTGACTGCAGGACATAAATTTGCATGTCTTGCCAGAGCTCAGCTGCAGTGAGCCATCTCCTAAAGTTCACTGTCAGGGAGTGTTCTTTGTGAAACTCAAGTATAAGAATGTGGTAATACATGTTTGATTTTAAAATCTTTTGAAGGGACACACCTAAATCAGTAAGGCAACAGCTACAGCATATCTTTCCTGTTGATTTCAGTTATTACTTCTAATATTTCAGATATTATTTTTAGCATAACCATTTTTTTTCTGAGAAGTAATAAGATGAATAAATGCACTTCATAGAGTTTCACATGAAGAAAATCCAGCAGTAGTTATTAGAAGAAATGTGAAAGTTCTGTTTTTCTCTATGTGTTTGGTATTGTAACCCCTCTGAAAGTGTAGAGAAAATGATCCAGTATGGCTACAACTTTGTTAAGAGAGTCAAAAAGAACTAATAAATACTTCTAAAATATTTCCTGGGATACTGCAAGAAAGTCAGAGTACACGGCAAAGACCGGCATGTCTTGAGAAATAGGAATTTTGTGTCTTGAAAGGAAAAAATAAGTGCTTCACCACTGGTTAATGATGATGAGCTTTGCTGCATACCAACAGCTACTGTAGCTCATTGATCCCTGTTGAATGAACAATCCAGATATCACTGCTTCATTGTCAATGTCAATGTGTGCCAGAAACAGAAGATCAATGTATTGAGTTAGTGACTAAGATTTTGTACATTGTGTAATGTTTATTGCGCTAACGGTGGTAAAGTTGATGTAGGGTAACATCAGGTGATTAGTTTTAAAACAAGGCTAAACCTGTACAGGACACTTCAATATGTTTACATCAAATGGCAAACAGAGATTGAATGTGCTTTTTTGAGTAGACATGTGCCAACAAGGTGTTTGTGTAATTGCTTAGCAGCTGATGAATGGTTAAAGATCTAGGCAAATAGGAAGGACATGTGCTGGATCTGGCTGCAGTAAATTGCGAAACGTTCTGAAGTGATTTTAAATTTAGACTGGAACTGTTACTGAAGGTTTGATTTAAGTGAAATGAAAATCTTCTACTATATCTATTAAAATACACAGGTTACTGTGTTACTTTGTAATCAACTACAGACATTACTGCAGTTTACTATAACATACCTATCTGAATAGCTTAACTTTTCTCTGAAACTCATCTGCAAATATAGTGAATTCATCCCCACAAAGACTACATGATTTCCTTTTAAACTTCCTTCTTTCAGAAAAAGAGAACTTGAATCTGTGAGTCATTTATACTGTACACAAAAAATGGTGACACTTTAAAAAAAAATGCTGATGTCTCATCCAATTAACAAAATACAGGATGTACACACCTAATGTAAGGGATGACCACATTTATGCAACTCAATAAATACAAGTTTCTATTATTGTAGGTGTGACTTCTAGTACTAGTATTGTAATGAATGTGAAAGTGCCACTACCCATATCTTCCCGTACCTCTTTGTATGCTGTGTAGCTTTCCATGTTAGAGGTCAACTATTCATCTACTTTCTTGGTGGTTTTATCCCTGATAATGTCCACACAATGCCAACATATTTTCAACCCAGAGACATAGAATGTGCTGCAGATCTATGTCGTGGTCTTAAGAGAGAAGAGTACTGCAGTACATCAGTAAATGCCAAATGTACTTTTCATGTAACAAAAAAAACCTTTCTGGATTCATTTAGGTGGGGATGTATTTTTAACTTTAAAAAGTTTAAGAATTGTTAAATGTTTAGTTGTAAGGGCCTAAATGTGGCACCCTTCTGCACCCAGTCTTAACTTAGAACATTACAAATCTGTATGCTGTGTTTTTAAACTGTGGCCTTGTAATGGTCTCAGAAAACTGTGGCTTATCAACCTGTTATGTCACGCTGATGAAATACTGTATACAGTATTTTGGAAAATCAGTACCAGATGGGAACACAAGCAATCGTTTGGTTTCTGAAGAATGCGCTGTAATTGTGTTTCCAATAGTTAATCCTTAGCTTAAATACTTGCCTGAGCCTCTGAAAGCACCCTTAAAATACAAAAATAAGAACATTATTTAGTGAATATGTTGGTTGTAAAATAAACAACAAAGCACAGTAGGCAAACTTTATTTTTGCATACCACTGTTAAAACTGTCACTTTTTGATAAAATTGTGTTGTCTAATTTTAAACTTGGTATCCCCATAAGAACAGCAACTTACAAGTCCTGATTCACAGCCACAAATTAAAGCCAATTGTCGCCTCTTCCCAGAATACTTAAGTTTTGTTTTATTTTGGGCTGAATTTATTTGAAGGGTATTACATTACATTAAATGTTTTGGTTTGATGACAATTCTAGTATAGGTTACAGGTTTTGGGATCTGACTTTCCTATACAGACTTCCTGGTTTCCAATATCATTTTGGCACTGGATACAAATAGCTATAGTGCATCCAGAAATACGCACAGGCAAGACAAAATTAACATGTTTGACATGCCAAACTTCCTGACCCTAGGAGCTGCATACCAAAATTTCCATATTGTCGAGCTCTGCAAGACATGTGCTGTGAACATGAAATGTTTGCGAGCAAGACATTTTAAATACTAGCATTGTTGTGCTGTACAGTTGTTAGGCAGCAAAATACACAAGACAATGAATAGAACATTGCTTACACAGTTTGTGTAATTTGTATTGTACTGTAGATCTACACTGTATTAAACTTTAAATGCAGCACTGGTGTTTTTCCATTGTTTCTGTTTATACTGTGTATTATGTATTTTAAATTAAATATATTCAGTTATTATGAAGCAAAATATAATAACTGACCTGATTTTCACCAAAAACCACATAAAAACACACATTTATGTAAGGATTATTTTTGACACGCTGGGCACATTGTTTGTATTAAACTGCAAAATGACAAATGCACTGTATTTATTTTGAAAGGGATTACTGTACCTGCTCATGACAAGACGTAAGGTATAAATATAATAATTTTAGACCTGCAATCTAACATTTAAACATAACGTTTTTAGTCTAGCGCCTATAAAGGTGCAATCGGCACCATAATTTCGTATTCGATTATATTTATCAAGGATAATCGATGCATCGATGTTTTATTTTTCAAAATAAACAAAAACATCATTTTTTTTTTTAACAGAAGCTCTAATAACTAAAAATACCGTTGTGCATAATAATTAAAAAGGCACGACTTGCATTCAAATAAGAACAATTCCGATTAGAAAAAAAGAAATACGAAGGTTACGTTAAACTTAAAAGAATATGCCTGCGTCCGTATCAGATTAACATTGTAATAATAACAAAAAAATACTGTATTTTAGCAGAAGTAATTTCTGAACTATGGTTGTTCAATACTGTTTACATGTTATGTCCAAAAGCAAAGCATTTTAATTAAACTCACAAATCCTGACTAATGTAACTGTCATACGAAATTCAGCTCCTTTTTCTATAATATTGCCATACAATCCAAACACAACATGCTTTGAAACAAAGGGTAATTGCTAGATTTAATTGATTTAAAAAAGCCGTGTTGCCTTATTTTTTAAAACGTGAATACTTGACCTACTTATGATTTGTTTTATCCAACGCTTAATGTAAACTGGAAGTGTGTATCCTAGCAACACACAAATCTACTGTACTAGCACTAGAAGCAACACACTCACACTCAAGGTTTTAATGCAAACAGGAGACTTAAAACTAAACTGGATACTAATTTGATGCATCGATTCACCAAAATGTAATCTAAGGTCTGTAAAATTTAAGGACAGGTGATTTATGTATCAATTAATTGTTGTACCCCTAAGTGCCAACACCAGTTTTATAAAAAATATTCATTCATTTGAATAAGGAAATTTGCAACAAGCGATATTCAATGCTTTCCATTCAAAACTTGCTTGAGTCATTAAATCAGCTTCTTTACTGAACACTGAAAAAACCCTCTGCCTCAAGTCTGATACAGGAGGATATTCATATGAAAATATGTTGTGATTTGTTTTATAATAACGTTTGACGTTGCTTACCTTGTAGTACAGGCTACAGTGTGTTAGCCATTTGTTGCAGATGAGACACAGGTTCATTGAAAGCAAATTCTTCCTCCCAGAGTGGTTTAAAGCCTCATAGTTTCGTATATTACTCGTAGTGGGTTTGCTCAATGCCATTGTCCACAAAACGAACAAGCACATTATGAAATTTACTTTCAACTGCACATCCGGCTTGGAAGGACGAATGCTCCAGCAAGCGGTGTCGAAAGTCAACAAGTGACAAATACTTACAGTGAACATACAGGTTCAAAGAGCTTGTTGTGTTTATTTTTACTTTCCCTCTTTTTTGTTTTTGTTTATTATTCTTTCTAAAGTTCATTCGAGCCGCAGTGTGCATCACCCAGCGTTTCACCGAGAGCCGCACTTGAACTGCAAAAGATCCGCTCGCGGCTCGCAATCCGCGGTTTGGCCACCTCTGTGCTATTGAAACACAATACTGTATGTTGTGCTCTTATAATTGATATTAAAAAGCCCAAATAAGACTTTCCCTTTTATAGCTTCTATTGTATTATAATAGAAAATGAAATGTGTGATTGATGTTTGTCTGCATATAGGCCATAATATATCACATTTACTATGCTGATTTGGCAGAGGAGCAAAATGGAAAAGAGACAAACTAAAAAATACACTGACTATGTTTACTAGCAAGATAATGCTGTTTTCTCACTGGGGTGTTTGCAGTTTGGAGACTGTTAACTTGTGAAATTAACTTGCCCCTTTGCCCCAACCCCCACGTTATTTGCTTTTCACACCATGCAACCACTGGATGTTTTCCATGTGGTTTTGCCCCCATTTCCCATTGTAAAATATTATGCAAACTCCAGTAACATATCAACCAATGGAATTCTTTGCTGACAAAGCAAGCACAGGGACGTTATTTGTAAATAAATATTAAAACATGTAGTGCTGTTCAGTATGTTTAAACTGTGGGATACAAGTTACATTGTATTATTTTAACAGTGGTGCACAAACCCAAGTTCTGGTATTAGAGGTTTTCAGGCTTGTGCAGAAAACTGTTTCCCCTCCATTGAGCTGTAGCTGTAGAGCTGTAGCACTAACATTCTGATGTAAGGCAGGGTTACTCAATTAGATTCTCTGGCAGGCCACAGAGTGCTCAAGATGCGAGTACTGGTGTTTTTTTTTTTTTTTTTTTTTTTTTTTTTTTTAATGGAATCATGCCTTACATACAGCAACAGAACACTGCACTTGCACCAATGGACTAATAGATGTCAGAAGTAACTGCTAACAGTGATACAATGTCTGATCACCATTTAATAATAAAAATAGAAAGCAAATATATTTCTGACAATATTCAAACGACATCTTGCAAACAAATAATCCCATTGTAATGCTATTAAAACAGCATATTACTCATTTTAATTTTATTAAAACTAGAAAATGATTGCGCAGCAAGCATTCAAGTTAACTAGAGACTGGAAATTGCTGGCAGATGTTGGTCAACGGCTTATTTTTCCACCTGAGATTGCCAGCACTAACCTTCGACCAGACATTTTCTTGTGGTCTGGATCAGTACCTGGTAGAGTTATTAGTGTCATGGGAGGATGCTGTGGATGAAGCGTACCAGAGGAAGAAACTTTGGTATACTGAACTAGCTGTTGAAGTGGAACAGCGAGGGTGGAGAGTCTGGGTTTACCCAGTGAAGGTGGATTGTCGAAGATTTGTGGCTCACTCTACAACCCGGTTTCTCAGAGATGTCGGGTTCACTGGCCAAGAGTTGCGTCGCACAGTGAAGAACTTATCTGAAGCAGCGGAAAGAAGCAGCAACTGACTGTGGTTGAGATGAAAAGATTCTGGCTGGGGACCTCAACCACAATAGGAAGAAAACAACGCTGATGTACAGGTAAGTAAGCTGGGCAGAGTTGAGTGGGGGACGGAGGGGGTGATGCTGGGAAGCCAGGATCACTGTTGAGCCCTCTTGAGGTGTTGTGGGCTAGTCGACGAAACACAGAGGATGAAAGGTGCCCACTTGAAGACTCCAGAGGTGTACCCTACTTAGCTCAATCCAGATGGTTGTCATGCTGATGTGCTGGGGAGACTGCACTGTGGTTGATCCCCAGAGCCAGCATTACACTTCAGCCATCAACACCAGGCAGAAGGTTATCGACCTCATCAGATGGAAAGCAACGCAAATGGATGGAAATGGAGCTGGATCACATTAGTTTACTGTAAAGCTACGTCTTAGTTGGTGCTTATCTTGGTGAGAGCCAAGTTCAAATCAGCATTAAGTTTCAACATCTACTCTCATATAATGGAAATCATGAAAGCACATCAGTTAGTGGTCGCATTATTTGTATCAGCATCTTATTAAGCGCCTGATTAAAAGTGTAGCACTGTATCTAAATATGCATGAACTCCAATGTGTTTAAGTGTAAATGAAAAGTTTGTAAATTATGTACACAGCATGACAGGGAGAGAAAATAAACTTAAGTGCATATCCAACATGACATCTTTTGAGAGGTGTTTTTTTTAAGCCAAATAAAAGATCTTTGACAGGCTCGATTTCTTCTGCTAATTTCTTGTGCCTGAACACTTGCTGGTGGCCGCATAGCTATTTATTCCTAAAAATACAACGTTTATCGTATGAAAAATTAAGAAAATATAGACATATGCACTTAAGTGTTACATGTATTACTATAAAAAGTAATAAAAGCCTCACTGTTTCTCATTTTAAAACATACAGCAGCCCCTCTCAACTTCCCAAGCCTTTCTATAATAAACTGGAGACAAAAAACTGGTGTTTTGTAAGATTTAAAAATAAAAAGTAAATGATCTGACACCAGGACAAACGTAATAGTTTAATCAATCATAACTTTAAAAAAAAAAAAAAAAATTTAAGTTGGGTAGTCGCCAATTAATTTTGAATTAAATTTAATTTTTTTAATTGACCTCTGACCTAATATGGCTGCCATATTGAGGGCATGTGACTACAGTTGGATAGCACAATTTGAGTAATTGATTTAATGTCGAATATTCACCCTTCCACATTGATTTAAACTCTGGCCATATCAGCGATATAGACCACATGCTTTATCAGGTCTTTATAGTTGGCACACAGTTATATTCTGTAATTCTGTCATTTAAAGTTCATATTACAGGTGGTGTCCAGTGAACATTACCTTTTAAGTGCCATGTTGTTTATCACATGTCAATATGACTTTGTTTACAAACTATAGTATTCAATTTGATAGGTGAACAAAATCATCCATTTCTAGCTTAATGTAAGTCCCTCGCAGTATGTTACTGAATGCAGTAATTAAGGCACAATTTAGAAAACAATGTTTTAGAAGTAGGCTTATGTAACATCAGAATTTAGGTTTATTTTAAAGTCTTACAACAGTTATCAAACAATAGCAGTGACCAGAACAGCATATTGTATTGGAAACATTGAGCTTGTTTTTATAGCAGTGGGTAAGCTCACTGCTTTTAGTATATTTTTAAATTGAAGGCTGTTGCAAAGTAACATTTTCCACTGACTGAACCTTTCTCATTCATAAGTAGCAATGCTATTTTCCAGAATAATTATTTCATTACAACTTTAATGACACTGTCAGTTATAGAGTTCTAAATGTGTCTGAACTTTTGGATCGTATAGTGAAGAAGCCAGTAATGGGTTTGCTAGTATTTTTAAAATGCACTGACAGCAAATGAGATCAGGTTTACATTATTAGAGTTGAAGCATTATATTTCCATCTAATTAAAGCTGTACCTAAGGGAGAATGGGATATGTATAAGTGTCTTATTAATAAACTGAAACATAGTAGGAAAGAGGATGGGGTGGGGGGGTTACAAATTAACTTTTCAATTATTAAGTAGATATAAATGAGAAAAAAACAAACAGATTAGAATGATATAATACACAGTATACAGGTTGTTGGATGGTATTTTACCCTTTTTGTTGTAACAACATTACAGTTTGTCTAAGAGGCGTACAGTACAGTATGTCTGTCACACTTCAATTTGAGATAACTGGAGTCCGAATTTATCTTGAAGAACTTGTTTATGCAGTATGCCATTTACATTTTATTGCATAAAGGCAATGTACAGCAGTATCATAATCCTGTGGTATGATGAAATTAATTTAAGTCATTCATGTTCTATCACGTATGGCAAGTCCCAAAGCAATAGGAAATTGCCTGGAGATGTACTAAAATGTAAGCATAACATGGTCTTGCTCGGTCTCCAGATAGTTGCTGTAATGGTGATAGAACTTAGGTAGCAATTACTGCACCTGTCTTATTGGTGTTAATTTAATGTTTTGATGTTATATTATTCAGGTAAAGGTTTAATAGTACGCGATGGAAACAGAAAAAAAAAGCGTTAAGGCAATCAACCTTTTGGTGCGTTCCCCTATAAGAGAGACAGGCTGTGTGCATGTGTCAGTCAGCTGTGTGTAGCAGTGACGTTTCAATACACCAGTTGAGAAAGTTGTTGTAGCTTTTAAATGCATTTGAATTAAACAAAGCAAGCTTCATAAATGCCATGCTTACCTGCTGTTTGTTTAACATCCAAGAAGTTGTTGATGCCATCTCAAAACTGACCAAATAAAACTTCAAATCTTGACCATAAAAGCATGTAGCTCTTGCAAAGTTGCCATTAGCCTCTTGGTAGCCTCTCTGCTCCGTCTCCTTGCTCGGTCATCCAATTTGGAGGGACGGCCTGATCTAGGCAGGGTCTTGGTGGTGCCATACACCTTCCACGTCTTAATAATCGTCTTGACCGTGCTCCAAGGGATATTTAAGGCCTTTGATATTTTTTTATACCCATCCCCTGATCTGTGCCTTTCAACAATTTTGTCCGGGAGTTCTTTTGAAAGCGCCTTGGTGTCTTTGCTTTGAAATGCACTACCCAGCAGAGGAAACCTACAGGAACTGCTGAATTTATCCTGAAATCATGTGAATCACTACAATTTAACACAGGTGGAGGCCACGTAACTTGGTGTGTGATTTTAAATGCAACTGGTTACACCTGAGCTAATTTAGGATTGCTATTGCAAGGGGGGTGGACACTTATCCAACCAAGCTATTTCAGTTTTTATTTTTAATTAATTTTTTACAAGTTTCTAGAACATTTTCTTCACTTGGAAGTAGCTGAAAACCTATAGAGAGAGAGAGAGAGAGAGAGAGAGAGAGAGAGAGAGAGATGATTAAAAGCAGAGGATGTCAAAACATAAAATTATACATTTTTTTCATGTGTATATTTCTGGCAGAAACAGTACCAAAGTAGACATTGTCTTTTTTTCTTTTTCTTTTACTTTTTTTTTTTTATATCCCTGCCATTGTAGTTTCTTCCCAATAAAGAAAGTGGCAAATGACACATTTTCATAAAGTAATAGCGTTTCAGAGTTTTTTTTTTTTTTTTTTTAAAGCTGTCCACACAATGAAAACTGTCAAATTTAACTTAAATAAACTCAGCCGTGGTGATCTGCAATACGTGTTGGTCAGTTTCATCTTATACCTCTGAGTTTATTTTTTTATTAATGAGTCGTAAGATACATTAGTTGAAACAGTATTCACTACTAATGACATTTGAAAAACTATTTGGGCAAGAGCAGTAAAACATATTATTAACCAGCCACGCACAAGGTATTTTGCTTGATTACAGCAGCTTAGATTCACTTGTGTATCAATTCTCTGCTCATGGAAACCACGGCATCTTGCATCGAATTGCTTTAAAGTTGCACTGGTAAACATTCTTTGCTACCTGCCCAAGTGGGTTAGTGCATACAGTATTTTGATGTTCTCAGACCTCTGCTTATACATGTGTTTGTGTCGTGGTGAATGTATGACCCCTATATGTTCTTTGTCTTTCAAGATTTTATCAGCTGCGTTCAACCATGAAAGTGCCAATGCGGATTCCTCACAAACTGGAGGCCAGTCTGCTTCGTGCTTCAGGTGAGCTCTTTAAAACCACTTTGTTCTCTCGTAGTATTTTCAATTACTTTTACTCGCAAATTTGTAATTCATATTTCACTGTTACATTTGTGAACGCACCTGTTCTCTTCTTTGCTTTCACAATAGGGAAATAGTTCAGAACTTGCATGCGACCATTTTTTTTTATTGATTTTCCTTTTCTTTTCTCATTTTAGGACAATTTTAGACCCTGTCCACACTAAGTAACCGATCTGAAGGTATCCACACTAAAGTACTGTTTCATGTTTAGTTGGGCTTAATACGTACAAACACTTTTAAATAGTCTGGTTACAGTTCCTAGTAGCGCAGTGGACTGTGGGACTTAATATGACATTTTCCCACCATAACTGAATTTTATGTTTACAACCCGGCACATGTGGATCCCTTGCCCACAAAAGACATGGCGCTTCTTAGCATGAACATTGTGGCTTTGTTTCTTAAAAACACAGGTACATTTTGTCATAATGTGTGCGTTTCATTTTGAACTCTGAAGTTGACCGCTTTCATTGCTCCTGATATCGTTGTGCTTTGAATTCGGCATCTGATCACGTCACTTCATGATTCACCATATTGTTTCTTACCTTATAGCTACATGAACAACTGTTAATAGTCAATCCAGGTGAGATGTTTTCAAGTGCGATCAGTTTCCACGCAAAACTCAAACGAGGTTGAAAACCCTGCTGCCCCTGATACTGCATTTCCATGTTAATTTAGCCATCCTGCATTGGATGCCAATCCGAGCTGCCCTGGTTTTTTTTGGACCCTTTCCCAAAGCTGGATAGGTGGAGGTACATCACAACACTGACCAATCAAATGACGAGTGGGTGTAAACATTTCATTCACATCTGGGGTGAGCTTCAGGTTTCTCCGTCCTTTAATAGTCTTATGTTTTCTTTTTTTCCAAAGAATTGTTAGGATTGTCGGAAGCAAAGCAATAACGTTCATCCTTTTGGTTTTGTAAACAAATTAAAGTGACCTTAGCTGCAAGGCTTTCTGGGAAAGAACTTCCGGAATCTGACCTTAGATGCCAGGCTTGCCGGGAAAGAACCGTCAACATCCGTCGAACACACATAGCATCTTTTCACTCAACTCAGGTAGACTATCAGTGTGAGTTCAGGAGGAATGCAGGAGAACCTGGATCAGTTAAGATTGGCATACACGTGGAGATATAATTATAATATAAATATAAATATAATATGCCTAAACAAGAGGAGTTGTAAAAACCCATAACGGGGTGCAGGGCTGTAGGAAGTTTCAAACCCTCTGTGGTTAAGTCTTAGAATATTGCATATCAAAAAAAAAAAAAGAGTGCCACCTTTATTAAATTTCAGGAAAAAAAAAACTAATAAAATCACATAAGCTTTTAAAAAGTCTGTAAGGAGGCATCAAGCATAAACAGAAAGAAAAGGTTATTGAATAATGTGCACACAGTTCCACTGTTTTATAATAGAAGAATTGATGGATTACAAGAAGCTAATACAAAACATTGACTTTTAAAAATAATGTTCTCCTTCATTGCTTGATAAAAGCACAAAATCAATATTAAACGTTGTCTTTTTCAATATTTTTGCTTTGTGATTTATCGTTTTGCATTCCCAACAATTATTTAAAACCACGTAGTTGTGTCAATTTATATTTTGTGGGTCTAAGTCATTTAGTTGGGGTGAAACTGAGTGCCTGACTGATTTGACCAGTGGTAGTATTATTAAAGTTTTTTTTATTTTTTTATTTTGAGAATTTATTTTTTTAATCATTTTAAAGTTAGTTTGTTTAAATATGTAAAACAGTTGCACTGTTATGTCTGGTTTTGACAGTGAACAAGGCAAGACAATTGGGACAAAACATAATACAGTTTTAAAAACTATGCAGACCTTTGAGTGGTTTATAAATATTACCACAATTCTTCTTTTTTTAATTAAAAAAGAAAGCTTTTCAATTGTAAGTAAAGCACCTGTAGACACTTGCATGTCATAATGTTTATACATATTACGTGGTTCATTGCTGGAATACTTTATTATATTACAGCAGTTCAGAAAATGTCCAGCACTGTTGTGAGAGAATCATATTTCAGTCTTCCACTAACATTGTAGTTCAGTCTACAAATAAAGGTGTTTTGAAAATACCTGTTTAGCTTATTGCTGGCATTACAATAGCAAATATGAAACAGTTTAGTAACAGTCCAGCAATGTCATGTGAAAGTAATCCTATTTACAGTGCTTCACACATTAAGTTTTACTGGCATTACAATAACCAGGATGCAACGAACTAAAAAGAACGTACTAACTGGGGATGATCTCGTGGGTAATATGGAGGACAGTACAAGTTAATACCAATTGCAAGTAAGCAAGCAGCTCAAGTTAGTCCCCAGCTGCATGTTCGTATTTGGCTCCATTGCAACAAACCCAAAGTAGCTGCTGTTGCCTTAGCCTAGAGGATACTAAAACACAATACTAAGTTAGTCTAGCAATTTCTGTAGACTAAAGACTTGTGGTATCATACTAACTGGAACAAATATGAAAAATCCTAAAATGTATAGACTTTTTTGAAACTGACCTATTCATAACCAAAAATGATGTACTGTAAAATGGTTTGAAATTTTCTGAAGTGTCAAAAGGTTTGCAACAAGACCAGTTTCACCCTTATTTAACTTATTCAACTTAATGTAGGCTTATTTTGTGTGTATATATAAATTCCAGTAAGGCATTCCGTTGTCTCTACTTTCAGCCTCTTCCACAGGGAAGGCAGCATTAAATCTGCTTACAAATGTATTCCATGCAATTGTGCGCTGCAAAATTGCTGTGGAATCCTTTCGGCCATCCTCCACATTTTTAATAATCTTTTATACACTATATGAAATACATTTTTTGCTCCATTGCATAATTTTGCACACAGCTACTGGCCATGATTGCCTTTGTATGGATGCTCTTATAGGCTATATCTGAAATATGAAAGTAGCATTTCTGATTCGATTTCACCTTTTATAGTCTAATTAGGGTTTCTAGTTTTCGGTTTTTATTTTCCATCTCTCTCCATCCCTTTAACCCTTAATTAGCAGTTGTTAAGCCTTAACTGAATACTATAATTAAATTAGCGAAGCACTACTAGAAACTAACGCGGTGGAAATTAATAAGCTGAATTCAGCATTTAGAGCCAGAACAAAATGCAGGCTCAAATAGAATCAGGTGAGATCAATGCATGTCGTTTGTTAACGCGATCAAGATATGAGGGTAAAAAAAAACAACTCCTTTGGTAATTAGTGTTTGATTACGAAAGCGAATTGGCTCAAAATATGTTTAAAGGGACATCACATGATCAAAAATAAAACCTGAAAACTAGAAGCCCTATGTATAATACACCTTTGGTTTATAAACAAATGCGTTTGTTTTGTGTTTGAATTGAATAATGAGCACTAATACAAGTTTTGTTTATCCTCTAATGCAGCTTCATTATTTGTTTATTTATTTGTTTGTTTGTTTATTTTTAAATTCAGTAGTCGCCAATTAATTTTTACCACGTTTTTCTCCCAATTTGAAATGCCCAATTGCATTTAGGCTCAGCCCACCGCTACCATCCCCGTGCTTACTCGGGAGCGGTGAAGACGAACACATGCTGTCCTCCGAAGTGTGTGCCGTCAGCCGACCACTTCTTTTCACTCTGCAGGCCTGCCATGCAGCCAGCCCAGAGCTACAGTGTCGGAGGAGAATGCAGTTCTGGGCAGCTTACAGGCAAGCCCACAGGCACCCGGCCAGCCTACAGGGGTCGCTGGTGAGTGGTGAGCTGACAATACCCTGCCGACCCCCCCCACCCTCCCCCAGGTGGTGCTTGGCCAATAGTGGCACTTGCCCCCTGGGAGCTCCCGTCCATGGTCAGCAATGGAATAGCCTAGACTTGAATGTGGAGAGACTTCCATATGCGCCACTTGGGAGCCCCCAGCTTCATTAATTTTAGTGGTGTTTTAAGAAAAATAGATTATACATGTGAGTTTGGTTTAAGAAAATGGGAAAATATATCCTTTGGTTGGGTTTTAACTGTAGTATACTTAACTGGTGAGTGTGGGCATATAATGTGTAAACCAAGGGAAATGACCCTAACATGTTGTGTGAATCAGTTAAATGTAGATACTGTAACATGTATAAAACTATAATTTAGGTATATTGGTTTAGTCCTGGGGAGGAGCTACTGATAAGAGAGGTTATAAGTATCTGTGTAGGGGATGTTTTAGGGGACTAGATTTGAGACTGCTGTGAGGCTGGAGTGACTAAGTAGCTATGTACTCGGTGTATAATATCTGGTAAATACAGTTTTGTTTTGTTGATTTGTTTTTGTTAAATTATTAGTGCTTTGTACCCTCAGTACAAACATGTAACCTCAGTAAAAGCTTACTTTTGACATTTAAATCTCGACTTCTGACTGTTTCCTGCCACATGCAATAGCCACTTGACCACAATACTTTACAGTTTCTTGGCTAATTCTTCCTTATTTGCAAAATTTAACAAGAGGTATGTCTCCAGACAGAATGTATTTATGAAACAAACGGTGTGTAGTGTGGTGATTGTAGTATCCCACCATCCTTGTATAGAAAATCAGAAAATGTTTTAGCTCTGTCTTTTGCTGAAACATTGCTTTTTTTATAATTTATTCGTTGATGCAGTCACCATGTTGTGTTTCAGCAGAGACGCGTGAGTGAAGTCACATGATGAATTTACTCAACTTGGCTGGGTGTAGTGCAAAAAGAAAAAAAAAATCCACAAAACTAGAGTTGCAAGGAGAAAACACAGCACTGCAAAATTCAATTTCCAAAATGCCTAATTCCGTTACCAATGCCTAATCCAGCGATTCTGTCTGTGGAAAATCAGTAGCCCTACAGAGTGTATTTTCAGTCAGTGCCTGCTTGTTCTTGGCATAAAATGGTAAGAACAAGTGGCAGCTTTCACATTAAGCTTTTCACCGTCTGTGAAAACAAACGTAAGTGTGACCACTGCTCCTCTCCTGAACAATTTGTGTGGTGTGTGTGGGTGTGCCCCTTCCTTTTGTGGAGGGGATGAGGGGATTGGTATACTATTGTAGAGCATCCCAAGATAATTATCATTATTTTAACTCATTTTAATAAATTTAATATATGGATGTGAAAAGCATTTAGATTGTACTGATTTTAAGTAAAATAATAAAAAATATGTTTATACCTGAATTGAACACCTGTAAATGGGGATTCCAAAAATTGTGTTGAAATTATTCAAAACTTATACCTTTTAATGCTCAGAGTCAGTATTTGCAAAAACTATTATTCTGTGGCTTATTATCTAACAAAGATGCAGAAGTGGAATATGCTAGTTTATAACAATGCCTTGATAACTGGACTCTGTTTTAGTGTATGCTCATAGAAGCCTTAAGTCTAATTTTAATTGGGATTTTAACAGCCTTTGGCTTTAATGTCACATTGTAGGAAAGCAGAGTTCACCAAATCTTACAGCATTAATGACAAATTTAATTTTCTCCAAGCCCTAATCCACAGAATTGCTTAGCAGCCCGAAAACTAAATCAGAAATGTCAGTGATTCTCTGGGGTAGCACTGATAACATTTGGCAAAATGATAAATATGTTTTGTAAAATTGGTTTGAAGGTGAATTAAAGTTGAACTACCTTATAAATAACTACTTGATTTAAGTGTTTGTCCAAATGTGTTATTTGTGGGATTGTTTCTTTTTTTTATTGTAAGATCCACTATGCTTACAATGCTACCTGTTCTGCTGGACAAAAGTGAGCTTTAGTCATAAGCATCGATGAGCATGCATCCAGAGCATGGGTACTACGCTGGTTTCTGTATGTTTTTAGAATAGAAAAATCAGCTCATATTGAGAAGCTCTCATTTTTATTCCAGTAACTGGAAGTGATGATGTCTCTTTACTTTTGCTGAGAAAAAGTTCTTGTCATTTTAATGGATGCACTGTAAAAATGATAGAAACCTAATAGTGGTCTGCTATGAAAGGTACGATTTAAATTAAAGATTGCTAATGAAGAAGGTGTTGTATTAAGGAGCATAAACAATAAAGCTTTGTTAGCAGCCATTTTCAAAAAAACTTTGAAACTTTTGAAAGTGTAAAAAGTTGTAAAGATGTTAACAATTAAAAGAAAAATGACAGGTGCATTATTTAAACAGTTGTATCAACACATGGGGACATGTAACACTATATTTGTCGGAACTCCACTACATAGGCTTTAATGGCTATGCTTATTTTTTAATTGTTACCATACACTATGCCATATTGATCACACTACATAAATATTGTGGTAATTTATTGTATATAGTACTTGTCAGGTCTTTGGGCTCTTGAGCTTTAAGTGTTTATTTATTTGTATTAATGTCAATACTCTCCTTCTTTTATAGTAGCAATAACATTGATGAAGTGTATTATGAATGTGTCCATTGATTATTATTGAGTACTGTGTTCCCCTGCCTGTGTCGCAAAGCATTGCTGTACATTTTGTGTCACATAAACAACCACCACAGGTTGAATATGTGAGGTAAAAGGTGTGTGTGTGTGTATAATATATATAAAATAACATTTGGTAAGAAAAGAACAGGCACACTGAAATCAAGGGTACAATTGTAGACTATTATAAAAGAGAGTATGACTTGAATTGATGTCTGACTGTTCTGTTACAGGTCCAGACCTTGCTTTTCCTGCCACTGTCCACGGTAGCATTATCTGCAGTAAAACATTTCAGATTCTTTACAAAAATGAGGAGATAGTTGTGAATGATGTCATGATCTTCAAGGTTAAAATGCTGCTGGATGAAAAAAAGGTAATGGATGTCTGCCTTTGCAAAGTATTCCCTCTAACATTTAACAGGAAGTCAAGAATTTGAATACCCTTCTTTTTTTTTTTCTAGATTGAAGAATCCCTAAATGAAATGGATTTTCAGCTGTCTTTAGGTCTGCATTTTACAGATGCAGATTATTCGTAAGTACCTGGAGAAGTCTACATAACATTGGGGCTCACAACTTCTTCAAAGTTTATAGAAATGCTAAATAATTGATCACAAAGGATGTATTTTAATAGTTATAGTGATTTGTTTTTATTATAATTATAATTTAATATACAGCCTGTCTAAAAGTGCACCCTCTATAACTAAACTTTCTGGCAAATTCCTACTATAACCTTAAAGTACTCCTGTAGGTATATAACTACAGTATATTGGTGTCAAGTTAAGTGTTTAATTAGGCGCCTCATTTAGTCCAGAATGACACATTACTGAGTAATTGGAGTCGAATTGCCAACCCTATGTTAGCCTTCATTAAATATGTTCAGCAAACTAAGTTAACGTTTGTCTGTTTTCAGCCCTGATGACCTGAACTCATTACAGCTGATCAGCAGCCGTACATTGAAATTGCACTTCAGTATGCACCGTGGGCTTCATCACCATGTCAATGTGATGTTTGATTACTTCCATCTTTCTGTCGTATCAGTAGCTGTTCACGGCTCTCTGGTTGCACTACATCAGCCACTAATAAGGTAAGCCATGTGACTGTTATTATTATTCTTATTATTCTTATTCTTATTATTATTATTATTATTTATTAGCAGAATGACTTAGTTGTTACAAAATATCTCAGTGCAAAGTATCACATTATAAAATAAAACATTAGATTGGAGCAGTAATAAAGCACAATATAATCAGTAGCAAATAAGATCAAATTCAAATAAGAGTAAAATAAAGAATACAGTAAATAATTACATTTAAGAGTGAGTTCGACTAAGAGCAGTTAACTTATAGTAAAATATTTGCTTACACAAGTAAAGTCCAGTAAGAGCACGTAGTAAGTATGATAAATGAATGAGAATGATTTCAAATAAGAGCAATTACAAAAAACGTGAATACGGATACCTATAACAGTAAAATCAAGTACAAGATACAGGAAATGGTTATAGTTAGGAGCAGTAGTTGAATGCTGCGAGCAGTTCAGTGCAAATACAAACTGATGCAAGAAGTGGTACAACTGGATGCCATATACTGTAGTCCAGTGTAGTCGAGACATCCCTCCCCCACCCCGAAAAAGCAAAAAGCAAAAACACGAACCTTCCCATGGAATCTGGCAAAG
This sequence comes from Polyodon spathula, assembly GCF_017654505.1. NCBI lineage: Eukaryota > Metazoa > Chordata > Actinopteri > Acipenseriformes > Polyodontidae > Polyodon > Polyodon spathula. The sequence continues at coordinate 10,265,407 of NC_054539.1, read as the reverse complement.
CTTTAGTAATTCTGTGATTCCTGGACATGTTGGATACGTATTGAATTGTCTGTTCTTAACCGCCCACCTGCCCATTTATTTTGTCAATAACCACGTCAAAAATTACCACGTCAAAAATGATATATGATTATATATATATAATATATATTAATATATATATTATATAATTTTTTTTCAGATTTTTCATTCTTAGCCCCCTAAAAAGCATAAGCAATTGTGTGTGTTATGGGTTGAGATTAATATTGTATGTATATATATATATATATATATATATATATATATATATATATATATATATATATATATATATATATATATATATATTTTTTTTTTTTTTTTTTTTACAGTTGCAGCATTATAACAGCAGTGCAACAAAAAGTCATATCACTTTTTAGAAATGTATTTTTTGTGCTATAGATTTCAGAGCAGACACCCTTCAAACTCTCATCAATGCTAACGTCTTTATCTAGTATGTACATCAGAAGACATGCAATGGAAATGTTCAGTCAGGTCATACATGGTGATTTGTTGTGGTAAACTTACTTTGTATCTTCCACTGTTTCAGGTACTGGTTTGTATCGCTGTTACATGCATTATTATCTGTGAAATGTATTTCATCAGCGGAATAAATCGGTTCCTTATAACATCAACAAAAAAATAAATGCACTCATCTCATTCTCTGTAGCTAAGTGGCGTCCATGTTTTATTCTCAGCTGTGCTATCTATAGATGTGCCCGTTGGTCTGCTTATTTATTTGATGGAGCATGTAGAAAAGGCGTGTTAAACAGATGCACATATAACCCCCTGCACACTATTCTCACAGGAGTGACAAATTTGGACTCACTTGCGCTCCATGTGGAAGTGGCAGGATAAGCAGCTGGGTGGTTAAATTGTCTACAGTACAAGGTTATGCTCAAATAATTTTCAAGCCTACTTTGGTGCTTATGATGAATTCAGCTTTTTACAAGGTTACTGTGTTTCATTGGTCATCATGATGGCTTTAAATCTCAAGTCACAAGCAAAATGAGTCCCTTGAGAAGAGGTTTATTCTCAAGCAACATGGAGGTTGTTCCCATTTGAATGAACAACAAGCCTCTTAATACAAGCAGAATTCATTTAAATGTGATAAGACAGCGTAGTGTCTGTTTCTCTACATTCACACAGCTGTTAAATAAGCCCTATAATGAAGCTATAAAATGAATCCTATTTGAGTGGGTTGTATGGTTTACAGGAAAAAAACACAGGAGACTGGTGCAGAATAACTCAACATTTTGAAAGAGAAAGAATCAGTTAATTTAATAGCAAATACACTTTAAATTAAAAAGACAAACAAACATTGTTTTCGGCAGCAGTGACATCATAAATGACTAACGTGTGAGTGTTACAGTAACAGCTACAGGTTACATACAGCTCTTTGTATAAACTGCAAGAGCCTTTTGACAAGAGAATTTTCTTTGGATTTCACAGCTTTCCTCGTCCTGTGAAGAACACGTGGCTTAACCGGAATGCTCCAGCTCAATGCAAAGACTCTGTAATTCCGACTCTAGAAAGCGTCGTATACGGGAGCAACTACACAAAGCAGATCTCCCCAGATGTAAGACTGCTGTTTTAATTTTACTTGGCAACATGCTGTAGATTGATGGTAAAGAAGTGGTACCTATTCTTGTTGTACTTAAACAAAATGACTGTAAACATGTGCTTTATAAAATAATAATGTGTCTCTGTCGCATGTGTGTCAGGTGGTTAACTAGTTGGCGTTCTCTATGTTGTAAGTTTTTATTTTTACATGTAAATCTTTGTTGCAGGGGAGCACATTTGTAGTATCGGAGAACTGCTTGCAACATGCCTTCAGTTTCCATTACAACCTCTGTGCCAGCTTGCTGCTTGCTTACCAGGGACTCTCTAGCTATTTCACCATGGTTACGAAGGATCTCCCTTGCTGTCACAAAATGGAACTAGGTATGTAGAGGCATCTGTTTCCCAAAACTTTCCACTAGCAGCAAACATAACTTCTTCATGCCTACTGTGTGCAAAATCTTGTGGACACAGAAAATCCCTCTTTCTGACCACAGTGTTCTTGTAACAGTCTTTAAAAAAAAAAAAAAAACATTACTATACAGAAATCGTATTAATTAAATAACACTATACTAAGCTACATAATGTTAGACCAATCCATTTGTTAACTAAGTTTGCTGTTAAAAGGTAATCAAAATTACCTTTTTTTTTTTTTTTTTAACAAAGCATTTGGCCCTATTCCCAAAGCTTTATCTTCAACTATTAAAGGATTAAAATAAATTTTTGTATGTATGTTCTAAACTGTTCTTATCTACTGACAAAGAGACCAACAACACTGCAGAACATTTTAATGAATGTCTAACTTTATAACCAATAAAACTTTTTTTTTTAAATAAATGAGCAACGGTCATTGATTTATGATTTAATATTACCACTCCCACTCAGCCTGACTTCTTTTTTTGTTTTAATGGTTGGGAAAAGGTATTTGTGGTAGAGTACTGATATTTGAAACATAATGTGGTCCACCACTTCCCTATCCGTAGGTGCGCTGTTTTCTATCGGAGATTAATCCCAAACTTTTTAATACATTAAATGATTCAGCCAATAACAGACATTTTCATCATCTTTATGATTTAATCATTGTATCCTTGCTGCCTTATTCTTTTTTATGTTGATTATATTGATCTCCATTGATTATTATTTTTTTTTTTTGTAATGTTGTTTTCATTAATTTGTTTAGTTTGTTTTAGTTTTTTGTCATTTGTTTTTTGTGTCTGATGGTAAATATATGCTTACAGGTGTACAGTATTAGCATACTAAAGCTACTAACTTGTTTCTTCAAAACAGCATGAGATCGACCAGTGTTAATACCCAGATTTGCAAATAACATGCATTGCGAGATAAGAGTAACAAAGATTTAACTAATTCTCATTCATTTAAAAGCTCAGTAGTCTTACTAATCTTACTAATGCACCACGGAATGCATTGCATTCTAATGTAGATTATTTTTTAATGCACTTTTTAGTATTGCTATACTCGTCTGTGGCCTGCTAGAATTTACTGCCTTATAAATAGGATCTCTCATGAGGTCTTATGTGTATCCTAGTTTTTTTTTTTTTTTTTTTGCTTGCTAGTTTAAAAAAACATAACAAAAAAGAACTTAAATAAACTACCCTTCATGCTTTGGTTTGTTGCTGCACATTGGCTAATCTTATGGAAAGTTGCAGGGCTAGCTTAAAAGAAAATAAGTAAACATGCCTATATGTGCAATCCTATAACTAGCCAAGGCCAGCATTCAAGCCCTATATGAACGAGTTCTCAGACGACCTTATCCCCGAAGCCAGAGACACATCTCCATAGGTATGTTCATGACCAGCTTTACATGTTGACTTGCTTAGCCATTTTAACGGTAGTCAATTTTTTTTTTTGTTTTTTTTTCATGTTTTCACTTGTTTTTGACAGTACATATTTTGTTTTATTTTCTTAAGTTGATTTCATATTTTTTGCAAAATTATGCATTTTGCCCAACTCCTTTACAGCATGGACCCAATCTACACTTGTCCATTGTAGAATTGGTAAAGCTGTCTGTTGCTTGAAATTGTTCTATCCCTTGAAGAGTTGTTTGCTGTTCTTAATCTACCTGATGGACTTATATGTGTGCAGCTATGAGTCTATATTGCATATTCTGATGCGATTATTATTTATTTATTAGAATCATTTCATGTTTAGGTGATTTTGTTCGTAAAATATAAAGATATAATAATAAAGACAATAATAATAATCTATATTTAAGTACATTTGCCCAGTAACTTTGGGACTTTTGTTTTTATTAATACTTTTACATTTAATTCAGCAATAGGGGGGGTTATTTCTTACCAGTTGACTTGATTTTTCAGAAAAACTGGATGTTGATGGTCGACTTTCTGAACTCTGTGATCAGATTAAGGTATGTACACTAAATATATGACTAGATATTCATGTTGAATTTCATAGTAGAAAATAGTGTTTGTTTTAAAGACATGTAGCTACTGTGCAGGTATGTCCTAGTACACTCTCTTGCACCTGTGCACCTAATGACCGTTGAATTCAAAAACACAAATCCTGTAAAAAGTTTAAAAAAAGCAATTCTGACAGGTAAATATTAGAAGCTTAGGCTGAAATCTTCAGTACAATTTAATAATTGTCTCATTAGATCACTCCACGCATGATATATAAATCACAGCAAACTTACCTGGGGGGGGCATATTTTTCATGTGTATTGCAATACCTATAGATTTGCCCTGTAGACTGGTATTACTACTATATTTTCTGCTTCACAGGTCCTTTTAAGATTGTTTTGTTAAAAAAAAAAAAAACTAATAATGAATAGAGGGAATAATAGTGTTTTTTTCATAAATAACATACTAAATTACACTACTATATACATGTTGTTATCTCTTACTGTGAGATAAAACAATCCACCATGGGTTGAGTCTCATTACAGTGCTACAGGATTAAAGGACTAAGACAAGGCAGATGTAATTCTAACATATGTTCTCTTTTGTAGCAGAAAGAGGAAAGCCCTGATGAGCTGGCAGAGCTGATAAACATGAACTTGGCACAACTGTGTTCTCTTCTAATGGCCCTCTGGGGACAGTTCCTTGAGGTGGTGTCTTTGCAGGAAGAAGTCGCAGCCTTATTAAAACAGGAGCATCACACGCTGAGAGTGAGTATAGTGTCTTAATGCAGGGTAGAGAACGCAGTTTACCATTGCCTACTTTATGCTTCATACTTCTTTGCCTCTTAGACACATTTAATATGCATGTATGTATTAACAATACAATCTTTAATATGAGTTCTGAAAGTTTAAACATACATGCGATATTGTATTGATGAAGCATACTTTATCCCCTTAACAACCATTTTTAAAACAATTCTCAAGATACAATGTCACCAAAGTCTCCACTCTGGTTTAACAATGAAACAGTAGTTACAGTGGGTTAAAAGGTAATGGTCGATTCCTGAGGCATGGATACAGAGGATAGCATTGTTTTGTTGTTTGAGTTTGCTGCTTGCTTTGCACAAGCAGTTTTTCATTTTTTTCATTTTTTTTTTTTCTTTTCAGGTAAGAAGATTTGGAGAGGCATTCTTTTGCCTTGAGCACCCTAGACAGGCTGCTCTTGCATATCAAGAACTACAGTAAGTGTGTTTTTAATAATCCATTTGACATTCCAAATGCTAATGCTTTTAACTACTGGGTAAACCTGTCTGTCTTTCACATTCATAAAAAAACAAAACAAATGACCAACATTGAGAATTATGTGGTTTTTTTTGTTTTTTTATTGTAGCACGTTAGTATTTTCCTCCCTGGAGGTTGAGTACCATGAGGAGGTACCTGTAGGGAGTGGCTCATCTGTGCTGTAATCTCATAGCCAATCATTGCTTAATTAGTTTTAACGTAACCTGGGGGCTTTGTTAACTGCATGGTGTTTGTGAGTTACCTGTTGGTTGTATTATTACTGTATAATGCAGGGTTTTTTTTGTTTGTTTTTGCAGTGCTCACAGCCATTTTCAGATGACTACAGCGATTAAAAACTCCACTTACTTCAGTTCTCTCCCTCCCCTACCAATTGAATGTGCTGAACTTGATGGCGATTTCAATTTACTACCTATCATCTTTGAAGACAGATACCTGGATTCAGTCACAGAAGGTAGTATTGTTTAGGTATAATGTGTGGTTTTAGCAAACAAGATGTACTGTGTTCTTCTTAAATTAATACTAGAAGTGCCGGAATTTCAAACTGCCTAGAAGCGCCAAATCGGTCATTTTAACTGGTAGCTTTTAAACAGCTGTAATATGATAATGAGAGAAAAATGATTGTATAATACTCAAAAGTTTTATTTATGAACATCAAATCAAACATTTGCATAGCAGAAACACCATATTTAAATGGAAAACAAAACAGATTTTTTTTTTGTTTTTTTCAAAAGGAGCAGCACAAAATAAGAAAATCTTAAATAAAACATTGCACTAGTAATTATTTTATAACAGAATAACCTTGGCGCACCAGCGGCCAAGGCATCTGTTATACGCCTTCAGACCGCTCACCCTGCTCCTGCTGGGTCTGGAGAAAATCAGACAGGACTGGGCCTAGGTACTCCTAGTAGCGCCATTTTCGTCGGAAACAGCTCCTGAGCGGCCAGCCGTGGAAACTTGCCAACATGCCGCGACCTGCTCGGTCAGGCACTGAGGACCTTATGACACCCCGACCCATTGAGCCTGCAGCTCTATCTCTGGCCCCTGAACGGCTGCATTTGACCAATCTGGGTCTGTCCAACAGGGTTATTGACACTCTGCAAAAAGTACGGGTACAAGTGGGGTGTCTTTCAGACGTGGTGTCTGCCTCATGGGTTCGAACCCACGATTTGTCCCATAGCAGTAATACTGCAATTTTTGCAGTACCTGTTTGATGACTGGAAATCCCCCTCCACATTAAAGGTCTATCTGGCAGCTATTTCAACTTGCCATGTTTTTGCCTTGCAATTTTTGAAAGGGGCTTAGCTTTGGATGCCTATGAAGGACATTGTTCCTCGCTGGAGGCTAAACGGGGTGCTTAATGCACTTATGAAGCCTCCATTTGAGCATGCATTCAGCTGAGCTGAATTTTTTTCATAATATTAAAGCAGCTTTTTTGCTTGCTGTCACCTCCGCAAAGTGGGTGAGTGAGATGCAAGTCTGCTTCATTTTTAAAGAGGCCAGGACAAAGGTCACCCTCTGTACTAATCCTGCCTTTTTGCCAAAGACTATCTTGGCGTTCTGTGTCAACCAGTCTGTGGAGTTGGAGGCTTTCCATCCACTTCCTTTCCAGTCTGAGAGCGACAGCTTCATACCCTCTGACTAGTTCGGGCCTTGGCATACTGTGTTGACAGGATTAAAAGTTGGAGGCGTTCCAAACAATTTTTTGTCTAAGCAGCGGTTGTCCAAGTGGATAGCAGACACGGTCAGGACTGCCCATGAGCTGGCCAACTTGCCCCTTCCAGGAAAGCTTACTGCCCATTCCACCGGGGGCATGGCAACTTCATGGGCTTTATTTCAGGGTGCATTTGTCAAAGGTATTTGCAATGCAGTGGTTTGGGCTACTCCCCATGCCTTCACTAGGTTCTACAGACTTAATGTTGTGGATCCTCAAAACCCTTGTTTTGTAACTAGTGTTAATGACGGCTTCTCAGGCATAGAGGTGAAAATTGTCCTCAGTTTGTTCACCGTAGCTGCTTGTTACTGGGGTTCCGAATTGTAATGCATAAGGCAGCCTTTGGCTTAGCCTTATAGCATTCCTGTCGTTCTCCAATCTTGCCCTTACGACTGCTTTGGTACACTCCCTTATTCAGTAATAGTTATATTTCATACTTGAAAGTGAACGTTAGGTTATTATCATAACCCTTGTTCCCTAAAATAGAAACCATTAACCTTCAACACTTTGTCCATATTTGCAGCAGGCTTGAAGGAAAAATGAAGTTGAGATCTGTAAGCGCAGTCCTTGTGTGCCCTTGGAGGCAGGGCCACGACTGCGTCAGAGGCTCAAAGAGCAGATTTAGTGTACAATTTTCAGGATTCAGGTCTTTAGGTAAATACCCATCTGGTAATGGTTACATTTCTATTTCAGGGAACAACGGTTATTAGGATAATAACATTTAAGCAAGTGTTGGTCATACCAAATGTAAAATTTAAAACTAGTTTTGGTTTGGTATATTTTTCCCCTTAATTAAGAAATCTGTAACTGCATAGTGCTATGTTAAAGTAAGGAACTAATGTTCTTTTTTGTTTGTTTTCAATTCAAGACCTTGATGGACCTTGGCTTGGTGCTCAGAGTGCCAAAAGTTCTTCTATCGCCAATAAATTTGAGAGGTCAGAGTCAAGAGAATCAAGTGCCACTGGATTCCCCAGTCCAGACCTGAAAATAAGGCCATCAGTGGTCTCTGGAATGTGGCCCAATGAAAATGACAAACATCAAAAATCTAAAAAATGCAAAAACGAAGAGCCCAACAAATCAAAAGTAAAAGTAACAAAACTAAAGAAAACAATGAAAACAGACAACACTAAAAAATTAGTAAAACAGAGTTCTAAGGACTCTGTGATTTTGGTAGGTTACAAGTGCTTGAAAGGCTCAAATAAAGAAGACATATCTAAGGTTAAAGAAGGCAAGTCTTCAGTTAATCAAGAGGAACCCGATGCTTTAATCACAGAATTCACTAATGCCGTAAGGACATACACTAAACAGTCAAGTCAAAGTAGCGAACACCAATTTCTTCCTTCAAACATAGAACAAACTGTTGTAGACTCCAGAACAATTGGTAATGTTGATAGCACTTGCAGCGCAAAAGGAGAATCTAATCTTTCAGATTTGGTTACACTCCCTAAGCCCCAGGCCGGTGCTGGAGATTTAGTGGTGGAATGCATATCACAGCACATAAATGCAAAATCTGAACTTTGCAGTCAGCAGACCAGTCATGTATCAGGAGTCAGGCAAATTGAAGTTAAACCAAGTAGTAGAAATCCTTATCAGGGAGAGAAAGTTACAGTTATCCTTCCATGTCGGACCGATGACAAACAACAAAGCACAATCCCAGAAATTATACAAAATGAACCTTTTGATATGGAGTTTAAAATGCTTCCTTTAACTTCTGAAAGTTATTCACTATTTAAAAAATGCACTTTACCTAGCAGTACAAATGTCAAACCTTTGGAAAATGCATCGGTGTACAAACAATCTCTTCTGTCTAATTCTTCTGCTAAAGAGTTCCACATAGTTGTTGGTGGAGTTTCCATTAAGTTGCCAGATGTCAGCACCACCTATGCATCATCTCGACTTTCAGATTCAGGAATTGAAAGTGAGCCCAGTTCTTTTGCAACACAGCCATGTATTGATATATCATCAGAGCCTGTTTTGGAAAGATGTTCTCAACAAAGTAAAAAACCTCAGCCACCACATCTGCTGAAACCTGAATCAAATGTAAAGAACTTGACAGATGGGCTATGCACAGAGAGCACTAGTGCTTTAAGTGAAATACAGTCATCTCTGACATCCATAAACTCGCTGCCTTCGGACGATGAGGGTGATGAAAGTTCAAAGATCTCTGTCATTCCAGAGTGTCTTATAAGTGATAGTCGGACTCTGCAGGACATGGCTAAAGCTGATGATCCTAAGTGTGATGCTAATAGGAAATCCAGCATTGTGATCCAGGAGCAAAGTGTCATATTTTCAGGATGCACAGCAACAGGAGTAACTTCCGTAGCCACTTTACACCCATGCTCTAGAGACAAAAAAGCTGTTGAAGATCAGGAGGATCCATCACAAGCACACACAGCCACTTGTTCTGAACCTCCAGAAGTTATGACTGACACAATAGTTCAGGATCCCCAAAAGATAATTGATTTAGGTAGACTTACCAACGAGCATTTTATTAAGCTAAAATCCGAAATTGTACATATTGGTGAACCCAGTGCTGCTGAAGGCTCAGGCTATCCTGTAGATGGTGTACAGGGCAGTCAACAGACAGAAGCAAATAGTTACACAGAGGAGACACCAGATAGCCCACAGGCAGCCTGTCAGACAAGTGTGAGTACAAGTAACATTTCAACTGCGAGCAGCACAGACATAGTGAAGCAAGGGTTGGTGGAAAATTATTTTGGATCCCGGAGCAGCACCGACATCTCGGATATAAGTCCGGTGGAGAGCGCCAGCACCCTGATCAGCCCTCTGAACAACCAAGAAGGGGGCGAGGACCCTCAAGAGGAAGACGAAGATCATGAGATGATTGAGAACGGGTATTACGAGGAAGGAGAGGGCAACAACTTTTTAAATGGAGCGACTGGCACAGAATATTCCGAATGTGATGGTGTTGAGGAGGATGATAAAGCTCTCAGGTTGGAGCAGCTCAATACGGAGTGCTACAGAGATGTCTCCAGCCTGCCAGGGGTCTGCACCCCTCATTGCTTGTCCTTCACATCAGGCATCAAAGATTCCCCATGCAGCGCTGGTTGCTCAAGGAGTAAGCTGGACACTATTACAAAGCAGCCTAGCAATGCTATGGCTTGCTCTGCTGCTTCTATGTGCTGGTATGAAAGTGCCACGAAATCGCAAATGATGGCGTAAGTAAAGTTTTTCTTAATTTTTTTGTGGGAATTATGTTGGGTCATATTGCAGATTCCCATTTGGGTTGGGGAAATAGCTCATGCTTTGTTGAATACCTCTGTAGCAGTACTGCACTACAGTATATCATGTTTTTGCTGTTTACTGCACACACAACTCATAATGAGAAAGTGTTTCAACGTTGTGCTGTTTTCTTAGCAATTTTCCCTTGGAAGTCGCTAGATACATGCAGAGGGGTGTCTTTTCTCAATTGTGTTTTCAGCCTAATGAAACAGAAACCCATCTAAATAATACTGCAAGACATGTAACTGTATGCTGTTAACTTGATTAAATAAGAATTACACAATGAAACTACTAATTTGTATCCCTTTTTCTTGCTGTAGTTTTGTCCAGGCTAAAGAAGATCTAAAGCTGCTGAAACTTCCAGGCTTTGTGTATAGTGATGTTACTGATCTGGCATCAAACATCCCTTATTTTAGTATGGAGGAAGATGAAAGCTCAGGAGAGGGCATTCATCTGATCATCTGTGTGCATGGTCTTGATGGTGAGTGGGTGTAATAACTGTATCTTCAGTAGATATATATGGATGTGTTTTCTGCCCAATTATATGCCCTTTCCCAATCTAGTAAACTCCTCTAAGCCAACACTAGCTAATAGTAGCTATTGAGTTGTCTTCTGTGCTTTACCAACTTACTGTATGTGATGACTTAACAATTGCAAGATACTCAACTTCCTTTTACCAGTTGAAAACATTTACTTTTTATTGTAAAGGAAATGTGTATGTGTTTGTTTATTTATTTTTGTGCTATCCATATGGTTTTAGCTGCCATATATTTAGCGCACACATAAAAAGTATATGCTAATTGTATTAAATTGCCGTACAAGTACAGCACCACAGGTGCAATGAAAGTAAATGTCTCGGTATGCTTGTTAATGTGGGGGAAAAAAAGATTTGTTAGATATAACATTAATGAATGGGATTGTATTTAATCTTAGTATTAAACTCAGAACAAGGGAATTGCACAAATACTCTCTGGTTCTACTGTTGTGCGAATGGTTTGGTAGATAAAGTTACTACCGTTTTCATGAAACATAAAAAACATAGGGATTCATGGACAGTTTTCTCCCTCGGTTCTAATGAATGATTAAAAAAAAATTAAAAATAGCAATGAGAATATCCCTCAAACCTTGATGGTCAGTAACAGTGTAGCATCATGGCCCAGGCTGGTTAACAGCAGGAAGAGACCCAGGGACAGAAAGTTGCGGTTTCAGTGTGAATGCCTGAGGGCCAAAATATGAGGTTCAAACAAAAGACCAAACAGTTGTATGCTGGGCATCAGCCTTCACTAGAAAGTTACAAAATAATACCTACAAAAACTCACAATGTAAACACTCGCCAAACAAGCAAATGATTTCTGGGTCCTTTTATACATTGGCACTTCCCCATTAGCACCAGTCACCCAACTGGGGAATGGCCACACCTGTGATTGCTTGAAGGCAATCATTTCAGCAGCATGACGCTTGACTATTTTGTTTATTTCCCTGTAAACATATTATTTGGAGCTGATACAAGTCTGTTGTTCTGATTGTTTTACTCCCTGTATCAGAATGGTTGTATTACAAAATATACATAAACATTCTTTGCAGAAACAACATTGGTCAATTTGAATTGAGGAGCAATGAACATGATGTATCTATGCACATAACCTTTCTGTATTATCTAAATAATAGTTCTGATTTGTTTCTCCTAGGTAACAGTGCTGATCTTCGGCTTGTGAAGACTTACCTTGAGTTGGGACTGCCAGGAGCTCGTATTGATTTCCTCATGTCTGAGAGAAACCAGGTAAAATCAAGACATGGATTTCATTTTCAAAGATTGCGGACCTCCAAACTGTTTCAGTGGCATGTTGTCTAGCCACTGTCCATATCGAAAGGACACAGATATTTTTCACATACCCAGTTTACTTTTATGTTTGCAAACTATTCCATCAGAGAATTGCACTTTAATTAAATGAAATGTAAAACATTGCTTAAGAAAATAGACATGGCACCTAACATACTTCTGCTGGGATTATACCATTTCAAATGTGTCTGTGTAAACTTGGAAATAGAGCTTTGTAGTTCCAGGGTTAATTCTTCTGAGCGGGATCTTGGACAATATGTCAATGACACGCATCCCTTGGCCTCCATATATCCCCAGGTTATCAATAACTTGTGGTAAGAATGCTTGATGTTTTGTCACAATTTGATAAGTGGTTCTTTAAATGTATGTAAATATGTAAGTGTAAGGTGGTGTCTGAAAACTTCAGGTTGTGTTTTTTTAAACACTTTCAATATTTGAAATCAATTTATGTAGAACACATTTACTTGGTTTAAGGTACAGTACCATTTGAGTCCTGAAGGTTTAAAACCCAAACACAGACCTGGATTAGGGGCTAGTGTATCTGCTTGTAATCTGTAATCAGATACATTACTTTTTACCATATAACTGCTTTAAATATAATTAATAAATCCTACAGTACTGCATTTCTTAACCGTATTAATTAGTCTCAATAAGTATATATGTCTATGTAGAAGGAGCATTGTTTTAAGTCTGGTGTTTGTAAGCAACTGCATTCCCTCTAAGACTTTAATTTTGTTAGCACTGTGGCTAAAGTAACATGTTTTTTAGCCACACTGGAAAAACTTAAGCCACACCAAAGAAGATTAAAGAAAACTGTAAAACTGTTTTATTGTATACAATTCAATAAACATATTGACTATAACTGTGTCTAACAACCCTCTCCCTAAACACCAGAAACACAAATAATATAGGTGAGTGTTAGTCAAAGTAGAGTCAGGTTGTGTTTTTGATAGTGTTAATTGATGGAATGTCTTCTACTGTTAAAGACTTGTTCCTGACAGTGTTCAAGAAATCACATCTTTATTTGGGTAGTCCAGTATTGAAAAGCAGTCGCAAAATTGAATTGTCAGAGATCAGGTGGAGCTTCGACTAATATTGTCACGAGGCTGTTTACGTTTTCAATTTTTAGACGCTCTGCAGATTTAATGTTAAAAGTACTGAATCCCTGCTCTCTGCAGATGTGGATGGCATTGCAAGGCAAATTACATAGAGCGTATTTATGTTTGGCCATGAATCCTTCTACGGTAGATCTTCTATGGATTTACTACAGGATTTTTTTGAACATTTGTTTATACAAAATGTTTATACTTATCAATAATATAAACAGGTTATAGATACTGTTTCAGCAAGACAAAAGTAAGTGTATTTTATTTGAAAATACTTAGATATTTAAATGTCAAACCCTACCTAGCCTTTACTTACACATACACAGTAAACCCTAAATTCTGAATAGGTTTGCAGAGGTATTCATGTGCTGCATAATCCTTTTCATTATTTTGACGGTGTCATGGTTTTCTTTCCACTGCAGAGCGGTAGAGTGAAATTGTGCCAGTAGACAGTGCTATTAGTGTATGTTAATATAAATGCCTCCCTGAACAACCACAGCTCTAGTTACACTAGCTTGTACTAATGGGATTAATAGTATTGCTAGGATTGTTTTTTTACCACGTTTTTTCACCTGGGACTACTGACAGTAATATTGCACCGATTCCGACATTAAAACTCAGTAAATCATAGTGACACGAATCCTACATCTTTCGGAGCATGATTCTGACAATGTATCTGTACAATTTGTTGTAAAAAACATGTTAGGAATTTTCCCGTTTGGATGCCATGTTTTTAATATATATATATATATATATATATATATATATATATATATATATATATATATATATATATATGTGTGTGTGTGTGTGTGTGTGTGTGTGTTACACAAGCAGCGCTATCCGCTGACTGTTTCTGTCCTCCTGCCAAACGCAACGTTGGTGGGCATTTTGAGACTCCTACTGGTGATTTTATCATTAATGCTTTTAACTAGTTTGTTGTACCAGTGTCAATACATGATTTTGAATTAAATATGTTTTATTTAATTTGCCCATTTAAAATCTTAAGATCCTCCTTGGTCAAACAAAATAAAGTGGCATTCTTTTTGTACATGGAGTACAGTCTATAAATGAATATGCTGAGAACACTGGTTGTATTTCACTTGTGGTCAAAGCATTCATAATTTGAAATGTACATCTCTTTCAGAACTCTGAAAATGAAAATACTTTTGTTTCTATAGAATGACACCTTCTCTGATTTTGACTCCATGACTGATCGTCTCTTGGATGAAATAATCCTGTATATTCAAATATACAGCCTCACTATTTCTAAAATAAGGTAAGCTTTAGTTTGAAGTTCACAGCCATATAAATGCCATACCAGGACAATTGGCTAAAACCATTAAAAAATGATAACTCGGTAGAAATAAGATGTCGGAGTTGGACTTCGGTGCTTATACAGTGGATGGGTACCTACGCTTTTGGTACCTGTGTCATAATTATTGGTTTGCTTAAAATCAAAGCATCTAATTGTATATCTATATGACACAATAAATATTGTTAAGGTGTTTTTTTTTTTTGTTTGATTTCTCTTCAAAAACAGTAGAATTTGTTTGTAGTAAACTGTATTTGTCCTGTTTGAGATGCAGTTTGACTGCATGCTGAAATTCTGGTTCTCTGGCAGGCTGTCTGACAAATGTTCTCATTTAGCTCTCATTGCAAAGAGATTTATAGGTCATTTTGTCCTAGCAGTCAGTATTAAAATTAACAATGATTCATCATCTTTATCTAGATTGTCCCTATTGACCTATATTTCCAAGCTTTTACGAAACTAACACAGTAAAAACCGAAGGCTAATCTTTACAACTAATAATGCACTGTCTCTCAACAGCTTTATAGGACACTCCTTGGGAAATTTAATAATCCGCTCAGTCCTTGCGAGACCCAGGTTTAAATATTACCTAAACAAGCTGCACACGTTCCTCTCTTTATCTGGGCCACATCTGGGGACTCTTTATAACAGCAGTGCTCTAGTTAACACAGGTAAGCAATAGCTTACACAATCTTGCAATTATTTGTAATTATTAGCAATTGTGCTGCTAGCACTCAGTTGTATCTCACAAGTTTGATCTATAATAAAGGCTTGTTTACTTATAGAAACTTAAAAAAAAAAAAAAAAATGCTGAAACTGGGGTAAACATAAATATTGTAATCTAGATAGTGTTGTTTGCTTCTTAGTAGAAAAACAAATGGGGCTTTTTGAGACTGTTGTCTGTTACTTAATTTAGTTGTTTTTTTCAGGGTTGTGGTTTATGCAGAAGTGGAAGAAGTCTGGTTCTTTGTTGCAGCTGACATGTCGAGATCACTCTGACCCTCGCCAAACATTTCTTTACAAGCTGAGTAAAAAAGCAGGCAAGTGTTCTTGGCAACTCCTATGCTGTAATAAGGGAATACCTTCTATCAGGCAATGGAATGGAATGGGGGAAAAACACATAAAGATGAAACAGAAGAAAAAACATCTATTTTCAGACCAGTATTTATTTTAAAATAATTTTTCTACTTTAATAAAAAAAGGGCTTCAATTAGGGTTGAATTAATTAACTTGGGCAATTGCTGACCCTCCAAAAACTTTGCACCTCCTCTTACAAGGTGCAAACCATTGTAGAAGCAAGTAATTAAAATGTATATAAAACCACACACCTTCAGAGACATGTCACAGGGGAGAAGGGCAAGACGGAAAAGACCTTGCATATTCAAACCCGGGGTGACTTATAGCGTCTACTGCTCTCTGCACTCCTAACTCGCCTCACCTCTAGGCTAAAAGTGAGGCCGCTAAATAGCCCGATGCACAGGCGGTGCTCATTGTGATCCTCATTATCATAACTGCATCTCATTATTTGTGTGTGTTGAGTAATTTGCATTGCTTTTAAGCTTGCATAGGCTGCTGTGAAAATAATTGCCTGGCTGCTAGGCAATTTGTATTTTTTGCAGCCGCAATTGCTTTTACTGCGCCTATTCTTACATTAACCCCTATATGTTTAATAAAGAACTAGTCCAAATTCCAGCTGGGTAAAAACATGTTCAGACAGTGGTGCCATTACAACCATGTAAAATTAAAGAAAAAGTTATGATTATATGCAAAACTAGAAATTACTATAATGAACGGATTTATGGGCATTTGAGGTTCTAAGTTCTGCGTGCTGTGAATTTACTTTAGTTTACTTGGCGCCATGACCAGGTGCTGCTATGTTTGGCCTTAGCATTGGAAGACAAGCGTAACCTGACCAATAAATTGCCACCATTTCCATCAAAGCATTACACACAAATGACAATATTCCTTCGTCCAGGAGAGCAACCACCAAGAAAAGGTGTTAAAACCAAGCCTTGCCCAGGACAACTGGAAGATGTTCTGGCAGATGTTGGTCAACGGCTTATTTTTCCACCTGAGATTTGCATCACTAACCTTCAACCAGACATTGTCTTGTGGTCTGGATCAGCACGCCTTGTTCATCTGGTAGAGTTAACAATGTCATGGGAAGATGCTGTGGATGAAGCGTATGAGAGGAAGAAACTTCGATTTGCACAACTGGCTACTGAAGCGGAAGAGCAAGGATGGAGAGTCTGAGTTTACCCAGTGGAGGTGGGTTGTCGAGGATCTGTGGCACACTCTACAACCCAGTTTCTCAGAGATGTCAGGTTCAGTGGCCAAGAGTTGCGTCACACAGTCTTATCTGAAGCAGCAGAAAGGAGCAGCAACTGGCTATGGTTGAGACAGAAAGATTCTGGATGGGGATCTCAAACACAATAGAAAGAAAGCAACGCTGATGTATGGGTAAGTAAGCTGGGCTGAGCTGAGTGGGGGATGGAGGGGGGTGATGCTGGGACGCCAGGATCACTGTTCAACCCTCTTGAGGTGTCGTGGGCTAGTCAACGAAACACAGAGGATGGCAGGTGCCCCCTTGAAGACCCCAGAGATGTACCCTACTTAGCTCAATCCAGACGGTTGTCATGCTGATGAGCTGGGGAGACCGCACTGTGGTTGATCCCCGGAGCCAGCATCACAGCCGTTGTGTGTGCTGATGCGCTGGGGAGGCAAAATGAGCTGATCCCTGGAGCCAACATTACACATCAGCAATCAACACCAGATAGAAGGATATTTACATCATCAAATGGAAGACAACGCAAATGGATGGAGATGCAGATGGATCACATTAGTTTACTGCAAAGCTACGTCAGAGCCGAGTTCAAATCAGCATGAAGTTCAACATCTACTCTCATGTAATGGAAATCACAGTAGCTCATGGCACTGCAACCTTGTAAGTTTATTGTTTATATACTTATGTCACTTCTGTACCTTTCTCTTTTTTATCAGGGCTTCAGTTCTTTAAGAATGTTGTCCTTGTGGGTTCACTGCAGGACCGCTACGTTCCCTATCATTCTGCTCGGATTGAGATGTGTAAAACAGCCTTGAAAGATAAGCAGTCAGGTGAGAAACATAACTTTCCATATAGGATATATAATTAAATATACATAATTAAAAGTTTAAAACAAAAACTTGCTTTTAACAACTATGTTAAATATTGTTACCACTAAAACCAGCAACCCTCTAGTAGAGAAAGAAAATACAAATTATTAAAGAAAAAACAAATCTAAAATTGGAATACAGCCGAGTCTGTACGTCCCAAATAGTAAAAAAAACAAGAGGAAATAAAAAAACATCCAGAAACAGGTACTTGCTCTATAATGTATTTGCAGTGAGTTAGTATGCTCTTTTAGCATTACAAGCTCCACCTCACTACTTCTGGCACACTGAATTCTAAAGACAATACTGCTGATTCATGGTGTCAATTAATGTACAGCATCTGTGTTACCCATAAAATGAACAGAGGGTCAATGGATGAGAGCGATAGGTATCAAAAGATGTGTACAGTACCTATAACTTAATACATTAATCAATTTGACCAATATTGAACATAGTAAAATCATCAAACAATTAAATCGATGGCTTGGAGAAATAAAAAATGATTGTATCTTATGTATTCTCACAGTTAAACTGATTTCTATATTGCTGTACTATAAGTAATCTGTTTCAATTAAATAATTTTAAAGGGTGTATTACTAATGGCCAAGAAAACCATAGTATAGTCAAGGCTCATGTTCCACCATAAAAACTAGAGGCTACCATAAAACTAAAGTTACCAGTATAACAGGTGTATGTTTTAAATGGGTGATTTCTTTTTCTTTTTTTTTTTTTTAGGACCAGTGTATGCTGAGATGACGGAGAACTTGCTTTTGCCAGTTCTGCAGAACAAGGAATGTAATCTGGTGCGCTATGATGTGATCCATGCCTTGCCCAACACAGCCAACTCCCTCATAGGAAGAGCCGCACATATTGCTGTTCTGGACTCGGAAATATTTCTAGAGAAATTCTTCCTGGTTGCAGGCCTCAAATACTTTCAGTAGGTGGACATTTTGAAGGAAGACAAAATAATAATAATTACCTCATGGAGAAGAAACGCAAAATGGATGATATTGTTGTATTTGATTAATTTTGAGTTTTGAAAGATATTTATACTTTTTATAATGGAGGATAAATAGATAAGTGTTTCTATATTGTCATCAAGTTTCTAGTTTATTTGTGGCTGTGCACATTGTCTTTTTTATTTACTTTTTCTATTGTTTTTTTTTTATTTTGTAGCAACCAATGTATTATGTACATTATGGTGAAATTTAACTAAAGTACATTGCAGTTGTTAATGTTACTGTATGTTAACGGAAATATATGTTTAAGACAAACCAGCTATATGTTACTG